>NC_064920.1:1022756427-1023361427 GCF_023897955.1 Schistocerca gregaria
GGAGGATTCGAACCTGCGACCGTAGCGGTAGCGCGGTTCGAGACTGAAGCGCCTAGAACCACTTGGCCACACCGGTCGGCAGCTTACACAGTTCACTGACAACAATTGTCTTGTAACATCTACATAGACTCCTTAGTTCAATGGTCGTCAAACCGGGACGCGCGGTCTGCATGCAAAGCGAGCGAAGTTTTAATTTCGCTCTCAGTCCTTAGCCATATTTTATAACAATTTTCCTTCGGTAGCTAACAGTGTAATCTAAAAAAAAGTAGTAATGATAAGAGCTTTTTAAGAACGTAGTTTTTCTGTTCAGTAACAAACAAAAAAAATACTTACAAATACAGTAATATTTTAAGATGTGCTTAATTGTAATTGATGTTGGTTGTGGTGAGCTGAGTGAAAATGGCCGCGTACCCCGGGGAAGTAAGGCAGTCACTGTAGTTTTGCGGGAGGTAACAGTGGAAATGTTGTTTGTCTTCAGTTACTGTCAACTATGGAGATTTGCGACGCATACCGACCAGCTGCTATTCTAAAAATTTTGACACGGACGTAACGTAGATTCGTGAATGCGCATTACAGAGATGGTCATCTTCAAATGCGGTACTTCTTTAGAGCCAGAAATTCATTAACAAAGCAATCCTGCTGGAGGAACATCCGCAGCTGAGCATTATAATAGACGTTAAAATTCCGCTCCAGTTGTAATTCCTTTTATTTTTCAGTACTTAAAGCATTACGGACTTGAGGCTCTTACATGTCCATTAGACTGCTGCAATGCTCAATGTTTGACTGGTCACGGCTCCCCTGTTGACCGAGCCGCTCGTGTCCGGCCCCACAAGACTCGGCTCGGTCACGTACTCGCCACATGTTTGTTGTCCAGATTCAGGACACTCGGATAACCGGGCATGACCGGCCACCGCTGACGTCTCACCACGCCTCGCCCCGGGTCGCTGCACTGTACTGTACAAATCCAACGCCTCTCTCTCTCTCTCTCTCTCTCTCTCTCTCTCTCTCTCTCTATGACACACACACACACACACACACACACACACACACACACACACACACACACACACAATGTATTTATCTCTGTCTCTCTCTCTCTCTCTCTCTTTTAATACAAAATTAACGTTTCCAAGAACGGGTACGTGCCACAGCTAAATTCATGAAGTACTTGGAAAGTAAAATGATATTTCAATACAATCACTGATAGAAGACGAGTTTCATTTACAAACAGAAGATATATTTTTCCTTTCATTCATAGGAAACATTAAATAAGTGCTTTTCCCGTAATCTAGAAGACAACCATCTTCATAAGGAGAGCATACAAAAAACATTGAACATTTACAGACGTAACTTGTCATACGTTCCACTTGTTCGCAACAGAAACAAAATTATACTTATTGTTGATCAGCAGTAAATCATTAACGTGTTCCGGATTTAATTTACTGCGGCGATTTGTTAGTAACATGCCGGCTTTACTAAAGCATCTTTCACTAGGTGCGCTTGTTACTGGGATACATAAGATACGTCTTGCCACTGCAGCCAGGCCTGGCAGATCTGTTTCATGTCTGCTCCACCACTTTAAGATGTCATCATCATCTCCGAGGCGCATTAAAATGTACAGATCATCTGCTGCGGATGATCTGTTGATCCTCCACTCTTTGAAACGATCTCTCTTTCTGGGTGGTCATGTCACAGTGCTTGAAGAAGAGCTGATGTGGAAATCATGGAGAAGTTTCCGTAAAATCGAGGAGTTTTACGTTAATGAAATATTATACGAATTATAACATTCCCGTTTCTCTATAATACATTATCCACTGACTACGCAGAAACGATTCGATCTCAAGAAAATTCCTTCTCCAAGTTGTA
Organism: Schistocerca gregaria; assembly: GCF_023897955.1. Taxonomy (NCBI): domain Eukaryota; kingdom Metazoa; phylum Arthropoda; class Insecta; order Orthoptera; family Acrididae; genus Schistocerca; species Schistocerca gregaria. The sequence continues at coordinate 1,022,758,294 of NC_064920.1, forward strand.
GATAGTAACTGCAGTAAACCATAAATTGCAGTAACTACATAAGGACTACTATAATCCTCTGTACAATATTATTATTTTTATTATTATTGTAGGCACAAAGCATTAACAGCCTGAAGTCGTTCAATTTCTGCCAGTTTGGAAGTAAGGAGTGAAGCCGTCAAGTGGTTTACGAACAGTAAGTATAGTGCACATGAAATCACATACGGTGCTTTCAATCAGGCTAAGATTATGTAACAGAAATTATGCAATAAAGTTACCACACTCGATTTAAATGACTTTCTAAATAAATCAAATTAACAATATTGTCATATTTCACTTTTTTATTTCAGTGCACTGAATTATCGAACTCTGCACGCTGTGGTGTCATGGCAGCTAAATTTATCCTTAAGTCTATCGTGCATGTGACAATGACCTTTAGCCCAGTATTATGGTTAAACACCTTACCCAACAGCTCATGCCTTAGCCCTAGATTAATTAGGATGATCAGCATGCATGGCCTCCAAACAGACCAGAATCATGCATGTAAACATTACTAATCCTAACATGCGGATAACTAAATCTTCTAACAGGTATATACTAAGTCAATATCGTGAAAGAATTTCTTGTTCTAAAACCAGTACTGGAATACCATGTCGATCTTCCGATTGAGCCTCTCTCCTTCACGATGTTCTTGTATTTTCTGTGATACAGATTTACAACTATCTGTCATATTAAAAAGGTACATCTAAATGTTCATTGAGTATATAGCGAAGCTGCGTGCATGTACAATTATTACCTTCTGTCTATAGGCTCATACTCACAGTATGATTTTCATCTTCCTATATGATCTGAAACTGCTCGTTATACTTTCTTTTCAGTACAGCACTTGTTCCACAGGTGCAAGAAATCTCCATTCTCCTGGATAATACTAACACGTAATTTGAACCAAGACCAGCATATTTTATACATAATCATGTCCTGACGATGGCTTTAGGATAGCAGCTGGTAATTCATTATTCTGGTAGTTTCCGTTCCGCAAAGCGTATCCCTGTAGTCATTTTGTTCTGCCTTTGTTACCTCTCAATCAGCAACCGACTAACTTCTCCATTTCAGTATGGAGCCATGTGCACCTACAAAAATACAAACCATTGTAACTTTCAAACATATATAACCCTATTACGTTCCCTGGTGTGAAACACATATAACACTCAACTGTAAACTCCACCTGCATAACTGGTGAGGACAAAAATCAACAAATCATCGTTCATGACGCAAGTCTGCGTCGATGGAATGAACATGAGATAATCTCAAATCACAGCTCCCAGAACTCAACAACTTTAACGACTACTGAAAAACGAGTGCATCGCAAGAGGAAGAGTTCCAACATTTCATCCTCCACAATAACCATATCTACAATATTTACTGTGCGTGTGAGTGAAAGACAGCGCCAGCTCAACCACGCGCCGTATCTTTTGGCCTTCCTTTTCCGTGCTGTATGGTTACACATTTTAAATAGTTATTCTTTTTCCGCATAGTGTACAGTGATCTTACATTGTGGAGTTCTGCTTTCGGACTACAGCTACTTCTCAAATCTTCACTTGCTTTGCTGTTACCATCTGACTCACTTATTCAATAAAGGGTTTGTTGTAGTAGATATGATACATACTGACTGACATTCTGAGCTTTATCGTTCCCAATTCACATGCATTAACACGTCTGATTCCACATACATATAATGGTCCTCTCTACACCAATAGAAATTACGGTAGTGTTTCTTCTGTCTTTTTGGCCTACATAGTCCCTCACTCATTCTTTTCTGCCACCCCCTTCCTCTTCCTTCCAGCGTCATAGATCCTGTGCAAAGCATGATTCATGAGCGTCCGATGCTGTAGCCATATCCACCTAGGAAATTCTGTTAGCTCCCTAATCGTTTCAGAAGTATGTCAATATTTAGTACCGTTAACCGTGACAACGTGAGACGTCTCATTTATCACACTCGGAAATTGCCTCAGAAGAAAGTGCCACATCCCATGCTGTTTGTAGCAATGTATGTGACATAAATTGCCTTTCTTCCTCATAACACAAGCTACGAGTTCGAACTCGTTATTATACTTCAATTTTTGACAATACTTGGTTGTAGCAGCCAAGTAACTACCTACTGTGTGACTGATGGATGTATGGAAAGCATATCTCAGTCTTACGTCTGTAAATAGTGGAAGTTTAATTTTAAATCTGACTGTTCTTAACTGAGGATCAATGAAATGAATAATTTACTTTAATTTTTGACAATACTTGGATATAATAGCCAAGAAACTAGCAAATATCTGAATGATTGATTTAATGAAATAGGATGTAAGTATTAAACCTGTAAATATTAGAAGTTTACATTTAATTTCAGTACATTATTTTACTGTTTATTGACTGAGGATCATTATATTTAATGAAACTCAAATTTTTCTAATTACATTTCTGTAATGTGTTCATCAGACATGTTCCACACCCAGGAGGATTACCTCTTTTATGGGTCTATGGAATGAATAATTAATCTAATGTAATTTAACCTTATCTCAGATGGTATGATGATATTTACAAGGCTTGCATTCTGTGCCTTGATAATGTTGCTCTCCACCATTCTGATTTGAACTTTAGTCCATTGTCAGATATGATTCTGTCCACTCCTCTTACTTGTGACAGCAAGTCTTTGCATAGTGCAGGGGCACAGTGTGTTCAGTAACCCTACGTAATGGTATGAGAGTCACGTATTAAGACGTTAATTTCACAGCAAGTCAATTGTACCAATGTCCTTAACTTATTAAAGGTTATTATCCCATTACATCAGCCGTGGCTAGCGGTAATTTATGACATAATATGGGCTAAAGTTGTGCCTGGGTGCTTGGACTAGACTTCTGACAAGCCTTACAGACAGAAGGGACAAGCTGCGTGCCACAGTGTTAAAATGAATTTTTGTAATTCTAAAATGTATGTTCTCAGACCAAAGCTGAAATGGGTTAACCATATTATTTTGGTGAATCTATTACATTCTTTCTGTGAAACAAGATTCCCTTCTGTACCAGGTAGAACCTACAGTGAATCACCTTCCTCTAATATTACCTTTTTTTTATAGAGACAAACGATACCACGTATACTATCGATTCTTTCATGGGTTAAAATTATCTCAGCTGTTTCATTAAAGGAATTCATATGATTTTGTGTACGATCTAGTATATTTCAGGATCAAATGTATAAAATAGAAATTAATCTGTTACAATCGATATGTAGTAACAGTTAAAATGAAAGGAATTCATGTGATTTTGTGTACGACCTACTATATTTCAGGATAAAATGTATAAAAAAGAGATTAACATGTTACAATCGATTTGTAGTAACAGTTAAAATTACTCTTCTTTGAAAAATAATTGAAGTTACAAAATTTGTGGCATACTTAATTAAATTTCATATTATTAATTGCACAATCTAATGTTAATTATTAAATTTATTTCTAGATTGATTTACAAAATACTGATATGTTTTAGCGCAGGTTCTTCTTTGGTATAGAAAGTTAGTAAACTCTTTTGTTTTGTAAACTCGTTGGAACAGTGTGAGTACAGCAGAATGTAAGATTGGTGGGCACGCCTCTGATGGAAGTATACGTTTTCTAAGTGTGTCACCAAAAATGTAATTATTTGGTTTCTTGAATGTGGAAAATGTAAAAACGATGTGATGTTGAAAGGTGTGACAAAGAATAAAATTCAAGAATAATACAGGCCACACTTCATCACTTATTTAGTCATCAAGAACCTACAAAATCGAAATTTCAGCTGCAATAATGTTCCCCTAGACAAGGCTTGAGCCATCGACAACAACAACGAGATAAGTAAAAAGTTATTCTTTTGTATATCTTACGCCTCTCGAAGGTTTCAAAATTTTTGAAAAGAATGAGACTTTTAGTAGTGATGTTTGGGAGGGTAAGACTGGAAACAGCCATGCCGCACCTGCTTTCCTTCAGTTGTTAGAGAGGTGGCTCCTTGTTCTGTTCCCTATCTATGTCCTGTGGAGCTATCGTTATTTAGTATCTAAAGGCCATATTTCTCGAACATTATCGTTTAGCTAGCAGTGATGATCTTCAGTGTCCTATACCACTCTGTGTCACCTCCCTACTGGCGAACATGACAGTGCATCAACCAAAATATTCGTTTTTCCCAGCACATACGTAACAGAGAAATCAAATTCTTGCAAATAGGGTGCCCACCACGACTTGTAATAAGTGAATTAGGCTGCCAGAAGAAATTCTAGTGCACTTTGGTCTGTGTGTATCACCACCTTCCGTCCAAAAAGGAAGTATCAGAACTTTTTAAACCCCCAAATCTTGGCTACAGCTTCGAGGTCGACCATCGAGTAATTTTTCTCAACCTTTCGCCTGTATTCTACTTCCAAAATAAATTTTCTTACTCTTGGTCACTCTGTTGTCTTTAAACTTTTGGAAAATCAAGGCAATGATTCCCCACTTTGTGCTGTCTGCGTCCTGTAACCGCTCTTTAGAGAGTGGTTACACACAGACATTAGATTAAATTCTGTAATACGAAATGACCTAGAGCCAGAAAACGGCAGTAGTATTTCGAAGTAATAGTTACTTAAAATTTTACAAGGAGTAGGTATTCGAAATAGAGAAGGAAGACATAACATAGCTGCGTTTTGTTTTGAATGTAACATATAAAGCAATGCGCAGCATTGTTACGTCTCTTAAGTTTTTACTTTCAGCGGTGGCGAGTGTGTTCGCAGTTTTTCCGTGGTAGTCGTAATTTTAGGATTAAAAGCCCAATTAAATTGCATTCTTAGAACTGGATTAGACATTGAAGTGGTGGAGAAAAGGTTATTTTGGGATAAATTCAGAGACAGAGTCAATTAGAGGTCATTGGGTGTACGAACATTTATATTCAAGTGAATGGTGATTGTACGTGTTAAACGAAAAGCTACGATTATATACTTCCGATTGTGAAGAGATTTATCGACAATACGGAAACTCTTATGTTGAATTAGGACTTTATTCGCTACATGCGAATTATTAAAGACCATTGGGACAGAAAATAGTTTGGACCGTAGCACTTAGAATCGTCGCCGCTTGTTGTCAAGGTGATTCCGTTAATAAACGAAAAGTGAAAAATAGTGCCCGTTAAAAGATTAAACTTGTGCTACACTGATATTGAAAGGATTCGAACCCATAATTAAGATCGTGTCGTGAGAATTGAGAAGCTTAGGCATTGTAAGGCTCAGAGACATATTTATAATTTATCGGAGATTAACGGCAAAGGACATTTTCACGGGTAAACATATCTTTGCATACGAAGGAATGTAGTAGTGACTGCCTGTTATTATACCGAAACAATACACACTAGAATCAAATATCCTCTCACTGATCCCCCAGTGCCATCTCTCATTCATTTAAAAACTTCGTTGTGTCAAAAGAACAGAAATATACGAGACATTGCCAGTGTTTACTAAATTCCATAATCAGCAAGAACATAGACAATAATATCTGTGAACATTCAAGGGTTATTGAAGGGAGCTGACAAACATTTTTACAAACAGATTTAATAGGATTCAACGAATGCATGCAGACTGCTAAAGTAACTAAATCAGATTACTCATGGAAACAAATTAGTAAAAAAAACTGAAACTCAATTGATATCTTACTTCTGAGTAATAATAAAAATAATAATTTGGATCCATCTTGGCTGTAAGTGTATGAAATATCTCTGGAAAAACGCGATCAATTTTCAACTGCTAGTTCAGACAAATACATTCACAGCGTGATTCAGAGATGTTTTATGCAAGACCCAAAGGGCGGGGAAGGTTCTTAACTATCTGGGAAAATATATACACAAACATCTGAGATCAGCTCCGCTGCCAGGGGGGGGGGGGGTGACGGGGGGGGGGGGGGGGGGACGGCGAAGCGATGTGTGTGCAGTCGCGACGACGGTGGGTGTGCGGGCGGGCAAAGTCTATGCAAAAATCGTGCGACATGTCACGATGAGTTAAATAGGTGCATTTATTAGTGCCCTCTTCAGTGCTTGGAATTCGTTATCGGCAGGTCCGTCCCAGGTCCATGGCATCAGTCAGTGCACAGAGTTGCGCTGCTGCTACTGAGTCGATCTTCAAGAATTTGTTGTAAAACTGATGCCGCCAAGGAACTCTCTTTGGTCCATCTGGATCCGAAGTATCGGAAACTGGGTAATGGCTTCTAATTTTCCTTTTCCCTAAATATTTAACTTCGCTTGTACCAAAACATAACTTTTTCGAGGGTGACAGTTCCTCCATGATATTTTAACGCACTGAACAGCGTGTCAACGCTCTGTTATGCTCTTTCCAACTTTCCTTAGCGATTACTCGGTCAGCAGTACAGCCCTTATGGGCTGTTAAATGCTGCCGAAGATACGTTTAGGCCAAAATATAATCGGTGAAACTAGTAGCAGCGGCCTGAGACTAGATTTAACTCAATAATCCGATTTATTCATAAACACTTCCATGAGGCCAACATATTAATGAATAATCAAAACCAGTGGTAGTCAGTTCTATCCCAATAAATATTAAATGGAAAGCAATATCACTTTCTAGCCACTTATTAGTTCTTCTCCTCCTAATGATTTATTCGCTTCCGAAGTTTAATGATATCTGAAACCTGCTGAATCCCATGACGTTTCATCAGAAGGGTAACTGGTAGCTGGTAATTAAAATCCAAATCTTCCTTTCTTTACCAGTGCAAAGGACCGTCCTGGATTCCACAAGAGTGAAATCAATGTAACTAAAGTGCCGGTACGGCCAGTTAACTCAATGTAAGAAAGACTGTAATGCACAGAGCTGCAAGGTGCAGAAGTGCAGTCCTCTTCGTGAAGACAAAATCATCAGCACCTGGGTAAGACTCTACTGCACTGATACGCCAGGTTGATCCTGGCACTTTTGCGGCCTACCCGCAAGAGCTTCACCAATACGGACACCTTCGAATTCTCCCTGCAAGTACTCTTCACGCCTCGGTCGCTTATACCCTGTGTGTTCCTTACCGCATAAACGGTGTCAATCGTAAAGTTACGAAGCACTGCGGTCCAACCATGAACAGAGAATCTCGCAAAAAAGAGAAAAAAAGGAACCTTTTCTGATCTCCAATAACAACGCTGAATTCTCCTCTGCTATCAAAAAGCTTTCATTTCAGTGCAGCGATCTAACGTCAGACCTCTTTACTCCGGCCACATATTCCCCCGCCAAAGTCCACAGCTTTGCAACCAGGTTCGAAAATTCAGAATGGACCGCTACGGTGCTAGAGTTTGTTTCCGTTTTCCTCCACTTTCCAGCAGCGGTACATACTGAATATTAAAAGAAACATGAGAATGTCTTCCCCGGCTCCTGCACATGGCGCCGTATCGCCCAGTGCTGGACCTTAGCAGTCGTTGTGGGACAAATGCTTAGAGCCCCCCAGTAGGTTCGGTCCGACCCCGCTTCCAAGAATCTTACGCCACACAGGCTACGGTACCGTTCAACCAGTCACCAACCTGCTCCGCTGAAGCGGTTCCTATCATTTTGTCTCAAATCCTGTACATATTCGCATGCACCCCAGACATTCATAATCCATTAAAAACTATCACCGAGGTAATATGGAGAGACATGCAAATTACACAAGGCATCTTACTGCCAGTTATTGTGTTTCCATGTTATGAAATCAGTAACATTTTCCATATCGAATTTCCATGTTGTTAGCCTCAGATTGTGAAATATATCTTAATTACTAATGAATCTGACATGTAAAAAGCTTGCCACGCGTCTGGTATACAGAAATTGATTTTTTTCTGTTATAACCTAACCTGACCTTTATAAATTCCTCCATAGGTGAGTTATAAACTGAAGCGCCAAGGAAAATTGTATAGGCTCGTGTATTTAAATACAGAGAAATGTAAACAGGCAGAATACGGCCCTACTTTGGTAATGCCTATACAAGACAACAAGTGTCTGGCGTAGGTGATAGATCTGCTACTGCTGCTACAATGGCAAGTTATCAAGATTTAAGTGAGTTTGAACGTGGTATTATAGTCGGTGCACGAGCAATGGGACACAGCATTTCCGAGGTAGCGATGAAGTGGGGATTTTCCCCTACTACCATTTCACGAGTGTACCACGAATATCAGGAATCCGGTAAAACATCAGATCTCAGACATCGCTGGGGATGGTAAAGGATCCTGCAAGAACTGGATCAACGACGACTGAAGAGTATCGTACAACGCCACTGAAGTGCAATTCTTCTCCAAATTGCTGCAGATTTCAATGCTAGGCCATCGACAAGTGTCAGCGTGAAAACCATTAAAGCAAACATCATCGATATGGGCTTTCGGAGCCGTAGGTCCGTTCGCGGATGGGCGGATATGGAGAAAACATCATGAAACCATCGACCCTGCATTTCATCAGGATACTGTTCAAGCTGAAGGATGCTCTGTAATGGTGTGGGGCGTCTGCAGTTGGAGTGATATGGGACCGCTGATACATCTAGATACGAGTCTGACAGGTGACACGTAGGTACGCATTCTTTCTGGTCACCTGCATCCATTCACGTCCGTTGTGCAATACGACGGACTTGGGCAATTCCAGCAGGACAGTGCGACACCTTACACGTGCATAATTTCTACAGAGTAGCTCCCGGAACTCTCTTCTGAGTTTAAACCCTTTCATTGGCCACCAAACTCCCAAGACATGGACATTATTGAGCATATCTGGGATGCCTTGAAACGTGCTGCTCAGAAGAGATCTCCGTCCGCCCGTACTCTTACGGATTTATACACAGTCGTTCAGGGTTCATGGTGTCAATTCCCTCCAGCACTACTTCGGACAGTAGTCTAGTCCATGCCACGTCGTGTTGCAACACTTCTGCGAGCTCGCCGGACCCTACACGATATTAGGCGGGTGTACCAGATTCTTTGGCTCTTCAGTGAATATATATACATTGTTTCACATGTTTCTGCAATAACGTGTGACAAAGTACACTCTCGTTTTTATATACATACTCCAAGCTGGAATAGCTTTGTACTGCTGTTAAAAAAACTTGGTGTAACATGAGACGATATTTAACGGAAATGACGTCCGAGATTTAGATAATGAAACACTGCACCCGTTACGTATTTTTTAATACATAGCGCATGCTACCGTGAATTTATTCTTATTCTCAAGCGAAATTGATTAAATACACCATTTTATATGATGTTTCGGAAAATAGGACAAAACAAGTCTGTCAGATTTTGTCACTGCAGTAAACCATTAAACGACAGCTGTTGGGCAAGAGAGTTATAACAACAAACATACAGACAGAACTTAAAATACCTATGTAAATATGCCGGGATGGTTCCTTTCAAAGGGCACGGGCAACTTCCTTCCCCATCCGCCCCTAATCCGATGAGACCGATGACCTCGCTGTCTGGTCTCCTCCCCCAAAAACCAACCAACCAACCTATGTAAATGTTTACTCTTGAGAGTGAGAATAAATTTCCGAAACGCGTCATTTAAAGCATCGAAAAGCAGGTAGATATTTCAGTGTTCAATATTCAAATAACGAATGACACATTTGCATATTTTCCTAAAACATCATTTATGATGCATGAAAATGGCACTTCTTAAATGAGTACCTGGTCTGCAGCTATGAGGGGCATGTTTGATAAGGACCAACTGAAGTGTTTTTTCGTCTATCTTTCAAGTAATTTTTGTATTCCTTCACGTCCTCACACTGTTGCTCACGAAGCATATTCGGATGGACACTTTAAGCTTCTCTTATCGCTATTCATGGTTTCATCCAGAATCATCTTCATTTTTCTTTGTTTACAAGCAAAGCTCACGCAACTAGTTTTACATTAAATGCTGTGCGACCGACTGTCAACTGTGCGGCATCCATTTCCGACCAACTACGAGGGATTTTACGACAGTGTAATAGCTCCAGTGAATCAGTTTGGTCAAAGAAGATCGATAATATTTGAGAAAGGTCTTTTCCGAAGATCTTTTACAGTGAAATACGAGCCTTCCTCTGTTAACGTTAATAGTTCCTTTTTTCGTCCTGTTAACTTCTGAAAAGTAATGGCGACATGATGGCTAGTTTCCCTTTACCATTCACTAACATTCTAACAGCCACAAAAGTGGAGAAAACTTCAATGGAGATCAGTAAATGAATCCAAAGCAGCCAACCAGTCGCACCAAACGGTTACTTTATTCAACTTTTGACCATGGCTTCGACGGATTTGAACTCGTCTTCTTCAAAAATACATGTAAGTATAATTTCACACTGATAAACCGCCAAACAACGAAGCGATCTAACATTTGTCCACTGAAAATATTCTATTAGTGCACATCATTATTACATTATTGAACGTGCTGGAACCTGATCAGGGCCTGTCATGTAAGAATAGTTAAATGCCCCCCCCCCCCCCCACCCCAGAAGCCCGGCGGATTAGTGTCAAGGTCCGATGTGGCAGCAAGCATGTAGATGGTTTTTAAGAGGATCTTCCATCTACCTCGGCGAATGTGGGCTGGTTCCCCTCATTCCGCCTCAGTTACACTATGTCGGCGATTGCTCCGCAAACACTGTCTCCACGTGCACGTACACCATAATTACTCTACCACACAAACATTGGGGCTATACACTCGTCTAGTATAAGACGTTCCCGGTGGGCGGCGGTGGGATGGCTGGCTTGTTGTGGGACTGTGAACCACTGAATGCTACGGCGGGACAAAGTCTCTCCATCGTATCTAGGTCCCCAGTTCGATATACAACATATACACAAGAATGGTTAAAATCCAGGAATAAAATCAAACAAATAATACGTCAGGTCATGTTATGAAATGCACGCAGACGCCACTCAAAATATGACTTGACTGGTTTTATTCATAGATAGTAACTATACTTGCTAGACAAGATCTGATTGTATGGGCTACTGTATTTAACCGTCTATTCCACGGTGCTGCCATTTGGCAACAAGCCAAAAATTTATATATGACATTAAGGGAACCACTCGTATATACATAATGCCGACAGATGTCTGGCTGTATCGAGAAAGACTCTGTTACGTATCATAATATTGGGAGGAACAGTTCAGAATCGATCTTTTCTGCTCAAGGTCGAGCAGCTGAAAGAGTGAATTATTTCTGCCCATAAGATCTCATCTAATTAGATTTTCAGGAAATGTAAAATTATGCGTAATAATAGCACAGACTATGTTTCGATGTTTCTGTAACTGAACGACTAATAATTAATCAATACTTTCGATTTGTGCGGTAGGCATCAAACCTAAAATACTGAAAAAATCAGAATTTCTGTTGTATTTTGTGTGTCAGAACATACTGCCATATTATTTTCACAGAAACTAGTTTCCTAAGAAAAGAATGTGCAACAAAGGGTTATTAATGCAATAATGGTGCGGGCAACAGCACATTTTCATTCCACAAATGTCTGATCGTTTCGTTATTTGGTGGTTTTCCAATGTGAAATTTTATTTACACTTACACTGATGGGGATAAAATCGTAACTCCAAAAACATTTAATGTGAAGTAATGGTATTTCGAGAATACAATTGTCTACATAACATATTAAAACGTCCCCTTGGAAAAATTTATACGCGACTGTGCTTAAACTGACACACAATATTTTTAGCGCAACGCAATCTGACTTCCAAAAATCCCTACGAAAGAATGGCCCTGACTAACATTAACCTATACGTTTCACAAATCACTTACCTCACAAAAATCTTCGTTACTCAAGCTACTGCAATACAGCGAGCCCCACTACTGCCAGCTAAATAAAAGATTCAAACTACTGAAGGCACTAACTACTGATAGGCATAGTTAGCAAATGAAAGATTTTAATACAGAACAAACAATGTATTTACCTTAATAGTCATAATATATATATATATATCAGTTCGTGACACCAATTCTTACAAATTTCAAAACTCCGCCATCTCTCTCCCCACGTCCACCACTGCTGGCGGCTCACCTCCAACTGCGCAACGCAACGCGCTGTTAGCATGCAGCTGCCGCTGCCCAACACTACAATGGCAGACAACAATGCAAACCAGCCACAGACTGCACACAGCACAGCCAGTGATTCTTATACAGAGCGCTACGTGGCGGCGGCGTTACCAATAAAAAAACCTAAACAGCCTACTTACAATATTTAATTGATTAATATTGCAAGATCACACGTTCGGGTAAGCGCGAGATAAACCAATGCAACTGTGTAATGCTGGTACATTATTAATCGGTGAAATAGCCAGAATGTTGAATGCAAGCACGCAGACGTGCATGCAACGTGTTGTACAGGTGCCGTATGTCAGTTTGAGGGATAGAGTTTCATGCCCATTGCACAGGGACGACCAATGCTGTTCGTGGACGACTCTGTAGTTGTCGTCCGATGATGTGCTCGATTGGAGACAGATCTCTGGTGATTACTCGGGCAACATGTCAAGACGCTGTAGAGCATACTGGATTACAACAGTGGTATGTGGGTGAGCGTTACCTTGTTGGACAGCCACCTCTGGAATACTGTTGGTGAATGGCAGCAGTACAGTATCAGCCACCGGACGTGCAGTCAGAGCACGTGGGATAACCACCAGAGTGCTTCTGCTGTTATACACATTCGCACCTCAGGCTATAACTACAGGTAGAGGTTCAGCGTGTCTATCACGGAAATAGGTTGGGTGCAGGCCCCCAACTGGCTTCCTTCTAACCAACACACGGCCATAATTGGCATCGAGGCTGAACCACCCGTCATCATAAATCACAGCAGACCACCACCATGTCCTCCAATGAGCTCTCGCTTGACCGAAATGAAGTCGCAAATGGCGGTGGTTTGGAGTCAGTGGAATAGTGCCACGTGACCGTCCACAGCCCTATCTTTTTGTCACTGTACATTCTCGTGACCACCGCTGCCAGATTCATGCGCAGTGGCTACATTACTGTCAATTCTTTCTGCAGTATCGCAGAAGGAACATCCAGCATCTCGCACCCCTATTACATGAGCAAGTTCGAACTCAGTTAGGTGCTCATAATGGCGTCTTTGTCGCCTTAAAAAAATTCCTGACTAAAATAAGCTGATCACGCACTATCTCAAAGGTAACTGACACTCAGCGCGTATTTCAACCAAACCTGATTTACATCCTCCTGGAGTGAAATTTGGTTAGACATCATCTTTCAGATGTAGAAACACGCCTTCGAAATTTCGTTTATGTCGCACAACTCTTTGGTGTTGCAATTTTTTGTCGTCATTGTATTTCTGGAAAAGAAGGGTATACATCACTCGAAACTCTGGGCAAAGGTTGAATAAAACCATCTTTTGGTGCATCTAGATGACTTTTACGTCATAAATCGGATTAATGTTACGTCATAAAAATAAATAAATACAATAAAATATACACTAGCATATCTGTTTACGTCTCTTTAGGCTGAAATGTCCCATTCCTGTTCAGTGGACCATTTCAAACCAACATAAACTGATGTGCTGTTTATTGTATGTTATGATTTTATGACGTAACATTCTTCTGTGAGCGGTACATATACGGACATGACGATGTGCTCAAGATACAGTTTTTTTTTTTTTTACAATCCTTTGTGTAATTCGGTATATTTTAGCGACTAATATGACAACTTGGCACGACGTTCCAATTCACAATGGGCAAGTTTGGTAACAAAAAAATTTTGAACCTCTGAAGATGATAGCTAATTCTGACGAAACCGGATGTTGGAAATAAGGAAATATTTATGCGACCTTGACTTTAAGAAGCTTTTTACCAAATTAATGAGAAAGCATGCTTTGCGTTCAAAAAAATACAGTGGAGTATTTAAACATTTCATTTACGAAAGAAGACAATCGGTTCCTTTAATGATGTTCGTAAGGATGAGTTTCTGATAGTAGTGTAGGAAGAAGAACGTTTGATGTTGGCAGTACTGCTAGCCACGACGAGGCATTGGCGACTGCGGGAGGCTCTTTTTGAGGCGGGAACGTTGGCAACAGCCGGCGCTGTGGCGGGCGTCTGGCGGCGTCGGCGTCGGCGGCGGCTCGGCGTCGTCGTCGCGGCTCAGTGGCCAGTAGCGCGCCGGCCGCCGCGCGGGACGGTCACGCCACAGCGTCGCGACGCCTGCCTGCCCGTGGATCGCGCCATGCCGCCAACGAGACGCCAGCCGCCGCACGACGCTACGAGCGCGCGCCGACAATAGGTGAGTCCCAGAAACTAGACCGCGCCGCACCGCGCAGCTGATTAGATACCCCTATCTCCGCCGTGTTTGCACCGCGCAGTTAAAATAGCACGGCACGCAAAGTGTTGGCATAATGAAGGCATTATCATTGCCACTTACTGGCCACTCTACTGTACTTCTCACAGAATCCATACCCTGCAAATCTTTCCGGTTTTCGAACGGACATTAACGTAACACACCAGGAAAACTGCAACGTGGTCTTGTGATCTTCTGGTTTAATATAAACAGAGCATTGAATTAAAGCACAGAAGTCGCCAACAGGAGTTGTTAGCTAGCTTTTTTCATAAAAGTAACCCTCTGCATCTGTGATCCGCAAGACATTCTGCGGTGTGTGGCGGAGTGTGCTTAGTGTACCACAGCACAAGTCACGAATGATTTGTGGGAAGAAATATTGCTGATAAGCCCTCGTACTGCGCTCGAATTTCTCTAATTTTATCTTCATAGTCTTTTCGCGAGATATACAAAGTGTGATCAAAAAAGAAATGGGATTTTTTGTTTTTCTGAAAGACCCTTTATTTACTGATCAACATCAAATTTGTGCCCTACAAATCCCCTGAGAATTAATGCGCTTGTGCCCGCGCTTTTTTCAATCTTGGAGGTACTTCTGTAACTCACTTATAGTTACGTTGTTCAGATCCTTCAGCGATCTTGTTTTTTTGTCTCATAAGTTGTAGCAAAACGACGTCGTCTCATAGCTCTCTTCAGTCTCGCAAATAGGAAGGAGACCTGTGGACCATGTCCGGCGACTACGGTGGCTGAGACAGTATAACGGTTTTGCTATTTGCCAAATTTCACGGAAAAAACATTAAGGTGTGAGCGTTATCGTGATGTAATTTCCGCGAATGTTATTGCCACAATTCTAGTCGTTTTCTTCGGATTGCTTCATGCAAACGGCGCATAACTTCAGGGTGGTTTTCCTTATTGACATTACGACAATAAGGCGGGACCTCATGATACGCTATCCCGTCGTAATCGAAGAAAATCGAGAGAAGAGCACATGTGGTCGAACTTGTTGAATTTTTTCGGCTTTGGCTCTAGAGGTAATTTCCACTGGGACAATTGGACCTTGCTTTCGACGTCATTCAGGTATACCCGTGTTTCGTCACCTGTTGTTACCTTTTGCAGAAGTCCTGGAGCGTAGTAGACTTCTTTCTGCAATACCTGAGCAATTTCCACGTCACGTCGTTTGAGGTCGAAAATCAACAATTTCAGAAAAAGCTCTACTGATACACTTCTCATACCAAAAACATGTGAAAGAGCCAAAGGATATGCCAACATCGTCAGGAACCTCTATAATAGCGATTTGGCGATTTTACAGAATAATTTTCCTCACTTCTTCCACATTGGCGTCAGCGACTTCTTTGAATCTCTAATACCACTCGTAAATTCTTGTCTTACAGATAGTAGATTCGCGAAAAGTCATAGTCAGCATTTAGAATGGGGTGCTGCACTTAACTCTATTTTTCAAATAGAATTTAATGCACATTTTTTGATTCATTTTATTATTAAATATAATTTCGCTGAGCACTCGAAAACACTTGTAAGCTTTTCGACTGTCAACAATAAACTATATTTTCACAACAGAGCAAATGCAAACGTACATCAGGAATATGTTTGCCAACAAGACAAAATAAATTAGAAAATCTGATCTATAAAGCCCATGAAAGAAAAAAATCCCCGTTACTGTTGGCCACACCTCGTATGTCGCAGGAAATTATGTATTGGCCGACTCCTCTAGGAACCTAAGGTCTCTAAACTTTAGCAGTGAACACACCATGATGCTAAAGTTTGCTTATTTCGCAGCGTATGCCACTGGAATTGGCTGCGCAACTTCGTGACGCTTTAGCGCTTACTAGATGAACCTGCAACGAAATGCGTTGCTCTTCTTTGGAAATTCACTATTCCCTCAATCAAATATATCTAGTGCGGCTCCCAGAGTGACAAGCAATATTCAAGCATTTATTGGTGAATTTCTGACTGGAATTTGCTTAACCTGTTTATGTGGACGTTCAACTTTAAATCGCTAAGTACAGTCCTAGAAATTTTGTGGATGTGACATCTTCCAGCTACTATTCTGCAATAATGTAATCTTATCACACAGTGATGGGTCTTTCTACATGTGTACCCACAATTTCTTAGATTTACTTATACTGAGGGTCATTTGCCAATTCTTGCAGCAAGTATTTATTTCTGTATGTTTTTCTGCATTTCGCTACGATGTTCTAGCGTTGTGACTTTCTATATACAACACCTTCAACCGCCAAAAGCCCTACGGAACTTCCGAAGTTTCCACTTGTTTACATTATGTTGTATCATGAACAGAACTGGTTCTATAACATTTCCATGGGGCACGCCCGAAGTTACTAGTCCACAAAACATGTTCGTCACGCTGTTTACTAGCAAAAATATGACGCAATCTCGCGATTTTCCTGGCTGATGCGGCCTAGAGACTGCACGAACAACCGGAAAACACCGATTATCCGATGTTCACATATTATAATACTGTTTACTGCATTTACAAATTGTGGTACACGTCAAATTTAAAACCTTTCTGGATTATTGATGCTTTTCTCTCCGCTAATGTTAAAACTTATTTACGAAATTACACATTAAAACACGCGGTATTACTCAGAACTGTCAGCATTTATAAAATTACGATCTACAGTGCATACCTTCTTGTAATGTTTAACAACGTAGTTCCATTTCCTATCAAGCAAAATAGCAAACAGCCGAAGGAGAAAAACTAAAGTACTTTATTTTACTATAAGGTTTAAGTGAATTGGAGACTATTGACCTTTATGTGACAGGAAAAGGCTAGGCAAAGATAGGCACGAAATCGGCTGCGGAAGAGTTAAAAATGTAAGGTCTCCACATTCACCCGAAAATGAAATGGGAAAAAGCGGAAAACATATTTGTGGTATTAAGGCCGACAATCTATTTCAGTGGTAAAATATATCACATGTATAGAAAACAAAAGTATTCGACTTTTATTCTTTTTTTTTCTAAAACCGTCGAATAAGACAGGGATAACAAGTAAACCGGATAATCCTCAGCTTGTCGTATTTTCAAACACAGTGTTCGAAGAAAATTATTCTGTTTATCCAACTTAACGTGTAGGACTTCTTACTGTCCGCAGTTCGTGATTTTGTGACTAGCGTTGACGTCCCCAGATCACATGCTCTCTGGTTCGGTTCGCAGCCGGGCCAAGAGTGTGTGTCTTATCAACATTTCATCGCTATCGAAGCGAAAGTCGCCGAAGTGGAGTCAAATAAACAGATTTGCACCAGGCTGCCGAACTCTGCATAAGGGACTCCTGGTCCAAAATGCCGTATGCACATTTTATTACTTTTATTTGACAATTCCACATATTTCCATAATATTTTGGTACGTGAGAGGCTGTAGTTCATTAACCCTAACAATACCAAGTCAATTTCCATAACTTGTATTACCAAGGGGGAGAGGTAATTTACGCCCACCATATTTTTTTAAAAAGTACGAAATTCGTTAAATGTTATTGAATTATATACTTTTGAAGACATACTGATGTGTAAGTGAAGTCCATAACCTGAAGATACATTTTTGAACACTCTTAGCAGTATTAAAATACATTCAATAATGTAGACGACCAATTTTATGACACCACAAAAAAAAAAAAACATTTTCGTTCATTGTTGTTGACTTTTACTCTCAACATACTGTCTAAAGAGATACTGACGTGTAATTAAGGCCCTGAAATTGGATATATTGTATATGACATTCGCTGGAAAAGGGACACATACAACGGATTTGGAATCTGGTAGAAGAATTAATTAAAAAAAAACAACCAAATTTTTCAGTATTTTTAAATTTAAGGTAACTGACTAGATTACAGTGTTTTCAGTAGGGAGGAATAAAGTACCCCCCACTACCACCCCTTAGTACTGCGAGGGTTAATGTTCCTTATATGTTATGCGCCAAGAATATTTTACTGCTTTGTTTATTTGTTTGAAAAAGATGTAAATTTTTCATTAAAAGATTTAATAGCTTGTGAATAGCTGATTACGGTAATATAACATATTTCAATGGCCTTACATCAATGTTTCGTACAATTTTCCAAATAATATGACAAATATGAGCTCTGAGACTTCTGAATCCCAGTTGTACCCTCCTTGCGATGTAAACACTACGTAATTGTGATGAAACTGCAGCATACCAGGCTATTTCCCTCGCAAATTCCAAGATTACGAAGAGTTTTACTGTGAACAAATAAATAAGCTTACATTAATGTATTTTACACTGCTTGCTTTGGTAGTCTTTGTCACTGAAGGTACAATCTTTTAGGTTGCTAGGTGGAAAATATTTCTTTTCAGTATCTCATACACGATCGAGGTTTCGACGTCTCTTCCGGATTTCTTCGTCAGAGTAATCTGGTGTTGGTCGTTAGCTAACCGTAACAGCAGAAGATCTTGTAGAAGGTCCCAGCAGAGGGGTCGAAACGTCGATTGTGCATAAGATACTGAAAAAGAACATAATGCGGCCTAGCAAACTATTATAGTTTACCTATAGAGCGCTAACTTTTATGAGGCACTTAGAGAGCTCAGTTATAGACAACCAGATGACGCCAGTGATTTAATTGTGCTCAAATCCGTAGTCGTTTACATGACTGATGGTACGCCGTGGTATACGGGGGTTGCCTTTACGTTTTCATAGAAATCATGAAAGGAAAACCAGGCTGGCGTAACTTATTTGTAATGAGTTACTCGCAACTATTTGTTTTTATCGGTGTTTATTCATCCGTGAGGACATTTCAGGATGCCTGGGATCCCATATTCAGATGTTTACTTCTATTCACGTAGCCTGAACATTATTTTAACACTAATCACGCCCAATGGAATAAGTTCATAGATATGTGAGTGGCTGGAAGACTTCTTAAGTAATAGAAGCCAGAATGTGGTCCTCGACGGTGATAATTCATCAGAGACACGGCTATCTTCGAGAGAGCGCCAGGGAACTGTGAAAGGGGCACTGTTGTTCTCTATATACATAATTGATCTGGCGAACTGGGTGGACAGCAATGTTCGCTTGTTTGCTGTCGAATTTGAGTGACTGCGGGAAGATACGAGACGACTTTCCAGTTGGTGTGATGCATGGCAGCTAGCTCTAAATGTGGAAAAATGTAGGGAGTGCGGATGAGTAGCAAGATCTAACCTGTAATGTCAGTACAGAGTATTACTGGTGTCCTACGTGACACAGTAAGTCGTTTAATTACCTAGGCGTAACGTTGCATAACGGTATGAAGTGGAACAAGCATGTCAGAACTGTGATCGGGAAGGGATGGATTTCGTTTTAATGTGAGAATTTTAGGTAAGAGTGGTTCACCTGTAAGCTAGACCGCATATAGGACGCTGGTGCGACCTGTTCTTGAGTCCTACTCGAGTGTTTGGGATATGTACCAGGTAGGATTGAAGGAAAAGATCGAAACAGTTCAGAGGTGGGCTGCTGGATTTGTTACGGTAGGTTCGAACAACACTTAAATGTTACGGGGATGCTCCAGGAACTCAAATGGGAATCTCTGGAGGTACGGCAACGTTCTTTTCGAGAAACACTATTGAAAAAATTTTGAGAACCGTCATTTGAAACTGACTGCCAAAAGATTCTACTACAGCCAACATACATTGCGCCTAAGGACCTAGCATGTACGAATATATCCAAGTTTGGTCTCCCATGATAATGGTGTATATGGATTTGATATCTCGTCGGTCAATTTTGTGAAGCATTGTCTGACATCAGTTAATAAGAGCTTGTTCTTCAGCTTCGGGGAAACTATCCGGAATTACAAACTTCCATGGAAAATTGAATGTACTGCAGTGTTCTACATGACTGTATGCCTCTATCTCACGTGCACAGCCTCTTAAATAATGTTGAGCCTTACGGAAAGTCAGCAGAAAGACAACACACACACACACACACACACACACACACACACACACACACACACACACACACAACATAAATCCTAGCGTCACAGCACAATCAAAACGAGCAATATCAGAAGTAATAAATAGTGAATATTAACTTCCAGCGGGCACGAACTCTGTCCCTCTCTTTTTTGAATGTTTACTCAGGGAGAGAGCTGAATTTCTAGCAGAATTTAAGCCAACACTTCCATCTATTTTTATAAGATCACTTGCTGATTTAATCTAAACCGATCCCTTAATAACAAATTCCTAGTAGCCGGAAGCGGAATCTCAGAGTTGTTTTATTCCATAGGACGACCGATGCGAAGGCGACGTTCTACAGATTTACTTGACAGTTGTAGGCGTGCGTGTCGCTTATGCTCTATACACCGATCTTCCAAGGTTCTGGTGGTGCGGCCAATATATGACTTGCTACAGCTGCAAGGTATATGCTAGAGACACGCCTCATACAAACCAATATCATCCACCAGACACACTAAAAGGGCTCTAATATTAAATGGTGGTCGGAAAACACATCTCATTTTTCTGCACAGTACAACTAATATTTTCAGAAATGATACATACGTAAAGCAAAAAGGGAGTAATCGTTATTGCCGCCAAGTTATTGTCATCACTCACTTTATTCACAGTCTGTCGATAGAGAACAATGCACCTGAGCTGTCTTTCAGGATAGTCATGCATGCGTAATGTGACTTCGAGATGAGCTAACTCAGCCTGAAGATGCAAATCGGGTGAATTGGCATATCCCAGCGCACCATCCACCCTTCTCTTGCTAAACACATTTAGTTATGTAGTGGCGCTAGAGTTTGTGGTGTGTGTATGTATGTGTGTGTGTGTGTGTGTGTGTGTGTGTGTGTGTGTGTGTGTTGTCTTTCGATATATATCACACATACCTACGTTTTCAATTTCCTCGAATGGCTGTTTCTCTCTGCATTTGTTTCTTGAAATTTACAGGGCGTGCACCTGTCTAAATGTCAACTGTTGTCAAAGACGTCACCTGGTTGGTGTACCGAACGTTTGAACATTTTATACGCCCGCAGAAACTCCATTTTCACTCTGAAATAATGCTGCGCACAACATCGTCGACGTCAAACAAATTCATCGCTGAGGGGACACAAAATTCAGCAAACCAATTGTATACAGTCGTTTCAGAAGGTGACTGATTATCAGAAGTTGAAATAAGACATTCGAGGCATAGTTGTTGATTTAAGCCTCAGCAAAAAGAATAAAAGTCCTACTTTGTCCACGACACAATTTCGATTAACGCTCATTATAAAGAAAGTTACTGCTAACAGTAAAATATGACGAATTTGAAAACAGTAATAGTGTCACATGGGAATAGAGTCATCTGGTACTTGTATATAAAAGGTACAGAATAGCGCGGAATGTAATTAGTAATAACTACCAATATAAATTACATTGTTCTCATTGGACATCTTCTGCACTTTTTCCTGTTTTCTTCAGTAAAAGCCAGTTGACTTCAAAAACATTCTACAGATATATGTGTGAGACAAAGACATGTCTTGTGCCAAGGTGGACTTCCACTGCTTACAAAAAAGAATGAATAATCCAGAAGACATGGTCCGATCTCAGTCTAACTATATACTGAAACACAACATGGGCGGATATGTCCAGTTCTCTGTAATAGGTGGAACCGCCACTGGAATGCATTAGTGTTGTCTTTGGCTTTACGGTGTATCCTGTTATTGCTGGGTCCGGTGGGGGGATACAGGGTGTTCTAAAATACCCACTACACACTTCTAGGGCATGCAGAGGGATGTGAGTACACAATGTTTTGAACAGGAACAAAAAAAAATGGTTCAAATGGCTGTGAGCACTATGGGACTTAACATCTATGGTCATCAGTCCCCTAGAACTTAGAACTACTTAAACCTAACTAACCTAAGGACATGACACAACAGCCAGTCATCACGAGGCAGAGAAAATCCCTGTTCCCGCCGGGAATCGAACCCGGGAACCAGGAACCCATGGCCTCAAAAGTACGTTTCCGTGCTACAACTATTTCAAAACATGTTGGTAACGTGATCACTTTTGGGAGTAACTTATTCAAAAATGGTTCAAATGGCTCTGAGCACTATGGCACTTAACTTCTGAGGTCATCAGTCCCCTGGAACTTAGAACTATTTAAACCTAACCAACCTAAGGACATCACACACACCCATGCCCGAGGCAGGATTCAAACCTGCGACCGTAG
Source organism: Schistocerca gregaria (assembly GCF_023897955.1). Lineage (NCBI taxonomy): Eukaryota > Metazoa > Arthropoda > Insecta > Orthoptera > Acrididae > Schistocerca > Schistocerca gregaria. The sequence continues at coordinate 1,022,780,713 of NC_064920.1, forward strand.
CGGTTGCACGGTTCCAGACTGTAGTGCCTACAACTGCTCGGCCACCCCGGCCGGCGGAATAATTTATTAGGTGTGATCCAATATATTATTTGTTTTGCAGGTCCACTCCTTAACAACTAAAGGAATTGACCGTGTACTCGTTGATCGGTTCTCTTCAACATGATTACTCCATTTGCCCGGCTGGTCATGTCGTGGAAGACACAGATTCCACTTCGGGTATTCGGCCTCTCCTTGGAGCACCACAGTCACGCCCGCTGACGTTACCCGAATTCTTCTTCGAAGCCATTGCCTAACAGTGACGAGAAAGGCATATGATGATGTCATAACGATCTTGATAAAGTCAACTAACAGCTCTTCCATTACCGTCGGTTTCGCCAAAAATAATGATCGTGTCGGTGTAGAGTGCATAAGAGTACTCACCTATGTTGCTCTCACACTCACAGACGCGTGAACGAGACTATAAGGAGGTCATAGACGAAGGAGAGATATCATATCAAATCAGTCAATGCGACGTAAGCACCGCCCACCACGACTACCCTGCTGCATAATACCTACTAGCTTTCAAATGGCTGTAGCACAGAAACGGTACGTTTCCGGACATGGGTTCTTATTAAAATTTTGTCCACTCAGTCTTCTCTGCAGATCCTTGAAGTTTGTAATGGGAATTTCCTAACTCTGTATAAGAAGTGTGAATAGCGTTAGATGTTGAATGAGCGTTGTGAAGGACACGGATACGCCGAGTACTTGCCTGAGGCCGATAGTGGCCTCATTCTACGATTGTGAGAGAAATGAAAATCTCAAAAAAATTTAAAATATTATTTATTGTGCAGAAGTGATACAAAGCTGTATCACTTTTCAACATAATCGCCCCCAATCTCGATGCAAGTCCTACAGCGCGTACAGAGTGCATAAATACCTTTAGGAAAACATTCTTTTGGTAGTCCGCGAAACCACTCATGCACCGCGTGGCGTACCTCTTCATCAGAACGGATCTCCTTTCCTCCCATTGCGTCTTTGAATGGCCCAAACACATGAAAATCACTTGGGGCAAGATCTGGTGAATATGGTGGATGAGGAAGACACTCAAAATGCAGGTCTGTGATTGTTGCAAGGACAGTGTGGAGACTTGCATTGTCATGTTGCAAAAGGACATCTGCTGACAGCAATCCACCCGCTTTGATTTGACTGCAGGCCGCAGATGATTTTTTAGGAGATCTGTGTATGATGCACTGGTAACAGTGGTCCCTCTAGGCATGTAATGCTCCAAAATGACTCCTTTTTCGTCCCAAAAGAGAATCAGAATAACCTTCCCCGCTTATGGTTCTGTTCGAAACTTCTTTGGTTTTGGTGATGAGGAATGGCGCCATTCCTTGCTCGCTCTCTTCGTTTCCGGTTGGTGGAAGTGAACCCAGGTTTCGTCTCCAGTAACGATTCTTGCAAGGAAGCCATCACCTTCTCGTTTAAAATGGCTAAGAAATTCTTCATAAGCATCAACACGTCGTTCTCTCATTTCAGGATTTAGCTGCCGGGGCACCCATCTTGCAGACACTTTGGGAAACTGGAGCACATCATGCACAATGTGGTGTGCTGACCCATGACTAGCCGGCAGGAGTGGCCGAGCGGTTCTAGGCGCTACAGTCTGGAACCGCGCGACTGCTACGTTCGCAGGTTCGAATCCTGCCTCGGGCATGGATGTGTGTGATGTCCTTAGGTTAGTTAGGTTTAAGTAGTTCTAAGTTTTAGGGGACTGATGACCAAAGCAGTTAAGTCCCATAGTGCTCAGAGCCATTTTTTTGACCCATGACTAATTTGTAAACATGCTTCATGTCATTCAGTGTCACTCGGCGGTTTTCCTTCACTATGGCTTCAACTGCTGCAGTGTTTTGTGGAGTCACAACTCGTTGTGCCTGACCTGGACGAGGAGCATCTTCCACTGAAGCCACACCAATTGCGAACTTCGTACCCCATTCGTAGACTTGCTGCTGTGACAAATATGCACCACCGTACTGAGCTTCATTTGCCGACGAATTTCGACAGGTTTCACACCTCTACTACGCAAAAACCGTATAACAGAACACTGTTCTTCACAGGTGCAAGTTGCAAGTGGGGCTGCCATCTACATACTGATACTGCGACGGTATGTGTGCATCAGAACTATGCTACCACCTACAAGCCATTCTGCACGCTATTTGTAGCACGCTTACCAACTAACAGGATAACGGCGCGAAATTTCGATTTGTTATTACAAATTTAATGTTTTCATTTGACTCACCCTCGTATGCCTCCATTTGGTCGACTGGTCGTATCGCGGGAGACACAGATTCGCAGTGGATTCATATGTGACAGTGACTCGATAATCGATTGCATGGGTACGTGAGGGCAGGCGTATTCGTCGTTACGTTCGCCCATGTCCTACCACCACAAAGGAGGATTACTATATTGTGCATCAACCACACCATAATCTCGTCACATCTGCGCCTGCCATACAACAACAAGTAATGGACTCCCTGCAACATATGGTATCATTCAGAACAATCAGTCGTACACTAGCTGCAGCCGGGCTAGGCAATTACCATGCCTTGTGAACATCACAACACAAACGGCTCCGTTTGCTATGATGACGTGACCGGGAAGGATAGACTACTGATGAATGATAAATGAAGTCATTGTGTTCAGCGATGAACTGCGGCTATGCACTATCCCCGACGACCATCTTCGGTGAGTATGGCCTCGATCTGGCAGGAGACGTCATTCTTCCAATGTATTACAGAGGCAGCGCAGTGTCACTCCAGCCTCCATTGTGTGCACACATCGGATTTGGCTTCAGGCTACGGCCGGTTGTGACTGAGGAAGCTTTGATGGCTAAACGGTACTTGGCGGAGATCCTGGGCCCCCCTGTGCTACTTCTCGTGGGAGGGTATCATGATGCCGTATTTCAACAGGTCGATGTTCGTCCACATGTAGTACGTGTCTCTATGAGCGGTCTACCTGATATTGATGTACTCTCGCGGCCAGGAAGAGTGTCTGATCCATCCCCGACGGAAACGAACATGCATGATGCCAGCTCTGACGTCGAAGCCGTTCCAGTCCCAATAATAGCATGTCAATCGTTGAGTTCCAGCTTGCCTCAGGATACAACTGCTATATGATTCTCTCCTCAGGCCGACCAGTGCATAAATCCAGACAGGAGGGGGTGTATCATCATACTGGCATGTGGGCTAGCCAGATTCGTTGTAAATTTGACTAGATGTTGTACGTCAAATAACGTAATATACCTAATCAACTTGTGAAGTTTCAATTCGTTTGTACCCCCCCCCCCCTTTAAGGCTGAATCAGTTTTATTTATTTATTTATTTATATACTTATTTTTTGTCAGTCAGTGTACTCCAACATCCATTTCTCCATAATTCCCAATTACTTCATTATCTAGTTGGTAAGCAAAGCTATGAATATTACACATTTAGCTAAAAACTGGTTCCTTTGTGATCAGTTGTCGAGAACGTTACGCATGATAACCTACATGTAAGATACTTGTTGAGCTGGTTAGAAGCTACAGGAGAGAATGCTGGACTTGGAGGATATTGTACGTAAGATCACATTACGTTCCGAAGTCAATGTTTCATTCTAGTGACCAATTTTATAGTCACATGATGGACTGTGCACTAGAGATCTCCATAAGCAATTTCAAACAATTTCTGCTATTTTTGTTGTTGCGAGACGTGAGGCTGCAGTTTGGGTAGCGTTTGTAAATGTGAAGAACTCTACATATTTAAGTGCTGTATATTAAAGCTATCTTCGAGATATTGTTAATTCTTGAGCAACAGAGTTCCGTATGTTTTTTAAAACAGTTAATCCATACTTCGTCAGTCGTGCTCCATGTTGTACCTTGAAGCGGAGGGTCTCTTTGCCATCAAACACGCTATCAGACCAGTTGTGTGATTGGATTGAGGAGTTCCTAGGTGTGTGTGTGTGTGTGTGTGAGAGAGAGAGAGAGAGAGAGGTTTACGGGCGCTAAACAGCGAGTTCCTAGATAACAGAACGCAGTATGTCATTCTCAATGGAGAAAAGTCTTCCGAAGTAAGAGTGATTTCAGGTGTGCCGCAGGGGAGTGTCATTGCTTTCACAATATACGTAAATGACCTGGTGGATGGCATCGGAAATTCACTGAGGCTTTTTGCAGATGATGCTGTGGTGTATCAATGGAAAATTGTACTGAAGTGCAGGAGGTTCTGCAGCGAAATGATGCATGGTGTAGGGAATGGCAATTGAATCTCAATGTTGACAAGTGTATTGTGCTGCGAATACATAGAAAGATAGATCCCTTATCATTTAGCTACAAAATAGCAGGTCAGCAACTGGAAGCAGTTAATTTCATAAATTATCTGGGAGTACGCATTAGGAGTGATTTAAAATGGAATGATCATATAAAGTTGATCGTCGGTAAAGCAGATGCCAGACTGAGATTTATTGGAAGAATCCTAAGGAAATGCAATCCGAAAACAAAGGAAGTAGATTACAGTACGCTTGTTCGCCCACTGCTTGAATACTGCTCAGCAGTGTGGGATCCGTACCAGATAGGGTTGATAGAAGAGATAGAGAAGATCCAACGGAGAGCAGCGTGCTTCGTTACAGGATCATTTAATAATCGCGAAAACGTTACGGAGATGACAGATAATTTCCAGTGGAAGACTCTGCAGGAGAGACGCTCAGTAGCTCGGTACGGGCTTTTGTTAAAGTTTCGAGAACATACCTTCACCGAAGGGTCAAGCAGTATATTGCTCCCTCCTACGTATATCTCGCGGAGAGACCATGAGGATAAAATCAGAGAGATTGGAGCCCACACAGAAGCATACCGACAATCCTTCTTTCCACGAACAATACGAGACTGGAATAGAAGGGAGAACCTATAGAGGTACTCAGGGTACCCTCCGCCACACACCGTCAGGTGGCTTGCGGAGTATGGATGTAGATGTAGATATTTGGGAATTAACAGTATTTCTTTGATGTTTAAACAATTTTCACTGTCTCAATAATGGAAATACTTATTAGTTGCCAATAACTTCTATTTCATAATGCTATTAACGTGTACCTGGCTTTTGGTAGCACTTATTCTGATTTGATTTCGCATACTGATTATTGGTGTGCAGCAGATAAATGATATAACACATAGATTATTAAATACAGTATTGACAAGATTTCCTCTATGACCGTAGAGTACCTTGAAGCAGTTTTTCGCATTTTTCACATTTGGAAAGACGTTACTGTTCCCAAGTAACCATTGCAGCACATTTAAATTGAATGGTGTCCCAAGGTACAACGCTACCCTATATATTGATGTAGTACTTCTATAAGCACGCCTGGCTTCTACCAACTAATTTTAAGTAACTGATTCAACCTACATTTAAGAACGTCTCCAAAACGTCGGAGGTGTGCTATTTTAACTACCTCCGCTCTTAATTATTTATTATGAGACACTTTTTATGACGGTAAAGAACTCTACACAGCTGAAAAACTGAGCATACTACATGAAGCTCAAATCAGAAGCCTTCGTTTCATAGCTAACTCTATTGAATGTTGAAGTGACTATTAATACGATGAACATCGGTCATTTAACTATACGAAACTGCGTAGAACACAGAACTATCAAGCGAAACGGCAAATCGTGGTACTGAGTTGTAACCATCTGCTTCCACAGTTACTTAATTACTCTGCTACTCACAGTAAAGTGCCTGGCAGACGGTTCAATGAACCACCTTGAAGCTGTCTCTCTACCGTTCCACTATCGAACGCCGCGCGGGGAAAACGAGCCCTGATTTCTTTTATTTTCTGGTGATGATTATATCTCCCTATGTATGTGGTTACTAATCCGTGGTCTAGGGGTAGCGACTTTAATTCATAATCAAAACGTCTTCGGTCCCGGGTTCGATCCCCACCACTGCCCAAATTTTGATAAATAATCAGCATTGGCGGCCGAAGACTTCCGGCATAGGAAGTCAGCCTCATTCTGCCAACGGGCACGTCAAAGAGGGCGGAGGAGCGGCTCTAGGTTCAGGGCACTCTCTTGTGCTAGGGGTGAGAAATTGCCCCTAAAGGCGGAATAATCAACGACATGAGGATGCAGAAGGCAATGGAAACCACTGCATTAAAGACACGTAACGTGTATCCACAGGACATGTGGCCTGTAATTGAAGAAGTGTCATGATAATCTCTCCATTAGCAAAAGATTCCGGAATAGTCCCCCATTCGGATCTCTGGGAGGGGACTGCCAAGGGGGAGGTTTACCATGAGAAAAAGATTGAATAATCAATGAAAGGATAATGTTCTATGAGTCGGGTCGTGGAATGTCAGAAGCTTGAACGTGGTAGGGAAAATAGAAAATCTGAAAAGGGAAACGCAAAGGCTCAATTTAGATATAGTAGGTGTCAGTGAAGTGAAGTGGAAGGAAGACAAGGATTTCTGGTCAGATGAGTATCGGGTAATATCAACAGCAGCAGAAAATGGTACAACAGGTGTAGGATTTGTAATGAATAGGGAGGTAGGGCAGAGGGTGTGTTACTGTGACCAGTTCAGTGACCGGGTTGTTCTAATTAGAATCGACAGCAGACCAACACCGACAACGATAGTTCAGATATACATGCCGACGTCGCAAGCTGAAGATGAACAGATAGAGAAAGTGTATGAGGATATTGAAAGGGTAATGCAGTATGTAAAGGGGGACGAAAATCTAATAGTCATGGGCGACTGGAATGCAGTTGTAGGGGAAGGAGTAGAAGAAAAGGTTACAGGAGAATATGGGCTTGGGACAAGGAATGGAAGAGGTGAAAGAGGAGAAAGACTAATTGAGTTCTGTAACAAGTTTCAGCTAGTAATAGCGAATACCCTGTTCAAGAATCACAAGAGGAGGAGGTATACTTGGAAAAGGCCGGGAGATACGGGAAGATTTCAATTAGATTACATCATGGTCAGACAGAGATTCCGAAATCAGATACTGGATTGTAAGGCGTACTCAGGAGCAGATACAGACTCAGATCGCAATATAGTAGTGATGAAGAGTAGGCTGAAGTTCAAGACATTAGTCAGGAAGAATCAATACGCTAAGAAGTGGGATATGGAAGTTCTAAGGAATGACGAGATACGTTTGAAGTTCTCTAACGCTATAGGTACAGCAATAAGGAATAGCGCAGTAGGCAACACAGTTGAAGAGTAATGGACGTCTCTAAAAAGGGCCATCACAGAAGTTGGGAAGGAAAACATAGGTATAAAGAAGGTAGCTGCGAAGAAACCATGGGTAATAGAAGAAATACTTCAGTTGATTGATGAAAGGAGGAAGTACAAACATGTTCCAGGAAAATCAGGAATACAGAAATACAAGTCGCTGAGGAATGAAATAAATAGGAAGTGCAGACGAAATGGCTGCAGGAAAAATCTGAACACATCGAAAAAGATATGATTGTCGGAAGGACAGACTCAGCATACAGGAAAGTCAAAACAACCTTTGGTGACGTTAAAAGCAACGGTGGTAACATTAAGAGTGCAACGGGAATTCCACTGTTAAATGCTGAGGAGAGAGCAGATAGGTGGAAAGAATACATTGAAAGCCTCTATGAGGGTGAAGGTTTGTCTGATGTGATAGAAGAAGAAACAGGACTCGATTTAGAAGAGATAGGGGATCCATTATTAGAATCGGAATTTAAAAGAGCTTTGGAGGACTTACGGTCAAATAAGGCAGGAAAGATATATATGAGTCTGGAGACATACCATCTGACTTTCGGAAAAGCATCATCCACACAATTCCGAAGACGGCAAGAGCTGACAAGTGCGAGAATTATCGCACAATCAGCTTAACAGCTCATGCATCGAAGTTGCTTACAAGAATAATATACAGAAGAATGGAAAAGATCATTGAGAATGCGCTAGGTGACGATCTGTTTGGCTTTAGGAAAAGTAAAGGCACGAGAGAGGCAATTCTGACGTTACGTCTAATAATGGAAGCAAGGCTAAAGAAAAATCAAGACACGTTCATAGGATTTGTCGACCTGGAAAAAGCTTTCGACAATATAAAATGGTGCAAGCTGTTCGAGATAATGAAAAAAGTAGGGGTAAGCGATAGGGAGAGACGGGTCATATACAATATGTACAACAACCAAGACGGAATAATAAGAGTGGACGATCAAGAACGAAGTGCTCGTATTAAGAAGTGTGTAAGACAAGGCTGTAGTCTTTCGCCCCTACTCTTCAATCTGTACTTCGAGGAAGCAATGATGGAAATAAAAGGAGTGGAATTAAAATACAAGGTGAAAGGATATCAATGATACGATTCGCTGATGACATTGCTATCCTGAGTGAAAGTGAAGAAGAATTAAATGATCTGCTGAATGGAATGAACAGTCTAATGAGTACACAGTATGGTTTGAGAGTAAATCGGAGAAAGACGAAGGTAATGAGAAGTAGTAGAAATGAGAACAGCGAGAAACTTAACATCAGGATTGATGGTCACGAAGTCAATGAAGTTAAGGAATTCTGATACCTAGGCAGTAAAATAACCAATGACGGACGGAACAAGGAGGACATCAAAAGCAGACTCGCTATGGCAAAAAAGGCATTTCTGGCCAAGAGAAGTCTACTAATATCAAATACCGGCCTTAATTTGAGGAAGAAATTTCTGAGGATGTACGTCTGGAGTGCAGCATTGTATGGCAGGGAAACACGGACTGTGGGAAAACCGAAACAGAAGAGAATCGAAGCATTTGAGATGTGGTGCTATAGACGAATATTGATAATTAGGTGGACTGATAAGGGAAGGAATGAGGAGGTTCTACGCAGAATCGGAGAGGAAAGGAATATGTGGAAAACACTGAAAAGGAGAAGGGACAGGATGATAGGACATCTGCTAAGACATGAGGAAATGACTTCCATGGTACTAGAGGGAACTGTAGAGGGCAAAAACTGTAGATGAAGACAGAGATTGGAATACGTCAAGCAAATAATTGAGGACGTAGGTTGCAAGTGCTACTCTGAGATGAAGAGGTTAGCACAGGAAAGGAATTCGTGGCGGGCCGCATCAAACCAGTCAGTAGACTGATGACCAAAAACAAATGTAGGTTGGTGCCAACAGAATGTTTTCGCAATCGGAGGAGAAAACTGGTGATTGAAATATCATGAGAAAATCCCGTCGCAACGAAAAACGTCTTTGTTTTAATGGTTGCCACTCCAATTCACGTGTCATGTCTGTGGCACAATCTCCCCTATTTAGCGATAATACAAAACGAGCCACCTCTCTTCGTACTTTCTAGATGTCATGCGTCACTCGCACCTGACGCAGATCCCACACTGCACAGCAGTACTCCAGAATAGGGCGGACAAGCGTGGTGTCTCTTTAGCAGACCAGTTGCTCCTCTAAGCGTTTTGACAGTGACTCGCAGTCTTTGGTTTGCTCTACCCAGAACATTATCTATGTCATAGTTTCAAATTAGGTTATTCGTAATTGTAATTCCTATGTATTTAGCTAAATTTACAGCATTAAGGCTAGTGACTTATAGCGTAATCAAAATTTAGCGGATTTCTTTCACTACTGAAGTGAACAGCGTCACACTTTTCATTATTCAGGGTCAATTGCCACTTTTCGCACGTACAGATATCTAAATCATTTTGCAATTCGCTTTGGTCATCTGATGACTTTACAAGACGGTAAATGGATGCATCACCTGCAAACAATCTAAGACGACTACTCAGTTTGTCTCCTATGTCGTTAATGTAGATCAGGAGTAGTAGAGGGCGTATAACAGTTTCTTCGGGAACGCCGGATATTAAATCTGTTTTACTCCATGTGTTTCCGCCTATTACTACGAACTGTGACCTTACTGACAGGAAATCACGCATCCAGTCGCACAACTGAGGCGATATTCAATATACACGTAGTTTGATTAGAAGACGCTTGTGAGAAAGGGTATCGAAAGCCTTCTGGAAATCTAAAAATATTTAATCAATTTTACATTCGCTGTCGACAGCACTCACTACATCATGAGTATACAGAGCCAGTTGTGTTTCACAAGAACGATATTTTCTGAATCCGTACTGACTATGTGTCAATAAATCGTTTTCTTCGAGGTAATTCATAATTTTCGAACACAGTATATGATCAAAAACACTACTGCAAATAGAGGTTAGTGATAAGGGCCTGTAATTAAGCGTATTACTCCAACTTTCCTTTTGGATATTAGTGTGACTTGAGCAGTTTTCCAGTTTTTAGGTACGGGTCTTACTGTGAGTGAGTGGTTGTATACAGGGTGTTACAAAAAGGTACGGCCAAACGTTCAGGAAACGTTCCTTACACACAAAGAAAGAAAATATGTTATGTGGACATGTGTCCGGAAACGCTTAATTTCCATGTTAAAGCTCATTTTAGTTTCGTCAGTATGTACTCTACTTCCTCGATTCACCGCCAGTTGGCCCAATTGAAGGAAGGTAATGTTGACTTCGGTGCTTGTGTTGACATGCAACTCAATGCTCTACAGTATGTAGCATCAACAGGTTAGTGTTCATCACGAACGTGGTTTTGCAGTCAGTGCAATGTTTACAAATGCATGGTTGGCAGATGCCCATTTGATGTATGGATTAGCACGGGGCAATATCAGTGGTGCGGTACGTTTGTATCGAGACAGATTTCCAGAACGAAGGTGTCCAGACGGGAAGACGTTCGAAGCAATTGATCGGCGTCTTAGGGCGCACGGAACATCCCAGACTATGACTCGCGACTGGGGAAACCTAGAACGACGGGGACACCTGCAATGGACGGGGCAATTCTTCGTGCAGTTGACGGTAACCCTAAAGTCAGCGTCAGAGAAGTTTCTGCTGTACAAGGTAACGTTGACCACGTCACTGTATGGAGAGTGTTACGGGAGAAGCAGTTATTTCCGTGCCATGTACAGCATGTGCAGGCACTATCAGCAGCTAATTGGCCTCCACGGGTAAACTTCTGCGAATGGTTCATCCAACAATGTGTCAATCCTCATTTCAGTGCAAATGTTCTCTTTACGGATGAGGCTTCATTCCAACGTGATCAAATTGTAAATTTTCACAGTCAACATGTGTGGGCTGACGAGAATCCGCACGCAATTGTGCAATCACGTCATCAACACAGATTTTCCGTGAACGTTTGGGCAGGCATTGTTGGTGATGTCTTGATTGCGCCCCATGTTCTTCCACCTACGCCCAATAGAGCACGTTATCATGATTTCATACGGGATACTCTAACTGTGCTTCTAGAACATGTGCCTTTACAAGTACGACACAACATGTGGTTCATGTACGATGGAGCTCCTGCACATGTCAGTCGAAGTGTTCGTACGCTTCTCAACAACAGACCGATGGATTGGTAGAAACGGACCAATTCCATGGCCTGACCTCAACCCTCTTTACTTTCATTTATGGGGGCATTTGAAAGCTCTTGTACCCCGGTACCAAATGTAGAGACTCTTCGTGCTCGTATTGTGGACGGCTGTGATACAATACGCCATTCTCCAGGGCTACATCACCGCATCAGGGATTCCATGCGACGGAAGGTGGATGCATGTATCCTCGCTAACGGAGAACATTTTGAACATTTCCTGTAACAAAGTGTTTGAAGTCACGCTTGTACGTTCTGTTGCTGTGAGTTTCCATTCCATGATTAATATGATTTGAAGAGAAGTAATAAAATGAGCTCTAACTTGGAAAGTAAGCGTTTCCGGACACAAGTCCACATAACATATTTTCTTTCTTTGTGTGTGAGGAATGTTTCCTGAAAGTCTGGCCGTACCTTTTTGTAACACCCTGTATAATTGCTAAATATGGAGCTATTCTATCATTATACTCTGAAAGGAGCCTGTTGTTGTTTTCCATGCACTGCTTTTGATTTACAAATGAGTAGTGATATTTCTATTCAATAGCAGACAGCAAGATTCCTGTGAATTTTATTGCCAGTTTTATCCGCCCTTAGCGTGCGGAAGCCGTCGTTAAAAGTGTTTCCAACGTTAACAGCACTCAGCAGTCATAGCAGCTATAAATTGTTCACAAAACTGGTGAAAACACATTGCAGCACTTTGCTAACGGCTTACGCCAACTGCTTCATTTGTGCATTAGTACTGGCAGTAATTCCGGAGGAAATTTAATTACTCCGGCTTCGTTCATCATGGAAACTGCTCATCTTGGTCTCTATAAAAAGAACCGAAAGTCTTGTTGCGTTTAGAATTGCTTGTTTCTTCTAAATTCCTTCCTTCCAAGTGGTTTATTTGTTTCCATAATTCGCTAGACGCCTTAGGCAAGGTGTCTGATCCACTCTTCGGCATAGAAAGAGACTTCAGCGGTCTGAAAAGAAAAGCTCAGTTAATTTGACTTGGATTTCTTTAGGGCGCTCTTAGCGCCATGAGGAGATAGTGAGAGTGCTTCTTAACTAAATTTACACTCTCCCCCTTAAGAGCTTTTAGTGCTCTTCAGTGTTCCTGGGCATATGAGCTTCTACCTCGGTAGTTCCAGAAGTTTCTGCAAGATCTATAGTCAAGAAGGCATACGAGACTAACTAACGAGTTAATTTAGGTGGAGCTAAGTGAATTCTTTACTCGACACGTTGTGTCTATGTGAGTTAGAATAGACAAGGTGGATGTCTCGTTGACAGTCAAGTCCTAGAACACAGTTCGTCGAACCAATCGGACATTTGGCTCTTGTGATTCAAAAATCTTAATCTATAAGGCATGTTGGAGAATACATCTTATATTGAATAAAAGAAAAGTGTCTTGGTTATAGTATCTCAGTTTCTTCTCTTCGTTTATTTCAATGCGATTCACATTGCCCCACAACGTCAACCGACAGAAAAAATTTTAATCAGCAGTGAGCTACTGGAAATGCATTTCGTTTAGAAATTTACAACATATGCCTTAAAAGAGAACGTAAATGAAGATGCATTGATTCTCTGAACAGGAAACTGTAGATGATCTCTTAAGTTTAATTCATAATTATAATATCAACAATTATAATATCAAAAAGAGTAGAAGAAAGGAGTGTACATTTTCAACATAGATTCATTGTGAGAGTATAGTTTCGGTTTTACTCGCTGAGAACGAAAGTAATTCAACCGAACTGCGTCTTGCATTTTGTGAAAAAGATTCAAGCTGTAAGTACTACTTGCAAACCATCCCAGTTAATTGGAGTAGCTGTGACTTTGCTCTCCACTTAGGGTTCAGACAACTGTTTGAAACTTCGTACTCTCCATGGCCTCTACTGCATTAACACGCACTGGATCTGCTATGATTAGGACGGTGTCTTTACGGGACTGCTGACAGCACAACTATTATAGATCAAATTATAACCTTCGTTTGTTGCAGGTCCAGTTCCTAGCGAAACAAACTTAATGCAATGTGGGATGACATTTTAGCTTTAGCCGCATGTATTTTCGGTCCACTACTTACAACAACGCACAGGAAGCAGGTGCACCACACTGTTTTCATTTTCCTCGCCCATCTCGCTGAACAGAGTTCAGTAGTTTGAAGTATATGAACTCTCATTATAATATAAATACTAGCCCGTGCAGTCCAGCTTGCGACGCAACTTATTATCAACGAACTTGAATCTTATTGTGTGTAGAAATAATGCGTTCACTGAGAACAACATTCGATGCTGAGGTTGTGAAAATACCCCACCCTGCTGCAAGTCAGAACCCAATAAATCGCTACATTCGCATGTGGTGTCACTCATACACAGACGTTATCGGTTAGGAGCCTGCTGGTACAACAGATTTTTCTGGTCAGTGGCACGCTGTTTCTGATCGCTGATGCCGGCCGCTGTGCCCGTGAGGTTCTAGGCGCTTCAGTCAGGAACCCCGTGACCGCTACGGTCGCAGGTTCAAATCCTGCCTCGGGCATGGATCGCTGATTGCATTTTCTTTATTTTGCTATGGATCCGAATACACACGCGACTGGAGTGAAGACTCTTTTATTAGTAGAACAAAGTATGTCATTTTTAATGAGGAGGAATCGCCAAAAGTTAAGACAGTGTTTGGCGCACCCCAAAGTAGTGTGACTGGACCGCTGGTGCAGAACTCAGAAGAACAGTAGAGTATGGCTTGAGGAAGAGACTGCTCATGTCCAGAAACGGCATCCAACTACGATAGAGTGCGCTACGTTATCGGAGCCAACGTCCGTTTCGAGGCAACGCTTTCGGCAACTACACGCGGGTTAGTATGGTGAGGGATCGCAAATATTTATCGCAATGGGCCTATCGGCATTCACGACGCTGGATGGTGTAAAAAGCATCCTCAAGAACACTGTAGTAACCGCCAATGCGGTGCCACCATATTGGTGCCCGACGGACGATTCAGAGATAGGAGTTGTCGCCAACAAATTCGACGTTCTATAGTATCGTTGGTTCACTTTCATTATCATGAGTTTCTACCCTTAATTTTGTCCTCAGAAAACTGTTTACAGGACCTCGTCGGTTCGCTCATTATATAAATTATCTGTCAATTAAAGTTATAAGCTAACTACCACATGCTTCTTGTGTGCAGTATGACTTCAGAAACATTCCATTGAGAGATAATCTTTTTTGCATCAAGCTTGGACCCAAAACATAATTTATAATGCAATCTACATGTATTTAAAAAGGGAAAAGAGCTTATTTATTGGTAATTTCTACTTACTTTGCGGCATGGAAAGACTATAGGGCATAAATGAACATTTAAGTGCATTCTGTGATCACTCTCACTTCTGTCAAGCTCGTAGTCTAATTTCAGTGTGTAGATAACCCATCTTATAGGCGAGTTCTGTTCAATGAGCTTAGATTGCTCTGTTGACCTACCACTTTCTACCTAGAAACCTGATACCTAGAGATGCATAGCACATGACGTGGCCAGCTGTTTCGAAATTTCCACGTTTTTCTTGCTTCTGACCTTTAAAAAAGATAGAGTGCAATGCATGGCGAAACAGTTCTTCTCACTGCAGCTCTTAGAATGTGTATACTGACTGCAACAGTGCCTGACGCCGACTAGTATTCCTGCTGAAAGCACGGTACACGCTACAGTTTAATGCAGTCTACAGTGTGCACACAGTACAACGAAATTGATGAAATCCTCAGACGTGAATTTATTACATGCACATCAATGTGAATAAGTAGCAGCAATTGGTATATCTTTCGTGTAAAACAGAATCACTGATACACGAAAGAGTACAACCCTCTGTACGTGACACACATGGGACATTGGACGACAACAAAAGAAATAATTTTGCAAGAAAATCCTATAAGCATTGGAAAATACTGGAAGCATTTAACCAAACGACAATGCGAAGTGTTCAACTAGCCTATTATTCGGACTAATGAAAAACCGATTATACACTATGTGCCTCGGGACTATTCTCCTCACTTGACAATAAACGTTAGGTTTAACCAAAATTAAATGATGAAATTTACCGTAGTTAAATTATGAAATGAAATAGAAGTTCTGACATCAGCCACTATCGGAGACTAAAACCCATTCAACGCCGACAAGTGAACATTTGTACCGGACCGCGACGCTAAGCCGGATTGCCCGTTTTACTCGAGCGTCCGCCTTAACCGCTATGGTCATCGCAGCACTCACCCATCGACCCCAAATTCCCAAATTGTCGCTCAGTACTTACGTAGGGCCTCTTGTTCACTACACTCATTGCTCGCAACATCGCGCTGATCCCGGCAGATGACGTTCCTGGCCGTCAAGGTGTATTTTTTATATATGCGCGGCGTTACTTCTTTCGGATATACACCAAACGCATGCAAAATTAAATGCACGTCAATTATTCGTATGGTTCACATGCAGTTTAAAAATACATTAATAGGGAAATACAGAACTATATATAAAACTAACAATATGTCGATATCCAAGTTCGTAATCCACGCAAGAGCTGTACCATCAACTTTCATGGGGTCGCTTCGACTCCCCTGATAGGAACGCAAGGGCTTTCACCTCTAATGTGCTTGATTGTCTGGTTTGGAGTCCAACAGTCACCAACCAGAGACTCTGTAGCACCCCATTTTTAAAGAGCAAGCGAGTTTCAGCCTGCACTGAAGCTGCGGCGAACGGATACTGGCCCTAACAACATTTGTAGAGGCTAGTTTCCTAGGAAACATGAAGACTTCCGTCGCGTTGGCAGATTTAACCGCGCCACTTGGCACAGTCTGGAGAGAAGGGACGATATACAAATAACTAAAAACAATTTGATGCCGAAAACTGTAACTCTCATCAACACCATAATAAACAACAGATATTTTCCATGGTTACTTGGGAGAAAATGTGAGCAAGGAGAGAAAATTAAGTAATGATCCACCACATAGCTTCGTCTTAGCTCCCCCCCCCCCCCCCCTCTCCCTCCTGGCGTTCAACCTATATTTCTCCGACCTCCGCAATATCAGGTTGCTCTTGTTTGTCGAACCAAGGGTCTCGAACAAGCCAAGACAATTCTCACAGGAGATCTAGCCGTTATGAGATCCTATTTTAGAAAGTGTGGACTTGAACGCACTACAAGCAAAACTGAAGTGTGAACATTCCATCTCCGAGCTGTAATCTCATTACATACACCTCAAGATTAAAAAAAGACACTCCACGAAGGAATTACCTGGATGGGACGGGAATTTATACATGTAATGTACTTTTTTCCTCCACGATCTTCTCTTCTGTGACAATCTTTTCATTTCATAATAGCGCTTTCATGTAAAATATAATTTATCTGTAGCTAATGAGAGGAAATTACAGTTGGGGCAGCAGGTCTGATAGTCACCTTCAATCGTATTCTACCATTTAACTTTGCTATCTCTTTAACGTGATTCTTCCGTGGCAAACGTGCCTATCCTTCATTTAATACTCACGTCTTGAGGCACTAACTCATTTGCGAACTATTTCTAAATAACTTAAGACTATGTAAAACTCTCACCACAAATTTGACATTAAATCACGACCGACTAGGTATGCACTGGTCATGCAAACCATTATGACCACCAGCATAAAAGCCTGTTCCTCTACTTTTGGAACGCAATACAGCACCGATCTGGGTTTGTGTGGTTTCCTGTGCTATGCAGCATCAGGCATTTATGCACAAGAATGTATTTCCCGTGAATTACGGACCGGTGGTTTTACGGCGCAGACTTGGCACCCGATAGAGTCGCAGATGTGTTCCATCGGCTTCAGGTCAGGTGTATTTGATGACCAAGTGAGCACAAAATGATGTTTCTCAGACCACTGTAACACGATTCTGTCGGTGTAACAGGGACAGTCATTCCTCCTGCTATCTTTACGTGAAAGGAACTGGAAAAACCCCTAACAATTGGTACAATGGACCATGTCATGCTCTTCCCAGTGGTTTGTGGAGAATAGTTGTAGTTTTAGGCATCCTTTGAAAGACATCACAGGGGTGGAGGAAGACATCATGCCGGCCGCTGTGGCCGAGCGGTTCCAGGCGCTTCTGTCTGGAACCGCGAGATCTCTACGGTCGCAGGTTCGAATCCTGCCTCGGGCATGGATGTGTGTGATGTCTTTAGGTTAGTTAGGTTTAACCAGTTCTAAGTTCTACGGGACTGATGACTTCAGATCATGTCCCATAGTGCTCAGAGCCATTTGAACCATTTGAAGAGATGAGTCATGATAGCATGTAGGTGATCCACAATAGTTTTTGGTAAGCGACAAGTTCCATAGAAGCACAGGTGAATGTCACCCATAGCATGATTCTGTACCTTCCGGCCTGCGGTTGTAGCGCGGTGCACGTTTCGCGCACCCATTTGCCTGGATGACTGAACATCCGGATACGACCATCTTGCTAGAACATAACTTTATTCATTCGTTCAAGCAACACATTTATATTGATGTACAATTCCAATCTCTATAGTCCAGTGACCACTGCAGTTGTTGGGTCAATATGGGAACACCTGGGGATCGTCTGTTACGGAGCCACTCGTTAAACAGTGTGGGCTGAAAAGTGTGCTTCGAAACACTGGTGCATACACGAACAGTGATTACAGATAGCCGCCTTTCTTGCCTTATAGTGCGGACAACCCTCTGGTCTCCACGTTCTGTTATGAAGCACGGAACACCTCGTCAGCGCTCTAGGTTCTCGCGACAGGAGTACGCAAACAGCCGGCGATCTTCGTCGTAAGCGGAATGATCCCTCCCACGCGACGGGCTACAACAATCTACCCTCCATCAAAGTTGCTTTGTCAGTGGAGTTTCCCAGTTGTAGACTGTACCGTCCCTAGAATGGTTCCCCAATGATCTCTATTCGATTTGTATACTCCCTTTACATCCCCACCTGCTCCACATGCCACAAGGCAGCATTGAAACTGTCATAATGTTATTGCTAATCGATTTCTTGAATGTTGCACGGAAGACAAAATGAAGTGGTTTGCTCCAAGGCTCACACACCAGGTGTCGTGACTGCGTCCCCATCTTGTGCACGATTATGATGATGATGGTGTAGAAGTTGAGTACTGCAGTATTCAGGCTGTGTAATTATGTATTTATAAGAATGAAGAAAATTAACAAAAATGTCGGCACGCAATCTACTATCGAATGTTGTCCAGGCTGCAACCGAACAAGACATCTTCATCCAACCCACATATAACCATTGATAACGTCACATGCGAAAAAATCGAGACGACTGGAGCATAACTGAAAACACTCTTACTAAGCCTGGCCTCGAGGTGTACGGAAATAATACAGATAACTACAGATGTTATCAACAATTTAGTGCAGTGTTGTTCCAGTAAATTACCCAGAAAGCATGGTCGTATGTCAGTGTAATTTAGAACAGGATCATGATTTAGAGTTGCAATTCTCTGTAGCAAATAGAACGCCCACCAGAGTGCGTTAGTGTTTTTCGTGTTAAGTTTTGTTACCAGGCCTCGTAGGGTAGAGAAGGGATGTAAATATCGTCAGGCGTTGCGTGATCACTGTGACAGATACAGAGATGTCCCACATTCTTGTTACACCACCTTATAGACTCTGCAGAGAGTCTTGTTGTGGATCTCCTATTGGCCGGTTGGTCAAATCGTGCAACGTCTAAATTTGTGGGACAGTTAAATGTGAAAGCGGCATGATGTTGGACAGCATGGGAACGTGAAGGCATACGTACTTGTCGCCAAGTTTCAGATCGACCAAGTCTGATAACCACAAGGGAGGGTCGCCGTTTTGTGCACCAAACACCTCCTAGCCCCTTCATATCTGCTCTTGCTGTTCAGGAAGAAGTAATGGGCTCTTCGAGATTCTGTGCTATCCCGCATCATTAGCAGGGGACTAGC
Organism: Schistocerca gregaria; assembly: GCF_023897955.1. Taxonomy (NCBI): domain Eukaryota; kingdom Metazoa; phylum Arthropoda; class Insecta; order Orthoptera; family Acrididae; genus Schistocerca; species Schistocerca gregaria. The sequence goes on from NC_064920.1 coordinate 1,022,800,000, forward strand.
AGCAGCCAGAATACCGTCCTAGGCGTAGACTGCTGTTAACAACATAAACAGATGCGTTTGGAGTGGCTCCATGATCAGGAACAGTGTACTGCAGCACCGTATTGTGTTCAGCAATGGTTGGCGGCTCTGAAATATCGCGTAAGACCGTGTTTGGTGAGAGTGTTGGCGACCTGGAGAGAGGTCCCTTTCTTTCAATTTTTGGCGGAGACAGAGCAGTGTTATTCTAGGTGTCGTGATGTGGGAACCATTTGGCATCACTGCACATCATAGTCGTAAATGAGGGCACACTCGTGGCACAACGGTACGTCACGTACATCCTGCATCCTCAAGTGTTACCCATTAAGCTGCTGTTTTCTTTTTGGAAATTTGTGGTGAGTTCCTGTGGGACCAAACTGCTGAGGTCAACGTTCCCTAGACTTACACACTACTTAATTTAACTTAAACTAACATACGGTAAGGACAACACACACATCCATGCCCGAGGGAGGAGTCGTACTGTAAGTAGGCTGTTAAGGGTTTTATGTTGGTAACGTCAAGTAGCGCTCTGTATGAAAATCACTGGCTGTGCTATGTGCAATCTGTGGCTGGTTGGCATTGTTGGAATATTTGCTATTGTAGTGTTGGGCAGTTAGATGTGAACAGCGCGTAGCGTTGCGCAGTTCGAGGTGAGCCGCAAGCAGTGGTGGATGTAGGAAGAGAGATGGCAGAATTTTGAGAGCGGACGATCTGGACATGTGTCCATCAGAAAGAGTAAATTTGTAATACTAGATATCATGAACTGATATATATATATATATATATATATATATATATATATATATATATATATATATATGTATGATGACTTTTGAACATAATTAAGGTAAATACATTGTTTATTATTTATCGAAATCTTTAATTTGCTAACTATGCCGATCAGTAGTTAGTGCCTTCAGTAGTTAGAATCTTTTATTTAGCTGGCAGTGTTGGCGCTCGCTGTATTTCAGTTCAAGTAACGAAGATTTTTGTGAGGTAAGTGATTCATGAAAGGTATAGGTTATTGTTAGTCAGGGCCATTCTTTTGTAGGGATTATTGAAAGTCAGATTGCGTTGCGCTAAAAATATTGTGTGTCAATTTAGTGTTGATCTACATAAGTAAAGAGAGAAATGTCTGAGTACGTTCAGTTCTGCTCAGCTGTTTGAAAATCAAATAACGTAAGAGGTTTTCCTTCACTGTCCTTTTTATATTTTTCTGAGGGGACGTTTCTTAACCTCCGACGGGGGAGCCGCGCGTACCGTGGCAAGACGCCCAGACCGCACGGCTATCCACCGCGGATACGCTGCTATATCGCGGTGTCATTTTGTAGCAGGACATTCCTCGTCTACACAAGGGACGTGTGTCTATAAAATATCTGCATGATGCTGAGCTACTGTTGTGGGCAGCAATATTTCCAGACCTCTCCGCGATAGAATATATGTGGATTCAGCTTGGACATCAAATTCCTTCCAGTGCAACTATCAAGGATATCAAGACCAGTTGTGGGCCAGCTCGCATCAGGAGACTATACAAACACTTTATGAAGGTCTATGTGGCCAATTAATGAGACTAACAAAATACATTCAGGCCGGAGGTGGTTCAACGTCATACTGATAAGTGGGCTCAGACTGCCAAATTCTTGGTAAATTTTGCTTCATTTTGCAATCACCGTAATAACTCATATACTCGCAATTGTCATTCCGTTTCCTCTTCTCCTTTGGGCTGCTTCATTTCTGTTATCAGACAGTGTACAAACCCACGACTTCTTAAGCAAGTCAGTCTAAGCTAGAATTTGTCGTAAAGCCACAAAGGAAGTTTCCAGTTGTATACAATGCAGCACTCGCCACGCAGCTCGTCCCCTCACTGTTGGGGACGGACGACGTGGCCGCGCAGAGCGTGGGGCCGCCCACCACCTGTGGCGGCTTGCGCCGGGATGCGGGCGGCAGCGCGTGACGTCACAACAGCTGTGCGTCACCGCACAGTAGCACAGCGCGGCACGGCGCACGGCGGAGGCGCTCTGCCTTTCGTCCGTCCCGGCCGCCCTAAATAGGCTGGTGCCTGCTTGCTGCTGCTCTCCAACAGCCATTCATTACAGAGGCCGGGAGCCTACGTGGTTTATCGCAGCGTTTCTCTTGGGGAACTCAATAAGGACCCGGTCCACAATACAATTCTTTTTTACCCCCTGACATGTCGTCTTGTTGGTATACTCGTATGGCCGCAGCCAAGACTATGCAATGTCAATTTCTGCGATGATGAGCCGGCCGGAGTGGCCGAGCGGTTCTGGGCGCTACAGTCTGGACCCGCGCGACCGCTGCGGTCGCAGGTTCGAATCTTGCCTCGGGCATGGATGTCTGTGGTGTCCTTAGGTTTAAGTAGTTCTAAGTCTAGGGGACTGATGACCTCAGTCGCAATGCTCAGAGACATTTGAACTAACACGCTATCATGAGGTGACCTTATGTACTGTGGTGTTCCAGCGTTCTTCTCTGCTTATTTAGATCAGATAAATTATTGTAAATGTTTACCATTATGAAATGGTTCAGTTTAATTCCTTTTTCTTACCAGTTTTTGTTAGTATTTTCTTTTCGCGTAACAATTTCATAGTATAAGGGGCAGTCAAATGAAATTGAGACAGATGGGAAAAAAAAGTTAGTAACTGTTCAAAAGATCACCAAACTGTTAGTGCATTTCTCCCCCTACGAGACAAAACTGTCAATACCTTGATGGGATAATGTTTGCGGTTGCCTGCGGAACTATTATTGCACCCTGACATGGGCCCGTACACAAGTTGCCAAGGTTGTTTCGAGTACGTTACAAAAGATTCGCTGATAAGCCCTTATACGGCCTCCAGTTGCGATCTCTCCCCATACACTTTCTTATTCTTGGGGCCCTGAAGAAAGGTATTAGTTGCCTCCGATTACCTTCCGACGAAGAAAATGGTTCAAATTGCTCTGAGCACTATGGGACTTAACATCGGAGGTCATCAGTCCCCTAGATCTTAGAACTACTTAAACCTAACTAACCTAAGGCCATAACACACATCCATGCCCGAGGCAGAATTCGAACCTGCGACCGTAGCGGTCACGCGGTTCCAGACTGAAGCGCCTACAACCGCACGGCCACACAGGCCGGCTTGGCTCGCAGGAACCCTGGCACCTACACCACCATGTTGAATAATGGTTTTCGTGCAGCCTTAGGACGTCGTGTTACGACTCAGTATCCGCAATAGACTGCATGATGCGCAACTTCACTCTCGACGTCCATGGTGAGCTCCATCTTTGCAACCACGACATCATGCAGCGCGTTACAAATGGGCCCAAAAACATGCCGAATGGACCGCTCAGGATTGACACCACGTTCTCTTCACCGATGGGTATCGCATATGCCTTCAGCCAAACAATCGGTGGAGACGTGTTTGGAGGCAACCCTGTCAGGCTGAACAGCTTAGACACACTATCCAGAGAGTGCAACAAGGTGGAGGTTCACTACTGTTTTGGGTGGCATTATGCAGGGCCGACGTATGCTACTGGTGGTCATGGAAGGCGCCGTAACGGCTGTACTATACGTGAATGCCATCCTCCGACTGATAGTGCAACCATATCGGCAGCACATTGGCGAGGCATTCGTCAACATGGACGACAGTTGACACCCCAACGTGCACATCTTGTGAATGACTTCATTCAGGATAAACGAAATCGCTCGAGTAGAGTGGCCAGCATGTTCTCCAGATATGAACCCTATCGAACATGCCTGACATAGATTGAAAAGTGCTGTTTATAGACGACGTAACCCACACCAACCACTCAGAGGGATCTGCTCCGAATCGCCGTTGAGGAGTGGGACAATCTGGACCAACAGTAACTTGATAAACTTGTGAATAGTATGCCACGACAAATACAGGTATGCATCACTGCAAGAGGACGTGCTACTGGGTATTAGAGTACCGATGTGTACAGCAATCTGGACCACCACCTCTGAAGGTCTCGCTGTATGACGGTACAACACGTATGTCGATCTCTCTTCCAATTTTCTGTACAGGTTCCGGAGCTCTCGGAACTCAGGTGATACAAAATTTTCTTTGATGTGTGTAATGACTGCGGTACGATAGTCAGTGAAAATTGTTATTTCTCGTCGCCTTATTTTGATCTTTCTACGAGTGTAAATACACTTGCTTCCCTGTAAGCGGACTGGTAATGGCTCTGTGAGAGTTGAGAACTACACACTGGCGTTTTTGCGTACAGCATGCTGATTTCACATTAAACCTGTTTTCAACAGGGGTGCCACAAAGATGGCTTCTGGCTTTTTCATATACCCGTAGTCAGTATTAACAATCTCAACTCCCTCTTCCTACAACTGTAAAATGTAGAAGTGGTTTAATAATTAGGATGCACACAAAAAGATAAGTCAAATAAAAGATCACGAATTTCTGCTAAGATCGTGTATACGTTCTCTTACATAAACAAGCATGGTCATGCTCTGATAATGAGAAGGAGATGGAAGCAACGACTTCCATCCTCTCAAAACTAGAAAAAAATATGAATCCAGCCCCATCACACGGATCTTATGTTCCATAAAATGCCGGAACATACACTCCTGGAAATGGAAAAAAGAACACATTGACACCGGTGTGTCAGACCCACCATACTTGCTCCTGATACTGCGAGAGGGCTGTACAAGCAATGATCACACGCACGGCACAGCGGACATACCAGGAACCGCGGTGTTGGCCGTCGAATGGCGCTAGCTGCGCAGCATTTGTGCACCTCCGCCGTCAGTGTCAGCCAGTTTGCCGTGGCATACGGAGCTCCATCGCAGTCTTTAACCCTGGTAGCATGCCGCGACAGCTTGACGGACTTTGAGCGAGGGCGTATAGTGGGCATGCGGGAGGCCGGGTGGACGTACCGCCGAATTGCTCAACACGTGGGGCGTGAGGTCTCCACAGTACATCGATGTTGTCGCCAGTGGTCGGCGGAAGGTGCACGTGCCCGTCGAACTGGGACCGGACCGCAGCGACGCACGGATGCACGCCAAGACCGTAGGATCCTACGCAGTGCCGTAGGGGACCGCACCGCCACTTCCCAGCAAATTAGGGACACTGTTGCTCCTGGGGTATCGGCGAGGACCATTCGCAACCGTCTCCATGAAGCTGGGCTACGGTCCCGCACACCGTTAGGCCGTCTTCCGCTCACGCCCCAACATCGTGCAGCCCGCCTCCAGTGGTGTCGCGAGAGGCGTGAATGGAGGGACGAATGGAGACGTGTCGTCTTCAGCGATGAGAGTCGCTGCTGCCTTGGTGCCAATGATGGTCGTATGCGTGTTTGGCGCCGTGCAGGTGAGCGCGACAATCAGGACTGCATACGACCGAGGCACACAGGGCCAACACTCGGCATCATGGTGTGGGGAGCGATCTCCTACACTGGCCGTACACCTTTGGTGATCGTCGAGGGGACACTGAATAGTGCACGGTACATCCAAACCGTCATCGAACCCATCGTTCTACCATTCCTAGACCGGCAAGGGTACTTGCTGTTCCAACAGGAAAATGCACGTCCGCATGTATCCCGTGCCACCCAACGTGCTCTAGAAGGTGTAAGTCAACTACCCTGGCCAGCAAGATCTCCGGATCTGTCCCCCATTGAGCATGTTTGGGACTGGATGAAGTGTCGTCTCACGCGGTCTGCACGTCCAGCACGAACGCTGGTCCAACTGAGGCGCACAGGTGGAAATGGCATGGCAAGCCGTTCCACAGGACTACATCCAGCGTCTCTACGATCGTCTCCATGGGAGAATAGCAGCCTGCATTGCTGCGAAAGGTGGATATACACTGTACTAGTGCCGACATTGTGCATCCTCTGTTGCCTGTATCTATGTGCCTGTGGTTCTGTCAATGTGATCATGTGATGTATCTGACCCCAGGAATGATGTCAATAAAGTTTCCCCTTCCTGGGACAATGAATTCGCGGTGTTCTTGTTTCAATTTCCAGGAGTGTATAATAGATGTCGACTAGAAGCAAATATACGAAGTGTCATAAGTTCTCAGAATTATTTCGTCGTTCACCAGTTCCTCCCTCCCTTCAACTGCTCTAGTCCTGGGCCCACACGGGCCCACACAATGTAACTCAAGATGTTGAAATTTATTTCTTCGCGATAGAAATTTTACACCACTTTTTATTCTGTGAACAGTTTATTAATTTATCGCAGATAGGCTGCGAACAGTATAACCCATTAAGTGTTTTTGTGAATGGCGTTACTACAATGTTGCCGCTTATTGATAGTTATTTTACTTTGAGTAATTGATTGCAATACCATGGCCGGAGAAGGATAACTAATGCGTCTTGCAGTTGATTGAAAAAACCTCCGTTGGCTATTCACAACGCAAAATCTAAAAATTTTCAGGAACGCCATTACTTCATTATCTTTTTCTGGGACGCAGCGCGTATACTTGCAGATTTCCGCTCTCACCGAAACCCAGCTCTTCTTCGCGCTTCGATTAGCAACACTGCGACTGCAAATGACGTTGGCCTCACTCAAAAACTCCAGGACAGGTCTGCTGTATAAGCTTCGCATCTGTTTTTCGCATCAAATCTTGAAAGAGAGAGAGAGAGAGAGAGAGAGAGAGAGAGAGAGAGAGAGAGGCAGAGACAGGAAGAGAGAGAAAGACAGAGAGAGACAGGGGAAGTAAGAGACGGAGATGAGTGGGGAGAGAGTAACATCTTGAAAAGGAATAAAGAAATTCGGGCAGAGCAAAAGTGACTCATCCAGCTAACGGGATAAAGGCCAGGAAACAAAAGAAGAAGAAGGAAGGTGGGAAAGTGAAGTGCTAGGTTTACTTTGTGTACATCCTAGTTTGAAGCGGAATACGTAAACCCCACACTATCGAACATAAGGAAAGCATTCACTGTTCCCGACAGGACGCCTTATTATATCATTTAGCGCACAGTAAAACTACAGAAAAGACGAAATTCTGCGATAATATTAACTGTGTCGTATAAAGCTACAGCGAATGAAAGTATAGAGCCTTATCGAGAGGTTTCAGTGAAGCCGATCTCAGACTGGAATCTGCTTGGAGGCATTAACGAATTATATGGTCGAGTACGTGTTCCATTGAGCCGCTATTACGTATCTCCATTATCCTTCCACTGCCTGCTGTCGGAAATCTGTTGGTGCTACACTACACACGACTAGAGAACTTTTTAACGTCGTGCCTACGACTGTTTTCATTGTGTCGTCAAGTTGGACATCAACTTCGCCGACATAATTGATTCACACCTAAAGAGGAGTACAGTATTTCGACGCAAGATGCGCACTCTAATGTAAGTAAAATGATATGTGTTTGTTCGTCTGCTATCCGTTCCTTTTCCAGTCATCCGATAATGATGGAAATTTGGTGAACTGATGTAGTCACAGACGTGAAGGTTTCTGCGTGCGGTAAGAGCCACCTAACACTCCAATGGGGGTGGGGGTGGGGAAGGGAATGGCTGGAAGGGTGACACAGAATCTTAATTCAGGAACGTGTGGGGCAGTTTCATTCAAATTTTATATCTAAATTTCTCAGTATTTTGTAAAACTTTTGTTCGGATAATATGCTCCAACTTGAATGGCAGTAGCCGTAAGAGGACATGATACGTTAAAATATTCGATAACGACCGGTATTGATATCATATCCATAGATTTGGGCTCTCTAGACTTCTTGGCGACAGTCACGATGATGTTTAACCGTATAGTTGGGGGCACGAGAGGGGGGTGTGATGGGAGCAAAGACAGTAACATATCGCCTGAATGAATCTGTACCAAAACTGGCACATGTATCATTTACTTTCGGGAAAGACAATGCCGGCATCCATATGGCTAACGATTTGCCGAAAAGAGATGCTTAGGAAATCTTGGAGCAGTTTCAACCAAATTTGGTACATAAGTGACTCATTCTCTGCATAAAATGATGCTGCAGCTAGGAGAGGATCTGGGTGGCGTGACGATGAGAATGTCGACGCGTAGAAAGACTCGCAGACGACCTTTCGGTATTTCTTTCCTGTAGTTAGTTGAATTGGATTACCTTAAAAATATGACGCGCCATCCGTCCCTTCTTTGCGTTGTTCAGTGGCACAAAACGTTTAGAAGTAAAAAAATCATGTCACACGGCTCAGTACTAAAACAATAGAGTGCAAAGAGCTGGAAGTAGAAAAATTAGAAACTGAGACCGTGGAAACGATGCATTTCCAGATATTGCCCGTAGGACTTTCAGACATTTTTTCCTGCATTTACAGTCAGGAATCCGTCGCTGCAGTTTGCAGGTTTTATTAATCTTTACACTTATCTAATGTTCGTAATATCAAGTAAAGGAACCATCAACATTGTACAAAAGTACTTTGTGAAACCCAATAACAGCATACAGTGAGAGAATCTCGAGTTATAATAAATTATAAACATAATTGTTTTCGTTATCGTGGCAAGGAAATATAACCATAACAAAACACCACCACGGGGAATGAGTCGCGCGACAACACTGGCAGATCGAATGATGCTTAACAGTTTAGACAGAAGTTAGCCAATGTCACACGAGGCACTTGGCTGAAACGCTTGCTTCAAAACGTTTCTCGGTGTTCCACTCACAGCAACGTGAACGAAAGCAAGCCACAGGTAGCGTTGCACGGGCAGTCTGCGAGTAGCCCCAGTCTTCGGGATAAAACATTTCCTCCTCACTTGCGATGTCCCCTGTGCGTCTTCCTTCAACTGCGCCTCACTTTGACAGAAGACAAAACAAAATATCAGGCATCGTCTCCAAACGAAAGGAAAATACTACACCGTCTCAATGGCACCAATTGGATCACGGCGGGTACTGAAGAGTCAAGCAACACCCGCTGAGAGTCCGGGAGACTGAAAACAAAGAGCCCTTCACTTCAGTCGGAGTACAGAGCCTGTACATGGAGAGAGTGGCAACCGGACGATACGGCGGCCATTTTTCTGCCAAACTGCGGGCGCTACTTTTGAATGGCCAGTAGTGGAGTAGTGGAGTACACATTCACCGAATCAAAAGCACAAGACAATATGGCGAAATCATTCGTTAAATGCCTTTATTTAGAGCTATAATATACTCATAGTAGCCTACTACGTACAGTACAGGAAAATTTGATACAGTGTCTGTAAAAATAATTCGTTACTTGCATTTATCTCCTTTAAAGTTCGTTTACTAGACATATTGCAATTATAGTAACGTAAGTAAAAAAATATAGTGTATAGCATTTTTTTTGCATAGGAAGCGCATAACGCTAAATATTTAACGTACCTGTATTCGTCAGATAAATGGAAGTTGTAAGCAGTTGTTTACTAGTGACATACAAAAAGTGTGAGACGTATTAGTACTTTTTGTCACGTCTTCAAACTTTTTGCACATCGCAAGTAAACAAATGCTTACGACTTTCTTTCATATATACTGAATACCTTCCGTAGATAACAAACGAAAAAGATTACAAAAATTAGGTAATGTTAAATGTAGGCTACTGTAATAACGACCAAATATAAAAAGAAAACTACTGTATCCCTTCTACCCCACAGCAAGTAGGCCTATTAAAAACTGTCTTCAAGAGTACCTACAATTACTTACTATGCATAATGTTTCAGCAACCACGACAACTGCCGAAAACGTGCTTACAAATTGCCATCGGCAACAGTCAGGCAATAATACGAAACCAAAACAATGCCTGGTGTCTCCTGAACGAATTACAGATGTAAAAACAATACTGTACAATTACTAACGTGTTTACTTGAAACATGTAGGCCTATCGACTTCATCACAAAACGCTTCATTATTTCAACTCGTATTTAAGATCGCAAAAGCTAATTACGTACTAAAAACGATATACAACTAAATCGAACATGCAGGCACAACGCAAAACAAGTCTCTCAATAATTCAAATACCTTTTAATCGTTTCCAAAAGTCCTCTGAACTTCAATTCAACTCAAAAGCAAGGCGAACGTAGGAAGCGCGACAGACGTTTGGCAGAAAAATGGCGCCAAAGCCAATCAACCAATCACGGGCAACTTCACCTATGGCCACTCTCTCTGTATACAGGCTCTCTAAGTCGGAGGCATTTGCTGCGCCCTCTACTGTGGCGCCATAGTACTCCTTGCTTGATAACGAAGTTCAAAGGCAGCGTAAGCGAAGGTCTGTGTCGATAATCATTCAATGTGCCGTTTAATGGCTCAAATACCACGAATACGTTTTATGTTTTCTCTGGAGTCACGTGGGGGAAAACACATGAGAACCAAACACTTGCCAGACAGTCCTTTTTCTTGAAAGGTCAGTCGGATAGGCGCAGAATTAAAAGTTGCCTCAGAATTCTATGAAACTGCAGGTCTAAATACGCTAGAGATATTGAGGAATATATATACGAATATGTGTGAAATACGTTAAATGTATATTAGATATACTTATGTGGCACATAAATGTGACGTAGCCGAACGCGGGGAAAGCTGCGGTCGGAAAGCAAGGGATGTAACCTACTTAGAAAGAAAAAGAGTTATTGCAGAAGATGGCAGGACCAAAATCATTGTATATCCCAAAGTACTTGCATAATTTCGTTCAAATTTAACTGAACCACCAAAAAACCGTTGTCTTTTGTTTATTTTGTACCTTTACACCGCACATAGAACACTAGTGCAATCCATTCTTGAGTACTGGCCGAGTGTCCGAGATCTGCACAAGGCCAGATTGAAGAAAGACGTCAAAGCATTCCAGAGGCGGGCTGTTAGATTTGTTACCAGTAGGTGTGTTCCGGAGACCTTTATGCATTTCAAATGGGAATGCCCGAAGGGAAGGTGACGTGCTTTTCAAGGAACGCTATTGAGAAAATGAAGAAAACCGGCATTTGAAGCTGACTTCAGAACGATTCTACTGCTGCAAAGTATTTTTCGCGTAAGAAACATGACGAAAAGATTTGAGAAATTACGGCTCATAAGGAGGCATACAGATTGTCCATTCTCCCTCGCTCTGTTTGAAAGTGTGGCAGGCACCCTCCGCCATCCATCACTAACACACGGCGGCTTGCAGAATATGCATGTAGCTGTAGCTGCAGCTGTATATGTATATGTAAATAGGAGAACAAGTTGTAACACGTGAACCACGTTAGTTCTCGGCATCGGCACTCATTCGCAGTAACCGTAATGTGACTCGTCAGAACTATCTCACATAGCATTTGCTGTGAAAAGTAGGAAACTACGTAATAGGAAGGAGCCTCGTGACGTATAAGCCACATACAGACTGAGAGAGTTAACCGAGTAAGACTCTTAAATTTATACGGTAGGCCTAAACGTGGAAGTTATCGCGCCGCGTTTTTAAAGGTGAGTCACATAATTCTGCCACAGTTCAACCGCAGTAGGAAATATTTCCACATTTTCCTCTGTGCATCCCCCGCAGGCCTGAATCCCCATTTCCTGGAGCAATAACGTTCCCGTAAATCCGCTGCCCGGCATAATCTGTGTAGGGATCAGCAAGACAGCGGCAAAAGCAGTTATGCAAACGCTGAACGCTGTCGCGGCTTCGCTAGGTCGCACGCTCGAAGGTCAGCCAGCACTTCCCTTTCCTGAAATCTAACTCAGCGGCTACTGAATAATTTATTACTTACAGCTAAGGGGCACATTAACACTCGGCGTGTAATAAGTGTTCCTAGAAGTTGACTAGTGACGCTAGTTACACGCATTTACCTTCACACTTTCTGGAATCATTATTTAGAAAAAGCCACATCCCGCCTGTGGAGAAAAATAATGACGTAGTGTATGTACTTCTTTTCATTCCAGATTTAACCACAGCAAGTTGTTACAACCATTACGGTGCAATACTCGTTTTTGTACTATTTTAAAATCTCTTGTCACAATGGACATCCATGATATAGTTCTTAAAATATGTGAATACATTCGTACGTTCTGCCCATGTCATATCTTACGGCTGTTTAAAAAAATGACAGTGAAAATGCCACACGGGGCATTTTTAGTTACCCATAATTCATGATTTATTTCATCACACATTTCGGGTCCTGCAGATCCATCATCAGTTGCGGACATTTTACCACATCATTTGCGTCTGCTCCTGTGCAAGAAGATACTAAATATGCAGTTCTGCTGTGAGAAGATTAGATATTAAATTTCGAAAATCGTGAAGTAAACAGCGGCAAATGTGATGAGAAACTGTGAAAAATTTACCAAAAGGTCCAGGAAGAATATTTTTAATGCTGTAATGTCAGAGAAACTTGGTTTATGTATCCTGTAACAGATATAGTTTCAGCGTCTAATACTATAAAATCGTTGTTCGGACCTAAAGATAACGTGTTTAGTTTCGAGCTTTCGCGGCACGACGGCTCAAGTGGTTGAGCCTGAAGATATTTATGGTTTATTGGAAACTCGTTTTGAAACTTCTTCCTGTTTTCCCAACATATTAGGAATGACAACTGGGGCATGACGTTTTTTATATCTCATTGTTGAATTTTTGAGAATTTTTTTATGCTGTGGCCTAATAAGTTTTAAATCATAACATAATAAATTGAACTGTTGTACTGCTTCTGTGAAATAACAGCGAATAAATTCTCTTCTTCATTATAATTCCTATTAGTTATCTCAGTTTTCCTGGATTTGTATGTACAAAGTATCTATTGGTTTGGCTACGAAGCCGTTATTTATGGCAATAATTTTATAGTGTTCTGTTCTGTGCTAAGCTCGTTTTCCTCTAAGTTTTAGGAGTGTACTTTGTGTACCATGATCTTTAATGTGTCTGATGATGTAACTACAGGGACCGATATGCAACGTGTGATTTTATAAAACACGAAATTATTTATGCATACGCCCTGTATATTGAATACAATCAATCACATCTACAAGTTAAATATCTTCAACATTTCGCGGAACTGTCAGCAACTGTATAAATATTAATTTTAATTTTCATAATCAACAGCCTCAGTTGACGATGTCCACTACGGACAGAAGGTAGTTACTGTTATTCTGAAGAAGGCTGGGTTATCCCGACTTAAACCTAGGCAAATTCTAGGTTAACGGTGCAACTGAGGCTGTTAAAATTAAGATCTACAAGTGTAAAATATGGATAAAACTAGAGCGAAAGAGTTGCTTCGACACTGGATACGCTATTGAATCTCTGTTTGATTAAGATCAATTTAAGAGAGAGAGTCTCAAGAAAAAAATATATTCTGCCTCAGTTACAAACACAACGAAGTGCGAGAATAGAAAGGCTAAAACTGGAATATATAATCTACTGACTTCCATTATGGAAGTAAAATGGATGGTCAACTTAGAGCATAATTTTAACCATTTGTTTACGTAGCTTTACATAAATAATGCAAAAAAATTAGCGTGATTCTGATTACTGTTTAAGTAATGGTAAAGGTAGATAGAAATAAAGAACAGTCACATTTATTGAAACGTTTTGGGATACTTTGTCTCGCTAGAATAAATCCCGTGAGCAAATCAAACTCTCGTAGACCATCATCATCCTCGAAGATATCCGCAGAAGCGGACGAAACGTTGGGTTTATATAATAAATTCTTTGGAACGCTGTATAATATACCTGAATTATAAGTGCTGCAAGTTCACATTTCACAATAAAGAACAGAGGGGAGCTACGGCTGGTATAGACCAATCAATTTAAAATTGGTATAAAACTTTATGCTTTTGAAATGAAGTACAACTGCATTAAATCTTTATATGATAATTTGTTTTGGTGCATATCGTGAAAAAAGATTTCTAACCAAAATGACGCACAGCAAGAAAAGACTGAGAACCTATAATTCGGGACGTTAGTTAAAGTGTCGCGTAGAATGAACCATACAACAAAATATGATCTTTAAAATAGAAAAGGGTGTTTTGTGGTTCACAAAAAATGTAATCTCTGTATGTATCAAAAACATAATATAATAAAAAAATTTAAAGGGAAACTTACAACACACGAAAATCTTCTTACGGATAATAATGTTTTGGTTCTTTCACATAATGTCAGTTAGCTAAACAATAACTGCCCAATTTTAAAAGTTGAAATTAAAAAAAACTATTTTCATTTTATTTCAATGAATCCTCAATATCTGCGAAACGTTCTTGTTCCCACATTCCAGCACTGCGTTGACAACAGGATTAGCATGTGTACTCAGTCTATTATTTCCTTATTTTTCTGTCTCAGTCGCAGTATCAGTTGGGGTTCATGGTGATTAGTTTCGAAAATGTCCATTCATTATGGAATTATTACCCGCGTGGCTTTGATATGATTAATAAAATAACACTTGTTTATTTTGAGCTACCAAATTGCTCAGGGCATAGTAGATACATTAAGGGCGTAGAATGTTCGAAGTTAAACAGCTGTGAATAGCTGAAGACGTGTAAATGGTATTTCATTAATCATTTCAAAGACACTCTGTTAATGGTTTCACAATGGGTACGTTCGTGGCTAGTCACCATTAACCCAAATTACCAGTGCAAGTGAGGCAGGAAACTAGAGAAATAATAGATTCTAATACAGGGTGGGTCACAAGTCACGAATTTGTTGTATCTGTGAATAATTTTTTTATTTGTTATAGTGGGCACCAGCCTGATTGTGAGCTTATATTCCACAAGTTAGTTTAAACAACCTTCCATTCTTGCTCATTAAGTCTGTGGAATATCAAAGGAAACTAAGGATAAACAAAAACGTTAATCACAGCTAAAACCCCTTCGTGACTTTAGGGCCACACTATACTTACTACAATATGTTAGGCGGGTGATGGGGCCCCTTAGGGATAATGCAGCTAAGGGCGAGAAGAAATCCAACGTGCACTCCTCTCCATTTTTACAGAGACGCGAACCGTGTTCAGAAAGGATAGATTAAATAAAGTAGGCGGTGGTGTGTTTGTGACTGTTGGTAGTAATTTATCTTGTAGTGAAATTGAAATGCATAGTTCCTGCGAATTACTATGGGTAGAGGTTATACTCAACAGCCGTACCAAAATAATAGTTGGCTACTTCTACCTATCCCTCGACTAACCTGAACGGTTTAAAGAAAACTTGAATCTCATTACAAATAAATATCCCACTCATACAGTTATAATTGGCGGAGACTTTAATGTACCCTCAATTTGCTGGCAAAAATAGATGTTCAAATCCGGCGGAAGACAGAAAACATCTTCCGAAATTATGCTAAATGCTTGCTCTGAGAATTACTTTGAACAGTTAGTTCATGAACCCATACGAATTGTAAATGGTGGCGAAAACACACTTTACCTCTTAGCCACAAATAATCCTGATCTAATAGAGAGCGCCATGACAGATACAGGGATTAGGGAACACAAGATCAGGCGAGGTTCAAAACCGTATCAACCAAAACCACTAAAAATAAACACAAATTATATCTATTTAAAACAGCAGACAAATATTTGTTTGATGCCTTCCTGAGACAGAGCCTCCATTTCCTCCAAGCTAATTATGTAAGTGTAGACCAGGTATGGCTCAAATCCAAAGATACAGTATCTACATCAATAGATAGATTCATACCGCTTAAGTTAATAAGCGAAGGGACTGGTCCACCATGGTACACAAAAAAAGCGTAGGAACACTGTTGCAGAAGCAACGAAAAAAAAATGCCAGATTCAGAACGCAAAATTCCCAAGACTGGCTAAGTTTCACGGAAGCTCGAAATTTAGTGCGGGCGTCAATGTGAGATGCTTTTAATAGTTTCCATAATGAAACATTGTCTCAAAATATTGTGAAAAACCCAAAGAGATTCTGGTCGTATGTAAAGTACGCCAGTGGGGAAAAAAAACAGTCAAAACATTCACTGCGCAATAGCGATGGAAATGTTACCGATTATGGTGCCACTAAAGCAGAGTTACTAAATACAGTTTTCCGTAATACCTTCACGAAAGAAGGCGAAGTAAATATTCCATAATTCTGAACCAGAACAGCTGTTAGCATGAGTGACATAAAAGTAGACACCTTAGGTGTTGCGAAGCAAATCACTTAATAAAATGGTTCAAATGGCTCTGGGCACTATGCGATTAAACTTCTGAGGTCATCAGTTCCATAGAACTTAGAACTACTTAAACCTAACTAACCTAAGGACATCAGACACACCCATGCCCGAGGCAGGATTCGAACCTGCGACCGTAGCGGCCTCTCGGTTACAGACTGTAGCGCCTAGAACCGATCGGCCACCCCGGCTGGCAATCACTTAATATAGGCAAGTCTTCCTGTCCATATGGTATACCAATCAGGTTCCTTTCAGAGTATGCAGACGCAATAGCACCTTTCTTAGCAATCATACACAACCGCTCACTTAGCGAAAGATCTGTCCCTAAAGACTGGAAAGTAGCACAGATCACATCAATATTCAAGAAAGGAATAGGTGTAAGCCATTGAACTACAGACCCATATCACTGACCTCAATTTGTAGTAGGATTTTGGAGCATATACTGTACTCGAACATTATGAAGCACCTTGAAGAAAATGACTTATTGATACATAAACACAATGGATTCAGAAAATATCGTTGTTTTGCAACGCCGTTAGCTCTTTATTCCCACGAAGTAATGATTGCTGACGACAAAGGATCTCAGATCGATATCATATTCCTAGATTTCCAGAACGCTTTTCATACCGTTCCTCACAAGCGACAATAAACAAATTGCGTGCATATGGAGTATCGTCTCAGTTGAGTGACTGGATTAATGAATTCCTCTCAGAGAGATGACATTTCGTAGTGATAGACGGTGAATCATAGACAGAAGTGATATCTGGCGTTTCGCAAGGTAGTGTCATAGGCCCTCTGCTCTTCCTGATTTACAAAAACGTCTAGGTGATAATCTGAGCAGACTCCTTAGATTGTTTGCAGATGACGCTGTAATTTACCGTTTAGTAAAATCATCAAACGATCAATTACAATTACGAAATGATCTAGAGATAATTTCTGTATGCTGCAAAAAGTGGCAGTTGGCACTAAACAAACAAAAGTGCGAGGTCATCCACAAGGGTAGTGAAAGAAATCTGATAATCTTTGGCTATACGATAAATTGCACAAACGTAAGGGCTGTAAATTCGACTAAATACCTAGGAATAAAAATTACGGGCGTCTT
This sequence comes from Schistocerca gregaria, assembly GCF_023897955.1. Taxonomy (NCBI): domain Eukaryota; kingdom Metazoa; phylum Arthropoda; class Insecta; order Orthoptera; family Acrididae; genus Schistocerca; species Schistocerca gregaria. The sequence continues at coordinate 1,022,817,107 of NC_064920.1, forward strand.
AAATTAGAAAGACCACATAGATAATATTGTGGGGAAGGCGAAACAAAGACTGCGCTTTGTTGGCAGAACACTTAGAAGATGCGACAAACCCATATAAGAGACAGCCTGCATTACACTTGTCCGTCCTCTGCTGGAATATTGCTGTATGGTGTGGGATCCTTGCCAGGTAGGATTGACGGACGACATCAAGGGGGTGCAAACAGGGGCAGCTCGTTTTGTGTTATCGCACCATAGGAGTGAGGGTATCACTGATATGATACGCGAGTTGGGGTGGCAGTCACTGAAAGAAAGACATAGCTTGGGCTACATTTATTAACGTCTTTGACAACACAATAATGTATTACTCTCCGTTAGTTGCAATTTGATGTCATAAATATAAGCTTTTCTTGTCATATCCTTTAGGTACGATGGTAAAGGTCTGCGTCTCTAAAATCATTCAGTTTGTGAAATAATTTTTCTGCTACTAGTCACAATTTTCCTTTTATATATATTTTGCACGACTCTTTTTGGGAAATAATTCCTTTTTCCCTAGTGTACTTTCCGTGTACTATGCCATTTGCTCGTGATGTCTTCTATGATACTACATTGTTCTGTTATTTTTACTGAATTGCATAAAAACACTAGCAATGTTTAGTTAGAGATCGATTTGTATGTGAAATTAGTGGTGCACTTTGGAAAGAACTCTATGTAAAGAACGATCAATAATTAAAATTACTCAAATGTCTGTAATTACAGCAAAGGCAAGAGGACAATACAACATCTTACTCGTGGTAAACGTCACAAATACTTGGCGTATCAGGCAGAAAAAGCATTTAAAAATGGGAATCATTTCCAGAATGCGTATGCAAGGCGTAAACAAAAAGAGAATCGTGACTCGTAACAGAAAACTTATTTCATGAACAAATCTAACAAATGAAAATTGTTCGAAACTGGGTACATTAGGATGTCTCCCATTTTGCCTCACTTTTTTCGAAACATTTTGTGCTCATCTCTTAAATGTTTTCTCTCTCTTCCTTGCAATCCGGGTGCAGTCCATTATATCCTTGAACACAACACAACAAAAATTCATTTTGCTCATTGTCTTTACCCAGTAGTCTACGAAAATCTTGCATTAATTTAACACACCTTTCAACAGACTCGTTAACGCCTTTTAACTCCTTAACTATCCTTTTAGCGTCTATAAATAAAGTACTGATTGTCCATGTCAAAGTTCATTCTTGAATAAAAATAGTGTCCACAATCATCAGGCAAGAGAACAGATCTTTGCTCTTCCTTCAAACGAAGGCGGCTAATGTTTTCTTTGAAATGAAAATAAGATTGAATTAGGAGAAGCAAATTAACGTAATTAAAATCTGAAATAAATAATAATCAGAATAATATTAAACTTTCGATATAATTGTCCATTCAGTTGACCACAAAAAAGAATAATCCCTTTTAAACTTGTAGGTTCTCTCTGTCAAAATCTGCTGCTATTTGACTTTGGTTTGTACCTCTACTCCATCATCAAGCAGCAATAAGAGAGACAACTGTTCTGATAATTATTGCAAATAATAAAGTCAATACTGCTATTTGACTTTGGTTTGTACCTCTACTCCATCATCAAGCAGCAATAAGAGAGACAACTGTTCTGATAATTATTGCAAATGATGACTAAATTTCCTTCTAGTTACTTCTCAAATCGTGGAGTCTATCTTTTCATATGATTCAGATCTTTCAAGAAGCAGAAATCGAGATGTGTACGTTTTATAGCTCCACTGCACTGAAGCCACGGATGACATATACAATTAAAATGAAAAGAGAGACATCTCTTATTGTATTTTTGTTTTCAGTGAATAGTTAAATCTGTGATCAAGGAAGAAACATGTTAAGCAATAAATTGTTGTTACCACCCAATGAACAGTAATAAATGCAGGGGTTCCATCCGTGAAGGCTGATTTTATTATTTCAGACCGTTGTCATCTCTTCTTCTGTCTGATTCTATGAGGAAAAGCTGTTAATATATATTTTTACTTAGTAATATATATATATATATATATATATATATATATATATATATATATATATATATATATATATATATATATATATAGTTAAGGCTCACCGGCCACTTGACAATCTTCTTCTGTGCGAATGCACAAACAGTAATGAGTATAATGGGCGGGGGCACTACGAATGTAGTGCGGGACAATACGATGAGAATGTGGGGATGATGTAGTAGTACATGCTGTGTACTTTTGTTTCTCCTGCGTTTTTCTCTTCTTCCAGATTTTTTCTTCCTTTTCTTCTCTACCCGCAATTATTCGATCTACTCTTTCCACCTTGGCTCCCTCTCCTGAAGAATAAACGTCCTGTCTTCCTCCTACTTGATTGTGTGTAGGAGACTGGCATTTGCGATAACATCTACTTTAATTATTTATAAACCTGTCTTCACGGCCTTAAACACAAATTGACACTTTTGCGATTTTTACAATTCTCTCCGCCTCGAATGCAAGTTAATAAAAAAAAATGGTTCAAATGGCTCTGAGTGCTATGGAACTTAGCTTCTGAGGTGATCAGTCCCCTAGAACTTAGAACTACTTAAACGTAACTAACCTAAGGACAACACAAACATCCATGCCCGAGGCAGGATTCGAACCTGCGACCGTAGCGGTCGCGCGGCTCCAGACTGTAGCGCTTCGAACCGCTCGGCCACACAGGCCGGCGCAAGTTAATATCTTTTTGTGAACAATGCTCTCTAGCTATAGACGGAATTCTCGTCTTCTCTCAAAATGTATTGCATTCGCGAACCACAAGATCAGGACTTTCAGTAACGGTTAATTTTGCTTCCTTTATGTGATAGAATATAATCTCCAACAATTCTCCATTTGGTGATGATTTGTATCCAGTTTTTTTGTGTTTTGTATCTCCCACTGAAAACAGACGTTATTTGGCAACAATACGTAATGGATGTGAAATCATCGATACCAACTGGAAAATACGTGCAACGCGATCGGTAACATGACTGCACTGAGATGACGTCAGCGCGATGTCTGCGAACATTCGCACTAAAGCTGGCACGGGCTCCAGTGCTCTGGTTGAAAAAAATATATATACATATTTACAGACATGTTTTAGAGTAATACAAACAATACTGGAGGGTTAGTGTTCAAAAATATTAAAGTAGAAAAATAAGAACGCCCTAGGGTACATACTAAGCTTCCCCTGCTTCGAAGTGCTTCAACACTTTACAATATAAAATAAAACAGCAAACGTCAATCGAACACTTCGCTAGAATTGCATCGCTGATGGTTGACTACAGCAGCAGGCACAGCGGCCGGTATTATTCTGTTTTATACTGCGATTCGTTGACACATACACACTAACGCGTAATCACGGTGACAAAATTCTGCGTTCATTTGAAACAGCTTCATTCGTTTAACAGTAACCAGTAAATTTAATGCACTGCTCTTCAAATACTTGAACGTACTGGAGGACTTCTTATAAAATAAAATCAATTCAAGCAGTGCCTTGCATCGTCGAAATAATGTCGTATGTGAAGACCATGTTCAGCGTCACATTAACAATGGATAAATAAAAAAAAATGTCTCAAACTGAAATTACATGAACGTGATTCCGAAACAGTAAAAAATTAACAGATCAGGACTACTGCTTTATTTCCCTTTATTTGTTTCCTGCCTAACACAATGCTTCTTCTAAAGTTTACTAGCTTGTTTTTGGCACTGTTAATATCAACCGTTTCTGTTAGTTGACATGAGCACGTACAATGAAATACGTTTTCAAATCACGAGTTTTCCTGGAAAATATCAGCGTATTCTAGCTGTTGTCACTTGCTGTAGTAAGTTTCACTATTTTAAGAACCATTCTGGTGTCTCGTTGGGTCCGGACATCTGCCTAATGTTTGCAAGCTTACTAGCGAAAACGCTTGAACAGCACGTCCGTCCGGTCTAGAAACAGACCAGCTGCTTTCAGGAAGTAAGCTATTTGTGTCGCAGAATGTCTCTTTTTATGAAGTATCCAGTCGTCGAGTTTGCACTCCTGGAAGGAAAGATTGATTGTATTTTCCGGTGTAAAGGAAGTCCCTTCAGTCACAAAACATTTCTATCTGATACCATTAATTACCACACAACTTCTAAAATTAGGACCTTGGCTTCTTTTGTTCACGCTCTCTGTTACAGTTACTTCCAAAGTAGACGATGAAAGAAATCACTTGAGAATTCGTCGATATCTCTCGTAAACTCACGTTTATAACTTTCTGCCTAAAAATCTCTTATTTAGGTGTACGTCGAGATGATTAAGAGAATTGTGCCATAGCATTAAAGCACACCTATACTTTATTTGCACTTTGAGTCCAAAATTTAAGAGCAAGAAAACTCTATAGTGAATAACTCTGACGCCTTTTATTTCGGTAGAGTTTCAACTGTTGCGACAGGTTTATCATGAGTAAATGCAACTACAGTTAAATTAACAGAGAATATGTACACTCCTATAGGATCCGACGTAGCTATCTTCCGAGGTAACTTGTGGCTTCCTGACAGGTGAAAAGTCGAAACCAGAATAATCAATAAATAAACATTGTGTGCGCATTAACCGATACAATTTCATGGTAAAATTTAACGAAACTGCCGCGACAAAATAAAGAAAATAGAGTAAGTCCAAGTAAACACTTACGCTTTAAGGTTTCTGTATAAATTTAATTATGCATGTAGATAGTTCATATATAGGTCTTTGTAAGTGAGTTCGAGATTTTCAAAATGTATGATGTATATAACCGTATCTTTTAACGGTATTGACTAAGAAGCTTAAAGCGAAACTTCCTGACAGATTAAAACTGTGTGCCGGACCGAGCCTCTAACTCAAGCTGTGAGGATGAGTGGTGATTCGTGTTTGGGTGGCTCAGATGGTAGAGCACTTGCCCCCGAAAGGCAAAGATCCCTAGTTCGAGTTTCGGTCCGGTACACAGTTTTAATCTGCCAGGAAGTTTCATATCAACTTACACTTCGCTGCAGAGTGCAAATTTCATTCTGGAAGCTTAAAGTTTTTATACCTGCAAGGACCTTAGACCTTACTATCTGACGTAAATTTTAACTTCGCACTTCTACCCGTTCGTGAGAAAAAGGTGTCTTAACAGACGGAATGAGAGACAGACGGACAACGAAGACGAAAAAAATTATGTGACATAGTTATAAAATTTCTGTTTTTCTCTTTACTTGTACTGAGAGCTCTTGCTTCTTGCCACACTTCATGATTCTAGGCCAACGTGCAGTACCCCTGCAGGTTTTGATGAGTGAGTTCGCGAGTTTTAATTGAGATGACTTAGAAGCTTAAAGTTTTATACCGTCAAGGAACCGCAGACGCTACCGTTTCATATTAATTTTAGCTTGACACCGATTCCTGAGAAAAAGGGGTCTAACAGTCGGACAGTATTCCTAAAAGTGTTTTGTTTTTACCGACAGAGGTGCAGAACCAAGAAAGAGCCACAGCAGGTTCGAGCCAGGATGTCCTTCTTACCACTAATAGCCTCCTAACCATCTATGCTATCTCAAATTTCATTGCCAAGGATGTTTCTGAGTTCTCTGTTACCAAAGCGGTGCTATTCGCACAATCCCCATAGCAGAACCTCTGGCTGTAAATTGGAAATAATCTGAGTGACACTGAGAATTTGAGTAGGTACTACAGGGATGGTCTACACGGTTACGGCGGCTGTTGATGGATGCGGAAATGGTTGAGCTGATTGTTCGCTATAAGGAGGCGATGCCAGTTTGGCTCCCGGTGTGGAACAACCTTTAATTTGTTAAAGTTTGTTCAATGAGTGCAGCTGGCAGCTGTGGACGAGCCGTTCCAGGCGCTCCAGTCTGGAACCGCGCGACCGCTACGTTAGCACGTTCAAATGCTGCCTCAGGCATGGAAGTGTGTGATGTCCTTAGGTTAGATAGGTTTAGGTAGTTCTACGTTCTAGGGGACTGATGACCACAGATGTTAAGTCCGATAGTGCTCAGAGCCATTTGAACCACTTGAACCACTGAGTGCAACTATACTAACCCTAACTTTGCTACCTGTCTTAGGCCGATGATACAAAAGTTCTAGGTTGAATTAACTACTTGTGGATGCAGAATGTTTCGACAACAGAAGGAACTGCGTCTTCAATTTGCCAGTCGAGGAAATAGGGGGAGGGGCAGAGAGTAGCCTCACTTTTAAACTATGTGGCCTTCTCTCTCATCCGCTGGCACACAACATGTCAAAAGGCTTTCTGTTTCTGATAAATTTCCTGCAGCCATCTTCCATCTTCTTCCTACCTTCTGGGAAAATCGAAACACCGGAAATCGAACTCCCCTGGAGGCGCTCTGACTGTCACCGACAAAGGGATGTATCGCAGATATAATAGAAGTGTTCTCCAGTTCTCTTGTTGCATCTGTCAGCACTCCTTTTGAGGAAAACTATTTCTTTTTGTGAAGTATTGATTACGTCCACCAAGACAAATCACTGTTTCACACCATAATCCCTTAAACAAAGTATGGTAAACGGAGAAACTAAACTGAAAAGCCACAACTAAACCAATTACGTAGCACAACTAGGGCGGACACTGTTAGCATCAACTACACTCGTACAGTTATGAGAAAACGCTGCAACAAGTCATAACTTCATTCGATTAATGACATCGAGTCTTGCGTCACAGCCCATTTTAAAAGGGTGGCCCCCAGATCTCGTCTTTCTTTATATTTTCCTCTAACATGTTGCATATATAAAATTGCAGAAGAGATTTGTTGTGCCATTTACGCACAGGTTCATTCTCTAAAATAATCTGTTCGTTTAACTAATCATTTAACTACATTTCATATGCTTCAGGTGCTTATCCAGTATCAGTAGTGTCTATATCATAATCAAGATGCACTATTCCACAAATATTATCTCGGAAAGTCAGTTTTCTCGGAAACATGTAACGAATTCGTTCGTTTTGAGGCTTCTGTACTTATGAAATAGAGCTGTTAGTCTGTGTATTAGAGAAAAATTGTTTTCTGTTCGCATTCCACATTGCCTCATCTTTTAGAACGTAATGGCTTAGGAGGATAATATTTCATTATAAATTGCAAACCGTCAGGTTGAATGTAACAAATGGAACTGTCACAGAAATATTCATTAGTCAAGTTCGCTTTGTTTCCTACTGGGTACATGTTGATAAGTTACTATGTGCTGATTGCAGCATACACAGTAAATAGTTTTGCAGCAGAGCGATATTTACAGCTGTACCATTGCATGGAACAGTAATCTTGAAAACACTTCACAATCAACATTATACAACGAATGTGGCTAAAATAATACAGTGTACTGCTATTCCTGCGACCGTAGCAGCAGCGCGGTTCCGGACTGAAGCGCCTAGAGCTGCTCGGCTTCCGAGGCCGGCAGTACATTAATGACATTAATAACAATTATTGTGCCAATTCTTCTGTGCAAATTACAAACAGTGTGCCAAATAATTTTCCTGTGAGGAGTCAATACTGAACAACCGAAAAGAGGACTGCAATTCAGTACACAGAGATGGGTCCTGTGGAATACTGCTCAGTGATTTACCTCTACTGCATCTGCCTCAGTTACGAGTTAGCATAAGCGATACGTAGAGCAAACTGAATGTTGACTGCCCAGTAACTGAAAACGTAAGGCTGAGCAATTATTTAGCTGTTACTCAATTAGCCGTAACCCCAAAGACGAGTTGAATGAAATATAGCTATAATGTGGGACGTGTCATCAGTTTTACACAAACAAATTCTGACGTGGTTCATACGCAGATATGGATAAGCTAACCTTTGATCAATATCCAAACTGCAATAGCGACGAATCACATGATCATTTACTGTACACAAACAAGTATATATTTTCATCCCCTCCCCTCTCTATCTCTCTCTCTCTCTCACACACACACACATATATATATATATATATATATATATATATATATATATATATATATATATATATATATATATATATAGGCACACATATGAGAGGGAGCATCAACGCACCTACACACCTACACCTATTTTTGTAACATGTTCGACATGCGTCATGTGAAACTGGTTACAAGGTATTTCGGAATATTCGACTATCTGAAATTTTTTTAAGGGCCGGATCTACTGGGGACAGTGTCTGTCATCCGTTTATCTTTTATTAATGACGTAAGCCACTACTTTATATACTACCCGTATTGTCATTTGAGGACGTTGTCAATGAATAAATTCTCTGTAAAGCTATTGTTAGTAGGCTAGACTGTGTAGACGACACACAAATGCTTAAGAAGAACTTCACGATATTAAAATGTAGTTTAAATACTAAAAAGCAATATTCTGGACGTTAATAAATAGTTCGCCCCGTAATTCCAACACATACGTTTTAAAAGTGGAGAAATATGTCCTTGGAGAACATCTGGAACATAGTTCTTCCTCTAATATAGTTTTTCCTACGAAAAGGTTTTAGGTTAGTCGTGTGTTTATTGGTAATATATCAGTTAGACCTGTTTTTCAATATGTTCCCAGAAAGTAACACTGGTTATGAGGGACTCAGTTAGTTAGTTCTTCGTATTTTGAAGAAACCGATTAAAGTATAGTACTGTTAGGCATCTGTAATGCAGACAATGGAAGTCAAATTATTACATATATTCCGCTGAATTCCAGACGCACTCCACACAGAGTGTAATTCTACTGTTCATATCTTCCCGGGTAATGGACAAAATCTATTTCTTCAGACAATGAAGACTTTTTAATTTCTGCAATGTATTGATGGACTCCTTCAAATCATTCTAAGAAGAGATGGCTCCTTTTTAGCAAACAGGCCAAAATTTTTTAAACCATTTGCATATATACGTTATAAATTGAGGCACATTTTACGGAAACTACAGCTCTTTTAAGCGTTTCCTAAAGAGTGAGGACTGAAATTAAAACGAATTTTCATATGTAATGTACATAAATAAGGATTATATTTGTTAAAAATTAGATTTTTGACTACAGAAACGTTAATAATTCAGAGAATGGAGAAAAATCTGTGTTTATATCCTTCGGCAAGCATAGCTCTATTTTTCAGTAATGCCCTCTCCATCCATCTTATGTAGCTATACTGTCACATTTTTCTTCATAAGACAATGTTGTATTCTTTATTTAATGAAATTAAAGTTTTTTTTGTAAAATTAAATCAATAATTAAAATTAATATAAATTTTCCTTTTTGAAAAGTGCTTTTATTACAGAAACCTATATTTTAATACATTTCGCCTCAAGTTGCCATCAGAATCTGAGAAATAAAAATGAAAGAAATGAGAAGAAGTTTTATACAGGGCATGCAATTTTACCTACAAATAAATGAAATGAATCCGAACATACCTCATTCGAACAACACCTAATACCTCCTCATTAGATTCCAATATACAAACCGCTGCTGTTACGGATATAGCCTGCCTTAGGTAAAACGACTCGGAGTCCACAGGCGATGGACCTGTTTTTACAATATGCCATAATACTAGGTTGGTGAATAAGCTCGTAGAATTTTTCCATAAATTTAATAAACACAGTAGATACACTTGTCACAAACATTGGTCATCATCAGTATATTCTTCTCCACTGGTTATATCAGTCTGCGAACGTAGGGTAACATTTCGACTACAAAAATTGGTTCAAATGGCTCTGAGCACTATGGGACTTAATATCTGAGGTCATCAGTGCCCTATAACTTAGAACTACTTAAACCGAACTAACCTAAGGACATCACACACATCCATGCCCGAGGCAGGATTCGAACCTGCGACCGTAGCGATCGTGCGGTTCCAGACTGAAGTGCCTAGAACCGCTCGGCCTCATAAGCTGGCTTTTCGGTTCCATGACAGTAGAAAACACGTAATTTTGAGGCGAAGAACTGGTTGAGCCACGTTCTGAGCGCATTTTCGTCTGGAAAGGAAGTTCCTTGTTGGTTGTTTGACAGAGAGCGGGAAACGTGAATACCTGAGGGCGCAAGCTCAGGCTAATCAAGGTGCGTGCGTCATGTCTTGCCAAACTAACTCCTGTATAGTATCAAGCAGATTGTGGACGGGCGTTATCATGGAGTAGCATCACATCACGCAGCATCATCAGCGTTTCGCTCTAATTGTGCTATGAGTACAAAGTAAGTCATATACAGGATTATTTAAAAGTTTACCTAAGGCACCGAAAAGCTGAACTTCAAATATACTGGAATAAGAGGTGTTCACGTTAAGATAGAACTACAGCGCTGCTTGCTAACGATTACACCTGATATGTTCACATCTTTCAAGACCTTTTTGGTTTGTAATACGGTTAGTGTGGCACATAAAACGCGTGTTGCTCATGACGGCCGCAGATTGTTTTAAGGCAGGCTGCCTCACTAAACAGTTACAACCAGCCCATAGTACTTCATCTTTTAAAATTGTATCCGGCAGTGCTTCGTAATTGCTAAGTATGTATAGGAAACGGACATGCGTGCGTCCTAATTCTGGATATGCTATAGGAATCGAGTCAGGACGAAAATTTCGGCTCCTCCTTTCGAATCGCCCATTTTGTGGGCATGAAAATCGAAATAATAATGTCTCGTATGGAGTGTGGATAAAACAGATTTCGGAATGTTCTTATACAATACGTGCCAAAAGTCTATACAATACTTAAATAAACATAGGGACGGACATGGACTGTAGATTTTCTGTTAAAACTGACAGCGAGAAAGAAAATGTTGCGCTGCTCTGTGGAAATGTTCGATTTTCTTTCTTGCTGACGAACTGATGGTAGAATGAAGGCTTTCACGGCAGGATGACTTTGCTGCTGGTGAACCTATCGGAGCATTAGGTCGTAGTCCACGAAACACTTCTGTTCGTGTCGTGTGATTTTTCAGTTATGTAGGTGATTTACGAGTACTCTAGTGGTGAACGGCTACTAAAGTACTCTAAAAGTTTTCGATTGCATTGTGGCATTAAGAATAGACAGAATATAGGTTACTACTGATTATCTTGTGTATTTGTCAGTTCTCATGTTGAACTCTGAACTATATTGAGATGGTGAAAATTTCGTTTACTGTGATCGCGAATGGATTTAGCCACCTAAGATGCACGAAACCTATGTAGTTAGGGGATTCTGCTACTACTTACCACTTTTCGGACTAAACTAATATAAAAACAATATTTAAATAAATGTTAAAAGCGTTTGTTCACACTCAGACCATGCAAATAAATACGAGGCATATTCGGAAAGTAAGGTCCGATTAGGCGCGAAATGGAAACCCCTGAGAAAATCCTATGGAACGTTGCACAGATGTGTTGGGCAGTGTCTTTAGTGTGCCTGTCGATCGCTTCACGCCGGTGTTTTCAGTTCAGAGCGCAAAGTGATCACGCAGATATGCCTAAAACAACAGTGTCTTTCGCCAAGTATGTGGATTTGGTGAGAGATTTCACATGAAGCTATACCAGCGGTTTCGATGGGACTGTTTGGTCACCCAAAATACAGCGTTTAATTGGCTCCCTCATTTGTTCGTCTCTACTTACACGAACCGCTGACTACGAAGATAGCATTTTGGCAGTGTAGAGAATTGACGGAAAGCACAGGCGGGTGCTTTCTGTGAGAAGGGTACGGGAAAGTTTCTACAACGCCACGAAAAGTGTTTTGTCGGAGCGGCGACAACTAGAGGTAGCTGGAAGGTGTGGCTAACAGTTGCGAACAAAAAATTTGTGATTTTTCCTGTGGTTTTCATTTCGCGACTTATTAGATCTTATTTTCCAAAATGTCCTAGTATAATTAGAGGTATTTTCATAAATAAATAAGCCAATATTCTTGCACAAGTACACTCACATTAAATGATAACAGATTATTGTTTAAACGATTATTTAGGCCTGTGTGATGGAAGTGTCTTTTGACTCTCTTTTGAATAGAGTTGTCAGATAACATATGCGTTAACCACATCTTAAATTACCATGATTTTGTATGAGCAATTGTAATCAATAGTTAAATAAGTAACATAGTCATTAAATAAATACACATGTAAGACAAGATATGAGGTGTTCATGTTGCATTCGTTTGCTGCTTTACTGTGGAGAATACCATCTTCTGAGAAACATTTGCATAATGAGAAATAAAAAAACGCAATAAATCAAGAAATTAAATAGATACAGTTTCTAGCTTTCGTGAGTGATAGCTGTAGTGCAATGCTGTCATCCGAGATATTATTTGTTGATATCGCATAAAGTGCATAACAGCTGTCAGTTCAGAGGTTCATTGTAAAAAACTTTAGTCACTGTGAAATTTTAACTTCTGGAGTTTCAAAGATATTGAAAGTATTGTTGTGTCATTTTATGCGCTTCATTTTTATGAGATGGCAGATGTATTCAGATTTGCTTTATTGTTGACTGTGATTTGATGTCGAATTTCAAAGCGCTGTGAAAATCCTTCTTTCGGGCTAGCTGAAACTCCGGCGTTGCAGGCGCATCACCTCTTCTTCCAAGCGTGTGACAACTGTCAATATTTCCTGTAGGGGAATTTGTCCGTTATCCGTCAAGCCTTTGTACCAGCACCAGGGCTCTCCAGTAACGGTCGCTGTGGCCGGGTCTGACAGGGCCCAGCGATTGTGGAATTAATGAACAGACTAAAGAAAAGAAGACAGAAAAGTACATGCAAACACCAGCACTCTTTTCTAAACATTGTAGAATTTAACTAACCAACTTCGTGAATTAATTTAGAAAATCACGACTTTAACTTAACGACAAACAACTTACTGGTCTATTAATCATGTCTCATGTCAAATGTGGCTCATTTCCTACCGTCGCCCTGAGGCTTAAGAGCGGAGGATGGCTGCAATGATAACTGGAAGCTGTAAGTTCAGCCCCAGCGACCATGGAATGCTCTGGGATAGGTCCCCCCTCTGCGCAGATATAAGAGGAAGTCTTCGGTCTTTGAAGCTCTAATATGAAGCGTCGCCTCTCTACAACTCTTGTGCTAGGTGACCGCGCTGCAACTCTAAGACGAAGTGAATCTCTGCTATCCTACTCAAAATGCTTGCTGGTTCTGCCAGTGCTAGATTCTCTTCAACCAGTCGCAGTCCATATTCCAACCAATGAAAACTTAAGATAATAACAACAATTACCCTTCTTCTGAAGAATCTGCCACGATTAGCCACTAATTCACACTATAAGAAAGGTTCCACGTTTCAGCCAATAAAAATGCTGCACATACGCACTCCTGAATCTTCCTCTCCGCTACGAAACTATTTTTGTGAACCAGCAAGTAACTGCCTTACAAAATTTAAACATCCACTCTTACTGATATACTTTTAGTCAACTATAATCCTCTTGGCCTGAGTGCATCGTGTTTCCCACTCCTTTGCAGATTCGTATGTTTTCCGAAAATATTTTTTCCTTCCACAATTTACAACCTCCCGAAAGCCATCTTCAGGGATGATCTACGAGCACTTTATATTCACATGGGGCATTGTTTCTGACAATGGCCGGCCACAAGAATACCTGTCTTAGGGCCTGGACTTTCAGCCAGAATCGATAATTCAATAAATTTATCTCAACAAAATGCAACCAATAAAATCACATATTTGACATTTACCAATTTTAGTACAGAAATCACACCAACTTCTTCGTTTTCTGTAGCTATCTTCTGTATACACGTCTGAGACTCTCCAGTCCTTCCAGTATAACAGAGTTGAGAACCCTGCGGAGTTCCACCTTCAACAACGTACGCTGAACAGCGTGATGCGAAAAGCTTGATCCTGTGCCAGTATTGTGCTCTGTCGTTAGATCTGTCACTGATCACTGCCTATTTGGCTCTACAAAGCGGGCAAACCTCCAACTTGCCCGATACGTGATGAGGTGTTGACGTCCAAAACCTTGTCGCCATCGTGTTGCATTACTGCCCTTAAACTACTCCCCGTAAATGCTCACGACAGAAGCACGCTAACAAGCGATTGTCTTGCAGTTTCCGAGATGGTCGTTCCCAGGCGCCGAGTCATAAACTCCGTCCTTTGTCAGAGTGGCTTATGGTAGAGATATTCTCATTTACGTCCCGTGTCATCGCCATTCGTCTCTGCTCCTCATATACACAGGGTGTTTCAGTAAGAGTATGCAAAAATATAACAGGACATAGAGGATACTCCAATGAACAATGTGACGATCGAGGTGGGGTCGGAGAAGCCAGCATACGGAGGTAATAGGTATAAAATGAGATTAATGTGCGCTATTTTATTCACATTAGGTAGAGTTAAATGCAAATACCATCACTGACACAATTAACTTACCATTTGTACTGTATCTTACAAAATGTGCTGAAACTGACGGCCGTCAGCCTCAGTGCAAGAGTGACATCGGAGTGCAATATTCTGACGCACCCTGACAAATATCTCTGGTGTGTTCCAAATCACAGAACAGGCAGCTAGAATTCTGGCAACTAATTCCATCTCCGTATCCATTGGGTTCTCATACACAAGTGACGTTAGATATCACCATGGAAAATAATCAACGGGATTCAGTTCAGGTGGCCTCGCAGGCCATGAAGTAGGACCTCCACTTCCAATCCTGCGATCAGGATTTACAGCACTGAGATGACTGCGGACGTCCACACTGAAGTGTGGTGGTTCCCCGTCCTGTTGTATTCACATCCTGTCACGAACAGCCTAGGGTATCCAGAATGACATTTTCACTCTGCAGCGGAGTGTGCGCTGATATGAAACTTCCCTTAGTTTAAAACTGTGTGCCGGACCGAGACTCGAACTCGGGACCTTTGCCTTCCGCGGGCAAGTGCTCTACCAACTGAGCTACCCAAGCACGACTCACGCCCCGTCCACACTGCTTTACTTCTGTTAGTACCTCGACTCCTACCTTCCAAATTTTCAGAAGCTCTCCTGCGAACCTAGCAGAGCTAGCATTCCTGAAAGAAAGAATGTTGCGGAGACATGGCTTAGCCACAGCCTGGGGGATGTTTCCAGCATGAGATTTTCACTCTACATCGGAGTGTGCGCTGTAATGAAACTTCCTGGCACATTAACACTGTGTTTCGGACAGAGATTCGAACTCCATACCTTTGCCTTTCGCGGGCAAGTGCTCTACCATATGAGCTGCAGAGTGAAAATCTCATTCTGGAAACATCCCCCAGGCTGTGACTAAGCCATGTTTCCGCAGCATCCTTTCTTTCAGGAGTGCTAGTCCTGAAAAGGTTCGCAGGAGAGCTTCTGTAAATTTTGGAAGGTAGGAGACGAGATACTGGCAGAAGTAAAGCTGTGAGGACGCGGCATGATTCGTGCTCAGTTGGAAGAGCACTTGCCCGCGAGAAGCAAATGTCCCGATTTCGAGTCTAGGTCCGGCACACAGTTTTAATGTGCCAGGAAGTTTCAGCCTAGGGTATGTTCTCCAACAACTCAGGTAGAACTCTTTGCACGAACCTCTAGTACAGGTGTCCATTCAGACGGCCAGGTAGAAGACACGGCTTGTCCTTCTTGTTTCGTTGCAGGAAATAAAAACTGTACATGTAATTAAACAGCACAGTGCATGTAAAATTGTAATCATGTTACTTGTCAATAAGCTGAAAAACAGTAATGCTAGATAAAGCGGTACACAAGTTTACTTCCTTATCTCGTGAAGCCGGCTTCTCCGATCTCAGGCTTCCTACCTCAAGTTGTTCAGTGGAGCATTCTCTATGTCCTGTTACATTCTTGTACGATCTTACGGAAGCGCTCTACTACTCGTGCCTGCAACGCCAACAAGCTGCATTCACTATTCCTGTGGCAGTTTTCATAATGTTTTCGCTGTTGAGTTTAAATGTCGTGGGAAAAAGTCGTATTTCAGACCGTTCTTCAAATTCTGTCTCGGCGAACCGCTAATGTATCTCTTCTGTTTTGGAACGTTCAAAAGGAGATACTCCGTGTGAAGTACTGTACCACCCATGGTCACGGTACAGTTGTTACCGAGGTCTGCCTGCCTTCCGTGTGCCAGTGGGCCCGAGCTCAAACACAGCTTGGAGCTCGGACCTGCTTGCCGAGCGCTGTGTACACGCCCGACCGCTGCCACTGCCACAGCCGGAAATTCTCTCTCCAAACACAGTGGAGGCTGCCTGGCGCTGCTATGGGGGTAGTACCTCCCAGAGAAAGCACAGAGGTCTACATTTAGCTTACCTACAGACCCAAGGTTGTTCTTCATCAGAGGGTCAGCACACACACTACTTTCGTGTCTGTGCTGACAGTATGATGACGATCAACTGGTACTTTCAAAGCTGTTTGGTATTTTACTTTATTTTGCTTCTGTTTTAACTTCAACGTGATTAAACTATTCACCCATTACATTGTGTAGCCTTAAACAATTATACTATATAGGCATAACTGCACTTGGTGAGCAAGACGTATGATACAGGCGAAATACCCTCAGACTTTAAGAAGAACATAGTTCCAATCCCAAAGAAAGCAGGTGTTGACAGATGTGAAAATTACCGAACTATCAGTTTAATAAGCCACGGCTGCAAAATACTAACACGAATTCTTTACAGACGAATGGAAAACCTGGTAGAAGCCGACCTCGGGGAAGCTCAGTTTGGATTCCGAGGAGATGTTGGAACACGTGAGACAATACTAACCCTACCAATTATCTTAGAAAATAGATTCAGGAAAGGTAGACCTACGTTTCTAGCATTTGTTAACTTAGAGAAAGTTTTTAACAATGTTGACTGGAATACTCACTTCCAAATTCTGAAGGTGGCAGGGGTAAAATACAAGGAACAAAAGGCTATTTACAATTTGTACAGAAACCAGATGGCTGTTATAAGAGTCGAGGGGCATGAAATGGAAGCAGTGGTTGGAAAGTGAGTGAGACAGGATTGTAGCTCAACCCCGATGTTATTCAATTTGTATATTAAGCAAGCAGTAATAGAAACAAAAGAAAAATTCGGAGTAGGAATTAAAATCCATTGAGAAGAAATAAAAACTTCGAGGTTCGCCGATGACATTGTAATTCTATCAGATACAGGAAAGGACCTAGAAGAGCAGCTGAACGGAATGGACAGTGTCTTGAAAGGAGGATATAAGATGAACATCAACAAAAGCAAAACGAGGATAATGGAACGCAGTCGAAATAAGTCGGGTAATGCTGAGGGTATTAGATTAGGAAATGAGACGCTTAAAGTAGTAAATGAGTTTTGGTATTTGGGGAACAAAATAACTGATGATGGTCGAAGCAGAGAGGATATAAAATGTAGACTGGCAATGGCAAGGAAAGCGTTTCTGAAGAAGAGAAATTTGTTAATATCGAGTATAGATTTAAGTATGAGGTAGTCTTCTCTGAAAGTATTTGTATGGAGTGTAGCCATGTATGGACGTGAAACATGGACTATAAACAGTTTGGACAAGAAAAGAATGAAAGCTTTCGAAATGTGGTGCTATAGAAGAATTCTGAAGATTAGATGGGTAGATCAAACAACTAATGAGTAAATATTGAACAGAACCGGTGAGAAATTTGAGAAGAAGGGCTCAGTTGGTGGGACATATTCTGAGGCATCAAGGGATCACCAGTTTAGTATTGGAAGGCAGCGCTTAGGGTAAAAATCGTAGAGGGAGACCAAGAGATGAATACACTAAGCAGATTCAGAAGGATGTACGGTAGCAGTAGGTACTAGGAGATGAAGAAGCTTGTACAGGATAGATTAGCATGGAGAGCTGCATCAAACCAGTCTCTGGACAGAAGACCACAACAACAACAGGCATAACCGATTACAAAAAAGTATAGCCTAGTTCGGCCGAAACGGGTATTTGAAGAAAGTATGTGATGCAAATCGCGTTTTGTTTGGAAAATTTTTCTCATATACAGGGCGAGTTTTAGAAATGTATAGAGACGTCGCTTGCGGAAAGTACAGATTATTTGCGGACGGAAACTGCATTTTCATGCCACTTTTTCGACAGTGATTTGCTTTTAGTTATACGAATGAGCCACAGGAACCACATGTAGCCAAACAGACTGCCACATACACCTGACCGAACAAGCATCCAACTTCCTCGTTAATATGGACAAAACGCGTGTGGCGGGTGTATCGTGTTTGTATAGTGCACTGCGATGTGTTTCCATGATATTTAAATAAACTGCAAAAGCAAATGAAAGTTATAGTTACTATCGCTAATCCTTCTATTAAAAATTGATATCATTTCCAGAAAAAAAACGCATTAATACCCTGACTCAATTATATCGGGAACAAAACTGATGCTATGTCAGTATTTTAACTATTTGTGCCCAGAAGTGCGCAAGATTTGCGTAAATTTCTTCTACACACATCAGAGTAATAGATTCCAGTAGAAAATGTATTAGTAAAGTTCTTACGAATTTCATTCGGAAATTGACTCGTTTGTATGTAAAGGTGTATTATAGCGTTACTAATATTTACTTTTCAACCAGCCTGTCTGTATTTTTACTTAATACTCGGTGATCGCTGTGACAGCGAAAACGCTAAGCTGAACGTACTCGGCAGCATATGTCCGGCATAACCACTGTTTACCTTTAAGCTTGGATAAAGATTGAATGAACTTTTTCTTGAGGAAGTAGGCTTGAAGTGACGTATTTGGCAAAATTAGTTAGGCCAATTACAATGGTTGCCAACAACAGAGGACTGATGCTACGTAAAACTATCTTATGTATCTCATCTGAGGGCACTATACTACAAATAAGTTTTTCTTTTATAACCAACGAAATTTATTACTGTATACTGAAAGCTCTTATGTAAATAATTCATACCGTTATTATTAGAAGACTTGTATTTTAATAAAAAGCTATTACAATCAAGTCCGTGTAAGTTAGCGGTAATCATAAGAGAGCTAGGGTGGGTCTTGGTTCGCTGGACAAAAGGAGTAAAGACTAGTAATTACTAATATCTTTTGTAGTCGGAATCAGAGATGAAATGAAATGATCGTATGGCATTTATTGGGCGGAATATCTAGTACTTTCAGTTCATTAAACAGATCAGAAATAATTCAGCTGGTTTTTCAGTAAATCCTAGCCAGGAGACAGTCACGCCGGAGATGTGGACAAGCAAAACTGCGTCGCATTTTCTGAAGACAATTCCAAGAAATGCTACCAGCCAAAGAAGAAATACGGTGTTTCTAAAGCTATAACCATCCTTCGATTGTTTCGCTGCGTTTTGAGTCCCACGCCCTTCATTTGGATGCAATCTCTACCATTTGATCAATTACACATGACTTAGTTTGTTTTACGTTTTTATTATTGATATTGTTCTGTAAATATTAGTTTATGTGAAAAATGGTACAAAACTTTTCCATTCCTTTCAGCATTTTTTATATGTCACTTGGCACTTGATTTTCTGTAAACATCTAAACGTCATCTTGTGTAAAAACCGCTGAATTCATACGTGTTGAGGCTTTGATAACCGTCAAAGACCTGCAGGAGAATTTTATGTTGGCTGAGTACAGGTAAAGAAAAATGTGCATCTCCACGTACTGGCTGGTAACCGTTGTTCCTAACAGGAGTAACTTTTATTATTATTTAATTATCTTGTCTTGCAAAGACTCATTTAAGAGCATTTCAGCTACACATACCAGTTACTTTCAGTAATAAAATGCGTAAAGAAAAAATTAAGAGCTTAAGTTTTTGTTTGTAGTTCGGCCTGTTAGTTACATGTTTCATGAGTTCCATCCTTGTTATAGGGTTAATTAATGTACAGAATATTTATTAGTTTGTATTTAAATATGGCTTCATAATGACCGTTTGTACACGAGTTCACACAACAGTAAAGAATATGAAGTTCGGTATGGAGATATGCTTGTGCCCGTTGTGCACTAAACGAACTGCACTTTAATATGTAAACGTTTTTATAAAGAATAGAATGAATTACCCAATGGAAAATTTCCCAGCTAACCTTCATATTTACCTTTTATATTTCTCGGGTGTTTAATACCTAAGAGATTTGTGCAATTCAGAGCTGCAGTCAATTTTAATGAGTTTTAATGATTAGTTATGAAGATGAAACTTCCTGGCAGTTAAAAACTGAGTGCCGAACTGGGATCTTTACCTCTCCCGAGCAAGCGCTCTACCGAATGAACTACCTGAAAATGACTCACGAACCGTCTTCACTTTACCTCATCTCCTGCCTTGCAAACTTCACAGAAGCTCAGTTGGTGGTGCACTTGTCAACGAAAGACAAAGATTCTGGGTTCGAGTATCGGTACGGCACAGTTTTAATCTCTCAGGGATTTTCAGATCAGACACACTCCGTTGCAGAGTGAAAATTCAATAAGGAGCCCCAACCCCCAAGCTCTGGCTAAGCTGTTTTTCCTTAGTATCATTCTTGCAGTATAGTTAGTCTCGAATATTTTGCAGGAGAACTTCAGTGAAGTTTATTACGTCAGCGACCAAATACACTGCTGGCCATTAAAACTGCTACACCATGAAGATGAAGTGCTAAAGACGGGAAATTTAACCGACAGAGAGAAGATGCTGTGATATGCAAATGATTAGCTTTTCAGAGCATTCACACAAGGTTGGCGCCGGTGGCGACACCTACAACGTGCTGACATGAGGAAAGTTTCCAACCGATTTCTCATACACAAACAGCAGTTGACCGGCATTGCCTGGTGAAACGTTGTTGCGATGCCTCGTATAAGGAGGAGAAATGCGTACCATCACGTTTCCGACTTTGATAAAGGTCGGATTGTAGCCTATCGCCATTGCGGTTTATCGTACCGCGACATTGCTGCTCGCGTTGGTCGAGATCCTATGACTGTCAGTAGAATATGGAATCTGTGGGTTCAGGGGGGTAATTCGGAACGCCGTGCTGGATCCCAACGGCCTCGTATCACTAGCAGTAAAGATGAAAGGCATCTTATGCGCAGGGCTGTAACAGATCGTGCACCCACGCCTCGATCCCCGAGTCAACAGATGGGGACCTTTGCAAGACAACAACCATCTGCACGAACAGTTCGACGACGTTTGCAGCAGACCGTGGCTGCGGTTACCCTTGACGCTGCATCACAGGCAGGAGCGCCTGCGATGGTATACTCAACGACGAACCTGGGTGCACGAAGGGCAAAACGCAATTTTTCGGATGAATCCAGGTTCTCTTTACAGCATCATGATGATCGCATCCGTGTTTGGTGACATCGCGGTGAAAGCACATTGGAATCGTGTATTCGTCATCGCCATACTGGCGTATCACCTGGCGTGATGGTGTGGGGTGCCATTACTTATGCTTCTAGGTCACCTCTTGTTCGCATTGACGGCACTCTGAACAGTGGACTTTACGTTTCAGATGTGTTACGACCCGTGGCTCTACCGTTCATTCGGTCCTTGCGAAATCCAACTTTTCAGCACGATAATGAACGACCGCGTGTTTCAGGTCCTGTACGGGCCTTTCTGGATATAGAAAATTTTCGATGGCTGCCTTGGCCAGTACATTCTCCAGATCTCTCACCAATTGAAAACGTCTGGTCAATGGTGGCTGAGCAACTGGCTCGTCACAATACGCCAGTCACTGCTCTTGGTGAACTGTGGTATCGTGTTGCAGCTGCATGGGCAGCTGTACATGTACACACCATCCAAGCTCTGTTTGACTCAATGCCGAGGCGTATTAAAGCCGTTATTACGGCCAGAGGTGGCTATTCTGGGTACCGATTTCTCAGGATTTATGCACCCAAATTGGGTGATAGTGTAATCACATGTCAGTCCTGGTATAATACATTTGTCCAATGAATACCCGTTTATCATCTGCATTTCTTCTTGGTGTACCAGTTCTCATGGCCAGTAGTGTAGTTATGTAGTGTAGAGCTCAAATGATGGATCATAGACCTTGTGGTAGGTATTTTGTGATTCTGTCTACATCAGTCGCATGCGGCTTTATGGTTTTCTTATTTCTGTAAAAGTTTTATGAAGTAGTGGCTGCATATATATCCTGAAATGTAAACATATATTTTTTATATTAAAAAGTGTTGGGAGAATACTTGCATGCGAAAGACAAAGGTTCCGGATGCGAGTCGCAGAGCGGTACACAGTTTTAAAGTGCTACGAAGTTTGGTGTCAGCGCACACACCGATACAGAATGAAAATTCATTGTGGTAAGTTAGGAACATCTTTTTTTTTAGCG
The DNA here is from genome assembly GCF_023897955.1 of Schistocerca gregaria. NCBI lineage: Eukaryota > Metazoa > Arthropoda > Insecta > Orthoptera > Acrididae > Schistocerca > Schistocerca gregaria. The sequence goes on from NC_064920.1 coordinate 1,022,839,203, forward strand.
TTCCGATGAATGATGTTATTATTTCTTTTGGAGCTACAACGAATTTAATGTCACCCTTTAGTATGACACGCTTTTGCGAAAAAGAATTATTTTCTTGAAGAAAATGTATCCCAAAATCTAATTCGTTTTAAATTTGGTGAATACAATTACGAAAAATATGTTAACTTACTGATTTATGTATCTTGAAGCTGGTATGAGAGCAGAGCAAAAATCACTTTTCTTTTTTTTCTTCATTTCGATTTGAATTTTGAGTAATATGTGCACCAAAACTTTTGCGGATTTTTCCTTACTAATTTATGATCATTTTTGTTAAAATTTGTTAATTGAAGCTCAGCATTGGTTCAGGTCGCGTCAGTTGCAGTGTTCAGGCCCTTCCCGTGAAAATACCGGTAGATTTCTGTGAGAAAAGCGGCTCCAAATTGGGAAAAAGATTCCGTCCATTAGCAACCATGTTTAATGTAGTTTGCTTTTCTGTAGGCTGGTGCGATAGCTAGACTATGTTGCAGTTTATAAAAATATGAGCTGTTGAGTATTATACAATGTGTTTCCAGTAGCATGCCTTCCTCTCGTCGACTTACTGCAGTATAAAAAATAGATATGAAACTACTATTTACATTATAACTAGATGCACAAGGTAGGTTATCTAATTGTTGAGTCAGAATTTCTTTATTTGATCTGCTATAATTTTTTTTGATAAAACATTCAGCTGCGTTTTATCAATAAGCTGCAGCTGTTAAGATGTTGCGTGTCAGCATTAAATTCAAAACCGTTTATTCAGTATTGTGACACAGCGATGACTAATGTGAAATATTGCCACACAGAAAGAAACTCATGATTCCATCATATGATATATTGCTATGTGTACAGATAAAATCAGTTTATAGTGCTTGACAAAAAAGGTTAAGGATCGAAAAGGGGACGAGGAAACGAAATGAAACTTCACGGTTTGAAAGAATAACGTATGTAATGTTATTTCAGTCATTAAAAAGTCAAGTTTGATTTATAAAGATCTGGGTGGTATTAGCGCAATTATCAGAAAGACTTTGCACCTCCTCCTGCCCAGGACACACCGACTGGCAAGCTGGCCAACAAATGTTGTGACTGGCTATGGGCTATGGGACGGCGTTGATGTCTGAGTTGGTTCCACATACGATCGGCCGGTGACAGGTCTGGACATCTTACCGACTAAGGGAGTGCCTCAATAGCAGGCGTAGTTCATATAGACACGTTCCATGCGTAGACAGCATTGCCATGTTGAAAAGTGGGACATCGATACTGTCGCATAGAGGGCAACTAACACATGAAGACGTACCGTTGTGCCGTCAGCACGTCATCAATCACTTATAGTCATAACGTGAAATAATGATGACTCCCTAGACACCAACGAAGGTCATGCGGGGTAATGCGGAACCGCGATTCATCCCTGAATCCAGTGTGACGTGATTTATCAGAAGCCCATGCTTCCTCGTCACAACACCACTAAAAAAGACAACCATTTGCGTTGCTGTGTTAACGACAGCCTGTGCATGAGACAGTGAATACCTGGCCTGTCTGGCTGTAGTCTCCGACCACTGGTCCAGGGCGACACATATTGATGTAGGGAGTCTGTAACTCGTCCTCGAATGGAGGCGCAGATGTGAAGAGATTACAAAGTACTCGGAACACAATACGGCGGTCCTCGGCGTGGTCGACTAGAACCTGGTGACGACACCAAACACGGACAACAATAATGCTCTCCGGGGCCGTTGTGCCTGTCGCAGGGAATTGCAACTCTCATCGTTCAACATACTTGCCAATGGAATGTGCTTGTATGAAGTTATACTGACCTCCGACCATGTCGTCTGGCTGCTTCAAATTTTTGTTACGCAGTGTGTATTTCATGTGTTGTTCTTTTGAAATAACCTGTAAACAACACCTCTTTCACCATCCATCTTCACAGAGTCGCGTTTATAAGAGATCTCAGTAGTACTAGGTAATGTTTAACTTCCGAATACACTTTACAATATCTTAAAACCATAAAACTTTTTCACATATGTTATTTAAACTGCGGAAAATAAACTCATGACGTTTATAAACTGCCTTCGAAATACTAGCTTTGACTCTCTAAAACCAAACCTGACACTAAACTCATTTTTCACTTCTCATTACTTGTTAATTTTGTGAATAAAGTTTAAGCACAGTCGCACCAATCCTACCGTGATCTCCTGGGCCTTATCTTCGACGCTCCGTTAAACCCTAATCTTCATTTATCCTTTTCTTTCTCCTCACGGCAAAAATTGTAGATTATAGCAGTTGTTCACCGCGCAACTGGTTCGTGGATGTTCGTAACGCACACACACACACACACACACACACACACACACACACACACACACACACACTCGCAAACACACTCACACTACGTGTAATTAAAAAATAACAGGACCTTTTTTCAGTTTGGCATGTTTTACACATCCAATTTTCAAAACGCTTTTATCTTCTTGGAACACACTATCCTGATGTACAAGCATGTTCGCATTTTCACGTGTTTTGCACATTTAGTACATTGTTAGCAGTAAAAAAGGTTATATGTGTTTTCCAGTGCTCGGGGAAATTTTACTTTCGAAAAAAATGGCTCAGAGAATTTGCATATAATTTTGCTTGAAAAAATGGAATAAATTGCAGCACCGCATTCGAAATGTTGACTAGCTTTTGTGAATCTGCTATAAGAAAGAAAAGAGTTCACGCGTGGTATAACCATTTCAAAAAGGGTCGAGAAGACTTTGAAGACGACGACCGCACTGTATGCCTGAGCACATCAGTTACTGACGATAATGTAGAAGGAGGAAACAAATGGTTCTGGAAAATCGCCGAATCACCATCACAGAGGTTGGTGTTGACGTCGGCAAATCCTTCGGCATATACGGGAAAATTTTTCGGATGTTTTGGGCATGAAACGTGTAGCAGGAACGTTAATCTGGACTTATTCAGTTTCGACCAAAAACGATGTCATGCAGACATCGCCCAGAAACTGCTGATTGAAGTCCAAAAGAACGCACAACTTTCAGAGAAGGTTATGCGCAAGATGACGGAACATGGGTATACGTGGATGAAGCTCAAACCAAGGCTCGGTCGTCCCACTGTAAACTGTCTGAAGAGCCAAGATCGAAAAAAAAGAAAGGAATTGACAAGTGCGAACTCATGTGAAGGTTCTTCTCACTGTTTCCTTTGATTACAAGGGGGTAGTGCATCATGAGTGGCTGTCTTACGGTCGTGCTGTAAATATGGAATACTGCCTGGATGTTATACGCCATTTGCGTGAAACAATCAGAAAAAAATGGTTCAACTCGTTCTGAGCACTATAGGACTTAACTTCTGAGGTCATCAGTCCCCTAGAACTTAGAACTCCTGAAACCTAACTAACCTGAGGACATCTTCGATGTATAGATTGAACAGTAGGGACGAAAGAGTACATCGCTTACGTAACTAAACTAAGAACATCACACACATCCATGCCCGAGGCAGGATTCGGACCTGCGACCGTAGCGGTCGCGTGGTTCCAGACTGTAGCGCGTAGAACCACTCGGCCAGTCCGACCGGCAAGCAGTCAGAAAAAAACGACTAAAATTGTGGCTAAGCTACTTGCTGAAACTGAATCAGAATGATCTTCCCCTTGGATCTCAATTGTTGTTAGTGATTTTTTGGCAAAAACCCAAAACCCTTGTGTTGCCTCAGCCTCCCTATTCGCTGGACATGGCCCCCTGTGAATTTTTTCTATTCCCAAGGACGTCATTTTGTTATCACAGAGATAAAAACAGTATCACTGAAGAAAGTGAACACCATAACGAAAATGAGTCCCAGAAGTGCTTTAGTTTACATATAGTGGTACAAGTGTGTTATATCGGAGGCGGATTATCTTGAAGGGGACAAAATTGACGCTGATGGACAAATAAAGATTCTTTAAGAAAAACAAAAATTTCTATTACATTTTATCACACCTCATATATATATATATATATATCCTCAGGTTTTCTCATTTCTCATATGCGCCATAGCGTACGAGAGAAACAAATAACTTACATTAAACGACTGCAATTTTCTGAAAACAATTTTATGTCATAATTAAAGGGTATTTCATCTTTTGTGAGAGAGAATGACTTGCCAGGCTCGCTAACAAGTCCTTCACAGGTGGCTCTCGACGAATGGAGTAGTTTAAAGCGACATCAGTATTACAAACGCGGACCGCTCGTAGATTTTAATGGTGTAAAGGGTTGAGAGAGCGCAGTCAACCCCAGGGGAAGAGGGCGTGCTGTGACAAGCTCGCTAATCCAGCCTTTCTTTCGCGAGTGGTGCTAGAGCCGCCTCACAAAAGCCGGGAGATTTAAGAGTACCGTGACTGGACGGTCGGAACAGGGATACTGCACAAAGAGTGCGTGGAATTCGGTGCCTCTTCAGGGGAACGAAGAGGGAAACAGAAAACAAAAAAGAGACCACTGCCCACGTCGAGTCCCGTTATGCTACTACACCGAGAACCGCGGAAATAAAAAATTACTGATCGCTGCCAAGCTTACACGAAGAGGCAGCATATAGGAGAACGATCACAAATCACATGTAGATTCGAAATAACATAAATAAACCCATCATCAAACATGGCGGGACTTCTATACGGATAGTTAGAACAGTTGAAATAATCATACGAGGATAAAAGTCACAATTTAAAGGAATTTATTTCGAAACTTTTGATAAAAGCTTTAAAATACGACAAATCGTACAAATAAGCCACCTCTCAAGAAAAAGTACGGTTAGTTCTCTCGAGGTACTTTTTCAATCCCATTCAAAACGGCACATTGAAAAAAATATGTGGTAAGTATACACATGACGACTTTTACATAGTCATCCGAATGAATGCACTCGTTGGCTAGGACTCTTTTTCACAAACCTAATGTGAGGAGGCTATGATGGAACTGTTTATTGTATTTATTTACACGTCAGTTTCCCCCGAGGAGCAAATCCACAAGGTCTTGAAATGTGTCAGTTCATGAAATTACAATGTAAAAGTTAGAACAGATAAAAATAAATTGTATATGACCCAAAAAAGATCAAGCCATAAGTTTCAGTAAACGCAATCAACAAAATAACGTAAGAATCTGCTTAATTTTTCAAGAAACTCCTCAACAGATTAGAAGGAGTGACCCATGAGGAAACTCTTCACTTCCGATTTGAAAGAGAGTGAATTAATGATAAGGTTATTGAATTCTTGTGGTACCTTATTGAAAACGGATGCAGCAGTATACTGCACACCTTTCTGCAAAAGAGTTAAGGAAGACCGCTCCAAATGCAGGTTGGCAGGTTGGATTTCTGCCAGGTATTAAGTGAGTGAAAGCTGCTTATTCTTAACCACAGTAAAGAATATATATATATATATATATATATATATATATATATATATATATATATATATATATATATATATATATATATATTGAGAGGCCAATGTCAAAATAACCAGACAAGTGAACAGGAGTAAACTAGAGGTTCGCGAACTTCACCACTAACTGCCCGAACTGCCTGTTTCTGAGCCAAAACTTTCCTTTTAAAATGGGAAGAGTTACCGCAAAATATAAAGCCAGACGACATAAGCGAATATGAACAAGATCCTGAACGTGGGCTTTCCACTACAGTTTACTATCTATCCTAACACCTAGAAATTTGAACTGTTCAGTTTCACTAATCATACGCCAATTCTGTGAAATCAAAACGTCGGGTTATGTTGAATTACGTGTTACAAACCGTAAAATCGGAGTGTTACTTTGATTTAGGGTTAGTTTATTTTATACAAGCCATGAACATATGTCATGAACTGAACTGTTTGAAATCGAGCCAGTTTTGCACACAGCATCCTTTATCACCAAGGTAGTGTCACCAGCAAACAGAAATATTTTAGAGTTACCGGTAATACTAGAGGACAGAACGATTTATATAAATGAGGAACAGGAGTGGCCTCAACATTGATCCCTGGGGCACCCTCAATTTGACCGTACCCCATTCAGACCCCACATCGTAGCCATTCTCAACACCGTCAATAGTGACCTTTTGCTGTCTGTTGATAAAGTAAGAGGTGAACCAATTGTGAGCTACTTCCCATATTCCGTTATGGTCCAACATCTGGAGCAATATTTTGTGATCAACAAGATCCAACGCTTTAGTCATATCAAAAAATGTGACTAGCTTTCGAAACCTTTTGTTTAACCCATCCAGTACCTCACAGAGAAAAGAGAATATAGCGTTTTCAGTTGTTATACGACTTCTAAAGCCGAACTGTACATTTAACAGCAAATTATGTGATATAAATTGATCAATTATCCTTACATACACAGCCTTATCAATAACTTCAGCAAACGCTGATAGCATAGAAATAGGTCTAAAATTGTCTACATTATCTCTTTCTCCCTTTTTATAAAGCAGCTTTACCCCTGAGTACTTTAATAGTTCAGCAATCTGACCATTCCTAAAGGAAAATTTATAAGTATGGCTAAGTACAGAGTTAACATGTGCAGCACAGTAGTTTAATATTCTGCTAGGCACTCTCTCATATCAATGAGTGATATTATTTACTCTGTCTCCCCCCAGTCAGAATCACAGAGGAGCATTTCAGACATCAGTCTCGGAAAGGCATTTTCCGAGAGAGTTATATGATACCCTGTGAAAACTAAATTTTGGTTTAATTCACCAGCAATGCTCAGAAAATTGTTGTTAAATACTATACATATATTTCAATTATCGTTAACAGAAATGTTTTTACTACGAACTAACTTTATATCTTCGACATTTGCTGCTGACCAGACACTTCCTTCACAACTGACCATGTGGTTTTAATTTTAACCTGTTAATTAGCTATTCTGCTTGCACACTACATACTCTTTGCCTGCCTAATATAATTTTTAAGCACGTTACAATACTGTTTGGAATGAGCAACTGTAGCTTGATTGTCATTACTTCTAACATCTATATATAATTCCCGTTTTGTTCCACATGGTATTCTTGTCCCACTAGTCAGCCAACCAGGCTGCCTATTACTGCTAGTACCCCGTTTAGAACGTTCAAATGGAAAGCAACTCTCGATGAGCATGAGAAATATATTAAGGAAAGCATTATACTTGTCATCTGTGTTATCGGCACTGTAAACATCCCGCCAGTCTTGTTCCTTGACGAGATTTAAAAAAAACTCTCTGTTGCATTTGGATTAAATTTCCCACATAGTTTGCAATTATATGTAACATTTGTTTGAGGACAAAAGCCTTTTAGTGTTAAGAATGGTTCAAATGGCTCTGAGAACTATGGGACTCAACTGCTGTGGTTATCAGTCCCATAGAACTTAGAACTACTTAAACCTAACTAACCAAACGACATCACACACATCCATGCCCGAGGCAGGATTCGAACCTGCGACCGTAGCAGTCGCACGGTTCCGGACTGCTAGCCTAGAACCGCGAGACCACCGCGGCCGGCGAGTGTTAAGATTTGTGCATCATGATGTGAAAGGCCATTCACCCTTTTACTAACAGAATGCCCAAATAGTAATGAGGGATGAATAAAAACATTGCCAATGGCTGTGTTACTGTTCCTCTGCGCCATAGCTGGAAAAAACAAAGTCTGCATCGCACCATATGAATTTTGGAGATCTACCAATATCCTTTTGCTTGCGCGATCACATGCAAAATTTATGCTGAAGTCACCACATATAACTAATTTCGGGAATTACTATGAAGTGAAAAGAGAACCCTCTCCAGCTTGAGCAGAAATGCACTCAAGTCAGGGGTAGGGGACCTATAAATAACAAAAATTAGATGTTTAGTTTAATTAAATTCAACTGCCCCTGCAAAACATTCAAATATCTGTTCAATGCAGTGCCGTAATACGTCTATGGGCTCAGATGGAATATTTTTTTTAACGTACATAGCCACTCCGCCACCCCACAAGGAAGTCCTTGAAACACAGCCAGCTAATCTGGCTCCAGGTAAAGGACGCCTCTGAATTTAAGTGGTGCTCAGATATACCAGTCATAAAAATAAGAAGAAGAACAATTTAAAAAATGTCTACATTCCATTTGGGAAACTGGCGCACAAATATCTGGAATATAGGTGGTACATGCTACTGATCTTGTACGCTACGTTGCGCTGCTGCATAATTTATAATTCTGAAGTACATTACTATACAACACTGCACATCGCTGTACAACTGTACATCATTGTACTTTTTTTCAAACCCAAGATATAGTTCTCATTTGTCTGGATAGTTGGCCCCCGGCACACTGAGGTACAACTCAAGACCCACAGGAATGTACTGCTGTGCAGTCCAAGGTGTAGAGATACGGAGATAGCTGTCAGGGTCTCAGAAAATCCTTTCTGACCCTCCCAAAGGCTCATCTCCTCAGTGCTTCCGGAAGATTGTTGCAGATGGATGTTCTGCCGCGGTGCGCCACGTTGTCATGATGTATGATGTGCTCTTACATTTCTCTCAGCCTTGTAGCTGTCACAGAGCTCAGCTTACGTCACAGTTTCTCATTTCTTATTGCGTTGTAGACTCTTGTTCTGGCAAAGCCTTTCCTATTCTGGTACACAACATATTGTCTTACGTCACACATCCCAAAAGATATGGTCGGAGGTGACGATTGCTTCACATTCACGAGTGGCTGTGGCACGTTGTCTTATTTTCAGTATGTAGCGGGGCTTGGACTACGTCCCGACTTGTAATGTATGGCTCCCTTGGTCGGAAGAGAGGACAACATTCTTGATCTGTCTTTCACGCTAGGAGGGAAGCGATAGGTTCTCTTCCCTATTTCTGCCAATTCTCAGATTTTTTGCCATACTCTATCAATACAGGCCATTATTTCTTCATTCGATGTGGTTCTTGGGCCTAATATCTCCTTTTCCTAATCATATTCGTCATTTTTGAGCCTGTACTGTTCACTTCTTTCTTACTGCTAGGCCTAGTATCACCATCAACGCCTCAGTCTATTCGCAGCTCGTGGTCTAGTGGCTAGCGTTGCTGCCTCTGGATCACGTGTCCCGGGTTCGATTACCGGCCTGGTTAAGGATTATCTCTGCCTGGGGACTGGGTTTTTGTGCTGTCCTCAACATTACATCATCATTATTATCATCATCATCATCATAATTCGTGACAGTGGCTCGACTGGACTGTGTAAAAATTGACTCTTCGTATGGGCGCTGATGACCGCAAGGTTGAGCGCCCCACAAGCCAGACGTCAACATCAACAGCGCCTCAGTCGGTGTTGTACTATACGCCCATGTCAGTCGCAGGAGTTCATGGACACACGGGACAGAACTATGAAAACACCGCGAGAAATGCATGCTTCATCATTGCAGATGCTAGACAAGTTTCGAGACTGCGCTGTTGTATTTCATTACGAGCTGTGCAAAGTCCTCTTCACGTTCCATATGTCAGTCGTGGTCAGAACAATCTTCTGGTGTAGTTGTGACTGCATTACGTCGGAACTAAGTGAGTTCGAAAGTCGACAATTTGTTGGAACTTCCGTAACCACGGGAGTCGAGGTGTTTGGTGTTTCAAGAAACCATCATACTGAAGCTTTATGCCGGACACAGGGGAAGCCATTAGAACTACTAATAACCTTGGGAGAGACAGCCATGACAAAACTCTACCACATGGTGAGCAAGATGTATGAGACAGGCGTAATACCCTCAGACTTCAAGAAGAATGTAATAATTCCTATCCAAAGAAAGTACGCGTCCACAGGGTGAAAATTACCGAACTATCAGTTTAATAAGTCATGGTTGCAAAAACCTAACACGAATTCATTACAGACGAATGGAAAAAACTGGTAGAAGCTGACTTCAGGGAAGATCACTTCGGATTCCGTAGAAATGTTGGAACACGCGAGCCAATACTGACCCTACGACTTACTTAGAAGATAGATTGAGGAAAGGCAAACCTACGTGTCTAACGTTTGTGGACTTAAGAGAAAGCTTTTGACAATGTTGTCTGGAATACTCTCTTTTAAATTCTGAAGATGACAGTGGTCAAATACAGGAAGCGAAAAACTATCTACAATTTGTACAGAAACCAGATGGCAGATGTAAGAGTCGAGACAGAAGCAGTGGTTGGGAAGGGAGTGAGACAGGGTTGCAGCCCATCCCCAGTGTTATTCAATCTGTACACTGAGCAAACAGTAAAAGAAACAAAAGAAAAAAAATTGGAATAGGAATTAAAACCCATGGACAAGAAATAAAAACTGTGAAGTTTTCCGATGACGTTGTGATTCTGTCAGAGACAGCAAAGGACCTGGAAGAGGAGTTAAATGGAATGGACAGTATCTTGGAAGGAGGATATAAGATGAATATCAACAAAAGCTAAACGAGCATAATGGAATGTAGTCGAATTAAATCAGGTGACGCAGAGGGAACTAGATTAGGAAATGAGACACTTAAAGTAGTAGGTGAGTTGTGCTATTGGGGGAGCAAAATAACTGATGATGGTCGAAGTAGAGAGGATATAAAATGTAAACTCGCTATGGCAAGGAAAGCTTTTCTGAAGAAGAGAAATTTGTAAGCATCGAGTATAGATTTAAGTGTGAGGAAGTCTTTTCTGAAAGTATTTGTATGGAGTGTAGCCATGTATGGAACTGAAACATGGACGATAAATACTTTAGACAAGAAGAGAATAGAATCTTTCGAAATGTGGTGCTACAGAATAATGCTGAAGATTAGATGGGTAGATCATATAACTAATGAGAATGTATCGAATAGAACTGGGGAGAAGAGGAGTTTGTGGCACAACCTGCCTAGAAGAAGGGATCGGTTGGTAGGACATGTTCTGAAGCATCAAGGGATCACCAATTTATTATTGGAGGAAAGCGTGGAGGGTTTAAAATCGTAGAGGGAGAGCATGAAATGATGACACTCAGCTGATTCAGAAGGATGCAGGTTGCAGTAGTTACGTGGAGATGAAGAAGCTCACACAGGATAGACTAGCATAGAGAGCTGCATCAAACCAGGCTCTGGACTGAACACTACAACAACAACAACAGGGAAAGAGGGGAAACATGAGAGGTGACAACGAAACTCCGTTTTGAGTGATGACACATGCGATCACTGAAGAGAATTGTAACGTCAAATAAGACGATGACAGATGGAAAAGTCACTGTTAAACTGAATATAGCACTCGCGAACACTGTCAGCTCGATATCAACACGGAGGGAAACTTGAAACTTCCTGACAGATTAAAACCGTGTACCCGACCGAGACTGGAACTCGGGACCTTTGCCTTTCGCTGGCAATTGCACTACCAACTGAGCTACCCAAGCACGGCTTACGCCCCGTCCTCACAGCTTTGCTTCTACCCGTACCTCGTCTCCTACCTTCCAAACTTCACAGAAGCTCTCCTGCGAAACCCTGGAGAGCTAGCACTCCTGAAGGAAAGGATATTGCGGAGACATGACTTAGCCACAGGTTGGGGGATGTTTCCAGAATGAGATTTTCACTCTGCAGCGGAGTTTGCGCTGATATGAAACTTCTTGGCAGATTATAACTGTGTGCCAGACCGAGACTCGAACTTGGGACCTTTGCCTTCGAGTTCAAGTCTCGGTGCGGCACACAGTTTTAATGTGCCAGGAAGTCTCATATCAGTGCACAATCCGCTGCAGAGTGAAAATCTCATTCTGGAATCACGGATGGCACTCCATAAACTGGAGACTGCAGAGCGAGCTGAAATTCCAAAACCACTCATCAATGATGGACATGGTGGTTACAGAAAAACTTGGTGCCGAACCACAAAACCTAAACTATGGAGCAACAGACGGAAGTCATTTAGACGGATTAGTCCTGTTTGATGCTAATTTCTGACCGAGTTTACATCCAAGATTACAAGATGGTGGCGGTTCGGTTATGATTTCCGCTCCCATATCGTGGTACTCCATGGACCCCGTGACTGCTCTGCAACGTCACATTACTGTCACGGATTTTGTGGCCATTTTGTCTGATCAGGTCCGTCCCATGACACAACTTTTGTTCCTCAATAATGACGCTGTGTTCGTTGATGACAAGTCTCCTGTTGACATAGTTTGCACCGTTCCGAGATGGTTTCGTGAGCAATATGAGAAATTGTTGCATGTCCCCTAGCCGTGACAGTCGCCAAATCTCAACAACATAGACACTTTGTGCTTTACGTTGGAGAGAAGGGTGCTTAATTGCTATGCACCTCCATCATCATTACCTGAAATTGCCATTATTTTGCTGGATAATGGTATAAAATTCCCTTGAAAACCACAAAGATTCTGCATTTATCCTATCCGTGATGTCTGGAAGCTACTGCTAAATATTTTTCTACACCACATCAGGCAGAGTAATGCGTCGTGTTTTTCTCTTGCATCTGTACCTGCGAGTCTTCAATGGGAAAATAGTATAGAAAATAGACAGAAGCTGCCTGAAGGTGAAATGTGTAGCTGGACGTGTCACGATCTTTCCTCTCTTCAAATGAAGAAAGGCATCGAGTGCACTGAAGGCCCGATGACGCACTTAACTGCAGTGTGTGGACTGTAGAGGTCAGGCGAGAGGTCGTTCAGTGAAGAGCGATTCTTGTTCCTTGAATTGCGCTAACCATTTCACGTAATGTGGACATGAACGATGATGTTTTTTTCGTGTTAGGGATCACGTGTGGCCCTTTCTTCTGCACTTCTTGATATTTATATCTTGAACATCTCTGTATTTCAAGATGACAAAAGTCATGTTTACAGTTCTGCATGCATACTTTGCTGGTTTGAACCTACCCGATCTTAATCACACAGAAAATGCCTGTGAATGATCGGAACGTCAAGTAACACAAACTCACAATCTGTTAGCTAAACTAGATCAGCAGCATCAGTTGGATATCGCTTAACAGGAAACACTTGTAGACTCCCTCCCACGGTGAATTCAGATCACTTGCAGCCTTAGGAGGTCATAATACATACATCAAAAAATGTTTTGATTCCCCCCCTCCCAGTTCCCGAAACTCGGGAAGATACACGTTGACTGTTGATATTGTATCACAGACACAATTCCTTAGACTATTCAGAGATGCCACTAAATCCCCCCAAAGAAATAAAAAAAACATGCATGAGCAGCTTCTATTAGACAGAGAGGGTCTGACAGCCCATCACTTCCAGCCATTTCACCAGGAAGGAGGTACACGGCTCGTATTTTCTGTAGTTCAACCATGCCTAGACGGTCAATAATGCGGTTCGATCGCGTCCGCTTTGTTACTGTGAGCCAGGAAGGTCTCTCAACAAGGGAAGAGTCTAGGCGTCTCGAAGCGAACCACAGCGATGTTGTTCGAACATGGAGGATGTACAGAGAGACAAGAACTGTCGATGACATTCCTCGCTCTGGCCGCCCAACGGCTTCTACTGCAACGGATCACAGCTACCTACGGATTATGGCTCGGGGGAACCCTGACAGCAACGCCACCATGTTGAATAATGCTTTTCCTGCAGCCGCAAGACGTCGTGTTACGACTCAATCTGTGCGCTATAGGCCGCATGATGCGCAACTTCACTCCCGCCATCCATGGAGAGGTCCATCGTTGTAATCACGACACAATGCAGCGCGGTACAGATGGGCCCAACAATATGCCGAATGGTCCACATGGTTGGCAACACGATGAGTGTCGCACATGCCTTAAACCAGACAGTCGTCGGAGACGTGTTAGGAGGTAACCCGGTCAGGCTAAACGCCATAGATACACTCTCCAGCAAGTGTAGCAAGTTGGAGGTTTCCTGCTGATTTGGGGTGGCATTATGTGAGGCCGACGTACGCCGCTGGTGGTCATGGAAGGCGCAGTAACGGCTGTACGATACGTAAATGCCATCCTCCGACCGATAGTGCAACCATATCGGCAGCATATTGGCGTGGCATTCGTCTTCATGGACGGCAATTTGCGCCCCCATCGTGCGTATCTTGTGAAAGACTTCCTTCAGGATAACGACATCGCTCGACTAGCGTGGCCAGCATGTTCTCGAGACATGAACCATGTTTAACATGTCAGGGATAGACTGAAAAGGGCTGTATGGACGACGTAACCCACCAACCACTCTGAGGGATCTACTCTGAATCGCCGTCGAGGAGTGGGACAATCTGGACCAACAGTATATTGCTGAACTTGTGGACAGTATGCCACGACGAATACAGGCATGCATCAATGTAAGAGGATGTGCTTCTGGGTATTAGAGGTACCGGTGTCTACAGCAATCTGGTCCACCACCTCTGAATATCTCAGTGTATGGTGGTGCTACATGCAGTCTGTGGTTTTCACGAGCAATAAGAAGAGCGGAAATGATGTTTATGTTGGTCTCTCTTCCTATTTTCTGTGCAGGTTCCGGAACTCTCGGAATGGAGGTGATGCAAACCTTTTTTTTGATGTGTGTACATCGTGTTACAAACCATCCCCGGAACGCCATGTGCACTGACGAGTGCGTCGACTGTCGTGCAATGCCGTAAACAATGGATGAATCGGGAAGTCATTAATGAATATGACATCAGGTGACAGATTCGGGACTCTTCAACACGGAACAAACTGCCCTGCATTCATAATTCGCCTGTTAGTTTTATTTCAAGGTATCTAAAAATTCAACCGCTAATTAAACCACCTAAATAACTACAGAAAAGAAATAAACCTGATGATAATAATTCCCTAAATACAGATGAACCAAAATCTGTAAATAGATTTCAGCTGCCGTCATTTTCAGAGGAAATAATAAATTGCTGAATATGGCGCCGGCCGTTAAAAAGATTCAAGATCAAACGGAGCATCTTCTTGGTCTCCATGCTCGCACGAACACGGAAAACCCCTCCAGCCCCAACTGCCGAGTGTGCGCCAGGTTAGGAAACCTCGGGTGCAAAAAGTCAGTGGCTAGTTCTACGGCCGAGCACACAGCAGCCTACCGCTTTCCTGCCCGGCACGTTCGCACTATTTTCTTCAGCCGCAGGCACACTATAAAACGATCCACGAACGATGGACACGGAGGGCGACTGCATTGTCACCAGTTCCGAGTGACAGTTGCGGTGTACGTATGCACGTGCTTTGCGCTTGATGAGTAGGTGTATCGTGCAAATAATTTCTCTCACTCGCTTGTGTAGAATTTGTCGCTTACAACCATCAGCTACGACAGCTCGCAGCAAATGGATTAAACATTTACTAAATTACTCACTTTGATCACAGCAGAGCGCTCAAAACACTGCTAAACGCTCATTGGTTGTTGACGCATGCATGACGTAGGTGCACAGAACAAGTCTAAACTCGATCGCAATCGTTCGTGATCCAACCACAGTTTGAAGCGCCGACTAGCTTAAAAAAAACCCTGAACATCGCCTCTTCGTCCGATTCTGGAAGGTCTTCTTGGTAAGTACATAAGATGCCGCAACCGCATCTTGTCCATAGGTACGCTCCGCCATTCTACGGTGATGTTTAGCAGTCGTCACTTCGGGCACAGTCTAGAAATAATGCACGCATTCGATCGCCGTTTCGCTCGTTTGGCGATCGCAAATATTTCGCAGTATTACCAGAGAGGAGCAGCGCTAGTCATATGGTGAGATTCACCGAAGCCTGCCAACCCCTTTTGTTACTGAAAACTATTTCTCATGGTGCATTATTCTCTCTCCGAAGTGTTCCCACTTAAGGTTGTGACTTTATGTGTGATTACTATATGTCGCTCTGTAAATTTGTCTGCGTCAGTGGAGTTTGTCCTAGGTTAAGAATACGCTGTTGTGTGTTAATTTCAGAATATATCTCTTTGTGTTAGTTTGTAAATGTTTTATGTGTGTTGCAATTTCTAGCCCCTTTCCCCCAGTATCCATTCGAATCAGTGGCTCCTTGCAAGTAGGGTCGTAGTGCATGCTTTCCCACGGTCTTAAACTAGGTAGAATAGTAACAGCCGCGCGTGGTAGCCACGCGGTCTTAGGCGTCTAGTCACGGTTTGCGCGGCTCCCCCCCCCCCCCCCCCCCCCCCCGACGGAGGTTAGAGTCCTCCCTGGGGCATAGGTGTTTGTATCGTCCTTAGCGTAAGTTAGTTTGGTTAGATTAAGCTGTGCGTAATCCTATGGACCGATGACCTCGGCAGTTTGGTGCCATAGTAATTTACTAGAAAAAAATTAATAACAATAACATGGGATACTATTTATCTCGCCCGCTAACAGAGGCAAGCTCTTTCTCTGCAGGCCGCCTGAGATACGAGAACTGTTGCAGTCAGTTAAGGTGAGGCAGCTCGTGTTATGTTACGTGGTACTATCACAGTGGTTCCCAAATTTTTAGCGACCATTACCCTTGAGCGCAATCGGATATTAGACTTCACGCCCTCCTCCCATTACCATCAGTGTTCAGAATGAAAAAGAATTTTCGTTCAATAGTTTTATTTTTAAAATTAAGAAAGAATAATACATATTCTCTATAGGCGTTTTATTGAACCAAAAACTGATGAACCCATTAGACAATTGGTGCTGGTTATATCTAACAACCTTTTTTATAGAATGATGAAGCAGTTCTCAGTTCATCGCAAGTACATCTACAGTTCATTTTGTGAAAAGGAAGGTAACAATCCAGATTTAGGGTAGACACTTGTTACAAAACATGGTTCCTCTGCACTACTGTTCTCCCTAGCGACAGTTGTTCCATCCATACCCTACACCCCCCCTCCCCCCCATTTAAAATCAACCAAATTGAAATTTGTGCACTATACTTGGCTCTACGGTTTAAAAATCACTTGACTGCTGGTCTGGTTGCTTCCGAATTTACTGATATTGGAAGCTTTCTGACTGCCAGTACTTTGTGTGTGACAACGGCCAATAACAAAAATGTCAATAATAGTAATAGTACTAATAATAATAATAATGCAGGGCGGGCCCTAAAGTGGTGTAGTAGTCATTACATAGTTATTGTTATGCTGCGCTGTCAATCTGTTTATCTTTTAAAAGTGTATTATCAAGCAACTCTGGTCAATATTCGGAGCCACTTACAACTCGTAGAAGGCGTTTTCAGGAAACATTTAATCATACATGATGCATATGTTTCAATTTTATGGTCACAGACACATATAAAATACAAAGTACATGTGTAGTGAGTAGACAATATGAGAAAGACGCTGTTCAGCCATTCGTTTCACAAGCTGTAACGTCCACAGCATTGTCTCATGCTTTAATAATAGTACTAGAAAAGAAGTAATTATAGCAAAATGGAATATGCAAACTTTACGGCAGGAAATTTCGCAATTAATAAAATATTCCGAGCTATTATGCCGTGGTCGAATGGATTTCACATTTAAACCAAAGTTTCGACCCCTTCTGCAGAGGACGTTTTCGAGGGGGACCGTAGCTTCTTTGAGTGACCGATCCACATCATGGCTTCATACCGATTGCTCTAAAATTCCGTTTAGGCACGCTTGCACAATTACGTGACGTCACATGCTTTGAGCACCCGATCGACAGTTGGCTGTTGGCGGCTGTCGTCGACCGCTACTGCTGTCATCCCATTGTGGAAGACCCGTACACATCTTCTTTAACACTACGTTCCACATATCATTCAATTTCACACAGTCCTCCTTATAAGAGAAATTCTCTGAGTGTTTAATATCTCTATGGCCTCTCTCTATGCCCTTTCATGATATCCGCTTGTGGCTGCCGGTACTTGAGCCCTATGAAAAAGAATGTGGTGGTCTCTTTGCTACAAACAATTTCCGCAACAGCCGATCTGTTTGTCCCCCCCTCCCCCCATCCTGCAATTGCCTTTGAGCTCTTAAAGTCATATTTTTTTACTATTCTTTTGGTAGTACCCATGTACACCTCACCACAATTACAGAGAATCCTATAAATTCCTGCTTTTACCATCGGTTTGGGGGCGTTCTCGGCCAAATTTGGTGATCCTCTATATTCCGGTTTGGTTTTGTAGATTACCACTACGTTCCGTTATTTCAAGGAGGAGAAAGCTGGAATTTATAAGATTCGGTGTAGTGGTTGGATGGTGTACACGAGTTCTACAAAAGGAGCGATCAGAAAACGAATAGAAGAGCACAAGAGAAAATGTGGAAGTGGGGGATATTGGCAGATCAGCTGTTGCGGAACATGCTTTGCAGGTAGGAGACTACCACAATCATTTGGGTAGGACTCACGTACTGGCAGCCACAAGTGGATACATGAAGGCTGTACAAAGAGGCAATAGAGATTGTTAAACACCTTCGGGAATTTCAGTAGGAAGGAGGAGGGTATGAAACTGAATGACATCTGGATCCTGGTGCCGAAGGAAATGTGTACAAGTTTTCCGTCATAGGGTGACAACAAAAGCGGACGACAGCAACCGACAACTGTCAGTTGCCCTTTGGTATTCAAAGCATGTGAAGTTACGTCACTGCGCGGGAGCTTGTGTAAAAGGAATTTTGCTGCAGGCAGTAGCGAATCAGGGTGTGAGTCTGACATTCAAAGAAGTTACGAGCCCCCTTGAAAACGTCCTCTGGAGATATGGACGAAACGTTGGATCGTTGCATAATAGCCCGGAATATTTTGTTAATCGTGAATTGTTGCCAACTTAGAGGTTGTAATCAGTATTTCAGTCTTATGAGATACTGATAACAGGAATGATCTTTAAAAAATTAGCCATTTTGTTTGTACCAATCAAAAAATTATATTATACCCCTTAGGGGTAATCACCTCCAGTTTGGTAACCACTGTAATAGCTTGAATCGCTCGGGAGAGGGAGGCGCGAGGGATGAATTATCTTCCCCTTCTCTGGTGCGCTTGTTTTACTAGTCTGAAATTCCATTTAACATGGCAGTCTCGTCCGAAGCTACTCGCTTGTTACACGACACAAAGCCATCGCAGCGTAAAGAAATCAGCTGTACATCGCTAATTACTAGCGGCTCTGCGGTACCGTGTCACCTATTGATTACCAATCCGTTCGCCATGTGGAACGTGATTTGCAGGACAGAAGCTAGTTTAAAGAGCTGGCGCCTGTGACGTAACGCAGTTGATCGGCGCACAGGGTCCTCTGCTCTTAAGTCCCTCGTGCCATCACAGCGCGCCTCTAATTAATTACGCGAGGTTCTGCTGTTCTGAGCCACTGTCAGTGTGTGCATAGCGCGGCAATTTCACTCCAGGACCATTGTCCGACAGCTAACAATCCAGAGAAGTGGAGGTCGCCTCTGGTGCTGCGTGTCCCAGCTTTCAGACGTAAGGACGGTGGCGGCTGTTGGAGGGCAGAATGCCAGCAGTGGGTGTATACAGTGGACATGGCAGTCGCTGCTTTAGCGATTGTCGAAACGCAGTTATGAGAAACTGGGACTACCACTGTCGCTATAACGAAACGAACAACCGAGACAAACGACAAACGAAAGGTACTAAGAAATGGTTTGTCTCACATTGCCTCGAATATATTTGTAGAACGTATGTCGTAACCACATAAATGAAGTCGAGATACTAAAAACATGAAACTCTAGTGAGAGAATGGTGTGATGCGGGAGTGCAGATTGACATCACCGAAGTACCCTTCAGGTTCGTGGTTCATATATTAAACGACTTTGAAATGAAATGTCATTGTCAATATTTGATGTTTTATCTCTAACATAATATTTATTACAGACTGAAATGATATAAAATAAATTTATTTCCATTGTATGCTACTATAGCCCCTACCCATTACATCTACATCTGCATTTATACTCCGCAAGCCACCCAACGGTGTGTGACGGAGGGCACTTTACGTGCCCCTATCGTTACCTCTCTTTTCTGTTCCAGTCACGTATGGTTCGCGGGAAGAACGACTGCCGGAAAGCCTCCGTGCGCTCGAATCTCTCCAATTTTACATTCGTGATCGCCTTAGGAGGTATAAGTACGGGGAAGCAATATACTCGATACCTCATGCAGAAACGCACCCTCTCGAAACCTGGCGAGCAAGCTACACCGCGATGCAGAGCGCCTCTCTTGCAGAGCCTGCCACTTGAGTTTTCTAAACATCTCCGTAACGCTATCACGCTTACCAAATAACCCTGTGACGAAACGCGTCTCTCTTCTTTGGATATTCTCTATCTCCTCCGTCAACCCGATCTGGTACGGATCCCACACTGATGAGCAATACTCAGGTATAGGTCGAACGAGTGTTTTGTAAGCCACCTCCTTTGTTGATCGACTACATTTTCTAAGGACTCTCCCAATGAATCTCAACCTGGTGCCCGCCTTACCAAGAATTAATTTTATATGATCATTCCACTTCAAAGCGTTCCACACGCATACTTCCAGATATTTTACAGAAGTAACAGCTACCATTATTTGTTCCGCTATCGTATAATCATACATTACATTTGTCTATATTAAGGGTCAGTTGCCACTCCCTGCACCAAGCGCCTATCCTCTGCGGGATCTTCCTGTATTTCGCTGCAATTTTCTAATGCTGCAACTTCTCTGTTTACTACAGCATCATCCGCGAAAAGCCGCGTGGAACTTCCGACACTATCTACTAGGTGATTACGTTGTAGGAAGGTTCTGGTACAACGTAAATAAGTTTTTTTTAAAAAGCGACCACTCACCAAAAAACAGAAGAGTCGAATTTTCGCCCATACGCAAAAAGAAGGAAAGTATTTATACACAATATTTTCCTTTGCGTCATTGATGACTTCCACCATACACGTTTATTGGACATTAGAAAGGGCATAATTGTTCAGCTTCATCAGTGAGGGGAAGAGTTCATTTGTAACTAGTAACGATTAACAATAACAGTTGCGAGAGACCGCACAAATTTAAATTAATCTAATGGGGAGGTTTTCTGGATTTTGCGCACTTACTCATTTCTTTCCCGACGTTAAATGAGTTGTTTAGTCATCGTGATTTGTAGGAGCTGCGTGGCATATGTGCACACTAGTATTTGAATTGTTAAATAGTTCTATATGACTGTGGTCCCCACGAAGGAAAGAACCAAAAGAGCTGCAGTTGTTCAGTATCAGTTACGAATATCCTGTATTATGTGCAAACAGCCTTTTCGTTTTGTCGTTTCGTCAGAACACCTGCGGTGAAACGAATTACAGACACTCTTATGAAACGGCAATGTTATCTTTCGAAGTGAAACCAGCTCCTCACGTTTTTTGGAAACTGAACATCTCTTCTATAAAAATCAACATGGATTCCGCAAACACAGATCCTGCGAAACTCAGCTCCCTCTGTTCCTCCACGAGGTCCACAGTGCAATGGACAACGGCGCTCAGGTTAATGTCGTGTCCCTTCGTTTCAGTAAGGCATTTGACACCGTCCCGCATTGCCATTTAATGAAAACAAAAAGCAAAACAAAAAACCAGCTTACGGAGTATCGGAACGACCCTGCGATTGGATTCAAGATTCTTGCAGACAGAACTCATCACGTCGCTCTTAACTGAACTACATCGACAGATGTAAAGGTATTATTCGGAGTGCTACAGGGAAGTGTGATAGGACCATTGGTGTTTACAGTACATATAAGTGATCTTGTAGAAAGCGTCGGATGCTCTTTAAGGCTATTCGCAGATGATACAGTTGCCTGTAAGAAAGTAGCAATGCCAGAAAATAGTAAGATTTTGCAGAACGACCTGCAGAGAATTGATGAATGGTGCAAGCTGTGGCAGTTGCCCCTGAAAGTACACAAATGTAATATATTTCGCATACATAGAGAATGAAATCAACTACTATACAGCTACACTATTGATGACAAACAGCTGGAGACAGCGTCTGCCGTAACTGTCCAGAGCGACCTTAAGTGGAATGACCATATAAAGGAGATAGTGGGAAAAGCAGACACCAGACTCAGATTCATTGGAAGAATCTTAAGGAAATGTAACTCATCCACGAAAGAAGTGGCTTATAAGGCGCTTGTTCGCCCAATTCTTGAATATTGTTCATTTACCTGGGGTCCCTATTAGTTAGGACTGATAAAGGAGACAGAGAGGATCCAACGAAGAGTGGTGCCCTTCGTCACTGGATCGTTTAGCTAGCAAAAGAGCGTTACGAAGATGCTAAACAAACACAATTGGCAGACCTTACAAGAAAGGCATCACGGAGAGATTTACTATAGAAATTTCGGGACTGCACTTTTCAGGCGGAGTCAGACAACATATTACTTCGCCTGCCCCCCCCCCCCCCCCTTCCCCGCCCCTCCACATACATCTCGCGTATTGACCACGAGGAGAAAAGTCGAGAAATTAGAGCCAATACACAGGCTTGTCGACAATCATTCTTCCCACACACTATTCGCGAGTGGAACAGGGTTGGAGGGATCAGATAGTGGTACCGAGTGTACACTCTGCCACACACTTCTAGGTGGCTTGCGGGGTATGATGTAGACGTAGACGTAGATTAAAGTGAGTGACAGATTAATTGTGTCGTTAATTTTTCGAAAAATAATTAATATTCATAAGAGTTCTTTCATAGAACTCTCTTTAGACGTATTGTTATTAAGAGCATTTAACAAATATTGGACTTACCAGGCTGTGATGATAGCAGGGATTGAAAGAGTCAAAGACGAAAACATTTTCGTGGAGACACTTGGAGTTTATTCTGAGGGCTGTCACTTACGGATTGCCGTTAGGTGACAAGATGCGTTTTTCCTTGGTTGCCATGAGAGGCATTGGAGCTTCCTTTTCTTTTTGGCAGTTTTTCTGCGCAAGTAACAAACTTCGTCTATTATTTTTAACAGCTCAGTTCTTAATGTAATTCCCGTCAGAATCACCTTACTTAGTTTCTACTACATTACGGTTCTTTTACATCTATGACGTCTTTACATCATAAGCATTTTTCTAGAATTTCGATCATCTCGTCTTCCAAGCCTTTGAAGCTTAATTTCTGTCGCTAGTTTCTCATTGGTTTCTTTTATTGCTCGCTCCAAGTACTTATCAACAGCACGTTCCTTTGTGAGTAGTCTCTCTCTCTCTCTCTCTCTCTCTCTCTCTCTCTCTCTCTCTCTCCCTCTCTCTGTGTGTGTGTGTGTGTGTGTGTATGTGTGTGTATGCCTGTGCGTGTGCGTGCGTGCCCCCGCCTACATTTTTACTAGCGTGTAAGGGAAAATAGTATGACGGTCCAAACATTGGAGGTCATCAGTCTCCTAGACTTAGAACTATTTAAACGTAACTAACCTAAGGACATCATACACACCGATGCTCGAGGCAAGATTCGAACCTGCGACTGTACCAGCAGAGCGGTTCCGGACTGAAGCGCCTAGAACCGCTCGGCCACAGCGGCCGGCTCCAAAGGCTCTGCCACGTCGTTAAAACTTGTGCTACTCTGAGATCACCACAATGGAAGGTGGCCACTGCAACCCCCCCTCGCTCTCCCTCCCATCGTGGTTCCATAGCGCTGACACATCAACCTGTTGCACCCGTCGATGCACTACAAGAGACTGTAGCCCACGTAGAAGCGTCAACAGGACTGCACAGAGGAGGGAGTACACGACGAACAACGAGACAAAAATGGAGAAAATGTTACATGTCGGCGCCACTGGAGAAGGAACCATCACCCACCAGCATGTAAGTTGCACTGCTAAGTTATACGCAACTAACTACAGTGGACGTTTTACCTTATTTGTTGAAAGCAGAAACAGAAGCATAGGCAGAGACCCCCTTACGGCGCTAGGAAAACTTATTAAACGGTAATGAGAGTTATTTTTCAGGCACATAATAATAATTACAGCGGAAGGATAAAAACGTGGAAAATTGGAACTGCCGGCCGTGGTGGCCGAGCGGTTCTAGGTGCGAAGTCCGGAACCGCACTACTGCTACGGTCGCAGATTCGAATCCTGCCTCGGGCATGGATATGTGTGATGTCCTTAGGTTAGTTAGGTTTAAGTAGTTCTAATTTCTAGGGGACAGCTCAGAGACAATTGAACCATTTTTTGAAATTGGGACAATGTCAGGATTAGCTGCCAATGTCTTAATTTAACATTCTTTCCTAGACAAAGAAAATTTTGAGATCTACACACAGAAGTTCTTCGCTCTTGAACAAGGCATCATCAGTAATGTTGAAACATCCCTTAAGAAAGACGAACTGCTATCGGAAATGACGTGTTGCTGCGAAATTACTGCCATCAGGCAATATTAATAACATTATGAACCCCCAATGGGCAACAAAGGAGTAACGAGTTTGTGTTGTGACATTTAGGTCACAGCGGCTCCCAAAGCTTGTAAAATTCATGGGGTTCACTGTCCAGCGGACATTTACGTACTTTCCGTCTTAGAGTGCTATAACTGTTATTTTGCCGTGGCAGCAGACAACACAAAGTAACACAAGACGTGCCCGCTGCGCTGGCCCACACAGAAGTGAAGCCTGTAGGAGGGGTCAATCAACCTATCTGTATTCATTGGAGCGGTGGTCACCGTGTCCTATATCTAACGTGCCCACTGTATCTAAAACACAAGGAAATTAAAACTATGCCCTTCAACGGTATTTCCTTTCGAGAAGGAGCATCCGCGTTTGTAACAGGTCTTACCAAATGCTGTTAACTCTCCCCCAAACATTACGAGACAGAGTGTAGAAATCGCACCCATTCCGACTCAACAGCGGCTCAATGCAAGTATCAGCACCGCCGTCTACGATCGGTAACAGCCGACCCATGCCGTAACGACAACCCCGCAGACGTCAGGAAGAGTAGACACAGTGCTTTCACCTCAATACTACCGCCGCTTCCTGCTATACAGCATGCCCAACTAAAATAGCAGCAACGCGTAAATTCCGTCTAAACGCAGTGCATTGGGACCAGTTGTATCAGCCAGAACTCTGCCTTATCTTGCTTTAGTGGGTCCCAACCCTTACTCGTCACAGCTTTAAAGACTCAGCGTACAGAGTGAACTACCTCGTTAAAAACATTTTAAGTATAATTATGGCTGTGAAGAATGATACATCGTACCAGCAGGCCACTAATAGGCCTACTCCCGTACGACGTACAGATTCGATCTGGATGCCAATCCCAAATAAGTTGACCCCGTTTCTTGCACTTCTCCCCTATAAAAGCGTACAATGGAATGCAAGATCTCTCAAGGCAAACAAAGACGGTGTTATGTTTTCTGCTCGAAACTGACGTAGACATCCGTGACAACACCAAAGCATTAAAACCGGACGACCGCTTTGCCCTCCCGTACTATTCAGTCATTAGAGAAGATATACTGGCCATGGCGGTGCAGTGTTGTTTGAACAACGAGGAACTCACTTTTCCGTTGTCATTACTGACGCTCAGTACGATCCACTGCAAATGGTTAGTATCCGTCTGAGGATCGTCGACCTCCATCTTCCCAAACAACATTAACGACAGTAATGGATTACATCAGGAGACCTCTTCTGCTACAATGTCACTTTAATGGCCACCATGCACTGCTCGAACTGCTAGCACCTGTTGTCTCGGGGTACCGCCTTTGATTGGTAATCAGAAAACGTAATCGGTCCTGGGTTCGAAATCCCCCACCTTTTTAAATATTGATTAATAATCAGCATTGGCAGCCGACTTCTGGCATAAGAAGCCTCGCTCATTCTGAGAAGTGTCTTGTCCAAGAGGAAAGAGGAGCAGACAGAGATTCAGGGTCTTGTCGTTGGGGTGGGGAACTGCTATAATTGAAAAAGTATCGTGATGATCTCTGAACAGTCCCTCATTCGGATCTCTGGGAGAGGACTGCCAAGGGGGAGGTGACCACGAGAAAAAGTTTGAATAATCAACCCGAAAGGGTAAAGTTCCACAAGTCGGGGCGTGGAATGTCGGAAGTTTGAACGTGGTAGGGAAACTAGAAAAACTAAAAAGCGAAATGCAAAGTCTCAGTCTAGACACAGTAGGGTAACTGAAATGAAATGAAAAAAAGACAAGGATTTCTGATCAGGTGAGTATGGGGTTGTAACACCATAACTCTAGTGCTTTACTGATTTAGTTTGCTTTTGTTTTATGTAATGTTACATCAATGAGCTTCTGTAAACGTGTTTGTTTGAATCGATAACATAAAATTACATACTCCTTTCTTTTTAAGAACTTCGATGTCATGATATGATTCTATGCAATGTAGTGTATCTGTCATTTAAATTCTTTGTCCCATTTAGAGGGAACAAAATTTACTGTATATAATTGTAATTTCTGTGTGAATAATTTTTTTGTAGAAATGTCAGTATGTGCAAATATTCTATTTTATTGAATGAATTTGGTTTCTGTTATGTAAACTGCTGATCCTCAGTTAGGGTTCTTAGTTTGTATGTAAAAGGTGTTGTGGTTCCCCTCGGGAACGGAACTGTGTAGCGTGCGCAAATTGTGGTTGGCCTAAGTAGAAAAGGTGGAACTGAGAGTCAGTCGGGGACGAGCTACGAGTCGGGACGAGCTACCAAACTGTGAACTGCCATGTAACAGTTGCATATTGTGCCGGTCCCGAGAGAGGATCGTTTTTCTGCTACTTTCCAATGCCTCGGATGGATGGATAAATAGCTGGAACTATTCTGGAATTTGTATCTATCATCGCCACCAAGAAATGACAGAGTTCAGCAATTCTACTTGCAAATCCACCTACCAACATGCAGTTGCCACTACATTGCGCAATCACTGTATCGGAATGCTATAATAATGTGTAGTGAAGGATCAGCTCATCGGATGTTTTAGTATGCTCAAATATAAGGTAATTTATAACTGAATTTATGTACCTACCTTGATTTTTCTCCTTGTCATAACACCTCTCAGGTTCCTCTCCGTTTGAACTAATGTGATTTCCGAGTGTCCTTACTGAAAGAACATTAAAGCTCAGTGTTTATGGTAATTGATGCTTCTTGAACATAGTAAAAAGAAAGTTAAAGTGGCAAGACAGTGAGTTAAAGTTATTGATGCTTGCTGAAAATAATTTTCCTAGTAATACTGATTATTAATGTGTTGTTGCCAACTTCAAATTAAAAGATTTTAAGACTGAGGCTTATAAAGTTTTGCTTAGTAAATGATCACATTACTGCCTGTTGTGAATCGCTGAAGATGAGTCAGTATCTTAAATATATGTTAATTTTGTCTCTCACTGTTGTAAAAGTGGAAAACTGCAGTTGTGAAACGTTATATACTCATGTTTGCTAAGTGTTTGTCTCTCTTGTGTATTAGAAGTGCATATGAATAGTATAACAGGATCCACCGTTTGTCTATTGTGTTAATGCTCGGTAACATGTAACGGAAAGACCATTAATTATGAAAACCATAATTTCTTTATTCAAATGATAGTGAGAAGCAACCTGTTAGTGGATTCCAATTAACATTCATTTTAAACAGTAAAGTATTTAACTGAGAGAGACTTAACCTATATCCAATTAATGATTCCGCAGTGAATAGTAATTATAACGTTATAAAGACCATTCAGTTTGTGTAAGCCCGCAAAGTAATAGTGTGTTTCGGTATCTGTTATAATTTTGCAAATAGTTTGTGTTGCTCTAACTGTTAGTTTCAATCTTACCGTAAACATATGTATGTGTCAGAGTTCACTGCACTCGCGTGTGACAAAGTATAGGTTGTGTTTATCCATTAAAGTTACTAATAAATATTTTCTTGAACGAGAATGTTCATCATTTCTTGCCTAGTTAGGCTGGCGACCGTTTTCTTTATCCGTTAAACAGTGCAGATAGGCAAAATTTTGTTTGTTACTGTTCAAATATTTACGTAATCCTGATTTTCATTTCCGATAAGCCACCTTCGTTAGGTATAACACGGTCAACATAACAAAATTCCTCTCAGAGGGTAACACTGCTCTGTTACTTTATACCATAATTGCTTTAACAAGATACTTTTATTTCACGACCTGCTTCCAACTTTAAGGTTATGGTATAGCAGTAGCGGACGGAAGTGTTATAGGGTGATGCCAACAGCAACAGAAAAAGGTATAAGGGAAGATTTGTTATGAATAGGAAGGTACGGCAGAGAGTGTATTACTGCCAACAGTTCAGTTATAGGGTTGTTCTTACCAGAATCGACAGCAAATCTACACCGACAACGATATTTTATGTGTACGTGTCGACGTCGCAAGCTAACGATGAGGAGATGTAGAAAGTATGTGAAGATATTGAAAGGGTAATACAGTACTTAAAGGCAGCTGAAAATCTAATCGTCATGAGGAACTGGAATGCAGTTGTAGGGGAAGAGTAGAAAAAAAGGCTACATGGGAATTGGACTTGGGACAAGGAATGAGAGGTGAGAAAGACTAATTGAGTTCTGTAATAAATTTTAGCTAGTAATAGTCAATGCTCTGTTCAAAAATCACAAGGGAATGAGAAATACTTGGAAAAGGCCGGCTGATACGGGAAGGTTTCAGTTAGATTACATCATGGTAAGACAGAGATTCTGAAATCGGATGCTGGATTGTAAGGCGTACCCAGGAGCAGATATAGACTCGATCACAATGTAGTAGTGACGAAGAGTACGCTGAAGTTTAAGAGATTAGTCAGGGAGAATCAGTACCGTGAGAAGTGGGATACAGAAGTATTAACGAATGGTGAGATACAACAGTAAGTAATAGCTCAGTAGGTAGTTCAGTTCAAGAGGAATCGAATCTCTAAAAATATCAATCACAGGAGTTGGAAAGAAAAATATAGGTACAAAGAAGGTGACTGTGAAGGAGAAATGCTTCAGTTGATCGCCGAACGAAGGAAGTAAGAGGATGTTTAGGGAAGTTCAGGAATAGAGAAGTAGAAGTCGCAGAGGAATGAAATAAATAGGATGTGCAGGGAAGCTAAGACGAAATAGCTGAATGAAAAATGTTAAGATATCGAAAAAGAAATGATTGTCGGAAGGACTGACTCGGCACATATGCAAGTCAAAACAACCTTCAGTGAAATTAAAAGCAAGGGTGGTAAGAGTGCAACAGGAAGTCCACAGTTAAATGCAGACAAGAGAGTGGATAGGTGGAAATAATACATCGAAAGCCTCTGTGAGGAGGAAGATTTTCTGACGTGAAAGAAGAAGAAACAGGAGTCGATTTAGAAGGAATGGGGGATCAAATATTGGAGTCAGAATTTAAGAGAACTTTGGAGGACTTAAAATAAAATAAGGCAGAAGGGATAGATAATATTGCATCAGAATTTCTCAAATTCTTGAGGTAAATGGAGACAAAACTACTATTCAAGTTGGTTTTTAGAATGTATGAGTCTGACCACATTCCATCTGACTTTCGGAAAAATATCATCGACACAATTACGAAGACTGCAAGAGCTAACAGGTGCGAGAATTATCCCACAATTAGCTAAACAATTCATGCACCCAAGTTGCTGACAAGAATAATATACAGACGATGTGTTAGATGACGATTGTCTTGGCTTTAGGAAAGGTAAATGCACGGAAGACGCAATGCTGACGTTTCGGTTGATAATGGAAGCAAGTCACGTTCATAGGGTGTTGACCTGGAAATGGCGTTCGACAATGTAAAATGCTGCAATATTTTCGAAATTCTGAGAAAGGTAGGGATCAGTTACATGGGGAGACGGGTAATGCACAACATGTACAAGTGTCGAAAGGGAACAATAAGAGTGGGTGACCAAGAACGAAGTGCTTGGATTAAAAACTGTGTGAGACAGGGTTTTAGTCTTTCGCCCCGAGTATTCAATCTGTACATCGAAGAAGAAATGATGGAAATACAAGAAACTATCAGGAGTGGAATTAAAATTCAAGGTGAAAGTATATCAATGATACGATTCGCTGATGACATTGCTATGCTGAGTGAAAGTGAGGAAAAATTTTATGATCTGCTGAATGGAATGAACAATCTAATGAGTAAATCGAAGAAAGACGAAAGTAATTAGAAGTAGCAGAAATGAGAACAGCAAGAAACTTAACATCAGGATTAACGGTCACGAAGTAGATGAAGTTAAGAAATTCTGCTGTCTAGGTAGCAAAATAACCAATGACGGACGGAGCTAGGAGGACACAAAAAGTAGACTCACACTGGCAAAAAGGGCATTCCTGGGCAAAAGAAGTCAACAAATATCAAACATAGGCCTTAGTTTGAGGAAGAAACTTAGGAGAATATACATTTATAGCACAGCTTTGTATGACAGTGAAACAAGGACTGTTGGGAAATTAGATGGACTGATAAGATAAAGAACGAGAACGTTCTAAGCAATATCGGAGAGGAAAGGAATATGTGGAAAGCATTGAAGAGGAGAAGGGACCGGCTGATAGGACATCAGGGAGTGACTTCCATGACACTAGAGGGAGCTGTAGAAGGCAAAGACTGTAGAGGAAGACAGAGGATGAAATACATCCAGCAAATAACTGAGGACGTAGGTTGCAAGTGCCATTCTGAGATGAAGAGGTTGGCACAGGAGAGGAATTAGTGGCAGGTCGCATCAAACCAGTCAGATGACTGATGACTCAAGAAAAAACAAGTGCAATGCAGAACTGCCAGAGCAGTAGAAAAAATAATAATGGATGTAGTAGATTCGGAAAGCGTTATAATGGTAAGGGATGGCTCGCGTACATAAATAGTCCGACCAAATGAAGTCCCGACGACGGTAAACTTGAGCATATTATAACAGGTACTGCCCACCGGAATTACATGGCAAGTGATACCGGATACTTTGGTTCTGGTCACCTACCAATTAAAATAATAATAAACGCTGAATCTAGGGACATTGTCAGCCACATAGATAGCCGGAAGTGGAACACAGAGAAGGATAATTGGCACCTATGCAAAACGCTGCTGGACGAAAAAATGAAATCGATCACCGAAACTAGGGTCCAGGAAGAAGCTATGGGGTCTTAGTATAGCGGAAGTCTCAATACCTCAAAAATACATAATCTGATTCCTCATAGGCCATCAACCTGTCGGTGTGATTCAGAATGTAACGTAGGCCTCAAGCAGCGCAGGGAGGCGTTAATAAAATACAACAATTTGTCTGACGACACAAACTTTGTTTCTCTTTAGAAGGCCCAAGATAAATCGAAGAAAATTTTCAAGTACGAAGGAAGAAAATTTTCAGATACGAAGAAAGAAAATTGTGCATAATATTTGCACTCAAGTTTGCAGGGAAACACTACTAATCAGAATCTGGAACGTAAT
The DNA here is from genome assembly GCF_023897955.1 of Schistocerca gregaria. NCBI lineage: Eukaryota > Metazoa > Arthropoda > Insecta > Orthoptera > Acrididae > Schistocerca > Schistocerca gregaria. The sequence goes on from NC_064920.1 coordinate 1,022,870,230, forward strand.
TAGGAACATAAAAAGTGGCCTGAGAATGTACATGCACACACCTCCAGCATCCGACCAACTTTTAGAATCGTTCTCGAGTGTTCTAATTCCACCTGACGTAACGGACATTGAAGACGAGGTGGAATATAAAGAGGACAACTTTGTAATTTCACAACCCTTTTCGCTGCAAGAACTCCAGACCTCACTGCTCCGGGACCAGATTATACCCAATAGCAAATCCTACGACACATTCCCACAAAGGAAAACAGCTGGTTATCGAAATTTACAATAGTGTATGGATTCAGAAGACAGCAAATGACTAGCTGAGAACAGATCGTTTGGTGCCCATCAACAAATCGGGAAAAAGATGTGCTAAATCCGAATCGTATAGGTCCACCATCTACCATATTCGGCGGAGGTAATGGAAACGACTATTAAACGGCGCTTAGAATGGGGGTACGAAAACAAGAAAGTATTAGTGGGAATACAACTTCGGTTTCGCAAAGTACAAGGTACAACTGAAATTCTACTGTTATTTTCTGATATGCAGCTAAATTTCTCTAGGAATTATTATATGAGGGTTACGTTCACACACTTGACCAAAGTGCATAGCAACCTCCTTTTGTCTTCTTGAGCAGTAGAAATTCAATCATTTTGAAGCATGGATCTACACTGAGACACAGAGAAACTGGCAGAGGGCTCCTGGCTCCGTCATTATTCAATCTCTATAAGTCAGACCTTCATAACCTCTTTGCCAGTGATATCGTAGAATTAGAATACTTAGACGACGCACTCTTTAGCCCTGGCGACTGAAAGCGCACACCGCTCTCTTACGTCTGCGCGAATGCTGAACAGGAAGTGGCCTGGAAGTCTCTGGGAGAAAGTATATGCTAATGATTTTTACTCGCCACCAGATTATACTTCCCCAAACAAAGCAACTGGGGCAACGTAATTCTCCAGTTGTGAAAACAACACAATATTTTCGGATGTTTATGGTTGGTTACGACTGGAGTCCGGTCGGGCAACGACTTTACACAAGTCTCTACTAAGGACACAATTTGACTATGGGCACGTGTGATACGAATCAGCATCAGGAAGCACACTGGAAGCCTGGGGACTATGCAGTACAAAGCTTTGAGTGTTATATCTGGGGTAATCAAGTGAACCCCAACCAATGTATTTCTGGTTGAAGCGAATGAAGCACCGTTAAAGCTGAAGCTACAAGAAATATCTCCTGCGGGTCTATTTCAACGAAAATGAGCTCCTTCACGAAACACCAAGTGAATTAACGTACTACTGTGTAAGCGGAACATACTGAATAAATAAGTAATTTCCGCCCGTTACGGCTGAGTATATAGGGATGCAGTCACTAAGGCGCAAGGTGTGGAAAAGTCCTCTTACATCTCACTACAACAGGATTACAACAGGCCATACGAAACTTCCGCTCTGCAGAGCGAGGACAAGGCCACTTTAACGTCTCAAAAGCAGAGACCGACTAACACAACGGCAAAGGAATTCCTGTGTTTCTATTACGATGCGTCCTTGGTGTATATAGGTGGGTCCGTGTGCCCGTTGGGTCCTGCAAAGCAAACGACAAAGCCAATACAGCTGGATCCACACTCCGCTAATATGACAGCCGAGCTGATGGTCATTCCAGAAGCCCTGGTATTCGCACAGACGACCACAGAAGACACGATAGTCGTAGTTTCTGATAGTAAACAGCCATACAACTGATTAGAAACCATCATAATATTTCACCAACTCCACAGTTGCAGCAATTATCGAAGTTGTGTTTCGGGCGGAGGGAAGGTATAGCAACATCGTGATGCTGTGGATGAAAGGCCACTCTGGAATACCTGAAAATGAAGGAGTAGGTGTTCCAGAAAAGTAAGTGTCTCTACATGGAGCTAGTAAATGTGATAAACTCCCCCTTACTGAAATGATACCCATGTTCAGAAAGCAACTGTCATCGGACTAGCGAGAGGAATGCTCGAGGACATCTAAAAGCAAAGGCAGCCACTAGGCACTAATACATCTCACGGTTCCTAGAATATCATGGTGTAATAAGACACATTCATCGACCAGCTTCATGACAGTTATAGGACTACTGAAATTTAATAATTGGAACTTCAACAAACATCTTTATCGGCTCGGCATAAGCGTGACACCTCTACGTGTTTCCGGAGAGGAAGAAGGTCGAAACCATGTATTACTATAATCTCCTCGAAACACTTATCTCATCAACGTTCTGCAGACCTTTGGGCGTTTCGTCATCAGTTCTCAAGCAGCTTCCAAATCCTGTTAGAATCCAACAGTGTAGCAACGTATAAAGACTGTAGGTATTATTTACCAGCGCCAAGGTCCAGATATAGCACCATGTGCTGCTAATCTACTTCTAGTGGTAATCAGAATGCCAGGTCAAGACCAAAGCGCAATTAAGCGCCACTCAGCAGGATGTGGAGTGCTCAGCCTATAAATGTATGTCACTATGTTCCCCCCATATCTAAGGGCCTGAATACTGGTTTACCAATACATATGGCGGTATCAAAAGGGAACTGTAAATATCTTATTTCCAATGTTGAGATGGCTGCATGAGAGCGTACCAGAAGCCAATGGATTAAAAACACAAATTACCAAGAAAACTTGCGGCTATGCTCGGTATCAGTAACTGTGACGATTTGCTGTTCGGAATGCAAGAGGACGGCGTAGGTTATCTTCAATGAGAAAGATTCTCAACAATTACTAATAAAATGATATTTATTAAACATGAGTAAATACTCAAATGATTCTTCTTCTTGTGAAATACCCAGCACAATTAGACGTCTGAAATTAACAAAAGTCTTCTAAAATATTAAAATTCTGTCACTGCGCCTCTGAGTGAAGCCTATGTAGAATCCAGAGCTGGCCTTTGATGCCTAGAGAGCCTAAATCTCAGACACGGCGGACCAGCACTGCAGCTTGTAGACTCCTCGGTAACTGCAGACTGTACACGATTCGGCGCACTGACGAGAACTGTCCGCCATAGCTCGGTCCTCCAGTGTTTAACGAGGCATCGACCAGTCGCTATCCACACACGCAACGCCCGTGGTTTGGCAGCAGCAGCTGCAGCCCCTGCCAACATATACAGCTGCTGATCTACGAATGTTTCGAGAGTGAACTATCGATTGTGGTGCGGTACCCTCTGGTGACGTGAGTTCCGTCACCACATTTGCATTGTATCGATTTGGCTTTATATCATTTGAGGATGACCAGTGAGCGAAAATCTTAACCAGAAGCGAATCTTTAAACTTATGTTCCGTACAGAACAGGTGCGTTCATCTTCTGCTACTGGTAGGGAAGAAATTTCTGAGGTCTTACGTTTGCAACAAAGCATTGTACGGGAGTGTATCGTAGACTGTAGGGAAACCGCAGAGGAACCGAGTCGAGGACTTTCAGATGTGATACAGTAAAAGGATGTTGAAAATACATGGACTGGTTAGATAAGAAATGAGGAGATTCTTCACAGAATCAGCGGGTGGAGAAACGTGTGGAAACCACTGACCAGAAGAAGCGACAGGATGCTTTAAGACATTAAAGAATAACTTTCATGGTACTTGATAAAGCTGTAAGGGTAAACATTGTGGGGCGAAGACAAATATTGAAAGACTTTCAACAATTGAGGACGTTAGGTACAACACCTTGCTAATGCACGAAGTGAATCACACCAACACCCGTTTTCAGCCGGTTTTATCACTGACTCTCAATGCCAAGTCCCCACTGCTTCATCTACGAAACGTAACAATATTACTTCCGTCTAGAGTTCTTCTAGCGAACTGATATTCTTTCGTGTTTTTCCTGTACCTCTACCGAAGCGATTAAAGTTTGTTTAAGTCTTTTCGTATTACTAAAGCACAAAATCTGCTATCATAAAGAAAATAAATTTGTTAAACTGCAAAGGATGTTTAAAAAGCAAAACAAAAATTTCAATGATAGTGGCTCTATGATGATGCTTGTATCCTATCATTCACATGCAGCATCAAGCAGGTAATCCGTGCTTACAGCTTGACATCTCTATCGCTGCTGAACATGTGATTACTGTTTGAGAAACAGTCCTTGAACGTAAATGTGTTTAATATCAAAGTAACTCAATACATCTCGGAAACTAACGATTTGTTTGCTTGCGTTGTTAGTGGATGGCTTCGAGCTATTTTAGATCAGGAGGCGTCACCAGCAGTTCCACTGTTTCGTGGCATCTTTACAATGACACATCGCTAACATCACTGGTGAGAAAATGTGAGCTAAATTTTTAGTCTACCATAAGTCTTCGGGGAGTAAACAGCAGCATCAACAGTGTGTAAAATGCTGCTGAGACGAAGATTAGGTTTTTATCTCTAACTACCTTGACTCAAAGCTTTCAGTATGGTATGTGAGAAAAGTGCGAGTTCGTTTTCACGTGATCAATGTTTTCGGAATCCGAGCTGGTTGGCATGGAGGAGGTCATTCACTTCAAGATACCTCAGTAGGTTTAAGCCCAGAGTATTTTCTAAAAATCTACAAAAAATCGATGTCGAAGACACTGGGCAGTAGTTTTGTGGATCACTTCTAATACCCTTCTTGTAAAAGGGCGTCACCTGTGCTTTCTTCCAACTACTGGGCACGTCTTTTTATTCGAGGGATCTACGATAGATTATAGTTAGAAGAGGAGCTAACTCTTCTGCAGATTCAATGTAGAACCTTATAGGAATGCCACAGGGCATTCGAGCTTTGTTCAATTTTAATAATTTTAGCTGTTTCTCAACTTCTCAAAACCACTGACATTAATATTTATTTCCACCTCTTTCCAGTATTACGAGGCTTAAATTGGGAAACTACACCTGGGTTTTCCCTTATAAAGGAACATTTAAAAACGGAGTTAAGCATTCCAGTTTTTGCTTTGTTACTCTCAATTTCAATTACTTTCTCATTCGCTAGGGACTGGGCCCTAACTTTGATGCCACTACAGCCTTTACATACGATCAGAAATCCATCCTATTGTAATTCCTAATTAACTGCTGCAGTGGCTACGTATACAAATTATTATCAACTTCGAAGTAGTTTTCGCTAATTTGAGTTGGACACCAAACTTCAATGTAAACCTGCACCTTTATCGACAACGATTTCGTTCAAGCAGGCACATATTAAGGCGGTCCCTTTTATTTATGCAAATGTCAGTGCTAAACTTTTCAGCGTAATTGAATTCCACTGGCTGGGCGACAGCAATCCAAATGGTACTCAGCCACGCGACTGCATTCCAAATGGCAACCACTTCGTTAGTGACAGAAGTTTCCTACGTTCATTACACATCCGTCAACGAAATGCTGATGTCGTTACAGCAGCTTAATTTGCACATTTCAGCAACGTTTTCTTACGCGCAACATGTATTCGGGAAATTGCTTCCATATGAAGAGCGTCTACAAGATGGGTTGTTTTCTGCTCTACTAAGTTTGTATTTATTCCATGTGCGTATTAAAGTCAGTTAATTAAGTATACTTTGACAATGACTTATTTATGGATAGGAATATATATCGTCTATTATTTTACACAATTTTTCAGGATGTCTTACGCTAGAATGCGTCTGCTTAAGATTTCATAGAGTAAAGACTTGAAGATAACAAGCGCAGCATCATGACTCAACGATACATTATACGAAAATGGTGACAGAAAGGAAAGGCTTTATTTGTTCGATTCTACAATGAAGTCGTTAGTTGAGTACATCATGTGAGCTATGCGAATATCTTCAGATGTGTGTCATCCACAAAAATCATCGTATAGATACACAAATGTAGCCAGGCACATAGAACATCAAAGCATTTAACATTTCAAAGAATGTACGTCATATTGTCACATGATAAAAGACTGAAATTACAATATCGTCCTGCATGTCTATATAGAGATATGGAAGGGTCGGTAGGAGGAAGAGGGGGAAAAACATACGCTAAGTAAGAGAATAACAACGTACTCTGCATCTAATTAGGTTTTCTGTGATCTGTCACAAGAAACTGGTATTTTAAGAAACATAAATTAAGGCTAAAATGTTTTTTTTGTAAAAATGTGTTGTGAAACATTGAGAACAAATGCACATGGGAACGACTCTCATATTTTAAAATTGTCCAAAATGGATCGTCTTTGCACCATTAAACGCAAGAAATAAACACAACGACGGCGAAGGCACCAGCGACACAGCACTGAAGTTACTGAAGTTAAAATCTTCACAGCACTACCTAACGGCCCAATAAAGGGCATTGCTGTCGTAATATCACAGCATTTCATTGTAATTTGAAAAGTTTTCAGTTATTTTCGGTTGCACTCTTTTGATCATAGGGACAACGTTTGTAATTTCTTCTAACAATGAACTTGTTGAACGTATTTTTTTCATTAATGGTACTTGTTTTATGAAATGTACTTCGTCATAGTTCTGTTAATCATTTAGTTATACGCATGTAAGTATTATACGGGCAGGAATGTTCGACATTTGGCTTTGAACGCAAGTTAGGCGTTAAAAGTCGATCCATTTTGTATGACTTTTAAGATATGAGAGTCATTTTTGTGTGCAGATGTGGTTAATTCTTCATAAGACTTTTTAAACAAAATTAATTTTTTAAACTTTAATCTATGCTCTTGGCTATTTTTTAACATTAGTTTTAATCGGTTGACAACAAAAGACGTAAGTAGATGCTATTGTCCTCGACGTCTTACCTCCGCTCGCCCATATCCATATACTACAAAGAGGTAGTACGACATTATAATTTCAGTCTATTATCATGTGACGGTATGATGTAAATTCATTGAAATGTAAAAGAAGGTGACAGTTATTTGCCGAAACCAGTAATGTGAATAAGTTTTACGTATGTAAGCGAGCGTTGAAATAAGAGACGACAATCGTTCTTATTTGGAAGTGTAGAAAGGGCGTTTTCAGCATCTGCTCTGAAGGCAACGTGTGATCTTTGAAAGACATGCTGTCGCTAACTATCTACTTTTAGGATTTTAGTAGTTTGCTGACTTATTACCTCTAGCCCTTAGTACTGAGTGTAATATGGGTGTTCAATACTTCCAGATTAAAAGGTTTTGTAATTATTTCCGCCCTTCGAAGAGAAATTTTTCTTCAACTGTTAGTCATTATGAATGTTTTTGATTTCTCTGAACCGTAATTCTTATCGTCAGCGGAAAAAATACGATAATTCTAGTGTACATATGGTTTGAAAAGCAATTTATGGTACAGTATTATCAGTAACTAAAAATAGATACATCTGCTCTACCATTCGAAATCTCCACCACAAAAATTACCCACTGTTTTAACTGAGCAACGTTGTTACCATTTACTGAACGCTCATATCTCGTCAATGCCAAATCTTTCTAGGCTGGCTTAGTAAAAGAAAGTAGAGAAAAGTTAAGATGGGGGTTTTAATGTTTCTAGTGCTTCCTACGCTTGAGCACAACGCACAGAATGTTCATATCACCATGTGAAACTGTTAGAAAAGTTGTTCGTTGGGATGTTGCTGAACTATCACATCGCATCTGCTGGACGTTGGCTTTATCGACACAGAGTTAGCCGTTAACGCACTTTTTCGTTCTGCGGTAGGTTCTCGTCCCTCGTGATGCTTTAGTTTTCTTCAGAGAAGATTTTTCCGCGTTTTGCATTTTAATCAAGGTACATTGATGTTGTTCGGGAGTCAAGGTATGTGGATCAAGCTTCGCACACAATATTCTTTTCTTCAAAACATTCTGGAGATTGCCTTGACTTCCTTACATATGATGCAGTATTGCTATTTGTGGTACAACGTTGTCACACCACAACTGCACGTCCTCTGCATAACACTACCTGCTCACATGTGGTCGGTGTAGTGAACATCATTGCGTTGTTTACATTGTTTACAGTTGTTAGTTCAAGCTTTCGCCATAGTCCTTTTTCTGACGTCTCTTATACGCCAGGAATGGAGTAAGTTATGAAACAGTTTGGACGGACAGTGTATGGTTATGGTGTTGCCAAATTACTGTTCTTTAACAACTTTCTCCGGAGAATATGCACCAGCAGAAATTGTCTTATAGACGTTTTTCTACTGCTAACAGGCAAAGAATCACACTGGGAACGTGTGCGCAAAACTTTCATCGGCCTGTTCATTCATTACGAACTTAGTACTGAACGGTGTCTCCACAGTCCATCGTAAAATACGCATCTCCCCTGAATGTGGATCCTGATCGTGTGTCTTCTTAGCTGTCTGTGTCTCATTGCCACAGGCAAATGCTGGTCAACAGTCCGCTTTCTATACGTAGGTTCTTGTAATATTACAACAGTCTAATGAGGATACGTCACATGTAACTGATTTGGTTATGCCATGAATGACATCTGCATCTACAGCTCTTTATGCAGTATAAATGATCCCACGTAAAGTAATCTGCCATACATATCGCGATAAATGATGGTCTAGTAACATTTCCTTGATTGTGTATGGGATGCTACTTCAGCACCTGACGATGTCTCCCTATTACAAACCAATTTTAGCCACTGTTTTCTAGTTCCGTTCAGTCAGTTTACTGTTCAGAAATTTCGTGAGCAACAGTACTACGATTTAAGAAAAAAAAAAAAAAAAGAACTGAAATGGCTGGAAATTACAATTCTCTCGTTTGTTAGTAAGAGCAGTAATTCACGCATGAAATACATTGCAGTTCTGGATGAGCCGCTAATTCGGCAGGAAATTCGAGCTGTAGTACGTTCTATTGCTGTCAGAGAGGGACCAATTGAAAATGGAATTCGAGAAGAAGATTTGAAGTGTCATAGGACGAGCAGCGTAGCAACAAAAAATGAAAGTTTCGTAATATGTGCTTTTCAATAGCACAAATGTTTTCGTCTGCTGCTATACGCTTTTGCTGTGTAGTAACTAGTGTTTGATTTGCTTTTCATTTGTTCAACAAGCTGAGAAGCTCAGCTGTTTATCAGAAAACAATGTTTTTTGTGCAACTGGCACGATGAGTCAGTTCTGGGCAGTTGCCAGAAGCGATCTCAGAAAATAGGACCTGGATACTGGAATCTACCTACCAGACACGATATTCATATACTTCTTGTTTCCGATTACCAAAAACTAGTGGAAAAGCCTTATCTGTACAATATTACTGTATGCTCTAGCATAAGAGGAAGGTCAGATCCAATAGATACTAAACACAATATTGACAGAAAGACCGGCTGACATTGTTGCTGGTCAGCCTATCGGGTATAAATCGTCGCCCACAAAACTCTTCTATTCTTAACGTTTCTTGTAGAACTGCGCTGGACATCATCAGAGGCGTTACTCCCTCTTTGAGTCTTGCCGAATCGGCAAGACTGAACGGAGGAGCAATGCCTCTGAAGATTGCTACCACAGTTCTGGAAGAAACGCTAGGAACAAAAGAGTTTCGTGGACCACGAACTCTCCCCGAAAGGTTGACTAGCAGCAAATACCCAATATTGTTTAGGAATTATCGATGAGGAACCCACTCTCAGTTTTCCTTCCTACATAAATGATCTCTAACATCGTATTTTCCTAGTAATTCATCATTTTCTCCTAGAGGTAAAAGATATAAATATTACATTCCTTAACTGCACAAATCGTAAGTTATCATTCAGTATTTTCATCATTTTACGAACTTCCAAGTAAGTGACATGCCTACCTAATTTCTCACACATTATTCTATGGTAACTGGCAAATACGTTACCCTTCAGATCGGCACACTACGTTACTCATTCAACCCTAAAATGTCTGAATTGCGAAATGAAGTGCAGTGTTTCGTCATGACTATTGAACAATAACATAATTAACAAGTAATTTTATTGATGTCTTGACCTCCTAGAAGAAGTAGTGCAAACATTTTCTAATTTCAGATGCTCCTTTCTACAGTTGTTTCTATCAGCTTCGCGTTCGATTGACACTAAAAATCATTGTTCAGTGTAACATCTAAGATTCAAAATAAAATAAAAAATCATTTTCTTTTTCAACACAGAAATAGTAAATTGTGAAATCTTCGTATGAAAATGAATTACAACATTGCAGCCAGTATGGTTTACGAAAACACATACCGCGCGAAACCCTTGTCTCACAAGTATTTCTAAGGTCCATGGGCAGAAATGAAATATGAATATATGTATGCAGACCGATTCTTCTTAACGTTTAAAAACCGGTGAAAAGACGTAGATAACGCTGAGACAAGTAATTTGCTATAATACATATGAGGCCTTAAGCGTCGACAATTACCCTAGAAGTGGACGACAAATGTCGAAAATGTGACGTCACCAAATGACGTAATTTGCCGCACGTGGAGAGACTGGGCTTGTCGATCCCTCTCTCGCGGAAAGGGCAGTGCTGCACATCGCTGCGCTAGGTTATTTGCGAATGTGATGTGCTGTAAACGTTGATGTTAAAAAATTATTGTCCTCGCTGTAACCATGCAAAAAATATTGTTATTTTGTTTTTATTTCCTTTTGCCCCTGCCTATTTTGTTTACGGACTTTATGTAATGAACAACAGGTAGGTCATTTACTGTTAGTGTTGCAATTCGGAAGCTTGTACTTATTTACTTATGGCACAATTTGGAAGGTTCTTGTTGAACTGTACTTCGAAATTAACCAGCGGAGTCCACGATACAGGTAAATAAAATAATGAATATTACCGCAATGTCATTGTCTAACACAATGCCAGCAAAATAGTGTTGCTAGATGCAGAGCTCGAACCATAAGCCCCATGCGTTAAAGTCGTGCACGTAGGCACTCATGCACACCGAAGTAAATACTCGATCTGGGTTGGGACTAACAGATGCGACAGATCGACAGACTCCACCGCTGCATTTGCGGCGAGCTATGTCACCTGGTGTCGTCACATGCTCACACAGGACCTAGTTCAAGATGTATCTTTGACTTTTTGGGTATTTCCCAAAATCTGCGACCTCATGTACTTTGTATTAAATTATTTGTCTCGGCGTCATCTACAGCTCTTCAGGTTTTTTAAACGTTAATAAGAATCAATATGCAAAGAAGTGGAAAACAGAAGCACTAAGGACGACGAGATACGCTGGAAATTCTCTGAGGCTACAGACACAGCAACAAGGAATAGCTCAGTAGGCAATACAGTTGAAGACGAATAGACATCTTTAAAAAGAGCGAACACAGAAGTTGGAAGGAAAAACATGGGTACAAGGAAAGTAACTGCGAAGAAATCATGGGTAACAGAAGAAATACTTCAGTTGTTCGACGAAAGAGGGAACTACAGAAATGTGCAGGGAAGTTCAGGAGTACAGAAACACAAGTCGCTGGCTAATGAGATAAAATGGCAGTGCAGGGAAATTAAGATGAAATGGCCGCGTGAAAAGTGAAGAAATCGAAACGAAGAAGGGATCCGGAAAGACTGACTCAGCACATAGGAAAGTCAAAACAACCATCGGTGAAATTTAGAGTAAGGGTGGTAACATTCAAAGTGCAACGGAAATTCTATTGTTAAATGCAGAGATGGCGGATACGTGGAGTACATTGAAGGCCTCTTTGAGGGGGAAGATTTGTCTGATGTGATAGAAGACGAAAAAGGAGTCATTTTAGAGGAGATAGGGGATCCAGTATTAGATTCGAATTTAAGAGAGCTTGGAGGACTTAAGATCAAATAAGGATGAAGGGATCGATAGCTTTCTATCATAATTTCTGAAAACATTGTGAGGAGTGGCAACAAACCGACTATTCACGTTGGTGTGTGGAATTTATGAATCTGACAATACACCATCTGACTTTAATAACATGCACATTCCGAAGGCTGCAAGAGCGGACAAGGGAGACAATTATCGCGCAATCTGCTTAACAGTTCATTCTTCCAAGTTTCTGACATGAGTAATTAACAGACGAATGGAAAAGCATGTGTTAGGTGACGATCAGTTTGGCTTTACGAAAGGTCTAGGCACCAGGGAAGCAGTTCTGACGTTGCGGTTGATAATGGAAGCTAGACTAAAGAAAAATCAAGACACGTTCACAGCGTTTTGTCGACCTAGAAAAAGCGTTCGATAATGCTAAATGGTGCAAGAAGTTCGAAATTCTAAGAAAAATAGGGATAAGCTATAGGTAGAGACGGATAATATAAAATATCTACAAGATCCAAGAGGGAATAATAAGAGTGGAATACCAAGAACGAAGGGCTCGGATTCAAAAGGGGTAAGACAGGGTTGTAGTCTCTCGCCCCTATTGTTCAGTTTATATATCGGAGAAGCAATGACGGAAATTAAACAAAGTTTCAGGAGTGGGATTAAAATTCAAGGTAAAAGGATATCAATGATACGATTCGCTTATGATTTTGCTATCCTGAGTGAAAATGAAGGAGGATTTCAGGATCTGCTGAATGGAATGAAAAGTCTAGTGAGTACAGAATACGAATTGAGAGTAAATCGAAGAAAGACGAAAGTAATGAGAAGTAGCAGAAATGAGGATGTCGGGAAACTTAACATCAAGGTTGATGGTCACGAAGTGGATAATATTAAGGAATTCTACTACCTAGGTAGCAAAATGACCAATTACGGACGTAGCAAGGAGGACATCAAAAGTAGACTAGCACTGGCAAAAAGGACATTCCTATCCCAGAAAAGTCTATTAGTATCAAACATAGGCCTTAATTTGAGGAAGCAGTTTCTGAGAATGATCGTTTGGAGCACAGCATTGTATGGTAGTAAAAGGTGGACTGTAGGAATACCCTAACAGAAGAGACTCTAAGCACTTGAGATGTGGTGCTATGGACGAATGTTGAAAATTAGATGGATAAGGTTCTGTCCCAAATCGGAGAGGAAAGGAATTTGTAGATGGAGATGTAAAGGGCAGGAAGACAGATCACTCAAAAAAAAAAAAAAAAAAAAAAAAAAAAAAAAAAAAAAAAAAAAAAAAAAAAAGAAGAATCGCCCAGTACACTTACAAAGACTGTACCTACAGCGTACAGCTAAACTTGAATGGGCCCTATGAAAGTGCTAGTGATGTATTGGGAATCTTTATTTTCAACTCATACTTTTCATATCCTTCGCTAAATTTTCACTTGGGCTATAGTATTAAAATGTGTGGAACTGCAGTGAGAAGTTGTGGATTTTGTAACGACGCATTCGACGCCTTGTGATCGAAATATGTCTTAGAAGCTATATAGGAAAAGCATTGAAAATAAGGAGGAATGTACACTGGAAGTGATTTCTTGGATAATTTACGCCAAAATTCATTTTACAATAAGAATCATCAGTTTTTTTAGGTATGGCGAACTGTTATGATACCGAAGACAACAACGGCTATGCCACATTGGGAAAAACGTGGTCTCTTGCATTGTGATTAGTATTTTCACCTACATATCTGTTAACTGTGATTCCTAAACCAATATATTTTGTCAGTTCCCGAACAAATGAAATCGAACTCTCTTCAGTGTGTATCATCATAAGTCATTTGAAATTCACTACTGGATCAAGTCATCCTTCTGAGTTCTCCATGTTTTAAAATCTTCAGCCATATACTCCCGTCCTGATTATACGTTTTATGTAATATCATACACCTGACTTGCATTCGATCGTTGTCATGGAATTTTCTTATCTCTTGCAATTTACCAAATAAGTTCCTCGGTACATTTGTCATCCATTCGCTTGGCATTATGTTCCTCTCATTGCAATTTCATTCAAATTACAATCACACCTTCCACTATCTTCTGTTTCTTGCTCGTTTGTTTCTTTTCCTGTCTCTAAAAGTAAATCGGAACATGCATCTCTCCATTTTTAGCTGTGTAGCACTCAGTTTGTGAGTATATTTAACTCTAGTAGTCTGCAGCTCACAATCATAAGTAGGAGCCGATAAAATACACATTTTTATTTTTATATGAATACCACACAAAAACCGCAGCTAGGAAATATGTAGAGTAAAGGGGATCCTTGCTGTAAGCTGCTGCAGAACATTAAGCGGAATCAGCGGCGACGTGCGACACTTATTTTAAACTTTGCGCCCTTATATTGAATATTATATTTAGAGTGTGGCAGCAGTGTATATTTTAATGTTACTGTGTTTCCCATGCCTTCCCTCATAACTGCTGTACTTGCTTCCATTAAAAGTGGAAATATATTTATTTATCACTACTAGAGGCAAATAGTACGATCCGATTAGTAAAATGAAGATGGTCGAAAGTGACCTCACTATTACGTATTACTTTTCATTATTCCCGATATGTGGATCTGTAAAGTAATTCCAAGTCTGATTAGAACAGTTTTTGTGACAGTTAATCTCCCTGTTGACTTCTATCTCATTTATGAAATTCACACCACTATATTACGCAAATATTTCGTATTTCACAAACACGGGGCAAAGGTCAACACTACATCTACATCTACATCTACATAGTTACTATGCAATTCACATTTAAGTGCTTGGCAGAGGGTTCATTTCTCTATCATTCCACTCTCGAATGGCGCGTGGGAAAAAGGAACATCTAAATATTTCCGTTCGAGCTCTGATTTCTCTTATTTTATTGTGATGATCGTTTCTTCATACGTGGGTGGATGCAATAAAATATTTTCGCATTTGGAAGAGATTGTTGGTGATTGAAATTTCGTAAATAGATCTCACCGCAAAGAAAACCGCCTTTGTTTCAGTGACTGCCACCCAACTCGCGTATCATATCAGTGACATTCTCACCCCTATTGCACCTGTGCAACTTTCCAGTCTTTAGGAACAGACCTTTCGTCAAGTGAGCGGTTGTATATGATTGCTAAGAAAGGCGCTATTGTGTCAGCATACCCTGCAAGGAACCTGATTGGTATACCATCTGAACCATAAGACTTGCCCTTCTATAGTGATTTGAGTTGTTTCGCAACACCTAAGGTATCTACTTTTATGTCACTCATGCTAACAGCTGTTCTCGTTTCGAATTCTGGAATATTTACTTCGTCTTCTTTCTGCTTCATTGCGGAGCTCTACATAATAACTAATTGCAGCTTGGGTTCAATAATCAAAGATTCAACAGAAAATATAATTCTTGCATTGTAAGACCTGCCGCGACTTAATAGGCCGAGCGGGACTAGCCGAGAGGTCAGAGGCGCTCCAGTCATGGACAGTGTGGCTGGTCCCGGCGGAGGTTCGAGTCCTCCCTCGGGCATGGGTGTGCGTATGTTTGTCCTTAGGATAATTTTCGTTAATTAGTGTGTAAGCTTAGGGACTGATGACATAAGCAGTTGAGTCCCATAAGATTTCACACACATCTGAACATTTTTTTCGTGACTTAATCACAACTATGTTGGTTTTGAGCATGCTTGTCGAATTTATTTCTGCAACGTACTCCATGAGCTATTGTGGATGTTGAGCGTTACCGAGCGGATCAGACAAAAATACTGAGTCTGTTAAAAATATCTTCCTCAGAATATGCCGCTACTCCTTGAAACAACTGGTGGGTTTCTGCTTCCATCACGCAATTCCCCAATACTGCATGCTAAAAATTATTTCTGAGTGGTGCCTCCATTCCCGTCTGAAGGGTTGTCATCGTGGAAAGATTGTGGTGTATTCACAGCCGAGGGATGGTGCCTTGGGCATGCAAGCAGTCCGGCTGTACTGCAGCTGTGTCAACGGGGCGTTACTTTGCCGTAACATTGCCCCAGAAAGCGATGCCAAGAAGGGTACAACAGCTGGTCGCAGGACGCCTGTGCGTGAAATGAATACCAGACGTGACTTGCCTCCGAACGAAATCGCAGCGCACACCGTGCCAGCGTTGACAAAGCGGTGTTGTCCAAGACGCCACCGGCTCAGTCAGAACGGGACCCTCGCGCTCACCTTCACATGCTGCGTGTTTTTCTGGCTATTACCTGGTTATTACTCACTGGTATGAGCACCAGTCACGTACTTTCTGTTGTTCGGCAATGAAGGGAAGTCGTTGTACAGACCCGTAAATGGTGTGAACCTACACGAGGTGGATTTCGCGCCTCTTTCTGTCATCTCACATCTGAAAGTGACAGCAGTGGTATAATTAGCGGCAGCTGGAAACGCCTGTTTCATCTTTTGGCATGGTATGAATCTTCCAGGCCCTTCTCTTCGCTGCGTCTCTCATTTCGTCTTTGGCTGTGTCGTAATTTGTACGGCCCACTCGTTCCACACCGCATCGAATGGAGCAAGGATCTTGACGCAGATTAAAGATGGAAGCTCTCACCGACGTATCCAGATGCGCTCGTCGTATGCTAACTTTCCTTCGGTGTACATCTCGCCCACCAAGACGTGTTCAAGACCAACGGTGACTGATCCACGTCGGGCTTAAGGGCGAGTTCTAATATTGTGTAACGTGTGAGTACATGAGTTGAAAGCACTACTAGACTGTATGAGTATATCTACCTGTATTTTCCAAACTAGCTTCGCCCACATATTCCATACCTGGATTATCTACAGATCGTCTTAAAATCTCTTTCCGTACCAGCTGTATACTGTCCTAGCCTATTATTGCCTGTTGCTTCAAGCGTCCGTATCCTATGTTCAAAGGGAAACATTTGTCTGCAGTCGATTTCCTCGGTCGATCAATCAGTGATAGCTGCGTCGCCTGTAACATTAACTGGTCCGCACAGAGCCTTGAGACGTAACAACTTCTTCGTCTTTTCTGTCCCTTCGTAGCCTTGTCTCATAAAATTTACGTACACTGATCAAACAAAACACTTCTGAATAAACGTTTCGTGTTTATTTATTTCACTTGTACTCAATGTATATAGCCGGCGGGGTACCCAGACACATGCGGCACTTCTTGAAGGGCCATATTTGTGTGACACTGTCTTGCCATAAAGACACACCTATATTTTTTTGTGTTCTACCCTTTTTATCATGAGTCTCTTACAATGGTACAAAAACGTGTGGTTTATCGCACAGTATGATTATATAGCCTCTACACTGTTGATTTGAATATGGCAGCTTAGTCCAGCCGAAACTAGTAACTTGGTGTACATATACGCGATCAAGGCAGTGAAAAATTTCATATCTGAAGTTTTCTTAACATAAATTAGAGTATTTTGGGAAGCGTCAAACATGTCTTCAGACTGAAGAACAGAACAACGTCTGATTTCAGGATAACAAATTTTTTCTTTGTTTATGTCCTTACTATAGTTCATAATTACATGTAACTTTTTACAAGTAAATGAGTGTTAGGACAGTCACACTGTGTTTATTTCTGTTACGTATCAACTATTAAAAACTCCAAGTGCTGTTACGTAAATATATTACAGTAGTTCAAAAGAAAAATGCGTTTTACATGCTGCACATTTAGGTTTTTGTAATTTATCTTGTACATGCAGATGCGTTTCGCCTTAGTTACAAGACATCTTCAGTGGGTATCTTTAAATATTATGAGATTTTTTTCGTTTGCACATATGGGCTACAAATTTGAAACTGTTCGTTCACGTTTTGATAGTAAAACGGAAAAGATCTTACAGATCATCGGGTAATACATTATTTTTAAACCAAACAGATTTTTCTTATGTGAAAAACTGGTTGAAAGTTTGCTGTTTTCCTTTCTGTCACTATTATCAAAATATTACACTTTAAATGTAAATTTCTGGGTCTGGAGGGTCATTCGTTTCTGTAAGTATTACCAGCTTTCTCAGGTTTTGCTTTTAGTTGTTTTTTCTGTGGTTACAGGAGTGATGACGTAAGTTCTGTGTGTGTGTGTGTGTGTGTGTGTGTGTAAGTGTGTGTGTGTGTGTGTGTGTGTGTGTGTGTGTGTGTACATTTATTTAATACGTTTATATATTTGGGAGAGAAACGGGAAATAGATGATCAATAATCCAATTTCTCTCCCAAGTATATAAATACCTGAAAAAAATACACACACAGACAATCACAGGGAGAGAGAGAGAACTTAGAGAACTTACACCAACCCACCTACAGTTACAGAAAAAAATAATTGAAAACAAAACCGGAGAATGTTGGCAACACGTACCAGAAACGGCCGGTCGCTGTGGCCGAGTGGTTCTATGCGCTTCAGTCCGGAACCGCACAGCTGCTACGGTCGCAGGTTCGAATCCTGCCTCGGGCATGGATGTTTGTGATGTCCTTAGGTTCGTTAGGTTTAAGTATTTCTAAGTCTAGGGGACTGATGACCTCAGACGTCAAGCTCCAGAGTGCTTCGAGCCCTTTGAACCATTTTTCGTACAGAGAAGAAAGACATTCTACTCGCAGAAAACGGCAGTTACATTACTATATTTTGAAAACAGTGGCCGCAAGGAACGTTGCAAACTTTCAACCAGTTTGTCACCTGAGAGAATGCTCTTTGGCTTAAAAACAATGAATCAGACGCTGGTATGTAAGTATTTTTCCGTTTTATTATAAAAGCCTTTACGAACTGTTTTAAATCCATAACCTATTTGTGCAAAGGAAAACATTTTGTTTAAACGAAAACTAGTGTAATATTTCAAGAGACGCACTGAAGATGCCTTGTGATTAAGACGAAACGCATCTTGGTGTCCAAGATGAGATAAAAAAATAATCTTAATGTGCTGTAAGTAAAAGGCGCTTTTCTTTTGAACTAATGTAATTTGTAATCAGCTGCTGCGAAAATTGCCAGCGCAAGAAACATGATATTATATAAGAACGTAAAGTAAGTCTGTGCGTAGTACTAAGTACATATATATTGCTATTCGTCTTGTCATCATTTTCCATTATTAGTTATTGCTTACTTATAAATAACGTCACGGTACTTATCTCGTCCATCATTCGTATACAGAACGATTTACTAACTTTGTAACCCTCACACTCATATTACTTGAGACGTTGTTATCGCTATGCAAAAGAGCGCAAGCCAATGCGAAAAACTGCAGCAGTGACGATTGTGAAAAGCAATCTGTTTGTAGTTTCAGTCCTTCCTGATTTCTGCGTCAGTTGTGCAAAGCATCTAACAGGTTTCACAGTGTTTGCCATGCAATCCTAGAACATGAGAATAAGTTTCCACGCCGGCCACCGGAACACACGTTTCGCACTGTGGTCAGCTGCAATCACCAGCGAACTTTCACAACTACTGACCTACATTGCACATTGCTCGCAAACAGAGCCGTGTTATCGCTCCGCTGCGTGCATCCAGGGCACGGCTTCCTATCAACAAGCTAGAGAACAAGGATACGACACACCTACTCTTAAAGCTGGCATGATGACTCCGCGCAAGAGAATGCCTCGATGACGGCACTGGGTACCGAGATTTTCTTTGTTTTTGCAACAGTCACTTTTTATGTCACTATCATAGCCGGTTTCGCCCCAAAATTGCCATCTCCAGATACTTGTTTCCGTTTGGCATGAAATTTTCATCACCAAATGCCACTGTCGAGCAATCGAAGGTCGCCATTGTGAGGCCAAGTAGGTAATGACTGTGTCATGAAAAGTGACTGTGTCAGAAATAATTAAATCGCCGATCTTCTTAAGCGGAATGCCGTTTCTACCGGAACAGGTAGCAAATAGGCAAAATAAAAGTCGCGACTACAGACTAAAGCAAATAAAGTTTTGAAAGCAAATTTCCCTGAAACAAGACTAAGCGATCAACTGTAGCAGTCTGCGGAAAACGGTGCTAACACTCAATTTGGTGAGAATTAGTCTGATCTCGGTATAGGTCCCCCGAAAAAGAAGGAATGGGTGGGACAATGTCACTGAATGGCAAACATCAAGTGAATGCATACTTTTCTAAATCTTTCATTACAAAAAAGAGGAAGAGACGCAATTTGTACCACCTTCAAGTTAACAAACAATACGATGCATGATATCGTACGAACCAAAAAGAAATAGCTACTTGCTCCCATAAATCGTTACTATTTTGAAAGCCTGCAAGTGAATAACGAAGAAAATGAAAATTCGGAACTTCTTTATTAATGTTGTAACTATACACTTAACAAAAGCTCACATAGTTTCCTCCTGAGCGTTTTATACACATTAAATTGCAGTTTATTTTTGTGACAAGTTATGATTCTCTAATGCAAAAGGAAACGAGCACGAAAGTTGGCAAACACTAGCTGTATTGTTTCAATCAATACGGAAAATCTGACATTGTTACTTTATGCGTATTACTAGACCACGGATTTTTAGGTCGTAAAAAAGTGTGTTTTAGGCACCTAAAATAGGCTCCTTCAGTAGTTCTTTTAGGCTATATAAAACCTAAAATAGGCTCTAATAAAAATGGTGCAACGAAAATAAAAATAAATTAAAATACACAGTGTTGACAGTATGAACATCTTATTAGTCATTTAAACAAGGAGAATGAATATTTACAGTTACAGAGCACAGCAATCTACAACATTAATGTTGAACATAACACCAAATATTTTTGAGTTCCTGCAAGAAAAAGATCTCCGTAAAAAAGATGTGGCAATGGTTTAATTAATACATTCGTAGTTTCACATATTCTGACCATAGTTGGCTTCACATTAAATAATGAAAATCTTTTCTAGGATTTATAGTGAAAACCTGTGGCGCTTGTCAGTCAGAATCAATTTATACGCTGAAAAAGAACGCTCTACATCAACAGATGTGACAGGGGCGTACTTCATTTTCGGCACATGTTGGACAGAAATGCTGCAGTCAGGAGTGCTGGATTTTCCACTAAGTATGTCGGCAGTTGCACACAACTCTTTCAGGCAAGTGTTCTTCTGCAAAACCGTTTGCATTTTTGCCATTACTTTTTCCCCTACTTCACTTGGCGCTTCATTAATTTTCAGTTTGACTTCTTTAAGCAAAGAAATATTGTAGTAGATACGTCTCCCTGAGTCTTCTAATTGTGAAATTATTCTTGCCATAAATGTGTAGTGGGCCCTAATTTAAGATAAGTCCCGTTTTAAAGAAGAATCTTTGAGTAACTCCGTTGCTGCAGTGACGGATGCAGCATCCTCCTGTATATTTTCAACCACCTTCTGGACAGCTGAGAGTATAGTATTCTGCTGCTATGAGCCATGTGCTCCAGCGGGTGACAACAGGCTATGGGGGCAATGGGACATCTGGAAGCTGTTCTTTGAATGCCTGTATTCTTGATGGTGCCTTAACAAAAATTTTCTTCACCATAGATATTACTTTATTTACTTTAGGAAATTGTAGTCTTACTTGCTCTGCTATGCGGTTGATCCCAGGCACTACACAAGTTACGTGCAGCATCAATGGGTAGAATACTTTTAATAGTTGAAACGCTGCTATCATATATGCAGCAGCATCAGTGACGGCCAGAAGCACCTTATTCTCATCCACTCCGTTTGGGTATAGCACCTGAAGCCCATTGTTCACAAACTGTGCTCTTGCTTGTTGGTTAGTTTTTGCAAGCTGTTTTGAGTAAAACAAATGAGCCCTGGGTGGAGCATCTGGATCTAGCTTGCCAATAATCAGGTTTGCAATGTACGGCCAAGACTGTCAATAGTTTCAGCCACAGAAATTCCTATACAAGATTCTACAACATCTTCTCGTATTCTGTGCAGTGCAGCGTTGAAAGCTGAATCCACATAATTCTTACGTAAAGTTGACTCTGCAGGAATAGACTGATGGCAGTACTTCTCCAGAAAACCTCTGAAAATTGGTTTTTCTGCCACAAGTTCATGACACAAATCACTGCGGAACTGGTTTTTATTTTTTTTTTTTATTTTTTAGGATTCATCAGATTTATTGGTTAAAAGAGTTTGCGTCAATTTTTACTTTCGTTCAACATTAGCCTTACGTGCGATTCCATCTGCATGCTGAGTTAAGTGAGATTTCTTAACACTCGAAACCTAATACGAGAGAAAAGGGAAATGCAGTTTAGAATCGCATATAAAGAGTATTTCGTATTACTAAAGGATAGGGGTAAAAAAAGAATCCTAAGTGACAGGAAAATAAGAAGTCTAAGAAAAACATCAACTACTCTCCTTGTTGCATGCTTGGCAGAAAATAATTTTCCCATCTATTGCATAATGCGGAAAATCTTGGAGCCACTGCCTTATATGATTAGACTTTTGAACTAGCTGTTTTCGGCATGGCGTAGTATTCTCACACAGAAACTAGATTTTTTTAATACTGCGGTGCATGGGAGTGGTAGAGGAAGTACCGTACTCGTTGCTGGACATATGGCATCTGATAGATGGCCGCCCCTTCTGAACAAGAGGATGGAATCCACCGGTGCGCCGGTCGCGGTGGCGGAGCGGTTCTAGGCGCGTCAGTCCGGAACCGCGCGACTACTACGGTCGCCGGTTCGAGTCCTGCTTCGGTCATGGATGTGTGTGATGTCCTTAGGTTCGTCAGATTTAAGTAGTTCTAAGTTCTTGGGGACTGATGACCTAAGCTGTTAAGTCCCATCGTTCTCAGAGCCATTTGAACCATCTAC
The DNA here is from genome assembly GCF_023897955.1 of Schistocerca gregaria. Classification (NCBI taxonomy): domain Eukaryota; kingdom Metazoa; phylum Arthropoda; class Insecta; order Orthoptera; family Acrididae; genus Schistocerca; species Schistocerca gregaria. The sequence continues at coordinate 1,022,892,519 of NC_064920.1, forward strand.
CGGTGCTTCTAATGAAAACATCTCACTACTGGCAAATTATTTTTCGAACCGGAAAATTCACGTATAGTACCTTTCACGAAACAGAGTAGTTTGATAGGACTGCCTGTAGACAGCAGCGAGAAAATGCGCGAAGGGCAGTAATTTAGCTATAGAGGGCGTCTACGATTAACATTGTGATATTTTAGTCCGTGCTCAGCTTAAGGCCTATGAAACCGTTTCTTTGCGAAAATACACAGCTGTCCCGAATCCTACGAACGAAATATTTTCAAATATAACATTTAGTACTCCCACGTTAGATTCTAATGTGTAACTCAAATCTTTGACCGGTTCCCATTCGCTCACCGAAGTTAAGCACTGTCGCGCTCGGCGTATACTTGGATGGATGACCATTCAAGCGTGCCGAGTGCTGTTGGTAGTAAGGCAAGCAAGGGAATTGTAAACAGTCTCTGACGACTTTAGCCTTCGACGAGACGTAAAGCCCGAAGTTTACTTCCTTTTTCTAATCTTTGAAAACACGAGAACTCTATGTCAGATTAACGCAATAGGTACTTTTTAGGATTTTTATGCCGAAATAGGCAAAATTAGGCATCAACGTCGAAATACGTAATTTTAGGTCCTATAGAACTATGGGTATTCAGTTTAGTTAGTCATGAAACGCATAAGTACCAGCTTATAAGCAAATTGGAGCTCAGGAAAAAAAATAGGTTTTAACCTAAAGATCCATGATCTATTTCTTACATATGAACAATAAAACGCCTATAAAGAGTATTTGGTATTAACAGGGATAGCGATATAAAAAATAAAAAAAACGAAGTGTTAGCAAATACGAAGCATGAGCGCATATCAGCTAGCCACCGTGCTGCACGCTTGGCAGAAAATATTTTTTTTCCATCTGTCGCATAGTGTGGAGCCACTGTCTTATGTGATGAAATAGGCACTTTATAGGATATTAAAGCCGAAATATGCAAAAATAGGCACTAACGTCGAATAGGCTTTTTTAGGTCCTATAGAATTAACGCTGTTAAGTGTAAATAGTCATGAAACGCATAAGTACAAACTTTTATGCAAATAGGAATTCAGGAACAAAATAGGTTTTTACCTAAAATCCGCGGTCCACGTATTACTGTAACAGTTTTTTTTTTCTTTCTTATGCGTAGTGTTTCTGGGGTACTAGTCTCTGATGTAAAATAGTCAACGCCACGTATTTGCTTTTAAAACTTCTCGAAGTACGTTTTGATTAAGACGGCACTAACCCACAACACTTGGCACAATCTTAAAATTAAACTCATTAATGTATTTTTTACTAATATGGCAGATTGCATAGTTAAAAAATTAGTGTAACGACTGAAAGAAAAAGTCACAGATAAGTGCACTGCGATTCCCAACCTACATGTTTAACCAAATACAAGACATGCAATAGCTCGTGTGTTGGATCTTCCTTCCACTGACCCCTCTAGTTGTGACACCATCCATAGCGCTATAGCGCCCACTGTGAACTTCAGCCACCACGTAAGATATCTAAAGGTATCTAAAGAATAGTACATGACAAGACCAATTTTCTACATCAGTTAGTTTTTCCTGTGTCAATCCCTTTTGTAATAGCGATCCATCTGTTTCATCGGGTCTACAGAACACCTGCACTTACAAAGGATCAGTGGTCATATGTGCTGTGATATCCAATAATTGAGGGTCAGAACGGTATACAACTTGGTTGAGATCCGTCTTTATCCTTTAATCCCCCACTGCCTGATTTGGTTATTAATAGATAAACAACTTTTTTCCTTACATCTCAAAGTTCTCTCGAATTTAAGAATTAAAAGCACAGTAGTATTTTCATAGAAGGTAGGAATCTGTAACAATATTGAAGACTGCTTCCAGTGTTTGGAAAATGAACCCACCTCATCCTTAGTGATCACACCTATTACTTACGCGACAGTAAAGTAATTCCTCACACAGACATACTCCTCCACCGATGTACACTGCATGGCTGAAGGTGCCTCTAAGTAACATGTCCTTGGTGTTGTTCCAACCGCAAACAAAGACTGTTAGTATCTCTCTGCTCCCAATGTCTTTTCCCAGAATCGTAATTTTAAGGTCTGTTCAGAAAATAACGGACCCTTATTTTTTTTTTAATTTATTACTAATTGTACACAATCCTAGAGCTTGTCCTCTTCAGAAATTCCCCTTCCATGTTCAAACGCTTTTCCCAATGCTGTTTCCGTTTCGCCAAACACTCCTAGGTAGCTCTGTTCGAGATAGTCTTTATGATATGTGACGAATTCACTTTAGTATCACCAGGACTCCGTAAGCGACGTCCTTTCATCACTGATTTTAACTTCGGAAATAACAAGACATGGCAGGTCTGGCGAGTAAGGAGATTGCGGGAAAACGGCGCAGTGTCTTTGTGCAAGAATCATGTGTTGTTTCGCCCAAGCCCTAGTTTATTTTTGCGGACTTTTAGCCAGTTGTAAAACGCCTTGAAAGTGTACATAGTTTTCCTAATCGTATGGGTCATCAGTTGAAGTCGAGGATTATTGTACATTAACTGACGACCACTTAAATCGTGAAAACCATTTGTAACATCGCGTACGACAGTGAGCATCAACTTTGAAAGATTGTTTCAAAAGCTGAATTGTTTCCGTAAACGTTTTTTCCCGATTTTTACATTGCGTCGTTGCTCCAGAAAAACGTAAATTTAAAACTTCACCGCTAAAACTTAAACACGCTGCACTCACTAAAACTTAACGAGATATCAACACTCGTAAAACAGATTGTTACAAAGGAGGTAATACGCAGTGCAGCCCTGCCAACCGAAGATTACCAAATTTATTTCTTGGCGCGTAATTCACACTGTTCGGTTATTGTCTAAACAGGCCTCGTATGACTGCAAATACACTATAGAAGAATTTTTGCAAGTATATTTTGAACCAGGTCCCGTCGAAGAAAAAGAATGGCGAATGTGCTCCTCTTTCGAAGAGTCTGATAACAAAGTGGAGTACCGGGTGCACCAGTTCTCATTCCGCTGCTGCTTCTTCTTCTTCTTCTTCACTTTACTTTTAGGCCAATTGCCTGTTGCGGTGCTCCATCCCGGGTATTGTCTTCCTATATTTCTTCTAGCAGTGCATTTATAACTGAGAGCTTTTGTCGGGAATCTCTCGCCATACATACGGTCCACACGTTTTTTCCACTGTTTCCTATTTTCCTATTCTTTTTTTTTTTTTTTTTTTTTTTTTTTTGCAAATTCCCAAATGATTCCTTTTATCTTCATCTCTTTTTCTATCTCCATTTTACTCCCTTATACTTTACTTAAAAATCTCATTTCTTGACGTCTTGTTGCTGCCCATGCTTCACATCCGTAAGTAAGGCTTGGTACTGCTATTATTTTATAAAACTTCAGCTGGTTTTCTTTCATGGCTTTATTCTGCAAACTTTTTACGATGGTCCCACATATGGAAGTATATTTATTCAATTTCTCGTTCACATCATCGTTATCTTCGTAAGTGATGTCGCACGCTAGATACGTGAAATATTTCGCTTGCTCCAGGATTTTGTTATTCGAGATTATTTTAGATCTTACGGGTAGACTGCCCTGAAATGTTATTACTTTCGATCCTTCTACCGACAATGTTAGGTTGTGATATGCTGTAACTAATAGTCTCCCATCTGAAACTCATCTTCATTCTCTGTAATCAGAGTTAGGTCATCTGCATATAAAATTGCGTTTACTCTAGTGTCACGATCTAAAAGAACCACATTTGTGTTCAGCTTTCCATCTGTTGATTACTTTATCTTGAAGAGTGTTAGAGAAATACGACATCCTTATCGTGCTACTTTGTTTGTGTTCATTGTCTTTGTTGCTAAGTTCCCCACATCTGTAGCAATTTCGGTGTTCGTGTGTAGACTCTTAATAGCGTTTACGAGGTGAGATGAATAACCTCGTTCAGCCATGATATTCCATAGCATTTCTCTATTCACATTACATGATGCTTTCTCAAAATCCAAAAAAGCAGTATGGGTTTCCCTGCCGAACTCCCCTGTCGTTTCTGTAACATGTAGCAGTGTAAAAATATTGTCAATATTTGATCTTCCTTTTCTGAATCCAGATTGCTCTTCAGACAACAGCTTTTCTATGATATTTCTAATCCTTGCATTCAGAATTTTGGCATATAATTTATGGGCTGAATCCAGGAGGTTTATTCCTCGATAGTTATTATATTTTTAAACGTCCTTTTTAAAGATAGATAGTATTTCGACTCTCAGGCAGTCCTTTGGTACCTTCTTATTTCTCCAACATTGCTTAACATGTGAAGACTTCTTAGATGTAGGAACAGCCCTTCATATTTCCACAGCTCTGTGATAATACCATCTAAACCAGTGGCTTTCCAATTTTTTGTAGCCTCGATGTCTCCGTCGGTTCTCTCCTATCGATATCGTCGAGGTCTTTTGTGTCATTCAGTGCAAGCGATGCCACATTCCACTTTCCACTTTCCTCGCACAAATTTTTGACAAGAGAACATATCCGCGCTTTTTTTAACATAGAACACTCTAATTCCTTCTACCCCGTCTCACTTTCTAGTGAAATGGAACTACGTCGTCGTTCTATAAAAACTGGTGAGTGTATTTATTCATGTTAAAACTGTAATCGGCTTTAACGCTGTGAACAGATTCATACCGCACAGAGGCAACGGAACAGCTGCTCACGGATCACTGACTCGAACAGAGGAAAATATGAATTTATTTGCACAGCCTGACTGAAAGAAGCAATTCGTTGATAGGGCACACCATGAAGCAGCGAGGAATCGTCAATTCCCAAATAGTAGCAAGTCATGTTGGCGGGAGGAAGGCGAGGGTAAAAACTGTAGATAGAGGCCAAAGCGCTAATAAAGTTAGCAGTTTGAAATGGATGTAACAAAGAATACTAGCGGAGTAACATCCACAGCTGAACATTCTTGTAGGGACTGAAAATACCGCTTCAGTTGTATGTTTTTTTTTTTTTCATTTTTCAATGCGTCGAACACGACTGTCTTCTGGCTCTTCGATGCCCTTCATCAGGTGAGATATTGAAAATAAACTAGAGACCGAAACTAATAATAATTTTAGACGCACTAGCACACTTGAGAAAATAAAAAAGAAGTACCACGTAACATTATAAATACCAGAGGTCAGGCTAGCTGCAGTAAAACATAAGTCAATGCCAAAGCGACACCAGACGCTAGAACGGGTAAAGAGGTATGGAATTAACACCAGGATAGTTGCATTTGGTACACATTAAATATGTTCGTAGCTGTGTAATGCAGTGATAACAATGAAAATGTGTGTCGGACTATCCGAGGACGACTCGTGGGCAGACTCAAACTACCACATGGTGTGAGCCATATGTCTACAACCTGCACTCGTACATACGTTTATTCCCATGCATTGCTAATTGAAAGTCGCTTGCCCGGTATTGGCGGGTAAGTACGATATTGCAGTACCTGTGATATTCCGAATTAATATGAAGTGAACCTTCGGACATGCATGCATTTAGTGTTGAGGCTTCGAGGGCCATGGTGTACCATTAGCAAGCGCAGAACACGGAGTATCGTACAGTAAGGAAGAAGTAAACAGGTAAACTAGATTTGCAATAGTACTGTCATCTGTTGACGGGAAGAATAACGTGAGTCTAACTAGCCCGGGCCGTTCACAATTTGAGTTAATGACTCAAAAGGAAAAAAAATTACCAAAAAAATTGCTGGAAAAGTATTTATAGTACATATTAGTAATAAAGGAACATATCGGAACAGGGGCCGTACAGAACAGCACTAAAACTCGCAAGTGAGAGCCTGCGACTTCAAGCTTATGCCAAAAACTGTAAAACTAAATGAATTTCTTTTTTATTTCAGTGGATAAGCCTAAGGCGACGTGTAACGACGTGCCATACTCATGAGCTAAAGGAACATGTAAACTGTTGCGACCGCGACCGTTTCGGTCGCGGGGTGGCCGAAAAAGAACTGTCGGACCAAACGGAGAGTGGCCCGCGAAAAAACAAACGAACGGAAAGGACGGACGAGAAACAATGACGGACGATGGAGAGAGATCTTACGATGACAACACGCAAGAAGCAACGGAGTGACAGAGACAACCAAACGAATCCAAGAAGTCCACGACTAACGAGATCAAAGTACGATAAACAACTGTCTTTTCTAGGCCATGTGTCGAGACTCAGGCAACGATTAAACTCGCTGGCCGAGCTTTTTTTTCTTTATTGTGATTTCATTCCTCTGCCCCATATGGGCAGGGGAGGGCTGTCAGCGGCCGAATGACATGACAACTAAAACAGGAATAAAATGCTACATATATAAGGCGATAAAAAAGGGGAACACAAAACATAGTAAGGGGAAATAATGGAGTTAAAAATACACTGACAGGGAGACGTTCATGGGGGAGAATTAAAAAAGTCACCATAAAGTTGAAAAACAAAGTTGGCGAAGACACTGAATGCACATACACAGGTTAAAAGTCGGCCACAGTATTAAAAACACTCCATAACAACACACTTAAAACCCACTGGGAGTGCACGCAGTGAAATAAAACTGCCAGGTGGGACCTGCCGATGGAGAGGCCGTAGAGGATGCAAAAGGAGAGGAGAGCAAGGGGCAGCAGGGGAGGAGGCAGGATGAAGAGAGTAGGGGCGTCAGCGGGTACACTAAGAGGCAGGAGACTGGTGGGGCAGGAGATGAAGAAGGAAGACAAGGCAGGAGGGAGTGCAGAGACACTGAAGGGGAGCACAAGAGAGGGAGGGGTAGTAGGAGGGGGAAGCCACTCAGGAGAAGTGATGGGGAGGGGGAGCCATGAGGAGGAGGTAGGAAGATGGGGTCAGAGTTGGCAGGAAGGGTAGATGTCAGGGCGAAGCTCATCATGCGGGAGGGGTAGATGGTGAAAGTTGCATTGGGAAAGGAGGCGTACGGTGTGGAGATGGAGAGAGGGTGGGACACAGCGGTAAAGGTGCGTCAATGGGTTGAGGATGGAGAGGAAGGGAGACACCAGGGGGTGAAGGGGATCAAGGCGGCAGACAATATATAGTGTGCGGATGTGTTCGAGGAAAAGGAGAAGGTGGGGAAAGGGGATGAGGTCGTAGAGGATGCGCGTGGGGGACGGAAGGCAAGGCGGAGCGCATGGCTTTTGAGGATTTGGAGGGCTTTATAAAACCGGGAAAGGGAGGAAATACAAGCTATGCTGGCATAACAGAGGATGGGGCGGATCAAGGATTTGTAGGTGTGAAGGATGGTGGAAGGATGCAGACCACAGCTGGCTGAGCGAGAGGCCGGCTCTTAAATACCCTATCGGGGGCGCCGCTATTGGCCGCTGGAACCACGTGTTCCACTGTGGCGCCCTCAGACTAAAAGCGGGCCAGGAGGCGCGCGCCGCCACAGCTTACGTACGGCGCGATGGTGCAGAGACCTCTATGGGTCTTCGACGTCCATGACGTCAGGCGGGGATTCAAATTCCGCGGCGCGCGGTACCCGAGAACATAGGAGTGTGTCATTCCTATTAAAAAAGTCTTGTTACTAAAACATATAGAAGGTAGTTAAACCTTGAAGTCCTCCTTGTCAAAAGCCTGTACACATTAAAAACAGGAGGAATACAGGAAGATAATAAAACTGCTGACCAAGAGCTGGCGAATCAAGATTTACGTAGGATAAGGCGTGAGACTATTACATTTTACATAATGACTGACAGGTAAATTTTATTTAAGTGAGGACAAACATAGTGACGCACGCCAACATGCCGTAGTCATAGGTTAAAAAACTAAAAAAATGTGAAAACTTCTGTTAACAGAGGATGTTATACAGCTTTGAAAGGTAGAAACTTGGTGGACCTTGAAGGCCTCACAATGGGGACTAGGTATATCCTGTTTTGTAGCTAACCCTACTTCAGGATTCAGTCACTTGTTTAATTTCAGTATCACACATGATGAAGGGCATGTAATAGTTCGAAACGGTCGTGTTCTAAGCGTTGAAATACAAAAAAAAACCTTACTAGTAAAGCGGTACTTTCAGTCTCTACCAAATATATGTAGGTTGCAGTAGTTTTCAGAGACGGAGAGTCTCACACAAAATAGACGAGCCTGGAGGACTGCATAAAACCAGTCTTCGCACTGAAGGCCACAGAAATACAACAGTACATGTCCCTCACAAGACAATAACAGATGAAATGGTAACAGTCACAGCAGCTTTTAGTATTACTAAGTGTGTAACTGAATAATTTGTACTCTACAACCACTTGCACCATTCTGTAAATTAAGATCAATGGACGATGTAAAAAGGAAGGCGTTATACCGCACTGAGTTTTAATAGCAAAATACCGAGGGCCTACACTGAAAAGTGATTGATGAAACTTACTAACTCCTCCCACATTCATGTTACGACCAACTTAGATTCATACCAAAGGGTTCCGACAGATTTTCTTCCCGCGAATCACGCTCAAATAGAACATACAGGAGAGAAATCATACTAGCGCGATATGCACCCTCTAGCATAGGCTGTAACAGGTTTGAGGAGTTTAGCTGTGTATACTGATGAGCCAAAACATTATGACTGCCTGCTTAATGTAGTGTTGGTTCAATATGGAAATTTGTGGAAACTGCTGAGGTCATCGGTCCCTAAGCTTACACAGTATTTAATCTAACTTAAAGTAACTTTCGCTAGGGACGACACACACACCCATGCGCGGAGGAGGACTCGAACCTCCGACAGAGGAAAGGGTGGGGGGGGGGGGGTGAAGCTTGGGCTGTCACAAGACGCCCTAGACCGAACGGCTGCCCCACGTGGCGTGTTGGTTCACCTTTGACGCTCAGTACAGTAGCGATTCTGCGTGGCACGGATTAGTCAGGTCCTTAATAGGTTTCCGGAAGTATGTAGCACCAAGTCTCTACGCACAGGTGACGCAATACCCCTAAGTTACCGGCTACTGCTGTGTTAGTGCAGAGCAGCCGCACGATGCGTCCCAGACGAGTTCTGTCGGACTGAGATCGGTCAAATTTTGTGGCAAATATATCAACATGAGTTCACTCCGCAAACTACTGTATCATCAATACGGGCTTACGAAACGAGCAGTTATCCTTCTGGAAGTGTCCATCGCTTTCGTGGAAGACATGAAACATGAAGGGATGCAGGTAATAGCCACTGAGACCACAGCAGTCATGGTGTCTTACATTATTGACTCATATCCCATGGAAGCCCCACGGAGCACAATAATTCTCTCTAACACGCCCCCCCCCCCCCCAATCTTCAACCAGCCTGTCTGTGATTCGGTGTATATTATGAGTAGGGGTTCTCCTAGATGTCGGTGTAGTCATCGACCTGAAGTAATGTGAAGCATGGTACACCTGATCAGGTGAGACCTCAACGTTTAGCCACAGTCCCATCTTGATGATAAAGTGATCTCAGCAGTCATAACTGGCGATGTTGGGTCAACGTGTGAACACAGGAATAATTGTCTGCTGCGAAGCACCATGTTCAACAGTGTGCGCTGGACGGTGTGCACCGTAATATACCAGCAACAGCATTGTACCTTATCATCAGATCTGCCACGGATCTCGGCCTACCCTGTTTTACAGGCATGGGCGACCAACACCCTTATTTTATATTATCTCCTGGCAGTATTAGGACAATCACCTAAACAGACGTTTACATACTTCACGTTGCATATACAGTACTACGGCAAGAATGTTATAATAAATGTAGAAAAATAAAAGGAACAATAGCACAGATAAGAGAAACGTACACAAAGATTATACGAGAAATGCACATTATTTTTGTAAAAATACAGCTTTCGTTCTGCATGCGTGAGAGTTTTACAGAGTGTAGATACATCCTTCCCGCTTGTTTTCAAACATAATTCTACCTGTTCCCGTGAGTGGCGCCGTCACTGCATATCTTTAAGATGGCTGCTACACTTGACGTTCGTCAGAAGCAGCGTTCCGTGAAAAGTAGACAGTGGAAAACATCCACAAGAAGTTGGAAAAGGTGTATGGAGATGCTGCTGTCGACCGCAGTACAGTTAGTTGGTGGGCAAGCAGGTTGAGGATTGTCCTCGCAGCGGCAGGCGTTGACATATTGTTAACGAACTGTTTTTCGATCTAAAAGCAAATCAAAATGTAAACAACTTAATTACAAACCACTGATGATGCCTTACCTCAATAAAGCGAAACGCGTCTCGTGAAAAAAGAAACACGCATTTTTTAAATTTTTTTTTTAGTTGTAGTGATAGGACAAAAGTACCCTCAAGAATTATAAAGATACTACGGACTACATGGTCACAAAAATGAAGAATTTAATGGCAGTAAGATTCAGTTCTGGTACTTAAATAGGGCTCGAGACCGCCAGCTTACAAATGATATTTTCACCTTGTCGCCTACCTGCGATTTCACCGCCTTTCAACGATTCTCCATAACCCATCACTACAGGAGCTTACGAAGAGCAACCAGCTTCGCCTTTTACGAGATAATAGTTCCCCGGCACCATGGCTTCTAAAATTCTGTTACGACGGATTTCCTTATTTTCGGCCCCTATCGTCGTTGAAATGATTCCCCATTCGTCTTTGCCCCGGTTATACAACTTTCGCACCGCGCCACGAACCCTCAACTCAACCAGATGGAATACAGTTTCGCGGAGAGCAGTGGTCATAAAGTTTTCACTCACGTGTGTACATGTTAGGTTATCCACACGTGAGATAGGAAAGTTTAACTTAGATCATACTATGCCGCTTTTCGAGAGTAGTTGATTGTGTAATGCCACATCAGTTCACGCCCTAAATTCCCGTCGCATTCATTTGAGTGAAACAGTAACACTGAAGACGCGTCAATTGTCGAACCGTCGTAAGCTAGCAAATAGTTGACCGGAAAGTGAGGTACACAAAAACACTTTTTCTTCTTAAGCATTAGGGAATGTTCTGTTTGTCCCTCGGACTGCTTAAGAAGATACCGGTAGCTACTACTTGCTATGCAAGACTACTGCAACACTTGCTACCTTATCTCTATTTCTTCTGTTGCCGAATGTTGCAGAAAATCGCAGGTGGCAGTTGTGCACCACTACACAAACGCAGCGTTGACACGCAGGGTTTCAGAATGTTACCACTGGGCGCAGCTGAAATCTTCACCTCTTTGTGACAGTCGTGGGAGCCAGAATTAGTTACTTTATTGCTTGGATGCAGTCCAGTGTTGGGTAACCCGTGTTCTGCAACTACTTCGCTTCCCCCGTATTTCATTTCAGTGTTTGTGTGTTTCTAGGCCTAGTGTTTTTCGTAAACGGATGTTATGGTTTTCATAACGTAATAGAAAGTAAACTTAGTGCTTCCATTCACGCCAGAACTTCAGTGTACAGAAAGAATTTTTCATTCTATATTGTGTGATGGTTTAGTAGTTCCAGACAGACAGAAAAAGTGTGGTGTAAAATGCAACTTTGGAAAATGGTAACGGTTCAGGGAGAAGCTGTGAGCTAGTCTTTCTGTTCCGTATATGATACTACATTTGTCGTTACACTTCACACTGTGTGTTATCAAGCTGTTGATAAATCTATACTCTGGTGAGATTATGTCCTTGTTCAGTTGCCGGTAGTTACGTCATGCAGTTTAATTATTCCTTTGTGTGACCCTTTGGGCTTTCTTCGTTAGAGTGTCTTCATTTTAGTGATGACTTTGTTCATTTTAAATAGATGTTCTTGGATTTAAAAGTAGTTATTAATTGCAGATCTCATATTGTAAGTTTCCCACTATGTGTTTGTGTGTGACGTTTAGCCCAAATTTAGCTCCCCTTTCTGTAAAAAGACCACGTACGAGTATTACCAAAACCGTGTGCCCAAAAACTGTTATCTAGCATAAACACATGTGCTTTACTAAGCATAACATAATTTGAACTGAATTGTAACTGGTTTGAGTACAACTTGTCTTTATATTAAATGAGCAACTGAATTAAAACAATTATCCAACCCTAAACGAAATTAATTGCCTGTTGTCATAACAACACTGTCGAAGATTTCTCGAAAGCACAACAATCCTAAGTTATCACAGTACTAGGAGTATGTCCATCATGTACCACACTTCAACTAAGTATGTACAGAGGCAAAGACTGTGCCACATGCATGCACGTCCAAGACATACGTTTTCATCGGTTATTTGTGAACATATCGACTGGAAAGATTTTAGCTTTCGCAGATACGTTTGTAAAGGTTGGACACATTAAAGGATACATTGTCTAGGAGTATTATGAAAAACATTGTTGACTGAAACAGCGTGCCGTAGGTAGAACAGCACTAGCTGGGAGAGGGAGTCGTAATCGAATCTTGGGAGAGATGTGACGGTGAGCGGTTCTTTAGTTGAATAGCTATGAGCCAGAACAAATGGTTGCCTTTTGAAGATGAGAAACTTTGAGAAGTGAGGACATACTAAGAATTTAATATTGGAGGCAAGAGTTTTGGAATTTGATTTTAACACAGAATCAACTTAGCAAACAAAAGTATTTGTGACATTGCTTTGCGTGTATTTAGCGATTAATTGTATTTTGTTAATTTCCGTTGTTTAGTAATTTCGAGTGGTAAGTAAAGGAGACGATTTGTCAGGCATTTGTCCAAGATGTTAGCAAGTTCCGTCAACTTCTGATAGTTAAAAGTAGATTTTGATTTAAGAAATTCAAAGTAAAACTAATAGCAGTTTTATTCTGCAGTACTGTTTGATTTCTGTGATAGGATTTAAAAGATTGAGTAATTTCATAGAAAGCAGTTTAAATGTTAGATTTGGAATTTTGAGAAAATTAAATAAGTTCTGATATCATTTTATTTTTCGTTTATAATCATACTTTCCCGTTTATTAAATGACATACATTTTGAATGCAGTAGGTGGCAAGAGTATAGTTAGCAAATGAACAGAACGACGAGTGGATCGAGTGTTTTCTTTCGTGAGAAGAGGTAAATTATATCATGCAGTGCAGCACTTTACTCTTTCAGCTTATTATGTCGCAACAGCATAGTCATTGCAGCTAAGCCGATGCAGAACAGAATCCAGAGACCATTGTAGGTCAGACATTATCAGGCCTTATTACAAAACTTACCTGGAAGATTTCCTTGTTGCGTGCAGTGAAATAATTAGACGTGAACACATTCTCGATACGTAATGTATAGCCACTGTGCATGAGCATTTCCGCGAGAAGGCTAGTTTCGTTTTATACTGTCAATATTCAAATTTCCTTTCATTAGAATTATCCAAATCACTTAATTTTCATAGTAGTAGATACCTGCCGCAATTTTCCATCATTAAATATTTTTCCTTAGATACTGTACAGAATCCCAATGTAACAAGTGTGCTTCAACGTGACTCGTATAAATGATATCACATGTCTACTCGAAAGTTTCCTCTAGCTGCAGCATGGTCTTTTTTTGTAAGGTATATCTTTCCTGCTGCGGTATTTCCTCACTCTTGTTACAATTAAAGATATAACTCGTTGTGTGAAATGTGGAGAAGAAATATGGCAGTTAGGCAGGTAGTGGTTTCTCTTCTTTCATGTCTCCCAGTAAGTCTTATTACTTGGTTGCATAGTGCGCCTGGATGTCTTTTTAACCAAATGAAACCAGTGATCCCGCAACGTCATACACATGAGATCTCCACTTCACTAAATTGAAGCTTGTTACTATAAAAATCGTTTCCTGGTCATGTAGAAGAACTGTTCATCATCAGAACCGTTACTGAACTGGAACATCTATGCTTCAGTGCCAGTGTCCCGGTGGATCAATATATAGGTTTAACCTGTAGGATCTAAAAACAGCATCCCTTTTTAGTGTCAGCTCCCGTTCTGAAATACTGAACATGTCGACACTGCTCATTCACATTAAACTGATCATTATAGCGACTTATTGAAAATGATTTCTCTTGGACGTGAATGAAAATATAGTTGGGCACAGAACAAACGACAAAAGGTACTCAACTTATCTGCGGCTAAGAGATTAAGCTCCCTTGCAGGAAGACGTACAAAAATCTGCTTTTGTGACAAGTCTGTAAGTGGATTCTGCCACATATATCTCATATAGAGTTTAAAAAAATAGTCTGTCACTACTTTCGTACCCCTTCGTTCTTGGAGGTCTTGGTTTCATTATTTGTACTCCGCACTGAGATTCTACAATTTGCTCTTCACTTAAATCAACTAAGCTTCCTGGAAAACGATTTCGGTACTATGAAAATTATAGTCTTTAGGGTTTTACTAATTAGAAAAGAAAATGATGTCCCCTTTGTTGTTCGTTTAGCTGTCTGCCATCTTTTTATCATAAATGATTTGCACGACTAGATCAAACGAATAAAAAGATAGTTCAGTTTCATTAAATGATTCTATGGAGTGTTGGTCATGTTTGCTTGGAGTTGTTAATTGCTAACAAGACAATCAACATAGCGTAAAGTAACCGAATAAATCACTGTGGCATGTACGACGAACATAACCGTTAGGACAGTACGGCCAGATTTAGCTTTAAAGGGCTGGGGCAGCAGTTCACCTATCCAAGTGCCTTTGCTAACAGCACATCTACAGGGCTCCTTACCATATCGGTTGGACCCTAAGTGGCTGGGAACCGTAAGTCGCAATTTCAGCTGGAAAGAGCTGATGGTAGGGCTCCAGTGTGGCGCAGACCCTCTAAGTCATGGAACCAAGCTGTCAACAAGGAACGGTGAAAGGTAGTGTCCCATAATGGTGTGATCTGTGTTTACATGGAACGGCCTGTGTCCTTTGATCCAACTGAACCGGTCATTGACCAGAAACGGCTATATTCGGCTATTTGAAGACCGGATGATCCATGGACTTCATGTCCCAAACAGCAATGCCATTTTTATGGATGATAATGCGCCAAGTCGTTGGGCTACAAATGTTCGCAATTTTGTTTGAATAACGCTCTGAACAATTTGTGCTTATGATATGGCTAGCTAGATCATCCAACATGAATCCCACGGTATGTTTATGGGACATATTTGAGAGGTTAGTTTGTACACAAAATCCTGCACTGGTAACACTTTAGGAACAACGAGTGTCAATAGAGGCAGCATGGCTCAACATTTCTGCAGTGGACTTCAAACGACTTCTTGAGACCACGCTACTTCGAGCTGCTGCACTACGCCGGGCAAGAAGAGATCCGCCGCGATTTTAGGAGGTATCCCACTATTTGGTGATTTCAGCGTAAATAAATTGTTACGTTTATTTGTAGGGTTCGAGCGATGACTGTCACAAGGTACAGACGGCTGTTCAGTAGACTGTATTGTACCTGCAGTTCTTCTACGCTGCCAGAAGGAAAGAAAATAAAATAAGAAAAGAAAAAAAAATTAGTATAGCTCGAAAGAAGACGCCGATTTCGATCTGATGACCGCATGCGCTACCTGGGAATATCAGATGTACTGATAATGGTTTCAGCACCGTCCGACAACTGCTAGCGTTGTGCCATACCTACCAGTGCGCCAAGTGTCTCTATCATTTACTAGGGACTCTTCACAGCCAGATACTTCAGTATAGTGCAAACGCATAAAGAAAGCAGCCATCACTGGTGCTTCCTACAGCCATCTGACTAAGTTTGAAATTGTTGCCCTCCGAGTGGCGGGATGCACCTTACGAAGAATTGCTACACACGTTGGACGTGCTGCGTCTGTTGTGCAACTATATTTTTATCATTGTACATTTGAATATTCTCACATCCGTAGACAAGATTGTGGACATCAGTCCAGTACAGACGCCCCCCAGAAACGGCAGATCGTACAGTGGTGGAGGAGGAAGTTAGAGTTTAATGTTCCATCGACAATGGGGTCACTAGAGGCTGAGCATGAGCTCTGACTATTGAGGGACGAGGAAGGAAACCGATCGTGCGCTTTTCAGGGGAATCATTCCAGCATTTGCTTGAAGGGATTTAGAGACATCATGGGGAGCTTAAATCTATATGGCCAGACGGGTATGTGAACCGTCATCCTCCCGAATGCCAGTGCTAACCATTGCACCACCTCGCTCGGTAGATCGTAAAGCTACCACAGCACAGATAAGAGGGCTTGTGAGCTCATACATGTCGACATGAACTGGTGCGAACTTGTTATTAGTAGTGGGACTACGGGCACGCACACCTCTAGCTCGTCTTCCATTCACACCACAGCATCATCGTGCAAGGCTTGACTGGTGCCGTCGGAGGATCACTTGGAGGATGGAATGGCGTGCCGTGGTCTTCAGCAATGACAGCAGATTCTGCCGGCACAACGTGGACCTGGGGAGCGCTGTCTCTTAGAGTGCATTCGTGCAAGACACACTTATCCCGTCCAGACTTTACGGCATGAGGTACGATAGGCTACAACCCTTGTTCACCTGTGCAGTTTCTGGACGTTGCACTAACCGGCGCTCAGTACGAGCAGAGTGTTATTAGACCCGTTCTTGTGCCATTCTTGCAACAGGAATGTGATGTGTTGTTCCAACAGAATAATGCTCGCCCACGTACTGCCCACGAAACTCAACGTTCTCTGAAATACGTGCAGTAACTTCTCTGGCCAGCGCGATCTCCGGACTTGACCCCAGTAGAGCATGTGTGAAACATGATGGGACGAAAAGTGACTCGTGCGACTTGTCAGGTAACGAGTTTTTGTGTGTTCATCCTTTTGGAACGAGGTCTTTGAGACGACGGTCGTTTATTATTGTGAGAAAATAAAACGCCTACAGCCGTCCTTATGATTTTATTCATTTTGTTGCATTGCAGTGCCGAAACTGGTTGCAACAAAATAAAAACAAAATAAATTAAATCAAAAGGACGGCTGTAGGCGTTTTATTTCTCGCAAACGTCAAGCAACAATTCTTACGGAACTACGTGAACAGGTCGAGCAAGCAAGGCGTACATACCCAGGCCAGTATTCGCCATCTGTTCAATCGACTGGATGCCACAGTCAGCAGCTGAATTTTCCCCCGTGAAGGCTACACCACATACCGATATGAGTGTTTCAGCATGGGTGTTTCAGCATTGGTACCTCAGAATCGCTTGTGCTATTGATCTGTATATGTAATCATTTCATGTACCCTTATGCACTGCTGTAACAATAAATCTTCAGTGAATTGAAAATTAGTCACAACAAAAATAATAGCCATCTTGTAGTTACATAAGACAGATTATTCTAAGAGTCGCTGTAATTAATATTTTTCTTTCACAGTGATGAAGTAACTGACTGTGATGTACCTAGGGTCGTCGCCATTGTTAAGAAATGTTTTGAGCTTCCTTATGAAAGTTTAACGGTAAATTAAGGGGTTCAGCCAATAGCCTTTAACATTTATCTTTATTTTAAGATTTTTGACACTACCTCTACCTCTATTATGGTTGCCAGTAATTTGGTGAAGTGGTATCTCCATATCTAACTACTCTCCCAATCCTAAATTTTTTCACTATTTAAATCTCATGGAAGCAGTACTATTGATGTACATATGTTTTCATATTGTCATCGCCTGAATCAGTGCCTCCTTTCTCGAAGGCTCTTCGAACAAATTGTACTTAAACGGGGTGAAAAAGCTTATAATTTCAGACAAAGTGGTACCTCATACATATTGCTCCCTTTCACAGTTAAGTCCACGTCTTGCTAATGGTGATTGTATAATACCCACGCCCGCATCTCGTGGTCGTGTGGTAGCGTTCTCGCTTCCCACGCCCGGGTTCCCGGGTTCGATTCCCGGCGGGGTCAGGGATTTTCTCTGCCTCGTGATGGCTGGGTGTTGTGTGATGTCCTTCGGTTAGTTAGGTTTAAGTAGTTCTAAGTTCTAGGGGACTCATGACCATAGATGTTAAGTCCCATAGTGCTCAGAGCCATTTGAACCATTTTACAATACCCACTTCTATAACCCACTAGCTCTGTTGTTTTTTTTCTGTGCATTTGGCGGTAATTTTAGTGCATAACCTGAACAATATGTATAGACCACTGATTGGTCTACATTTATTTATGTCCAAACTATCTACTTTCTTTTAAAGCTGAACTTTACAGAGGTATTCCAGAATGAATTTTCGCTATGCAGTGGAGTGTGGGATGATTTGGAACTTTCTGGGCGATTAAAACTGTGTACCTGACAGAAATTCGAACTTGGAGCTTTTCTTTCGCAGGAAAATGCTCTGCTAAAAAGTTTTAAATCCCCATATATTCTCCTGCAGAATCAGTTTTCATTCTGAAAACAATGTCCTAGGTTGTAGCTAAGCCATGTCTCCGCAGTACCGTTTCTACCTGTGGTGCTAGTCTCTCAAGGTATACAGGAGAACTTTTGTGATGCTTTTAAAATAGTGAATAAGGTACTAGGGATATTAAAGCTGTGAGGTCGAATCGAAAGACACTGGTCTCAGATTAGAGTTCCCGTCCGGCACACACTTTTAATGTGCCACACGCTTTCCATTTTAACTGAATTTATTTTTGCTCCGAATTCATTATGTACATATTTTTGCAGGTATACGTTGGGTTCCTTTTCCATTTTATTGAAACATTGTCATCTTCAGGATTTTAATAGTAGCACTGGACATATTCCACAGACGTTTATGAACAGTTATGTTTAATGCAGCAATTTCTGCCGTGTTGCTGTCGTAGGTTATTTTCATCATCTTCTTAATCACTGAGTTCTGCTTTGTTGATCGAATCGTAACTCAATATCTGGAGCCCAAGAGTTCAGTACATTGAAATTTTGTGAGTCCGTGCTCCGTGTGTAACCTGGATAATGCTTGTCTGAATGCAAAGAGAACACGTGATACAATTTTTGCTGAGCAGTGATAAGCTACACTAACATGTAAAGTTAATGTGGAATCTGTGTGTGTGTCCATTGGATACGCAATCTTAGGTAAAATACTATAGCTAAAGGACTGAAAATTTGCATGAAAAGAGCTAAAACATCTGGCCCACATATAAACCACTGACGTTTCAAATTTTGAAGCATTTGAAGATGGTGGCTTTAGATGTCTTCACTAATGGAAATTTAATGTTTTTCCACGTTTAGCAGCTAAACGGCACATCCAGTATCATTTACGATTAGAAAGTCAAAGCTGTAAAGCATTCACTATAGACATATTCATTTTTAGGCATATTCAATCGCTCGGAAACAAACTGAAGATAATGTGGATTTGTGTCATTAATAAGACAAGAACGTATTGGGTACCGTGGCACTTCATTTCAGTGAACAAAGTTCCTCATATCGTAGCGTTTACATCTCATATAGTTTGCATGTCTGGTAGATCACAGGCTTCTTCTCCGATCGTGTTTACATCATAAACACTCTGTATACACTGACCAAAGCAAAGATACCATCTTAGATACATTACAGGCTCCTCATACTGGCGTTTTTACGTCACATATACCGTACATGGAGAGAACTAAGCAAGGATAACATATTAGGTATACCATAGTCATTTTGTGGCCGTGTTTACGGCACTAACCCTTCGTATAAACTGAACTAACTAAAGACGACGTATTAGGTAGATTATGAGCTACTTTTTGTGTGGTGTTTACAATAGATGCACTTTATATACCTCGAAATACAGTTGGCGAATTAGATAGATCGCAGACTTCTTTTCAAGCCGTCCTTCCGTAACACTGAACTAAGCAGAGATGGAGTAGTGGGTAGATCACACGCTCTTTTTCCGATAGTGGTTACGTGAGATACACCTGGTATATTCGAAGCTAAGCTCAGATTCTGTATTAGGTAACCTTTACTAGTTCAATAAAAACAAAGTGTGAAGTAAACGCAATAGCAAAAGGACACTGCTACCACGGACAGAGAACAGCATATCTTACTCAGAAGTCGTATGTCTAATAGATATATGCTTTATTTACATAATGTCCACCCCTGGTAGCGGAGTGGTCAGTGCGACAGAATGTCAATCCAAAGGGTCCGGGTTCGATTCCCGGCTGGGTCGGAGATTTTCTCCGCTCAGGGAATGGGTGTTGTGTTGTCCTAATAGTCATCATTTCATCCCCATAGACGCGCAAGTCGCCAAAATGGCGTCAAATCGAAAGACCTGCACCAGGCGAACGGTCTATCTGACGGGAGGCCCTAGCCACAGGACATTTCATTTCATTTCATTGACATAATTCCACCTAATGATGTATATCAGCCGCTCCGAAATCCATAATTCAAAGAATAATACATTGTGACGTAATAATAAAAATAATAATAATAGTATTAATAAAAATACACTCCTGGAAATTGAAATAAGAACACCGTGAATTCATTGTGCCAGGAAGGGGAAACTTTATTGACACATTCCTGGGCTCAGATACATAACATGATAACATTGACAGAACCACAGGCACATAGACACAGGCAACCAGGCAACAGAGCATGCACAATGTCGGCACTAGTACAGTGTATATCCACCTTTCGCAGCAATGCAGGCTGCTATCGTAGAGATGCTGGATGTAGTCCTGTGGAACGGCTTGCCATGCCATTTCCACCTGGCGCCACAGATGTATCAGCGTTCGTGCTGGACGTGCAGACCGCGTGAGACGACGCTTCATCCAGTCCCAAACATGCTCAATGGGGGACAGATCCGGAGATCTTGCTGGCCAGGGTAGTTGACTTACACCTTCTAGAGCAAATTGGGTGGCACGGGATACATGCGGACGTGCATTGTCCTGTTGGAACAGCAAGTTCCCTTGCCGGTCTAGGAATGGTAGAACGATTGGTTCGATGACGGTTTGGATGTACCGTGCACTATTCAGTGTCCCCTCGACGATCACCAGAGGTGTACGGCCAGTGTAGGAGATCGCTCCCCACACCATGATGCCGGGTGTTGGCCCTGTGTGCCTCGGTCGTATGCAGTCCTGATTGTGGCGCTCACCTGCACGGCGCCAAACACGCATACGACCATCATTGGCACCAAGGCAGAAGCGACTCTCATCGCTGAAGACGACACGTCTTCATTCGTCCCTCCATTCACGCCTGTCGCGACACCACTGGAGGCGGGCTGCACGATGTTGGGGCGTGAGCGGAAGACGGCCTAACGGTGTGCGGGACCGTAACCCAGCTTCATGGAGACGGTTGCGAATGGTCCTCGCCGATACCCCAGGAGCAACAGTGTCCCCAATTTGCTGGGAAGTGGCGGTGCGGTCCCCTACGGTACTGCGTAGGATCCTACGGTCTTGGCGTGCATCTGTGCGTCGCTGCGGTCCGGTCCCAGGTCGACGGGCACGTGCACCTTCCGCCGACCACTGGCGACAACATCGATGTACTCTGGAGACCTCACGCCCAACGTGTTGAGCAATTCGGCGGTACGTCCACCCGGCCTCCAGCATGCCCACTATACGCCCTCGCTCAAAGTCCGTCAACTGCACATACGGTTCACGTCCACGCTGTCGCGGCATGCTACCAGTGTTAAAGACTGGGATGGAGCTCCGTATGCTACGGCAAACTGGCTGACACTGACGGCGGCGGTGCACAAATGCTGCGCAGCTAGCGCCATTCGACGGCCAATACCGCGGTTCCTGGTGTGTCCGCCGTGCCGTGCGTGTGGTCATTGCTTGTACAGCCCTCTCGCAGTGTCCGGAGCAAGTATGGTGGGTCTGACACACCGATGTCAATGTGTTCTTTTTTCCATTTCCAGGAGTGTAATTTCAATTCCGTGTGGGTCAATGGTCTGATGCAAGTCTACTCCAATAACTTCTCGGGAAAGGAGAACTACAGTTTACCAAGCGTAGTTTATGGCGGATCTTCACCTCACTCAAAGGTGAAAGTTGGATAAAATGCAGACAAATATGCTGTTGTACAACCAGAATACGGTCCCCTCACTTTTCTATTTCATGTTGTGCCCTTTACCACTAGCCCACCAGACACAAGGTTTCCACTGGTTCCAGTAACTTGTAATTTCAGCTGATAATTTATAGTACTCACGGTAAAGCACTACGATTCGTGTTTAAAACTAATCCTTGAAGATTATTGAGAAATGTAATTGGTGCTGATGGGACTGACATTTCTGTTAGGGGCCTTAGTTCCGTGCGGTACTTGCTGCTGACGGAGCTGGTTCTTTCGTCCAGCTGGACCACGTGGGCAGGGCGGGCGCTTATTGCCTCTGAGCGCCAGGGAAACGCCGGCGTCCGTGATGGCCGCGGTTACTGGAGCCTTTGAGGAGGCGTGTTTTATGGCTGCCTGAAATGCTTCCGCCGCTCATAACTGCTAACGGGCGCGCTCAAGCCATATTGCTCAAGTTGCATGGCCGCCACGCCGGGTTGCATCAGTTGAGAAAATCGACGCCAAGTAAGAGGCGGCCATAATGTCCTCCAGAGTTACGGGTCTAAGGTGCTTTCCATTTGCTGCTGGAGACCCAAATGAAAAGAAGCACTCTAAGTCAACATCAGTTTCTGTTCTGCTTCACTGAAGACATACTTTCAAACACTGACACGTTTTTCGGTTAGCTGATGACAGAGAAGAACAACTGCAAGGCTTTGTCGACTGCGTTGTCAACGGCACATTGTATCAGGATTAGCTTTGCTCTGTCCTATTCTAAACGTGTGTAGAGCATCATGCTGTGCCTTAATTTTTATTATCTTCTTGTGTGGTACTTACGCAAGATATAAGATGGTTGCAACAGAAACCACCATTTAATTTCGCTAAGCATCTCCGTTATACTTTCGTATTAAGTATGAGGTTGTGCAGTATCTCGTTATAACGTTCAGAGCTCCTACACAGTCCTGCAGTAAGACATTAAGATATTTTGTTACTCCAGTCATAAACGATGACATTCACTTTTGATGTGATGCAGTCTTTTTTCTGAGACTGAAGATATTACTGTCGAAAGTTTTTATTTTTCTAAATGTGGACACACATTATGAGGTACAACGTGGTCACTGGTCACTTAGCTACAAACAAATACGAAACTGAAATTTAAAAACGTTTCAGTCGAAAAAATCTTGTGAGTATTCTATTTAATCGTCTATGTGTTACGTTATTATACTATTAAACACAATTAATCAGTAAGTAAACACAAATTAAGCAGAAGTATTATTAAAAAGCAGTTTTAAATTAATTACATTTTGCAATAGAAGCTATTGGAAACTAAAACCAATTTCCATCCCCAAAACAGGCAAAATTATTGAGACATTAGGGAAACTCAGTTCATTTGCAAGTATTAGTTGTTCCATGGTCACAGAGTTGTTTCAGGGTACAAGATGGTACACGGACAACGAAGAAAGGCGTAACTTTCGACACGCTGCATAAATAGTTCTAAATATGTAGCAATTTACTCGCCGTAAAGTTTTGTGGCTGAAGAATTAGGAAAGTATTCCAAACAGCTTTAATATATTACACAGTACGTACACTAATGGCCATTAAAATTGATACACCAAGAAGAAATGCAGATGATAAACGGGTATTCATTGGACAAATATATTATACTAGAACTAACATATGATTACATTTTCACGCAATTTTGGTGCATAGATCCTGAGAAATCAGTACCCAGAACAACCACCTCTGGCCGTATTAACGGCCTTGATACGCCTGGGAATTGACTCAGAGCTTGGATGGCGTGTAAAGGTACAGCTGCCCATGCAGCTTCGACACGATACCACAGTTCATCGAGAATAGTGACTGGCGTATTGTGACGAACAAATTGCTCGGCCACCATTCACCAGACGTTTTCAAGTGGTGAGAGATCTGGAGAACGTGCTGGCCAGGGCAGCAGTCGAACATTTTCTGTATCCAGAACGGCCCGCACAGGACCTGCAACATGTGATCGTACATTGTCCTGCTGAAATGTAGGGTTTCGCAGGGAATGAATGAAGGGCAGAGCCACGAGTCGTAACACATCTGAAATGTAACGTCGGCTGTTCAAAGTGCCGTCAATGCGAACAAGCGGTGAACGAGACAACCAATGAAACCGCATACCATCAAGCCGGATGATACGCTACTATGGCGATGACGAATACACGCTTCCAATGTGAGTTCACCGCGATGTCGCCAAACACGGATGCGACCATCATGATAATATAAACAGAACCTGGATTCATTCGAAAAAATGAAGTTTTGCCATTCGTGCATCCAGATTAGTCGTTGAGTACCCCATCGCAGGCGCTCCTGTCTGATGCAGCGTCAAGGGTAACCGCAGCCACGGTTTCCGAGCTGATAGTCCATGCTGCTGCAAACGTCGTCGAACTGTTCGTGCAGATGGTTGTTGTCTTGCAAACGTCCCCATCTGTTAGATCAGGGATCGAGGCGTGGCTGCACGATCTGTTACAGCCGTGCGCATAAGATGCCTTTCATCTTCGTGCTAGTGATACGAGGCCGTTGGGATCCAGCACGGCGTTCCGTGTTACCCCCCTGAACCCACAGATTCCATATTCTGCTGACAGTCATAGGATCTCGACCAATGCGAGCAGCAATGTCGCGGTACGATAAACCCCATCGCTATAGGCTACAAT
Organism: Schistocerca gregaria; assembly: GCF_023897955.1. Lineage (NCBI taxonomy): Eukaryota > Metazoa > Arthropoda > Insecta > Orthoptera > Acrididae > Schistocerca > Schistocerca gregaria. The sequence goes on from NC_064920.1 coordinate 1,022,916,921, forward strand.
CGGACCTTTATCAAAGTCGGAAACGTGATGGTACGCATTTCTCCTCCTTACACGAGGCATCACAACAACGTTTCACCAGGCAACGCCGGTCAACTGCTGTTTGTGTATGAGAAATCGGTTGGAAACTTTCCTCATGTCAGCACGTTGTAGGTGTCGCCACCGGCGCCAACCTTGTGTGAATGCGCTGAAAAGCTAATCATTTGCATATCACAGCAGCTTCTTCGTGTCGGTTAAATTTTGCGTCTGTAGCATCTTCGTGATGCAGCAATTTTAATGGCCGGTAGTGTAAATGTATAGAGAGCGAGATACACCAAAAAGGCCCTTATCCAGTCAGTTACTCGGCGTCGCGTTGATTGGTAGAGTTGTTAGATGTCCTCGTGAAGAATATCATGTCAAATACTGGCAAGGGGCGCGTTAGAGCGTCAAAATCCCGAAGTGCTTGAAGGGCCCTCCCCGTATGTTCCACATTTTCTGAATTGTGGAGACATCCTGCGACCTTGCTAGCGAAGGTAGAGTTTGGGAAGCAGGACAAGCAGTAGAAACTCTCGTGGTGTGAAGACGGCAGTTTCTTGCTGTAGTTTAAGCTCAGGATGGCTTGTCACGGATGGCATCCAAATGGGGGGTTGAGTGTCGTTGATATATCCCTGTGCCGTACGGGTGCCACCGATGACAACCAAAGGAGTCCTTGTACTATACGAAATGGCACCCCAGCGCAGTGGTTAGCACACTGGACTCGCATTCGCGAGGACGAGGGTCCAATCCCGTGTCCGGCCATCCTGATTTAGGTTTTCCGTGATTTCTCTAAATCGCTCCAGGCAAATGCCGGGATGGTTCCTTTGAAAGGGCACGCCCGACTTCCTCCCCCGTCCTTCCCTAATCCGATGAGACCGATGACCTCGCTGTTTGGTCTCTTCCCCCAAACAACCCACCCAACCCGTCACTCCTGGGTGTCGGGCAATATGGCGGGCGACAATCAGGTTGGTATCCCACCAGTGTCCGGGGCTCTCCAGGCACGTATTCAGCCTGGAATCTCATTAACTGGAGTCTTATTGTCTTCAGTGCTGAGCCTCGCTTCGAACTGAGCCACTATGACCATCGAAGACGCGTTTGGAGACGGCTCGGACAGCGATGGGACACCAACCTGATAGTCGCCCGCCATACGGTCGACAGCCAAGAGTGGTGGTCTGGTGTGCCATTTCTTTCTATACCACCACCCCTTTGGCTGGATCTGCGGCACTGTCACAGCACAGCAGTACGTCGACAGTATTCTGCGCTCGTTCTGTTGCCTTCCGTGTCGAGTCAACCTGGGCTTACATTTCAGAAAGATAATATCCGACTGCACATGGCGAGAGTTTCTACAGCTTGTCTTCTTGCTTATCAAACCCTACCTTCGCTAGCAAAGTCGCCGTATCTCTCCCCAATTGAGAACGTATGGAGCATTGTGGGTAGGGCCTTCCAAACGTCTTGGAATTTTGACTATCTAGCTCGCCAATTGGGTATAATTTGGCACGATGTCCCTCAGGAGCGAATCCAAAAACTCTATCAATCATTGACTAACTGAATGACTGTTTGGATAAGGGCCAGAGGTAGACCAGCACGTTACTGATTTTCTCAGTTTGTGAAGCTGTTTCTCTTGAAAAAATCAGTTTTTCTGAAACTGTAATCACTTGCTCGTCTGTAAATCTACATCACACCTACCGAGTTTCGTCTGATTCGAGTAATTCCTTAGTGGTGCGTCGCTCTTCTTCCTCTTAGAGTATTTACAAATGCTGCACAAAACCAAACCTCGTTTCTAACAACCACAAAACCTGTAGAAAATGGCGGAAACAACTTACGGCGGTCCCTAACACACATTTCGTCATATGATTATGAAATCACTAACTAGACCGAAGTACCGATCGGAAACATCATGTGTTCGTATTCACATTGTCTTCGGTACACCACCCTTCCATATATCATTAATCCTAGCATCACGACTCCGGATTGGTTCGATGTCTTCTGTCCTGCTGTTCCTAATGAGGCCTCCTATCACCAGAGCGACACTACCAAATTGGTGACGGCAGTAGTCAGTAGCCATAGTTGATTATTTTGTCCCATTGATCAAATTCGTGACAGACGTTATGGTGTGGAACGTGTTAGCAGAACAAACGCAACCCACTTAGATACATTTAAATAAATATAAAAAACAAAAAGTTATATTTATCTGGCTGCATGTAAGTCATTCACACATTTTTTTAGTGACTATATTTACTCAACGAGTCCTCTACTGCACAGAAAGAGTTAACTAGAAATCTCATTTATCTGCGTTTGAAAGCACTTCTGCGTCTTGTAAATGTTGTCCTTTACATGTGCAGTTACCGATACCGGTAAAACGTCTTTACTCGTGGTTGTTCTGTTCCTTTGTCGCCAGGCAGGCTGTGTAGGCTGTGTTAGTTCAGCTGTTCTACCATATATACTGCGGTTTATTATAGTTTTTAATTCATTCTATAATAAAAATACGCACAACATTGTACCTGACCTACAGACGATGAATGAAAAATTATTAATTTGTATCAAATACTTGTAGTTTAAACCAAACTCTAATTTTATCGCTACAGGAAATCTAAATTGCTAATACTCTTACACAATATTGAACAATGCCAAAGGCCGATGACAGAGTTTTAATAGATAGTAGCCCATCGACTTTAAATCGATGGTTTGGTCTTCGTTACCTGAATGCTGTCTGTTGCCAATCGAGATTTCTAATTACCTGTCTGACAGCACACTCTATATTCTGTAGGTGAAATTACTATCGAATTTAGTAGTATCTTTAGGATATGAAACGACAGTAACGTTAAATTATCCTGTGTTTCTATTAAATTGGGTCTTACGGGACATTGTAATAATGCGTATAAAACAAGTTTCACATTTAAATCGTCACATGTAACTAAAAATAAACACACAGCAGCCATTGAGATTCATTTTGGATAAAATAATTTTAGGTATTGGGTTGTTCCATTGTAAACTACTGAAAACAGCTGTATCTCCGACGTTTCGACCAACTTGTTGCAATTATCTTCAGAGCGGTTCACAGAACCGCAGCAAGTCGGTAGAAACGTCAAAGATTTAGCTGTAGTTCACGGTGACGTGGCACAGTACCTAAAATTATTTTATCCAAAATGACATCGGCCTTGGAAATTTAAGTACTTATAATGGGATTTATGTTTCAAAGGACGTACCAGCTCCATATAATTCAAGCAACAAAAACTGTGACTGACTGCAGGGAAAGTTTTGTGGATGAGGCACACCACCATACTATTGCTACAAAAATTTCCTATGAATTAGCTAATAAGAAATTTCATCCAAATAAAAGAAGGAAAGACGAAAATAAAGAATGATTCTGTGACCTATCCAATAGAGCAGCACACTATCGTAGAGTCTTCCTATAACCAGCCCCTGCAATGAAATAACAGCAACATTCATGGACCCAGTTCCACAGAGGCTGAATTATTTGGTCATTTTTTTTATTTTCGTGACTGAATGTAATGGGAGGAGTTTTAGTGCAAAACGTACGTTCCGAACAAGTCAAAAGATCCTGTATGTGAGAATAATGCAAAATGATTAAGGCCTGTGAAATTTTATAGGTGTGCGATTAATTCATTGTGGATGCATTTTCTTTCGTAATAGAAATACTGGCTCTAAGTAAGTAGGAATTTGTAACTTCACTATGGTTGTTGTTGGGATGTTTAAGAGGGACTAAACAGCTAAGGTCATCAGTACCCTTCACTATGGCTGCTAACTATTAAAAAGATGTGAAATTAATCGACAGATGGAAACTAGTTGTTGCTACCAAACCGGGCGACTATACGACCACAAATTTCTATATGATTCACCTGTAAATTACGGGTTCGGTGATGTAATGTTTCTTTAAACTGTTATTGAAGCACTGAACGTTAATTAGCTGAGAGAATCAGTTAACATTTTACGTAACAACGTAAGTTAATAAATGGATTAATGAATAAGGAGATATTAAAGGAATGATCTCTCAAGATGATGTTGTAGTCTAACCACAGGAACTGTCATTTTAATCAGATCAGTCACAAACTTACTTTGAATGATGGATTCCACAGGCTGATCTTTAAACACAGTAAATTAATAAGAGATCAACAGATTGAAGCGGAGCGTTAAAAAGTAATAACGAATGTACGGAAGAGGCAGGGCACTTATGTCAATCAAAATAAATTAAATTTCTGAAGTTAACCAAGTTCTTTCAGGACTACGTACAGTAACCAATAAATCAAGGGAAATGTTCACTCACTGACACCTATCCTGGCATTCGCTGGCCGAATATTTTCCATTTACCGAACTGTTACACTGAAATATTCCTGATTCCCGAATAGAAACACATCGAAATAATGCCGTGTTCCTACCGTTACTTAAACTCATGTGGCTCACCTTACCAAACAACCTTACCCACTAGCATATGAACATAAAAAATGAACCATACTATACTCACCTATTAAAAATTTTGTCATGTAGCCAACCACTAAATTCAATCTATTTTAGAGTTTTTCTATATTTCATAAATACGTTGTATACTCTCCTCCCGATCAGGCCATGAAGGCTCAATGGTTACCGACCGGGCGCCATGTCATCCTCAGCCCACAGGCGTCAACCGATGCGGATGTGGAGGGGCATGTGGTCAGTACAGCGCTCTCCCGGCCGTATGTCAGTTTCCGAGACCGGAGCCGCTACTTCCCAATCAAGTAGCTCCTCAGTTTGCCTCACAAGGCTGAGTGTATCCCGCACGCTAACAGCGCTATGCAGACCGGATGGTCACCCATCAAAGTGCGCCGGCCTAGGTGGCCGAGCGGTTCTAGGAGCTACAGTCTGGATCCGCGCGACCGCTACGGTCGCAGATTCGAATCCTGCCTCGGCCATGGATGTGTGTGATGTCCTTAGGTTAGTTAGGTTTAAGTAGTTCTAAGTTCTAGACGTTAAGTGCTCAGAGCCATTTGAACCATCCAAGTGCCAGCCCAGTCCGACAGCGCTTAACTTCGGTGATCTGACGGGAACCGGTGTTATCATTTGCGGCAAAGCAGTTGGCGCACGTTGTATACACTTTTAAATAATTTGTAAACTGATATTAGTTTATTACACACTAATTACACACTAGAATAATCACCTCTGATTTATACTTTATACCACATACATGGAACAGCAAAAAGCTAGTGAAAATCATGTCTTTATTCAGCTTCTCTCCTGGAGATGGTCAAATATTACATCGAGGAGACACAATTTATGCGATACGCATATGCGCATCTACATATGGCAGTAGTATCACTTCCACAAAGTACAAAAGGGCACTGCGTTGGCGGGGCTGTTAGTTTTACTCACCTGATTCATGTGAACAGGTTTCCGACGTTATTATGACCTCACAACGGGAATCAACAGACTATGAACGCGGAATGGTGGTTGGGGCTAGACGCACAGGACATTCCTTTCCGGAAATCGTTACGGAATTCGGTATTCCGATATCCAGAGTGTCAAGGGTGTGCGGAGAATACCAAATTTCAGGCATTGCCTGCCGTCACCGTCAACGCAGTGGCCCTCGGCCTTCATAACAACTGCGGCGTTTGCATAGAGTTGTCAGTGCTAACAGAGAAGCAACAGTGCGTGAGACAGCCGCAGAAATTAATGTGGAATGTACGACGAACGTATACGTTGGGACAGTTTGGCGGAATTTGTCGTTAACAGGCTATGGCAGCAGATGACCGACACGAACGCCTTTGCTAACAGTAGTACGCCGCCTGCAGCGCCTCTCCTGGGCTTGTGATCGTATCGTTTGGATCCTAGATGAGTGGAAAACGGTGGCCTGATCAGATGAGTATCGATTTCGATTGGTATGGGCTAATGGTAGGGTTGGAGTGTGGCTGACAACAATCTTCTCTGCAAGCTGGTGGTGGCTCTGCAATAGTGTGGGCTGTGTTTGCAAGGAATGGACTGGATCATCTGGTCAAGTTGAATCGATCTTTGACTGGAAGTGGTTATGTTCGACTGCTTGGAGACCATTTGCAGCCATTCATGTTCCCAACCAACAATGTCAGAGGGGGACAACTGTTCGCGACTGGTTTGAAGAACGTTCTCGACAGTTCGAGTGAATGATTTGGCCACCAAATTCGCCGGACATGAATTCCATCGAAGATTTATGGGACCTAATAGAAAGGTCAGTTCGCGAACAAAATCCTTCACCAGCAACACTTTTTGCAGTTTCGGACAGCTATGGAGGCAGCATGGCTCAGTATTTCTGCAGTGGACGTCCAATAATTTGTTAAGTCCATGCCACGTCGAGTTGCTGCACTACGACACGGTATTTACCTCAGCGTCAATAAGTTGTTGTTTTTATTTGTAGCAGTAGAAGGAAAAACAACTACAAAGTGTGAACAATATAATTTCCTTGAATATTAGATATCAGTGTAACACCAGTTGCGACAAATTTCGCATCTGCACCGTCTTATAAAGACCACAATAACCGCGGGCCACTGTGTCCGAGCGGTTCTAGGCACTTCAGTCCGGAACTGCGCAACTGCTACGGTCGCAGGATGTGTGTGATGTCCTTAGGTTAGTTACGTTTAAGTAGTTCTATGTTCTAGGGGACTGATGACCTCAGATGTTAATGCCCATAGTGCTCAGAGCCATTTGAACCATTTGAACCACAATAACCGGTAAACTGACTCCCTAAACAAGGTTGAATAGACACACACATTGGACACACACACACACACACACACACACACAAAGCACTAACTGGCTACTGTTATTCACTCTGGTGGAGGAAAAAAATCAAATAACTGACGTTCAAACCGGACTTTGTTTGCTATATCCAACGATACAACGCAACACTTGTTACATACTGCGGCGGATGGGGCTCACATAAACACGCACACATGACCGGATACAGTGCAAGCGTGTCAGCTTGTACGTTACTTCAGGATACGGCATGGTCGTGGTTACTGTGCGAAAGGGAGAGGGGTGGAGAGGTTTCTTGGAGGGAAAACGATCTGTCCGAGCGGTGCTGCTGTACGCCTGGGGCGAGAATAACGGCTGCTGCTGCTACTCCTCAGTTTGCCGTGGGCGGCGGGGGCGGCGGCGGCGGCGGCGGCGGGGCAAATGGAGGGTGGGGCAAAGTGTTTACCTGCTGACGGGTTTAGTGACCGGTAAACAGAGAAGCCGGCCTTCTGCCTGTGCCGCGCTCGTAAAACAGCCTGTCTGCAGCCTTCGCAGACGGTTGAACTTTCGCCAAGACCAGAGTGGGAGGCAGTAGTTCTCATCTCAGGGTGCGGCGTCGATAGCCATACGCAACTGAATTCAGTATACCATCAAAATTCATATGTCACCCAGACCTTCTGTACATACTGTATATTAAAAGCTCATTGTCTTTATTGAATCTGAACTACTGAAGATGAGATCCTACTAAACTTTCAGGAGTAGTCATAAAGTTTGAATTATTACCTAGAAGAGATCTATGTACGACCTTAGGAGTTGGTGATGGTGTTCGTCCTTCTGCACATAGTCACCCTTTAGTACAGCGTATTTTTTCAATATTTTAAATGTGACAGAAAGTCATTTTAGATTCACGCTATCATTTTCAATAAAATTAAAAAAATAATTCAAAACGGTTATTACGTCGCGAAATAGAGGACACTTGATGTTAGTGGAACCTTTTTATTTTTCTATTAGGAGCTTCGGACGCCATGTCTTTAAATGACCTGCTAAAAGATAATAACGGAGATTTCGTGTTGCAAGTCTATACAGATTAAGGAATTGTTTACTTCCCTTTATTGACATTTGGTTCTTCTCGCCCAATATGGGCGGGTGGTTTTCTGTCAGCGGATTCAAATCGCCTCTCTTCCGCCATATGAAAGTAAAGATTTTAAAGCGTAGTACAAAACTGGGTATCATAGTTGACAAAATTAATTTTCCACACAATAAAAAAAGACACATTGTCAGTCACGCAAGCTATAATGTAAAATGCTGATTTGTTGATTAATTGAATTATTGACAGTGATGGAATGGCAAATGAATGTTTGACAAAATATAAAAGACAGATCGGCAGTTGAATAAGCAAAAACTAAAAAGGCGAAGTGTTAACTAATTAAGATAGAACATGGACGAGTGCAGTGATGCGTGTGCATAGACTGCTAGGGAAAGGGGTATCACGGCAATGTAGCAATTGGGTTAGTGTGTAAGAGGCTGTCTGTGTGGGCGGATGTTTGGATGAGGGATTTGGGAGAGTGAAGCGGGATGCTGTTCCTGACCAATTCTCCAATTCTTAGGATGCGGGTGAAGAGGAGTGGAGAGGAAGAGAGCCGTGACTGAGGGAGGTGGTATGGGTTCTGTTTAGATCTGCTTACGACGACTATATATTAGGGCGGATTTCATGGTTGGGTAAGGGAAGGCAGTTATTGTTTCGTTGGTGGATGATGTGAAGTGTGTGGAGGTGAGGTGCTCTCTTGGCGGAATGTGGTGGTAGAGATGGGGCACAGTACTGGTCAGTGAGCAAGTCGGGGGGGGGGGGGGGTGCGTTATGGGGTCGGTAGTCTTGAGTTTAAGGGGAACAAATGATATTCGAAGGTGTTCAAGATGGCGGAGTGCTTGGCTACGTAAGTTTATTCAATAAGAAATATTTGTACACAACTTATATTCGACAGACTTCGTAAAGAGTGCATTCCATTGAGAACAAAGTTAATAGGAAGCTTTAAAACCGTTGTTAATTGTGAATAAACACAAAACAAATTATCTTCATGAAAAGACTCTTGAAACTTTAATGTATATTACTTGCAGACGACTCAATGTAGCGGCGAATGCTAGATGGCGCAAGCGTGTATGTTCTTACACATGTAAATGCGGAGACGTTACTAATTGTATCATACAATGTCTCTTTCCGAAAGCATAGAATGATGTAAAAAGTATAATAATTCGTACCTTTAATACCAAGAAACAGCTAAACAGGAGTAGCACAGATAGTTAAAGTAATAAGCCAACTAAATGTGTTAAAAACGCAAGAATTGCTAGTGTCATAAGATACTATTTCCTCTTATGAAATGAAATTATCGATACATTATAGAATTGTTATTCTTTTGATTATTACATTTTCGCAACAATGGAAGATATGGTAGACACCGCAGCTGCAGAATTATGCATTTTGGTTGCTCAGGGAAGATTCCGTCTCGAAAATCAGAGCGTCTTCATTCTGGAAATTCTTGCTGCGCGATGGTCTCCTAATCCGACAAACTATGGAGATGTCAATGTGTGCCATCTTGGGAGAATACGCAGGGCGGGGCAGAATTTTGATAGACCACAGAAGCAGCGTGTATGACTGCGTCCTGTGCAGAACGAACTAGTGCGTCGTGGAACAAGAACACGCTCTTGAATAAGTTACAGCGAAAGTAAATTTTGACAGCCTCCAAGAGATTTCAGTAGTATCCTCCACTGACGGTTTTCCCGTAAAAAGCATCGTCTGTTAGTAACGCACCGTTGCAATCCCAAGGAACACTCAGTCCCACCTTGCCCGCTGATGACTAAGTCTTCGCCTTTATCGGCGGTGGTGAATCGCCTTGTTTCCACATATGGGACTGACCCTTTGGCTCGCCGTGACAGTAATATACACAGATTAGTTGGATAAAGATCGTGTGTGGGCAGTCGCGAAATCTTGCGGATAGCGTCCTTTTGTACGTTCAGAGCGTACAAAGTACTAAAACTGGATTACTCTTTCCATCGTTGTCTCCACAGTAATATTCCGGTCTTCGAGCACAAGTGCCTCTATTTATCATTTGATTCTAGATTCTCCTGTCGTAATGCGGCGTGGGTCGCGACGTACTTTATAAGCTCATCCTCAGATTAGACGTGAAGAGAGATTTTTAGTCATCCGTTTCTAGGTACGCGAGTGGCAGCGGTAAGGAATGGAACAGCGATGGCATAAAGCTGAGATTTTCCTGGTGTCTGTGTTGAGAGACAGTACAGAATGACTCTGATGTTAGGTTAAAGAGGTAGGTATAGTGATGTTAGCGGAAATCTGACTCTTTTCACACTGGTCTAGTGTTTATTGCTTCCTCACGTATTAACAAGAAACACAGAAGAGGACAGGCACCAACTCCCTTAAGCGTGAGACATAGATGAAACTTACAACAAATTATAATAAGAAATTGTTACCCTAACCTATAAATTGATTAACATTCGGATATACACAGTAATGTATGATATTACAGACCGCGAACCATGCTGGTGCCAGATTTCGGTTCTTGTCGAATCCTTAGCAGAAGTACTCGTTACAATGTACGTGACATATGGACATGGTTACAAGTCGTCAAATGTACGGTGGGCACCAGTAACCCTAGCCCAGGGGTATGTACAGGCAGAAGTACTCGTTACAATGTACGTGACATATGGACATGGTTACAAGTCGTCAAATGTACGGTGGGCACCAGTAACCCTAGCCCAGGGGTATGTACAGGCAAATTTTGTAAGCCCTTTTTAGTGCACGAAATTAAGTGAGTCTGACTGCTCACTTACGTAACATCTGCTGTAGCCTCGTCCATCCGAGGCGGCTGTTGCTGCATCTGTCAAACTCCAGAACTTTGTGGAACTTTTGAAGTCTGCCTTAATTGGCGTTGACGGCCTCTACATACGGCATTTGGTGTTGTTTCGTTACAGGTGGGAGGTGACTGCGTCGATCTTTACCTCCAATTCCCAATCAGTGCTCGCGAAATCAAACGTTTCTCTGTGCACGTGACCTCATAACGGACTGATGAAAGCGGTGTGCATTTTACGTCTCTAAATTGCAGGCCTTGAAACTTCAAAGATTTTACTTTTTTTTCTGCAGTCCTTCATGGTTCGGTCATTGTACCTCACAGACGGATCGTCTACCACTTCATTCTTCGTCGTTCAGACTTCGACACACTGAAAGCGTCAGCGTCATCTTTCCAATGTTTTATATGATGGCGCAATGATCTAGTACACATACACCGACTCAGCAAGACTTATAGGAGCATTCTTCCCTTTCACACCCAGAAAGCGAGTTACGGCATGATATTCCATTTCATCAATGGACTTTGCCTTGTTTTGGCTCCTCTGGCAGCATACTACTGCACTGTGACACGATGACTTCAGCGTCTAGTAGGACTGATGACACGCACATGTAAAGAAAGAAAAAATTAATTCCGCTAATTTATTTTTTCAATATGACAAGTAAATATTAACGACAACCCATCGTACATCTACGTCTAGATCTACGAGGGGCGTTTCAAAAGTCCGAGAGATGGCACCACCGGCGAATATCGAGCTCATGTTTAGTCAGTAGCATCTTTGTAAAGAACGCACACCATCTTTCAGCCATCTTGGTCTATTTCTTTGTGTTTGGCATTCGTGTGAATGGAGGAAGTCGAGTGAGTGTCAAAATATAGACGAAAACGAAATTAGTGTGGTGATTAAACATTAATTTATGAAAGGAAAAACGCCTCAGGAGACTAAAGAATGGCCTGATAAACATTACGGTGACTCTGCACCTTCGATCAGAACAGTCTATAAGTGGTTTCAAAATTTGCTGAGTGCCCATATGGGCACAAGTGATGCTTAATGTTCTGGACGACCTTGGAGGTTACGACTCCAGAAATCATGTATAAAATCCATGACATGGTGATGGATGACAGAAGATTTAAGGTGCATGAGATTGCTAGTGCTGTGGGCATGTCGAATGAACGGGTACGTAATATTTTGCATAAACATTTGGACATGAGAAAGCTATCCGCAAGATGGGTTCAGCGATTGCTCAAGCTTAACCAAAAACGGAATCGTGTGAAGCGTTGCAAGGATGGTTTGCAGCTGTTCAGGAAGAATCCGCAGGACTTTAAGCGTCGTTTCGTCACTGTGGATGCAACTTGGATACATTACTACACTCCTGAGACCAAACAACAATCTCAAAAATGACTTATCAAGGGAGAATCTGCACCAAAAAAAGGCGAAGACCAGTCCTTCAGCAGGAAAGATTATGGCGACTGTCTTTTGGGATTCGCAAGGCATAATCCTCATCGACTATCTGGAAAAGGCTAAAACTATTACAGGTGCATATTATCGTTATTGGACCGTTTGAAAACTGATCTGCAAGAGAAACGCCAGCGATTGGACCGCATAAAATTCCTTCTCCATCACGACAATGCACCAGCACACACCTCAGAAATTGGGGTCGGAAAATTAATGGAAACAGGATTCCAACTCGTTTCACATCCCCCCTCTTCTCCAGATTTGGCTCCCTCGGACTACCATTTGATCCCCAATTTGAAGAAATGGCTGGCGGGACAAAGATTTTATTCAAACGAGGAGGTGATTGCGGCAATTAATAGCTATTTTCCAGACATGGACGATTCCTATTATTCGGAAGGGATCAACAAATTAGAACAGTGTTGGACGAAGTGTATGATTCTAAAAGGAGACTGTGTCGAAAAATAAAAAGGGTTACCCCAAACACGTAAGTAGTTTTCATTTTTGCACGGACTTTTCAAACGTCCCTCGTACGTACTTCTGATTTGTGCCACATGGTACATACAGACTATTGCAGTTTCAAGAAAAAATTGAATGATTTACTCTAGTGAAAGAGCTTCTCAGAGTTGGCCAGTCAATAACCCTCTTTCCCTTATGCAAGCACTTATTCGATTTGTCATTGATTGGCACAGTTATTGTATGTCCTTCTGAGGACAAGCATTAGCAACTCTCGCGTGGAATCTCAGTGACCGGTGTAGAATTATCTTCAGTGATGAGTCCCGCTTCGAACTGGGCTCTGATGACCAGGGACGAGGACTCTGGAGACGTCCCGTGCGACACTGGGACATCAACCTTACTGTCGCCCTCCATACAGCCCGATAACCTGCTACTATGGTCTAGGGAGCCATTTCTTTTTGCATCAGGTCACCTTTGGTTGCCATCCGCGGCCCCCTTATAGCACAGCGGTACATAGACGATATTTTATGACCTTCATGGCAAGCCATCCTGGGCTTACATTTTAGGTAGATAACGCCCGTCCGCACAGGGAGAGATTTGACGCTGCTTTCTCTCGTGCTTTCCAAATCCTACCAAGGCCAGCGAGGTCTCCTGGTCTTTGCCCAACGTCTGGAGCATTACGTACAGGGCCCTCGAACCAGCTCGGGATTTTGTTGATCGGACCTTCCAATTCGACAGAATTTGCCATGATATCCTTCAGGACATTCAACACGTTTATCAATCAATGACAATCCGAATAACTGTTTCCATAAGCGCCAGAGGTGAACGGACATGTTATTGACTTTTTCAATTTGTGAAGCTCTTTCTCTTGAGTAAACAATCCAATTTTTCCAAAACTGTAGTCATATGTTTGTGTGTACATGAAAATCATATCTACCGATTTCCTTTCCATTTGTATTATTCTTTCATGATGGCCCTTTATAGTCCCTTAGAATATACCTTTCTTCCTTTCCGTTTCCATTCGACAATGATAGCAGGGGAGAATAATTGGTGTCAGGTGTCTATATGGGCTCGACTTTCTAACATTTTTCTCGTAATGGTAATTCTGTGAGACGTATGTCTTGCACAGTGCGTCCTTGTAGCCACCTGCTACGGCGCTTTAATGAGCATCTCCGCTACTCTGTATGCTTGCTGAACGAGCCTGAACAAATGTCCCCGCTCTTTCTGTGATCTTCACTGTTTTCTCGATTTAGCCTGCCTGATACCTGGAAAGGGTTCCTGAGCGACAAAAACTACTCGGTAATTGGACGAACAAGTGTTTTGGAAGCCATCACTTGATTCTTATACAGTCAGCGGACTTACTTTCTGATGCAATACCACAAAAATACAAAGAAGTAACAAAAAAATCTGTATGTCTTCACGGCATTCATCGACGTAGAAAGATGTTTAGCCATATAAAATTGCTTAATATGTTCCAAAATATTCAGAAAAATAATTCTAAGCTATAGGGAATGACTGATAATATACAACAACAAAATGGGGACAATTACAATGCAAGAACCAGAGTGAAAGCTCGATTTGAACAGAGCGTAACGCAAGGATGCAGATTAGTCCAGTACTGTTCAGTCTGTAAATCGAAGAAACAATTACAAAATTAAAGGATAATAAGCTAGCAAGATAAGAAACCGCTGATGACAAACATGGAATGAAAGTAAACTACAAGAAGACTTAAATAAAGAAAAGGAGCCTAAATGGGGTAAGCGATAAACTTAAAATCAAAGTTGAGGACCATGTAGTAAATTTAGTAAAGCAATTACTGCGTTGGAACCAAAATAATGCATGTCAGACGAACAGAAGAGGATGTAAGAAGTAAACTGGCACAGGCGTTAATCTGAGAAATAAACTTCAGAAAACGTAAATCTCGAGCACAGAACTGTACGAAAGTTATGACTGCAAGTGCTTTTATAGTTCACGAATGGCACGGGCAGTGCACGACTTAGACTATTAGTTTAGCTCGCTTCAATATCGTAGAGGTCAATCATACATCGGCACTGAAATCCATGCCTCTGCTAAAGAACTGACCCTTAGACCGTTATAATTTAGCAGACAGGTTAGGGAAATTATTTATAAATATCTAAACTGCATAAATAAATCTCGTGAGATTAATAATATTGTCGGAAGAGGATATTTATCGTATAAATCCAATAAATGATTGCTGCAAATTATTTACACACGTGGGCATCGTGATATTAGTTATGGATGGAAATGAAAACGAAGGTAAATAATAATTAATACAGTGCAGCAGGGCAAATTTTCTTGATCTTTCCATTAGTCACGATTTTCAATGGGAAATTTTCAAAGTTCGATAACACTGGTTCTCACTGAGAATTGAGACACAGAGTTCATTATCCTAAATAAGCAGTGCAAAAACAAGCAAACAAATCCCTCACACAGATCCTCTGTAACAACTGCAGCGAAGTAGTTAAAGTTCTCAGCTGCTTCAAGTTACACCACTAAAGTTAAAATTTGCGCGGGTGCTCCAACTATCACCTTGCTCACCCTGTACTATTGGAAGCCCAACGAAAAGTTAGAGGCTGCACTCAGTAAAATTATTTTTAGTCCAACGATCGATACCGGAACAAAGTGTCCTGCTAGCACAGCTGCTTCGTTCCCCAGACTGTCCCAATTGAAGCCGCCGACACAATAACGCCCCCGCTTTCAGTGCGAAAGACTGAAAACCAAAGAATTCATGCGTCCAGCTGCTAGCATTTAATTCTTTTCGTGATCTCACACACTCCCGAAAGCATCTTAAATATTGAAACAATGGCCACTACTCAAAACAAACAGGTATTCCCACATATACAGGGCGTTTGTTTTACTTGAGACAATTAAATATCTCAAATACGACGCATCGTACGAGGAAAAAGTTCTGTGTGAAAAGTTAATATTAGTGTATGGTACATCGTTCTGTGCCACAACAACTGATCATGTTCTAACCACCCCTCCTGTGAGGGTCGGGCCAGCTTTATATTTTCAAATGAGAACTCCCCATTTTTTGTTGTAGCTTCGGGTTCTGACCGAAAAAATACGTTAGGTTTACTTAGACAATTCTTTTCCATTAGTGGTATATGATGCTGTTATCGACAGATATCAAGTGTGCCTGTTTTTGAAATTACGAACCGACGCGCTCGATTTGACATTTCATTTAAGATGTAAACGCAAACTTTTGTGTTCCAGTGGTTGATACTGATGTTAAAAAGTTACTTGAGTGTTGCAAACGTGATTGTACAACACAAATAATATGGCTAGACATTGACATTTCTGCCAAATAAGCTACATGTATGGTAACGTAACGCACTGTTGGTTGCGGTGAGTTCGCAAACCATCGGAATGCTTAATTTCGGTGGCCACCCTCGAATACTGTCACCAGGTTACTGATTTCGGTGCTGTTTCCGTCCATGCGCCGTAGCTTTCGCACTGGCATCCATAAATTGGTAGTGACAGGCGAACCTGCCACGGATACTCACCGAAATCATGCACTCCAATGGAGAAATGGAGGAGGACTCACCGAAATCAAGCACCCCAATGGTGAGACGCGTGGTAACGCACACCTGAGGGGATTCGCCGATATAAACCATGGAAATGGGAAGAGAAAACTATTACATCTATATCGTTGCTCCTGGAAAACGTCAATTTAGTTTCTAGCCAGTCGTTGAAATGGCTGACCGTATTGTACTGTACAATCAAATCTGCAGTATTAAAGTAAGCCGGCCGCGGTGGTCTCGCGGTTCTAGGCGCGCAGTCCGGAACCGTGCGACTGCTACGGTCGCAGGTTCGCATCCTGCCTCGGGCATAGATGTGTGTGATGTCCTTAGGTTAGTTAGGCTTAAGTAGTTCTACGTTCTAGGGGATTAATGACCACAGCAGTTGAGTCCCATAGTGCTCAGAGCCATTTGAACCAATAGTAAAGTAAACTTCGAACATACATATGAACAGTTAGATCACAAAGGATATACTTATACGTCGTAAATGAAATGTGGAGTCAAAAGAAATTGAAAAATGGTACATTTGATATTTATCAATGAATGGGAAACAACTTTTAGAGTTAACCATAGATATTGTTTCGGCGTTGAATCAGAATATGCAGTAAAAATTGGGAGCTCACATTTGTAAATACGAAACTTTCCTCGTCCGTTCACGAGGGATGATATGAGGTGGCTCTTTGTAGCGCAGACTGATGTTAACTTTCCACCTAATTTTTTTTTAAATACGATGCGTCGCTTTCAGGATATTTTGCTGTCCTAAATTAAAACAAACATGCTCTATACATATTCTTAGAATAAATGCACAATTACTAAGGTCATCTTGAGACCTTTCATTGCAAACAAAATATTATTAGCAATATCCTTAAACATGAAACTTCCTTGCAGATTGAAACTGTGTGGCGGACAGAGACTCGAACTCGGGATCTTTGCCTTTCGCGGGAAAGTGCTCTACCAACTGAGCTACCCAAGCACGACTCGCGACGCGTCCTCGCAGCGTTAATTCCGTCAGTACACCGTCTTCTACCTTCCAAACTTCACAGAAGCTCTCTTGTTGTAACTCAGTTGGTAGAGCACTTGCCCGCGGAAGACAAAGGTCCCGAATACCAGTCTAGGTCCGTGACACAGTTTTAATCTGCGAGGAAATTTCATATCAGCGCACACTGCGCTGCAGAGGGAAAATTTCATTATATATCCTTAAACATGTTTAAGTTCGATTTTTACAATTCGAAAGAATTCCGTCGAAATTACAAAATACCTATGTCCAGATTGAAGAAATAACTGTCTTTTTATGCTTAAGCGTAATTTTTTTAATTTTCGCTATTCCATAGCGATGTAATATGACTTTCATTAAAGGGCATTTACACAAATAAACACTCAAATTCAACAACTAACTGTAGGTTTCCATTATCTGAGCTGATCAGATGAAGAGTCAGGTACCTCAAGGTGAGTTAATCCCATGCATGCCGTCTGGAGGTTTATGGGCGTTGCGCATTTGCATATTTATAATGAAATCATCTGCAACGTGTAATACACAGACAAGATTTGAAACATGGCCTTCATCTACATGTAAATGGATACTCAAAAATACACATTTAGTACCTGGCAGATGGTTCAGTAAACCACCTTAACAATAATTCTCTATTAATCCAATTTCGAAGAGCGTGCGGATCAAATCAACATCTATATAATACGTCTGTTTGCGTGTCCATCTTCCGCATCAGCTTTTAACATCTCCTATTATAGATTATCTGTCTTTAGCTGACTATAATCAATTGTATAGAATTACACCAGACGTGTTTCTCTTCTTTTTACAAAACATCTTCTGTGGTATTGGTGTTTCTTTACATAAGCTGCTCCTCCCTTTCTTAATAGAAGTGTTTGGTGTAGACAGGCTTCATTTCACATCTGCACTCGGCCGTTTTTGTATTTTGTGTGGCAGTGATGAATGAAAAACAGTTAAGGAAGTCAATTAGAAATGTGCAGCGCGGGAAATAACGCAAAATGCCAAAAACTGCCAAGTGCAGACGAAGCCTGTCGACACCAAGCACTGCTAGCAAGAAGGGAAGGAGCAGATGATGTAAAGAAACACCAGTACCACAGAAGATGCTTTGTAAACAGAAAAGAAACGCGTCTGGCGTAATTTTTTTAAATTAGATTGCAGTCAGCTCAAGACAGATAACACCAAAACAGATGAACACCTGTATCTTTCCGTGCGAGCTCTGATTTTACCTATTTTATTATGATGATCGTTTCTCCCTCTATAGGTCGGCGGGAAAAAAAAATTTTTCGCGTTAGGAAGTGAAAGTCGGTGACTGCAATTTCGTGAGAAGATCCCACCGCCACGGGAAACGCCTTTGTTTTAATTATGTCCGCCAGTAATCCTGTATCATTTACATGACACACTCTCCCCTATTTCTCGATAATACAGAATGTGCTGCTCTTCTTTGAACTATCTGGTAAGGATCCCACACCGCGCAGCAGTATTCCAAAAGAGGACGGGCAGTCATAACGTAGGCCGTCCCCTTAGTAGATCTGTTACATCTCCTAAGCGTTCTGCCAGTAAAACGCAGTCCTAATAAAACGCAGTCCTAATAAAACGCAGTCTTTGGTTCGCCCTCCTCACAACATTTTCCGTGTGCTCTTTCCAATTTAAGTTGTTCGTGATTGTAATTCTTAGGTATTTAGTTCAATTTACTTCCTTTAGATTCGATTGATTTATCCTGTTACCGAAGTTTAACGTATTCTTTTCCGCAGTCATGTGAATGACCTCACACTTTTCAATTATTTATGGTCAATTGCCAATTTTCGTATCACTCAGATGCCTATTCTGAATTATTTTGCAAATTTGTTTTGATCTTCTAATGACTTCACTAGACTATAAATGACAGCATCCTCTGCAAACAACCTAAGACGGCTGCTAATACCGTCTCCTAAACTGTTTATGTAGATAAGGAGCAGCATTGGGCCTATAACAGTATCTTAGGGAGTGCCATAAATCTCTTTTGTTTTACTCGATGACTTTCCGTCAGTCACTACGAAACGTGACCTCTCTAACTTGACTGTACAATATTCCACAAGCACGCAATTTGATTACAAGTCACTTGTGAGGTATGGTGTTAAAAGCCTTCTGGAAATATATAAATATTAGAACAATTTGAAATCCCTTGTCGATAGCACTCAACGCTTCGTGTGAGTAAAGATCTAGTTGTGTTTCACAAGAACGATATTTTCTAAATCCGTGTTCATTTTGTGTCAATACACCGTACCCTTCCAGGTAACCCGCAATGTTCGAACACAGTATACTTTCCAAAATCCTGCTAAATATTAACGTTAATAAATAGGTCTTTAGTAATTTATTCGATTAATCCTACTGGATTTCTTGAATACTGGTGTGATCTGCGGAAATTTCCAGTCTTTGGGTATGGATCATTCGTCGAGCGAGCGAGGTTGTATATGATGGTTAATTATGGAGCTATTGCGTCAGAATACTTTGAAAGGAACCTAACTGGTATACAGTCTTATCCGAAAGACTTGCTTTTATTAAGTGACTTAAGTTGCTTCAATACTCCGACGATATCTGCTTCTAAGTTACTCTTCTTGTTACCTGCTCTTGATTCGAATTCTCAGATATTTGTTTTGTCTTCTTTGCTGAAGGCCTTTCAGAATGCCGTGTACAGTAACTCAGCTTTAGCAGCACTGTCATCAATAGTATTTCCATTGCTATTGCGTAGAGAAGACATCGATTGTGTCTTGTCGCTAGCATACTTTACATATGGCCAGAATCTCTTCGGATTTTCTCCCAGGTTTCAAGAGAAAGTTTCGTTGCGAAAACCATTACAACCATCTTGCATTGAAGTCCTCGCTAAATTTAGAGCTTCCCTACAAGACTTTCAAGCTTGGGGATTTTGTGTTCTTTTAATGTGGTGTTCTCAAATTGTAAGGTGTCAGGAAAATCCAACCCCTTCCATGAAAACCCTGACACAATAAGCAAATCCAGTAGTGTGTCACACAGCTCCGAATAAATCGTGACATTAAATTAACCAAAGCAATACGAGTAACGAGTGAGCAAATGGAATACCACAGACTAACACAAGAATGCCTAAATGCATGTCGTACCTTCCCACCGTGAGACAGACGCAGTTCCGAGGGGAGAAACGAGAACAGAAGCCGAGAGCAGAACTGTGTTAACCTACAAGGCCCTACGATAAGGGACGGACTGGACACCCACGTTACCAGCTAAGCACTAAGACAACGCCAGCTGCATGTTTTAGCGTGAGACTTTTTCACGTCTCTGTTACGTCAAGGGCCACCCCCCAGTCAATGTCTAACAGTATAGATCTTATGTTAACACAAAAAGGGCCACACCACCCGCAAGTTTTAGCGTGAGACTTTTTCGCGTCTCTGTTACGTTAGGACCACCCCCCCCCCCCAGCCCATGTTAAAAGGTGGAGCCCTCCAGAAGAACAGTATATATCTTACGATAACGCTAAAAGGATCACACCAGCTGCAAGTTTTAGCGTGAGACTTTTTCGCGTCTATGTTACGTTGCAAACTTTAAAAACATAGCCCCACCATCAAATGTATAACGTTTCTCATTGGATGGACAGAATTTTTGTAGGCGGTGCTTAAGGTTAACATTGATACCCTGATTGGTCAAATGAAAACACAGCCAGATAGTTTTTTTTTAACCAACTTCAGTAAATGGTGGAAAGGAGAAGTTAGGAGAAGTTAGTTAGTTCCGAGACGGCGAGCTGGATGGCCTTCTGCGACGGCAGCCGCCCCCTGACGAAAACCAACAAGGTAATGAACGCACGCGATGCCGCATAACGGCGCATAAAGCTTCACTCAGAACTGCAGAAGTCTCACCTGTTACACCCGCTTTTTGCGTAATACTAGTGTCGACCGTCAATTAAAACTCATGGTGTTCACATTTGCCACTTGAAGTAAAAATCTGAAACGCGATTATTTTTCTGTTATATAGTTATTGAGAAGCCACATCAGCCATTGCAATTTACGACAAGTTAGATAAGTAATTAAAAATAATTGAGGGTCACTGTAGACCATTTTGATAGTTTGCTCTTTTGTGAAACTTAATTTAAACCTAGATTATATATGTGATATGGCACAGGTCATCCTTCGATCCATTGTAGAACTTGGAAACCCATTCAGGGAATATTCGTTCACATTTTTGTTGAACGCAGTTGGTTTTTACCATCCTGTATTAAAACACTTCCTTTTATCAATAGTGCAATTTATAAACAATGTTCTGTGAGTAGAATAAAATTTCCAATGGTAAACTTAACTGCTTTTTTGCGACGTTATTTTACCAGCTAACTAAAAATAGGAAAGACCTGAACCCCTTCCACTAAATTTGGTTAGTATTAAGATTCTTTTAAACGGAGTGCAGTGGAGCTGATGCTGAAATCATTAAGTATTTGCTTATATCATCGCTAGCCTCACTTAACTCTTCTGAATTCTACGTGTGGTCTGCCGTCTCCTTACGAGCAACAGGTCCCAGGTTCAAACTAGTCAATTCCCTAAAAAACACGCTCAGAGCGTCGTTGCGCGAAAGTAGTAGGGAGACACGATATAGAACAAAGACACACCACCCAGAATGTTAGAAAATCCAGTCAGCTTTCATTTGATACTTAATATGATGTGGTCGTTCCTGTCGTTTAATTGTTGTTAATATCTATTACCCAGCACAATATACATGAAACAGTGGAGACTTGGTTAGCACTTATCGTAGAACCATTTAAAGTTGCATAGAGCTCGTCTCATCGCTGCGATTTTTACTCTGCGTTGTGCTTTATTATATCATGCTTGTAAGGCCTGTAACGGAATTACACCAGGACCATTAAGCCACGTGTAGGCTGAGTGTGTCTAACACGCAGACTGGTTGGTTGCAAGCCCTTAACTGACTTCCTTCTAACCAATAAATGGCCATTACTGACACGGAGGCGCAAACTGCTTCGATCAAAAAATACGAGACCTACTTCCTGTCCTGCATTGCGCTCTCGCTTAACAGCAGTGAAGTCGCAAATGTCGGTAGTTTGGGGTCAGTGGAATACACACCATAGGACGGTTAGATCGGAGCTGCCCTTGAAGTGACCGCTTTGTAACTGTTCGTTGTGTCACTGCGGTGCCAACAGCTGCTCCGATTGCTGCTGCAGATGCAGTCTGATGCGCCAGTGCCCATAGGTCAACACGATGATCGTCCCCCTCGGAAGTTGCTATCCGGAGCCCGGTCTTGTAGCGACATTATATTCTCTTGGCTAACGCTGCCAGCAATCATGTTCAGTGGCTGCATTGTGCCAAGTCTTTCTGCAGAACCGGACGAGGAACATCCACCTCCTCGTAGTCTTATTACATGACCTCGTTCAAATTCAGAATCCCCACGACTGGTTCAAATGGCTCTGAGCACTATGGGACATAACATCTGAGGTCATCAATCCCCTATACCTTTTTTTTGTCATCAGTCTACTGACTGGTTTGATGCGGCCCGCCACGAATTCCTTTCCTGTGCTAACCTCTTCATCTCAGAGTAGCACTTGCAACCTACGTCCTCAATTATTTGCTTGACGTATTCGAATCTCTGTCTTCCTCTACAGTTTTTGCCCTCTACAGTTCCCTCTAGTACCATGGAAGTCATTCCCTCATGTCTTAGCAGATGTCCTATCATCCTGTCCCTTCTCCTTATCAGTGTTTTCCACATATTACTTTCCTCTCCGATTCTGCGTAGAAACTCCTCATTCCTTACCTTATCAGTCCACCTAATTTTCAACATTCGTCTATAGCACCACATCTCAAATGCTTCGATTCTCTTCTGTTCCGGTTTTCCCACAGTCCATGTTTCACTACCATACAATGCTGTACTCCAGACGTACATCCTCAGAAATTTCTTCCTCAAATTAAGGCCGGTATTTGATATTAGTAGACTTCTCTTGGCGGGAAATGCATTTTTTGACATATCGAGTCTTCTTTTGATGTCCTCCTTGCTCCGTCCGTCATTGGTTATTTTACTGCCTAGGTAGCAGAATTCCTCAACTCCATTGACTTCGTGACCATCAATCCTGATGTTAAGTTTCTCGCTGTTCTCATTTCTACTGCTTCTCATTACCTTCGTCTTTCTCCTATTTACTCTTAAACCATACTGCGTACTCATTAGACTGTTCATTCCGTTCAGCAGATCATTTAATTCTTCTTCACTTTCACTCAGGATAGCAACGTCATCAGCGAATTGTATCATTGATATCCTTTCACCTTGTATTTTAATTCCACTCCTGAACATTTCTTTTATTTCCATCATTGCTTCCTCGATGTACAGATTGAAGAGTAGGGGCGAACGTCTAAAGCCTTGTCTTACTCCCTTCTTAATACGAACACTTCGTTCTTGATCATCCACTCTTATTATTCCCTCTTGGTTGTTGGACATATTGTATATGACCCGTCTCTCCCTATAGCTTACCCCTACTGTTTTCAGAATCTTGAAGAGCTTGCACCATTTTATACTATCGAACGCTTTTTCCAGGTCGACAGATCCTATGAACGTGTCTTGATTTTTCTTTAGCCTTGCTTCCATTATTACCCGTAACGTCAGAATTGCCTCTCTCGTGACTTTACTTTTCCTAAAGCCAAACTGATCGTCACCTAGCGCATTCTCAATTTTCTTTTCCATTCTTCTGTATATTATTCGTGTAAGCAGCTTCGATGCATGAGCTGTTAAGGTGATTGTGCGATAATTCTCGCACTTGTCAGCTCTTGCCGTCTTCGGAATTGTGTGGATGATGCTTTTCCGAAAGTCAGATGGTATCTCGCCAGACTCATATATTCTACACACCAACGTGAATAGACGTTTTGTTGCCACTCCCCCTAATGATTTTAGAAATTCTGATGGAATGTTATCTATCCCTTCTGCCTTATTTGACCGTAAGTCCTCCAAAGCTCTTGTAAATTCCGATTCTAATACTGGATCCCCTATCTCTCCTAAATCGACTCCTGTTTCTTCTTCTATCACATCAGACAAATGTTGACCCTCATAGATGCTTTCAATGTATTCTTTCCACCTATCTGCTCTCTCCTCTGCGTATAACAGTGGAATTCCCGTTGCACTCTTAATGTTACCACCGTTGCTTTTAATATCACCAAAGGTTGTTTTGACTCTCCTGTATACTGAGTCTGTCCTTCCGACAATCATATCTTTTTCGATGTCTTCACATTTTTCCTGCAGCCTTTTCGTCTTAACTTCCCTGCACTTCCTATTTATTTCATTCCTCAGCGACTTGCATTTCTGTATTCCTGATTTTCCCGGAACATATTTGTACTTCCTCCTTTCATCAATCAAGTGAAGTATTTCTTCTGTTACCCATGGTTTCTTCGCAGCTACCTTCTTTGTACCTATGTTTTCCTTCCCAACTTCTGTGATGGCCCTTTTTAGAGATGTCCATTCCTCTTCAACTGTACTGCCTACTGCGCTATTCCTTATTGCTGTATCTATAGCGTTAGAGAACTTCAAACGTATCTCGTCATTCCTTAGAACTTCCGAATCCAACTTCTTAGCGTATTGATTCTTCCTGACTAATGTCTTGAACTTCAGCCTACTCTTCATCACTACTATATTGTGATCTGAGTCTATATCTGCTCCTGGGTACGCCTTGCAATCCAGTATCTGATTTCGGAATCTCTGTCTGACCATGATGTAATCTAATTGAAATCTTCCCGTATCTCCCGGCCTTTTCCAAGTATACCTCCTCCTCTTGTGATTCTTGAACAGGGTATTCGCTATTACTAGCTGAAACTTGTTACAGAACTCAGTTAGTCTTTCTCCTCTTTCATTCCTTGTCCCAAGCCCATATTCTCCTGTAACCTTTCCTTCTACTCCTTCCCCTACAACTGCTTTCCAGTCGCCCATGACTATACCTTAGAAGTACTTAAACCTAGCTAACCTAAGGACATCACACACATCCATGCCCGACGCAGGATTCGAACCTCCGACCGTAGCAGTCACGCGGTTCCGGACTGAAGCGCCTAGAACCGCTCGGCCACACCAGGCCGGCCGCTCACGACTGTCACAGCGTGTATTTAAACCAAAAATTTTTAAGCGACTGGCACGAAATCTGAATAGTCATCATATTACAGATGTAGAAACACGATACCAATTTTCGTTTGGGTCGCACAGCTCCTTCTTTGTGTTGCGATTTTTGTTTTCTGTCAGTGTAGTTGTTCTTCCTCGTCAGTGATCTGCATCACTGACAGACTGACATTTTCCAAGGTGTGCACAACATCACTGCAAAAGTGGTTCAAACGGCTCTGAGCACTATGGGACTTAACATCTGAGGTCATCAGTCCCTTAGAACTTAGAACTACTTACACCTAACTAACCTAAGGACATCACACACATTCATGCCCGAGGCAGGATTAGAACATGCGACCGTAGCGGTCGCGTGGTTCCAGGCTGAAGCGCCTAGAACCGCTCGGTCACACCGGCCGGCTCAACATAACTGCATTACCGTTTCTTCCATATAGATGTATGAAACCTCTTACGTCCTTTCAGTTGCATTTTACTCTAATCTATTCTTTCGTCATTGTTTTCCTAAGTGGTTTGAAGCAGCTTCATCTCCTGTGCCATAAAGTTCTTTGATAAATGTTAGGAACTCTACCATTTAGTACAGAGCGTACATATTTTTTTCCTTTGACTATCAATTTCGTTCAAAGTCGGACACCTCCCGGTCTTGCACGATGTAAATTTGACCAAAATCGATAATCACAACAATACACGACAGCCGTGTATTAAAAGATGCAGTTACGTTTTGGCGCCAACAGCGGTTTTTTCCGGTTTTCTCGGAGTCTGTGACTCACATTGTGACGTTACTAATAGTTGACTAGCAGAGCCGGAGTTGGTGGATAGGCACCTTACCTGCCACGGCTGAGCCGGTTGGATAAGCCGAAATGGCGACTAAATTGCATATTCAGGGAGGCTGTTACTCTCGTGGTATCGAATACTGACTGCAAATTTATACGTTAGTCTGTTGATTCGACCTGTCGTGCTACTGTTCGTGAACAACATTCCAGGAGCTGCTTTCGAACAGAATAATGCTTGCCGTTATGCCGCTGTTGCAGCCGATTATGCGTTATAGATTGTTGACACGTTGCCTTGGCCGGCTCGATCAGCAGATCCGGCTCCAATCGAGCCCTTATGGGACACCATCGGACGACAACTCCAGTGTCATTCACAACCAGCATTAACCAGCCCTGTATTGATCCACCAAGCACAACAGATATGGGACTCAACCCCACAAACTGAGCAAGTGCTACAGGCATGGGACACACGCCCACAAAGTAACATCCGGCAGCCGTACAACGCAATTCATGCCCTTTTGGATGTTTGCATTGAACATTCTGGTGGTTACTCCGGTTTATAATGTACCAGTATTTCACATTTGCAATGGCTTACTTCGCGCTTACATAAACCCATGGTCTTGCAACACTAATCACTAAAATATGTTACCTAGAAAAATGTATTCCCAAAATTTCATTACTCTACGTTAATTATTTTTAGTGTTGTGACTTTTTGTCCGTCAGTGTATCTTTTAAGAAAGAAAAAAAGAAATACCCAAGTTGAAAGACATTGTGAAAGTTACACCTCGTCTGTTGTTTGTAAGTATTTATTTTATTTTATTTCATATAACTGAGTGATTTCAGCCATTCTGAAGTGCCGTAGGTGCCACCATATAATACACCCAATAGCCATCTTTTTGACTTTGCAGCTTGTATCGGCCGTGTTTGCGGATCTCACATAAAAAAAAAAAACAATTATTTATCTATGGACGTTGTAAACTCATTCACGTTTTCTCTTGTCACATATTTAGTAACGGAAATGCCACATGTAACCTTACCCTATAACAGCACTTATGGTTGTTCCATAGAATGTATCTTTTAGACTTAGAAGCTTCTATTCGCGTGAACATCATTATACACTCCTGGAAATGGCAAAAAGAACACATTGACACCGGTGTGTCAGACCCACCATACTTGCTACGGACACTGCGAGAGGGCTGTACAAGCAATGATCACACGCACGGCACAGCGGACACACCAGGAACCGCGGTGTTGGCCGTCGAATGGCGCTAGCTGAGCAGCATTTGTGCACCGCCGCCGTCAGTGTCAGCCAGTTTGCCGTGGCATACGGAGCTCCATCGCAGTCTTTAACACTGGTAGCATGCCGCGACAGCGTGGACGAGAACCGTATGTGCAGTTGACGGACTTTGAGCGAGGGCGTATAGTGGGCATGCGGGAGGCCGGGTGCCGTACCGCCGAATTGCTCAACACGTGGGGCGTGAGGTCTCCACAGTACATCGATGTTGTCGCCAGTGGTCGGCGGAAGGTGCACGTGCCCGTCGACCTGGGACCGGACCACAACGGCGCACGGATGCACTCCAAGACCATAGGATCCTGCGCAGTGCCGTAGGGGACTGCACCGCCACTTCCCAGCAAATTAGGGACACTGTTGCTCCTGGGGTATCGGCGAGGACCATTCGCAACCGTCTCCATGAAGCTGGGCTACAGTCCCGCACACCGTTAGGCCGTCTTCCGCTCACGCCCCAACATCGTGCAGCCCGCCTCCAGTGGTGTCGCGATAGGCGTGAATGGAGGGACGAATGAAGACGTGTCGTCTTCAGCGATGAGAGTCGCTTCTGCCTTGGTGCCAATGATGGTCGTATGCGTGTTTGGCGCCGTGCAGGTGAGCGCCACAATCAGGACTGCATACGACCGAGGCACACAGGGCCAACACCCGGCATCATGCTGTGGGGAGCGATCTCCTACACTGGCCGTACACCTCTGGTGATCGTCGAGGGGACACTGAATAGTGCACGGTATATCCAAACCGTCATCGAACCAATCGTTCTACCATTCTTAGACCGGCAAGGGAACTTGCTGTTCCAACAGGACAATGCACGTCCGCAAGTATCCTATGCCACCCAACGTGCTCTAGAAGGTGTAAGTCAACTACCCTGGTCAGCAAGATCTCCGGATCTGTCCCCCATTGAGCATGTTTGGGACTGGATGAAGCGTCGTCTCACGCGGTCTGCACGTCCAGCACGAACGCTGGTCCAACTGAGGCGCCAGGTGGAAATGGCATGGCAAGCCGTTCCACAGGACTACATCCAGCATCTCTACGATCGTCTCCATGGGAGAATAGCAGCCTGCATTGCTGCGAAAGGTGGATATACACTGTACTAGTGCTGACATTGTGCATGATCTGTTGCCTGTGTCTATGTGCCTGTGTTTCTGTCAGTGTGATCATGTGATGTATCTGACCCCAGGAATGTGTCAAAAAAGTTTCCCCTTCCTGGGACAATGAATTCAAGGTGTTCTTATTTCAATTTCCAGGAGTTTATTCAAATTTGCGAGAAGTTGTAAATTTAGAGTTTTAAATGTGTATAGGAACTATTTACATTCATGAACTGTTACTAGAGCGCGAAAACACGTTACTGACAGCATTACTGGCCATTTAGAATCTAGTGTATACCTTTACTGACAGTACTGTTAAAGACAATCCAAGTGTTGGCTGACATGTCTTTCGTTTTTCCCGTACAAAACACATCCACGATACACTACACCGCACAGCCTATCTTAGTTATATTCACCAAACGATCAGCGGTTATTAAGCATTAGAATGAGAACCCCAGCTAACTTACTGTTACATCATTCCACTGATATAAATACAAAATCTAAAATATGGCGGCCGCCAGGCCTGGTGGGAGTAATTCTGTATATCACTTTTGTCACTAAGTGAATCCGGTAGCTAAGTGGTTTGCCGGCACGGTAGCTCAACCTGTTCGGTCAGAGAGTTTAGCTAGCCTCTGCAATAACAAAAAATGAGTGTACGGATCAACGAACAACCTGAACGAGTGTCATCGGACGTCCGCCACGAACAAATTCAACGAATAATATAGAACAAACCGAGATTAAAGAAAAGTGGTCAGCGCATCAGAATGTCAATC
Organism: Schistocerca gregaria; assembly: GCF_023897955.1. Lineage (NCBI taxonomy): Eukaryota > Metazoa > Arthropoda > Insecta > Orthoptera > Acrididae > Schistocerca > Schistocerca gregaria. The sequence goes on from NC_064920.1 coordinate 1,022,945,941, forward strand.
CTAAGGGCCCGGGTTCGATTTCCTGCTAGGTTGGAGATTTTCTCCGTTCAGGGAGTGGATGATGTGTTGTTGTCATCACCATTTCATTCCCATCGACGCGCAAGTCGCCGAAGTGCCGTCAAATCGAAAGTCTTGCACTCGGCGAACGGTCTGCCCGACGGGAGGCCATAGTCACACGGCATTTACATTTTTACTAACTGAATTACCTTAATTCAAAGTTGTCCTTTCTTATTGCAACATTATTTGAAACAAGACTGATGCAAGCAGATTCTTTACTACATAGCTTATTAACTGCTTTATTTGAGAAGAACCTAAGAAGAAATAATTACTGAAAATCATTTTTGTTAAAACTGATAACAAATCAGTTTGACTGTGACATGTTCAAAGACGAACTTATCATAAAATGACATTTCCATTTTTGGCAGTAAAAACAGTAATTTGTTTGCTGAATATGACATATTTACGTTATCGTTTCAGTTAACTGTGTTTCTTGAAATAATTCTTGAGCAAGAAATCAGTTCTTTTTAAAATTAACAAACCAAACAGGGCCATGAATTTCTGTAGGTAACACTGGAACATAGAACTATTGAAAACATATAAACTACGCTGCTCCTAAATTTCCGATTTGGAAACGTGTACTAAGATGATGTACACTGCTGATGAAAAGTTCTTGCCTTGCAGCAGACTATCAGTCGTAATTTGTGGTGACGTATCTGTTAATATGTACTTCGAGTATTTTGACTCACAATGTTGCCATCCTGAGCCTTTGTTCTTGAAGTAGCAGTAGCGCAATGACTTCACATCAATTTATGTATGGAATTCGCTTAAATATCCGTGCCTATAGTAAAATTCGACTGAAACAAAGTTTTTCAAGATTGTTTCACATGTTAATACCGATTAAACCTATATCGATACTTAAAACGATGCAATATAACAACAAAATGTTTCAAAAATTTGTGAGATAGTTATGCCTATTATTGTCGATACGTTACAACATGACATTTCTAAAACCGAGAACTGTCACATGCACTGATATAATTTATCTGATGTTTTACGGCATGTTGGCACCTACATCACCTGAGAATGGAATGTAAGGCCGAAATTGGCCAATCGTGAGAAATTAAATAGAGTAAATACGGAAGTAAACAACAGCCAAAGTGGACGTTTCATGATGTCCTTCGATTATTATACGGCTGTTGTACCCCACATGAAGAAAATATATCCTAACTGAGATTTAAATTGGTGTCGAGTGTCATAAAGGAAAATGATGAGACAAAAAAAAAAAAAAAAGGCGCAGAGAACACATGGAATATTTCTATCCATGGAGGAAGGCAATTGTCTTTTAGAAGTCAAGTTAGAAAAGCGATAGCTTCAAATACATATTTACAAGGCGGAGTTAAGTCAGTATAAAACGGTATGTGGAGTTTACGATATTGTCTTAATTATTCGGTGTAGATGTTTCCACATCGGTACTGTGCCTTTTCAGTAAACTTCTGTGTCCACTGAATCCTCGTTTTCTGTTCCATCGCTGCTTTTCTGTTCCTACTTGATTAGCCTCTCGGCCAGTTTAATGAAAAATGCTCCAAAGGAATAGCGTTCCGCTCTTTGCAAGACGATGATCCTTCACTCGTGGCAAAGGAAATGTAATAACGAAGGTATTCCTGCTAGAAGAGACCAGATTTCTGTTGCTCGCTGACGCGAATGGTTCTTTGATCAATGAACTGGAGTATAGGCAACGACCGATGATATATTATTTCGGAACGAGCTGAGGCGGAGAAATATCTTCTCATATTTCCCAGTGGAAAATGATTTTTCTCATTACAGGAGATTACTTGCTGCATAGACTAGAATAAAGAACTAAAGATGAAACTGTCATAATTCGTACATTCAGGGCAATAGACGCCAGCTGGAGATTTCATACTCGATTTTTCTGTACTTATGCTTTCCCTGAACTAAGTTGCAAATTTGTTAAGGAGATTGTTAATAAAATTTGTTAGTACATAACAGTAACATATGCATCTATAAACGCAACCAGGATATGAATTTTCCATCAACAGCAAGGACAGAAAAGTTCATAAAATATGTGTAGCACAACTGTAATTTACACTAAAGTCAATGAAGTGCAAGGATAAACAATGTACCCATAACATTTTTACGTGGTTCCGTCCAGGCTTATAAATCTTCATATGTTGTGCAATTTTTGCCCACTTCCGTGTATGCTATTGCTCTTGTTACAACACATGTTAGCAGTAATGCTTCAGTTATCTGTTTTTCTCTATGCTACGCGATATTTAATTAATTCGTAGTTTTTTCTCAAGCTCTTAGTGTGTATCAAATACAACTTTTTTATTATTCCTGAAAACATGAAACAAAATTAAAACACTAGACGCATCTTCCATCTTAATATGTCAGTTTATGCAGCAAAAAGAGTCAGGCTTGATCATAAATGTAGTTTATTTTTTATAGTAACCAATTTCAGTGATAGAAAGACTATCTTCAGACCAGCATGTAGCTCTGAAATTTAAAAAAGTAGGCCAGGAAAGTAGTGCTATTAACCTTATATGGCATTAAGTAAGTAACACAGGTACGAAATGAAAATACAACATATACGAGTATGTAACTATTTGTGATGCGTGATGCCGATGAGTGAAACCGTTGTATGTGCCAAGAGACAACTGTCATCAGCTACTACGAGTTATAAAGAGTGAGCTCCGTCCATCGTTACGTGAGTGATCAGTTCTAGGGTAAATAGTAATATTCCTGCACTCCTTTTTGAATTTCAGGGTTATATACTGGCCTTAAGTCCGTCTTTCTATTACTGATACCGGTTACCAGAAAAATAAACTCTTTTGCGGTATATACTGATTGTTTTTATTAAATTATGACGAAAATTTGCAAAAGTTCGAATAATAACTTAAACAATTGTCAGTGTTATTTGTCATCATTCTCCTTCTACTTTTTTGTGACTCTCTCTATGTCTCCTTTAAAATCTTGGCTGATTTTATTGTGCTTTCAGTCTCGGGCCATCTAAAAAAATCACAGTACTGTGAAGAACGTAAATTTTCGATTGTTCCCTAATATTTTCCCATGTATTCCTCTTCTATAATCCGCTGTTTTTCATTATAAACTGTTCTAGTACCACTGAATATCGTACCTTTCAGTTTCCTGGGGTTTAAAGGAATGTCTTGTATACAGATTTGAAATTCTTCGTGCACTGGAGGTAGCTGCAAACTTAATAGTAATTTAAAACTGGTTGTTCTTGTAATTGGACATGGTTCTAATAAAATTTGGCACGCCTTACTGTCCATTCTGTAGCTTCATATTCCTTCTAACTTTATAACTCCATAGAAATCCAGCCAGTCACACAGTTCTAATTTGGAACATATAATCAGCACAGTATAAATTTCGACACGTGTTCAAAAAAAGTAGGATTATTGGGGGCTAGCTTAGCGCCCACTCATTCACTCGCGTGGACTTTATGATTTGCTGTTTTTTTTTTTTAATTAAATTTGTATGTTGTTACGCCCTTTGATTATGTGTAAATCAAACGCTGTGCAAAGAGTAAACCTAATCTACGCAGATTAAAGTGCAGACTGGGTATTAAACATTAATAAAGCATTTCTTCGTATTAAACGTGCTATGTATTTTTCTCATTGGCAGTGATTAGTTTACGTATTAATTACAACAAAAATATAGTAGAGGTGCTGAAAAATTAATGAATTAGAGGAACCGGCCCTATATCGCCGAGCGGTTCTAGGCGCTTCAGTCTGGAACCGCGGGACCGCTACGGTCGCAGGTTCGATTCTTGCCTAGGGCATGGATGTGTGTGATGTCCTTAGGTTAGATAGGTTTAAGAACTTCTAAGTTGTAGGGGACTGATGACCTCAGAAGTTAAGTCCCATAGTCCTCAGAGCCATTTGAACCATTTTTTCGAACTTTCATTCTCTAATACACATTTATTTATCTCTAAACGATAAGGAAAATGCCATTTATCGTAGTTTTAGCTTAAAAATGCCTTAATTGCGACTAAAGAACTCTTCGTACGCTGTTTCACTTCCTTAGAGGTGGGTTTTGAGAAACCAATCCTTAAACGTTGTCTGCAATGTAAGATCAACGCCCTCTCCAAATTTGAAACTTCTATCCATATCCGTTTTAGCAGGGCGATGATGAGTCGGTGAATCAGTCAGGACATTTCTTTCTGTATACAGAGATTAAAGGATTAATAATACGATAAATCTGGTTTCATGAACAAATGGGCACTTTTCTGAACACCATGACAACAACTACCGTATGAAAGGGTTTTTGCGACGAAATTCCTAAGTTAGGTGTGCGCTAAGTTTGCGTTGTCATGCTTTCTGCTTGGAAAGTTTAAGGCTACGTCCCGGCCAGAACAGTTTAGGGACACAAAATTTCACGCGCGGTTTCGCTCCGCCCGCTCACCCCGTTATACTTGCAGAACCGCTGTTCGATAAAACCGGAGCCTCCAGGCGCGACGTTTCCGCCGCGTTAAACCGAATCATGTCTGAGATAAGTCGCGACGGTGGAGGATGAAGTTGGTTGCTCGTATTTCGATCAGCGCGGCCGCGCGACAATAACGCTAAATCATGGCGTCCGGTCAGGGCTGGGTCCGATAGTTCACGGCGGAGTGTCGGTGGCAGCGCGCGATGGATGGTCCGCCGGGCGCTGCCCTTCCCCAACGGGGAGGCGACGGACCGGGGTGCGCGCACACACAGGCGCTGATTATAAATTCCAGTGCTAGAACTGAAGTGCAGCTACTGTCCGTGGAGAACGGTACACACTACTGGCGTAAGGACGCATGGGAGCGGAAGGACCAGGTCAAATAGGAACATCTACATCTACATGCCTACATCTACATGGCTACTGTGCAATTCACATTTAAGTGCTTGGCAGAGGGTTCATCGAACAGCGCGCGGGAAAAGCGAACATCTAAAGCTTTCTGTTCGAGCTCTGATTTTTCTTATTTTATTTTGATGATAATTCCTACCTATGTAGGCTGGGCTCAACAAAATATTTTCCCATTCGGAAGAGAAAGTTGGTGACTGAAATTTCGTAAATAGACCTCGCCGCGACGAAAAACTTCTTTGCTTTAATGAGTTCCTTCCCAACTCGAGCATCATATCTGCCACACTCTCTCCCCTATTACGAGCTAATACAAAACGAGCTGCCCTTTCTTGCACCCTTTCGATGTCCTCCGTCAATCCCACCTGGTAAGGATCCCACACCGCGCAGCAATATTCTAACAGAGGACGAACGAGTGTAGTGTAAGCTGTGTCTTTAGAGGACTTGTTGCATCTTCTAAGTGTCCTGCCAATGAAACGCAATCTTTGGCTCGCCTTCAAAAATGGTTCAAATGGCTCTGAGCACTATGGGACTTAACATCTGTCGTCATCAGTCCCCTAGAACTTAGAACTACTTAAACCTAACTAACCTAAGGACATCACACACATCCATGCCCGAGGCAGGATTCGAACCTGCGACCGCAGCAGTCGGGCGGTTCCGGAATGAGCGCCTTAACCGCGAGACCACCGCGGCCGGCCTTTAGACAGAGAATTATACTTTTACTGAATTTTCTCACATTGAGAATCTGTTTTACTTGCTAAAAACCTTTCTGTAGCTAAGATCGCGTAAATATTGCTTTAATTTCGATAACCGGTTTCGACAGAGTTTGCTTCAGAAGATTTGTGCAGTTACTTAACCAGTGTAAACTAGCACTACCAGACTGGCAACAGTGACTCGCTCAAAATGCTATTCAATTTCAGCAGTTGCTCGTAGCGTCCACATACCACGTAACTTTCAGTGCTAGTCCTGTGATGGCTGTCCTCAAGCTAACGGTGATCAATGACCGAGAGCGAGCTAATCCGAGCCGCTGGCGGAACAGAGACAGCACCTGCCCCCTTGTGGGATGCGAAAGAGGCGCTTAATTACCTGGCAATAGAGGGGTTATATCGTGCTTTCGATTTTATACCGCAAAAGTGCAAAAATATAAAGTTAGATATCATTTCTATACTCCACGCGTGAATGAAACGAGAAGAATCCTTAATACATGATGCATTAAAAGGTATACTCTGCCACACACTTCGTATGATTTGTACAGTATACCTGTAAACGTAAAAATTGTCTCATAAATAGTTGAAAATCTAACCTTCGTCCAACTATATTACCCTCAGGGTAGGACGCTTATTCAGTGTCCAGTCACATTAACGTGACCGCTCGCCAAAAGCCCAAATAACCGTCTTTGCAGAGCGGACCACTGCGAGACATTCTGGAAGAAAGTTAGTGAGGTTCTGGAATGAACCGACAGGAATTTGGAGCCTTATACACTTCATTACCGTGACCAGCTGCGCTAGATTTATCGGTTGAGAATACGTGGCGCGAACGACCATACCTAGGTGGTCCCACAGGATCCCGATTAGGTTTAAATCTGGGGAATTTGGTGGCCAGGGGAGGACAGTAAACACATCACAATGCTTTTAGAATCACACAGTTACATTGCGAGCTGTGTGACATATTGCATTGTTCTGCTTGTTGCTGCTATCTTGCCGCGCAGAGTGGCCTTGTGTTAGAGGCTCCGCGCCACGAATCGGGCGGCCACTCCCGCCGGAGTTTGGAGTCCTCCCTCAGGCAGGGATGTGTGTATTGTCTTCAGCGGAAGTTAGTTTAAGTAGTGTGTAAGTCCAGGGACCAATGACAACAGCAGTTTGGTCCCATGCTAAATCACACACATTTGAGTATTTTTTATGTCATCTTGCCGAGCAGAAACAAATGTCATGTGAAGTTTGTCATGGTCCCCAACGATGGATGCATACCTGGGTCGTTCCGTTATACCGTCCAGAACGATGAGATCACCCAGGGAATGTCAGGATAACATCCCGTAGACCATAACGCTTCCTCCACCGGCCTCGACCCTTCCCATGTTCGTTGTAGGGAGTTTTTTTTCAGATGTGATTCATCTGAAAAGACCACCTGTCGCCATTCAGTGGACATCTACACTCATGCTCATTAATTAAGGATAATGCTGATAGTTGGTGAAACAACGCTCTGGTGGGCGGTTTGCAGGTTTAAATCACCTCGGGGTCTGACCATGCTGTGCATTTGACCTGCGGTCGTCGCACGGTGGCGCTGGCAGCTGTCCAAATACGCAGAGGTGTGTTGGTGCATGTCAGACTACGGTGTAGCGAGTAAGTGTGCAGACGTTTTCAGACGTGCTAATGGTGACTGTGTGTTGAAAATGGCTCAAAGAACACATATTAATGACGTTATGAGGGGTAGAATCCTAGGGCGACTGGAGGCTGGTCAAACACAGTAGGTCGTAGCATGGGTCCTCTGTGTGCCACAAAGTGTGATCTCAACAATATGGCAACGATTCCAATAGACAGGAAACTGAACAAGCATGGTTTATCCGCCCAAAGACCTGCAAGGTGCATTCCATTGACCTCTGATCACAGGAGAGCCCGTAAAGCCTGGTGTCAAGAAGACAGTACATGGTCACTGGAACAATAGTCCCAGGTTATGTTCACGGATGAGTCCAGGTATATCCTGAACAGTGATTCTCGCCGGGTTTCATCTGGCGTGGACCAGGAACTAGATACCAACCCCTTAATGTCCTTGAAAGGGATCTGTATGAAGGTCGTGGTATGATGGTGTGGGGTGCGATTATGATTGATGCACGTACACCCCTGCATGTCTTGGACAGAGGAATTGTAACAGGGCCGGTTTATTGGGACATCATTTCGCACCAGTATGTCCGCCTTTTCAGGGGTGCAGTGGGTCCTACCTTCCTCCTGATGGATGATAACGCACGGCCCCACCGAACTGCCATTGCGGAGTAGCACCTTGAAACTGAAGATATCAGGCGACTGGAGTGGCCTGCCTGTTCTCCTAAACACCATCGAGTGCGTCTGGGATGCTACCGGTCGACATATCGCTGCACGTCTTCAAACCCCTACGACACTTCAGGAGCTCCGACAGCCATTGGTCCAAGAATGCGAGGGTACACCGCAGCAGCTGATCGACCACCTGATGCAGAGTATGCCAACCCGTTGTGAGGCCTGTGTACATGTGCATGGTGATTATATCCTATACTGATGTCGGGGTACATGCTCAGGAAGCAGTGTCGTTTTGTAGCACATGTGTTTCGGGACTGTTTTCTCAGCTTAACACTAATACCGTGGGCTTACAGATCTTTGTCGCATGTGTTCCCAATGTGCCTATCCTATTAGCGCCAGTTTCGTGTAGTGCCACATTGTGTGCGATTATCCCTAGTTTATGAACATGGCTGTAGCTGCGTTCGGCGCCGATGAAAAGCAGCCACCATGGACGCATAAATCATGTGCCTGATGCGGAGGCCCATACGCAGCAACGTTCGCTGAACACTACTGTTAGCCCCTTGGTTCTCTGGGCGGTCAGTTGCTTAACAGTTGCACGTCTTTTCCCCCGTGTGCAGCAACACCGCAGCGGTCGTTCACCCCTGTCATCTGTGGTCCGTGGTGCACCACAGTTGCCTCCGCGCCAGTTTGGTATAGCTTCGTTTTGCCTTGCACGATGTGCTTTAACCTCAGCAGCATGCGAACAGTTTACAAACTTAGCAACTTCGCAAATTCTTCCACCATTGCCCCTAAAACCATAACTATGCCTTTCATGTGTTTTGGACGTCAGACAAATCGCCACATTCCTGCATTACGTCAACGACTGCACTATTCTCCACGTCACCCGGCACCCTTTATATAGGGGGACTCATGAAGATACACAAATATTTTAATATGTTATTCTACAAGTAAAACTAAAGAAAAAAGTTCATATAAACATACGCCCGCAAATGTTTAGTTAGGGAGTTACGGCTAATAAAAGATTTTGCATGAAATTTAGCAATTTCGCTACTATGAAGCCATCGCAGAAGTGTACGAGATTAAGGTAATGCACGATTTCCATTCATTTTGTTGTTACTGACCTGCTGAATCTAATAAAACATGCCCCAGACGCGAATCTGCAGTAGTTTTGCAGAACATTCAGAGAAGCAATTTCGTAAAATTTTTAATTTATTAACTTACTGGCCCAATTTGTTTTTTAAATTCCAGACAATGGCACAAAGTTTTCAACGTAAGTTGTAGAGAACTTAGTTTTGGAAAAATGATGCTAATAATGTTAACTGAAACTCTATGAATGTGTCAGATAATCTGCTTTTATTAATACCATAACACACGAGAAGTCATGTTTAACAGGACAGAACAAAGCTCAGTATTAAGGAAGTTGATAGTGTACATACACTTTCACAATATATTCACAATAAATGTTCAAAAATGTCTCCACCGAATTCTATGCATTTTGCTGCATATGTATAAAGAGATTTTGTTGCATGTTTCAGTTTCACAGGGTTGTTCTTAATTTCATTTAGTGGAAAACTACTGCAGATACACACCTGGGACATGTTTTATTAGATTCACCAGATCAATAACAACAAAATAAATGGAAACCTTGCTTTACTTAACGTCGTACAGTTTTGCGATGGCTTCATATTAGCGACGCTGCTAAATTTCAGTCGAAATATTTTACTAGTCGTAACGCCGTAAATAAACATTTGCGGACCTAAATTTATATGAACTTTTTTCTTTAGTTTTACTTGCAGAATAACGTATTAAAATATTTGCATATCTTTGTGAATCACCCTGTATACACTCCACTGCTAGTGCTGCCACGTGCCATCTGTGAGAGGTTATTGCACTTTGACATCGATCATCAGGCGGTGGTCACATTAATGTGACTGGACCTTGTTTTTCTTTTATCTGTTCTTGAGGGTGCACGAATAAAATGTGAGATATAGGCCCGGCAACACAGATCGGATGCGAACCTTAGTGGAATTACAAACACAAAATGGCAGCCAACCATCGACCATGGAAATCAACAGTCCTGATGGCCGACCACGAGAGCTGTTCAGGTATCCACAATCGTACGCAACAGGGCAGTAATTTTCTAGGGCGTCTGTCAATCATTTTCTGCGGATATTGTTTTGCAGCAGTATTGGAAGCTTATATGTTGAAAATTAACTCTAAAAACTGAAATTTCAGGAAACAAATCAAGTTTAAAATATAGTTTCTACTTCCTTTTTCATAGGTGTCTCAGTTTAAAGTTACTGAACTTCACTTGAGAATAAAAGTTCATTCGTGTTCTCAGATTAGCGTGTTTCTTTTATTTCATTGCTGAAAATATTGCATCTTCCGATTCCACAGGTCGACCATCTTAATGTACTGCTTTTTTCTATAGTGAAGCTTATTATATTAAAGAAACAATGCTTACGTTACTTGTAGTGTAGTTCGTTTCATACTCGAGCTGCACCCACAAAAATTACGTCTAACGAACCGTAACGGGAGGGGGGGGGGGGGACAATTGCCTTCAGCTAATTTAAGGAGTAATTCCGGTCATTAGCAAAATGAGTGCTAGGTCTAGTTAAGTAAAATGCAAATACTTTCGCTCTCTAGATGCTGATTGGTTACCGTTTCATGGTCGTAGGTCCATAATGGTGCAATCCCGACGATAGCCATTCAGAAAATTTGGCTTGATTCGACGATACCCCCTCTCCCCCCCCCCCCCCCTTCGCCTTCGATAGCCCTTTTATCAGAATTTTCTCTGACCTGTGTATACTAATAGCAAAAGACGAACACCGTCAAGAATTGATACCATATGAGTGGCGTTCCACTCTGCCAGTAAACTGCGTATCATAATAATCACACGACAATGCGTCTAACATTAGAATGTTGTGAAAAATATTTTATGTATATTCTTATAGGCTCCTCTCGTGATAAATATACACCTGCAGCACTGCGTAGATAGTACCGTAGATATTTCCATCTGAAGGGCTTATTTCAATAGTGGTACAAGTCCATTTTTGTTCATTCTGAGATACAAAGTCCTAAAGTTAAATGATCGCTGAGAAATCTGCAGTTGAGATACCACAAATATTCAAGTATCTCAAGTGCAGATTTTTAAGCACTCATTTAATTTGGGACTCTGTCATCTTACGTCTTCCAATCCTATTGTACTGTTTGAAGTTACGCATCCATCCACTGCTTCCCTTGACTGATCGTAATCTATTTCGTGCGCAGTTTTATGTGCATAACATAGTGGGTCACTATCATGAACATTCTGTAAATTGTATCGAACATTCTCGATGCGCGCAAACACTAGTTTTTGTAACAAGTGCGCCTTCAATATCCGTAGTTTTTCTTATGCGCTACTTGGTCATATCGCTGCGGACTTATTCGAAATCGGTTCCTAGTGGTTTTTTTATTATTCCGAGGATGATCTTCCATATTCGTAATTATGTTTAATACCTGCTTCTTGGACAAAGATTGTCCTTTACTACGTTTCATTGGAAACGGGACTTGTGACTCCTTGTTTAACAAGGAGGATGAACTATATGGCTCGACACCTGTTTCAGTATCACTTTACCGAGCGAGGTGGCGCAGTGGTTAGCACACTGGACTCGCATTCGGGAGGACGACGGTTCAACCCCGTCTGCAGCCATCCCGATTTAGGTTTTCCGTGATTTCCCTAAATCGTTTCAGGCAAATGCCGGGATGGTTCCTTTGAAAGGGCACGGCCGATTTCCTTCCCAATCCTTCCCTAACCCGAGCTTGCGCTCCGTCTCTAATGACCTCGTTGTCGACGGGATGTTAAACACTAACCACCACCACCACCAGTATCACTTTCACTTGTGGAACACTTATCATCATCACTGTACTCCTCACGTACTTTGTCAGCACAGCCAAGGGTGTACGACATCGCACATTCCACTGACTCATCTTGCAGAAACGCTAATATTTTGTTCGCCACTTCTTTCCCACTCTGTGGGGATTCCTTCGTGAGGAAATGTCAACTTCGGCAACGGTTGCCGTAGGTATAATGCAATGTTTGCACGTTTATCGTTGCCATTGCTCTGCTTTGTATCAACACCACAAACACTGTAAGCACTGTCGTGTGCTACTCATCTACTAGGCAGTTCGTATCCTCATGCTGTGTTCACCATTGGATTCCTCCAATCCCAGCCCTCCTCCGTAGCCTCACGCTGTGTTCATCATTCGATTCCTCCAATCCCAGCCCTCCTCCGTAGCTCACGCTGTGTTCACCATTGGATTCCTCCAATCCCAGCCCTCCTCCGTAGCCTCATGCTGTGTTCACCATTGGATTCCTCCAATCCCAGCCCTCCTCCGTAGCCTCACGCTGTGTTCACCATTGGATTCCTCCAATCCCAGCCCTCCTCCGTAGCCTCACGCTGTGTTCACCATTGGATTCCTCCAATCCCAGCCCTCCTCCCTAGCCTCACGCTGTGTTCACCATTGGATACCTCCAATCCCAGCCCTTATTGCCATTAGCAGCTAATATTCTAGTTGTAGACAATGTGTGGGGAATCGAATGCCGTATACACTACTGACAGTTTATGACCACGCAGTCAAGGAATTCCTTGTAAGACACTGATATCATTAAATCAGGAATAATGAAACAAACAGAATTGTGGGTATCGCATGTTGCTACACTGGTGTGCGAACTTGAGGACGAAAGTAACTTTCCCATGATGTTTCACTGCCAATTGATACAGATGCATCATACGTTAACCATACGTAGAAATAGCTACTGTGGTATAGTACAGAAGATAACTGAAAGAAATGCACAATAAGACGAGCAGCAATGATATTTTTATTCAAACACAATAATAATATTAAAGTAATCCTGATTTATGAGGTACCCTCGACATTACAAACCGCAGGGTATGAGTCTTAATAGGGAATTTGATCAACAAGAACGGCAATCTATTCCGCGAGGTACTTGCACCCCCTCTACAAGGACGGTAAGGCATCCCTGTGGTACGGCGTTCCATTCCTCGACCAGCGCAGTTAACACCTGAATGGTCGTTGGTGCATGTGGACGTACTGCAGTAAGCCTCTCCAACACTTCCCACAAACGTTTGCGAACGATACGGGGGAAGGGAAAGCCCATCCTTCCGCCGCCATGGGAGCAATGACAGCACGTCAGAGAGCAAGCATTTTCGTCCATGGTGATCACACACTCGATTAAGAACAATGCCCCTCCGTTTCAAATGTTCACGTAGCGATCATAAAATCCGGTGACTCCAGAGCATAAGAAAATTGGAGCTAAATGCAAGAAGATCAGCAGCGGATAGGCACTTGGTGCAGGGAGTGGCAACTGACCCTTAACGTAGACAAATGTAATGTATTGCCAATACATAGAAAGAAGGGTCCTTTATTGTATGATTATATGATAGCGGAACAAACACTGGTAGCAGTTACTCCTGTAAAATATCTGGGAGCATGCGTACGGAACGATTTGAAGTGGAATGATCATATAAAATTAATTGTTGGTAAGGCGGATGCCAGGTTGAGATTCATTGGGAGAGTCCGTAGAAAATGTAGTCCATCAACAAGGGAGGTGGCTTACAAAACACTCGTTCGACCTATACTTGAGTATTGCTCATCAGTGGGGGATCCATACCAGGAGAGGAGACAGACAAGATCCAATGAAGAGCGGCGCGTTTCGTCACAGGGTTATTTCGTAAGCGTGATAGCGTTACGGAGATGTTTAGCAAACTCAAGTGGCAGACTCTGCAAGAGAGGCGCTCTGCACCGCTGTGTAGCTTGCTGTCCAGGTTTCGAGAGGGTGCGTTTCTGGATGAGGTATCGAATATATTGCTTCCCCTTGCTTATACCTCCCGAGGAGATCACGAATGTAAAATTATAGAGATTCGAGCACGCACGGAGGCTTTCTGGCAGTCGTTCTTCCCGCGAACCACACGCGACTGGAACAGGAAAGGGAGGTAATGACAGTGGCAGGTAAAGTGCCCTCCGCCACACACCGCTGGGTGGCTTGCGGAGTATAAATGTATAAATGTAGATGTAGATTGTTTCTGAGTAAAGGTTTCATGTTTGTCCGTCTGAATCCCTATTTATTCTAGTTACCTTCTGTACTACACTGTACCAGTTCTCTCTATTTATGGTCCAAGTTTCATCGAGCTGTCATACTTGACTGTGACACACATTATGAACGTTAATTTCGTCCTCAAGTTTTGCACACAGTTGTGTTTCGGTTATCGTTTCTTAGTAAACTAAAGATATTGATTTTCTTCTTTGTACGGCGGCTGTTGGTGAGCCAGGTACGATAGCGACTAATAGATGGGCTGGAGAATGGGCCGTGTCACGTTGTTGTCATTTGCCTGTACGTTCAGCGAGCACTCAAAGCACGACAGAGGTGTTCATCCAGGCCAGTCTGCACACTGTAGAAATCCAACTGAAAGGAATAACAATGAAATAAGAGCACGCCTGCACTGCGGGTATAAAGGTGGGTATACTGAACATGTTCCTTTCACTTTACATTGACCTGTTGGGAAAATGTATTGTTTCCAACAAATACTGTACGCTTCTAGGGTCACTCCTACAGCGCAACTTTTGCTGTCTGATTTTCGTCTCAAGCAACGCGTTGCTATGGATGTCGTGTGTTCTGAGGACAAGGCAGAGACAAGCAATCACAAATTGAAGAAGGTGTATGAGTATGACCTTACTGATCGCAGAGCATTTAGTCGCTGGACAAGCAGATTTTCCGGTGAAAGTGGCCACGTCAATACTTGATAATTACCGTGCATCGACAGACCGAGCACTGCAGAGATTCCTAACAATGTGCAGCGTATTCACAAACAGTTTTTAGCTTAAAAAGGCATAACAATGACCGACAACATCTTCAAAAACGTGATATTTTGGAGTTTCGTGATAGCGCCCGGCCACATCTCAGTGAGAAAACCACACCTAGGATCACAAAGCCCCGTTGGACCACTTTGGAACACCCACCACACCGTCCTGATCTTGCAACGTGTGAATAGCACCTCCTCGGTGAACTCAGGGAGTCACGTCGCGGATCGAGGTTTGAAGCTCACAACTCCCTTGTGGTGGCTGCTACATATGGACTCAAAAGTGTTTATGCTGACTTCCATCGTGCAGGTGCACAGGCCTTCGTTCCACGGTGCCATAAGTCTGTTGAAAGGGACGGAGATCATGTATAAAAAAAAGCCTTCTTTGTAATTTTTATGATCTCGATTACAGTAACGAGCAGACATGTTCGTTTCGTTTTAGAGGATGAATCGTCCCTGTTTATCTATCTTCAAATACTCGAAACAGTAATTTATATTTATCGTATTACAAAAAATGAAAATTAGTGCTTATGTTTTAGTAATCTGAAAACAAATAATGTTTTGAATTGTGCTTCTGCACTCGTAAGACAAGCATGGTCACTTACGCTCTAGGTAGGTAACTGTTCCATTCTTGCAGTACGACACGTGAGCAGCCATGGCAGTTGGTTGTAAGTGGCTACGATGAAGGCTATGTAATGACTGTGTAGTGGTTCCTTGGAATGTGCCGTTACACATTAGTGTCTTGGACCTCCTCTATGTATATGAAATTTCCAACAGGGAGTGATCTCTTCTCAGGGTGCAGTGCTAATTAGTGAATTTACACAGTGGATTTAACATAGCGCAATATGGTGTAGGAGCCGTAAACACTGTATCCCTAGTGGGGTCTCTCTGAAGCCTCTTTAACTGTTTATTGTGACATGCGTTTTGCTAGCTATGTAGCTAAAGTCATAAATTACAATATTCAGAATTTGTTGTATTAAAACCGTTGGGGCTAGTAGGGGTTGAACATTTATGATTCACAGTCTGCTTTAAAATATGTCAAGTAACATTGACAATCATCGTAATTAGTTAACAAGATTCAGAGGCGAGTAAGGATATCACTCAGGATTTGGCGCGATCCTATCATAACTAAAGACGCGCGAATTTGTATGGTAGGTAAGCAGTGATTTCTCCTACTGGCACAAAACAACCATCCTGGAGGTCGTCGCTTTCATTCGAACGAACAAATCGTTGTGCTTGTCTGTCCCGGGTATGCTGATGCAGCAGTGTATTCTTACTCTGAGCTGTGCCAGCTGTCATCGATCCGTAACACTCGAGGTGGCCCTCCATCACTAACGGCCATTTGCGCCCTCACTGACGTCCTCCACTGCCGTTGGGATGCTGCATGCCAGCTCTCTTCCGTGTACGCCTTTCAAATGTTAAAGGTCCGGCCTTTCTTTTTGGCCCCAGCCCGAATGTTAATAGTTAACCCCTCTCTGGGTCCCTGGCCTGAAATTCTACTCTGAGTCCCCGTCCAAATGCAAATACCTCTTCATTCTACTCCCATTGCTCTAAACAGCTCTAAATGTTTCGAAAATGCACACTCTTCCGTGAATACAGCGTTTTGCGCATCCTCAGATTTTCTGTCCAATCTCTCGCTTTTTAGTCAAAATTGGCCATCTATATAAATTTATAAAGTATGTTTCACTCCTCCATCAGCTCTGTAAAAACTCCTCTTCTAATCCACTTCCTTAGCACTCATCTTTGCTCAAAAACGGGAACATAGGGCCCGCCGGAGTGGCCGGGAGGTTCGAGGCTCTACGGTCGCAGGTTCGAATCCTGCCTCGGGCATGGATGTGTGTGATGTCCTTAGGTTTAAGTATTTCTAAGTTCTAGGGCACTGATAACGTGAGAAGTTAAGTCTCATAGTGCTCAGAGCCATTTTTTTAACATAGGACGCAAGTCACATCCCGTCCACCAATGGCAAGGTGTGGTCTTCCCGCCAGCACGTTCTCGCCACTGGGACAAAGCAAAAAGAAAAAAAGTAGCCTCTGTTCTTTTAGCATCGGCTGGGAGAGTCAACTGCATCAATAAAGTGGCACAGACTGTGGTGTTTTTCGGGTCAGCTTGCTAGAGATGTTATCTACATTCAGAGCCCATATTCCTGCGTCTGAGAATAAGGCTTTTTCAAATTCACTCATGCCACCGGTGTATTTCTCGGCCACCTGTTGACTGTTTTTGCTGAACGTTCGGTGGGCTCGTGGGAAAAATGAGGGTTTAGCACTTTTTATAACTGTAGCTCTGGCCAACCACATTATGCCATGGGTGGGTGGGGAGGGGGGGGGGGGGGGTTACAGCACCTAGCCATCCACCCTCACCGAAGCCCGCCGTGCTGATTTCTCCTCGCTGTGAGTTCACAACCCAGCTCCGAGAATACACAGTTGCCTCGTGATCGTCTGCTCAGCATCCGTCCTTTACACCACCAGTTATAGTATTCCAATGTATAAAGAGCAAGCATAGGTGGTTAGTACAGCCTCTGCAATCACTCTCATATTAGGCCTGAAACATACCCTTAGAAAAATTAATGAATTACTGTGCTGATAAACCTCGTACGTTATTTGATTTTCAAACAGCTGAGCATAACTGAACGTACTCAGACATTTCTCTCTTTACTTATTCTGATCAACACTAAACTGACACACAATATTTTTAGCGCAACGCAATCTGACTTTCAATAGTCCCTACAAAAGAAAGCCCCTGACTAACAATAACCTATACCTTTCATGAATCACTTACTTCACAAAAATTTCACTACCTGAACTACCGCAATACAGCCAACGCCAATACTGCCAGCTAAATAAAGGATTCTAAATAGTGAAGGCACTAACTACTGATCGGCATAGTTAGCAAATGAAAGATTTCGATAGATAACAAACAATGTATTAATATATACACTCCTGGAAATTGAAATATGAACACCGTGAATTCATTGTCCCAGGAAGGGGAAACTTTATTGACACATTCCTGGGGTCAGATACATCACATGATCACACTGACAGAACCACAGGCACATAGATACAGGCAACAGAGCATGCACAATGTCGGCACTAGTACAGTGTATATCCACCTTTCGCAGCAATGCAGGCTGCTATTCTCCCATGGAGACGATCGTAGAGATGCTGGATGTAGTCCTGTGGAACGGCTTGCCATGCCATTTCCACCTGGTGCCTCAGTTGGACCAGCGTTCGTGCTGGACGTGCAGACCGCGTGAGACGACGCTTCACCAGTCCCAAATATGCTCAATGGGGGACAGATCCGGAGATCTTGCTGGCCAGGGTAGTTTACTTACACCTTCTAGAGCACGTTGGGTGGCACGGGATACATGCGGACGTGCATTGTCCTGTTGGAACAGCAAGTTCCCTTGCCGGTCTAGGAATGGTAGAACGATGGGTTTGATGAGGGTTTGGATGTACCGTGCACTATTCAGTGTCCCCTCGACGATCACCAGAGGTGTACGGCCAGTGTAGGAGATCGCTCCCCACACCATGATGCCGGGTGTTGGCCCTGTGTGCCTCGGTCGTATGCAGTCCTGATTGTGGCGCTCACCTGCACGGCGCCAAACACACATACGACCATCATTGGCACCATGGCAGAAGCGACTCTCATCGCTGAAGACGACACGTCTCCATTCGTCCCTCCATTCACGCCTGTCGCGACACCACTGGAGGCGGGCTGCACGATGTTGGGGCGTGAGCGGAAGACGGCCTAACGGTGTGCGGGACCATAGCCCAGCTTCATGGAGACGGTTGCGAATGGTACCCCAGGAGCAACAGTGTCCCTAATTTGCTGGGAAGTGGCGGTGCGGTCCCCTATGTCACTGCATAGGATCCTACGGTCTTGGCCTGCATCCGTGCGTCGCTGCGGTCCGGTCCTAGGTCGACGGGCACGTGCACCTTCCGCCGACCACTGGCGACCACATCGATGTACTGTGGAGACCTCACGCCCCACGTGTAGAGCAATTCGGCGGTACGTCCACCCGGCCTCTCGCATGCCCACTATACGCCCTCGCTCAAAGTCCGTCAACTGCACATACGGTTCATGTCCACGCTTTCGAGGCATGCTACCAGTGTTAAAGACTTCGATGGAGCTCCGTATGCCACGGCAAACTGGCTGACACTGACGGCGGCGGTGCACAAATGCTGCGCAGCTAGCGCCATTCGACGGCCAACACCGCGGTTCCTGGTGTGTCCGCTGTGCCGTGCGTGTTATCATTGCTTGTACAGCCCTCTCGCAGTGTCCGGAGCAAGTATGGTGGGTCTGACACACCGGTGTCAATGTGTTCTTTTTTCCGTTTCCAGGAGTATATATATATATATATATATATATATATATATATATATATATATATATATATATATATCAGTTCGTGATATCCAGTATTACAAATTTACTCGTTCTGATGGACACACGTCCCGATCGTCCGCTCTCAAAATTATGCCATCTCTCTCCCCACATCCACCACTGCTGCAAGCTCACCTCCAACTGTGTAACGCTACGCGCTCTTCACATCCAACTGCCGCACACTGCAATAGCGAATATTCCAACAATGCCAACCAACCACAGACTGCACACAGCACAGCCAGTGATTTTCATACAGAGCTCTACGTGACGTTTCCAACATAAAAACCTAAACAGCCTACTTACAAACCTTATCATTCTATGTGCAGCTGCTACATTCTGTCCGTCATTAGCGTCTTCACTACTTCTATCTCTTCTCAATAGTGGGGTGTAGCTAGTCAGAAGATGCGGTAAATTAGTAAGTCCTTCCTTACAGATTGGGAGGGGTCGACTGCATTGGATAAACTGCGAGAGTAACAGTGTGCACTCGGTAGTGAATTCACGGTTGGAATAGAGGCCTACTTAACCTCATGTCTTCTAGATATTTCTCGTTGTCTTGATTGTAATTCTGCTCCACAGACCACGGCTTCTAACATTGCTAGTTTCAAAAGTGAAATTAAGGGTGGTCGATGGCATCTCTGTTACTATCATTAACATAACATTCACAGTTTTTTTATTGATGAAGAGTAGTGAAAGTTGCTTGTTGGGCGTCTAATTGCAAGAGCAGTGTGTCATTGAAGTCACTTCAGATGGTCTCTAAAAATTTTGTTTAGCAGAGTAACCGACTCTCCCATGCAGGCCTGACGGTACCGCAGCGTCTCTCCTCTGGTGTTCGTGCAGAAAAGGCAAAAATATCACAATTTATGCTACCATATTCATTCACTGACTTCTGTGAAATGAGGAAAACACTTACATCCGATGATATGATGAAATTAATACCGCGTGAGGGCGTGTACAAATCCGTAACTCAGTGCCACTGTGGCGATATGTATCATAATATCGAGTATTGCGTCTGTTGTTCCTTATATTACTATCTTTTCTCTAAAATCATTCAACTTCAAATTAAACACTACCTGAGGTGCTTTTAACATTTATGTCCATATCAACTACGAAACTGTAACTGGATCGTTCCATAAGGAGTTATATGTCCACATCTCCGAGCATCGATCTAGCAGCTTCTCACTTGCCTGCGTAGAGCTCTTTTCTGACAGACATCGGTCATCTTATAGACATTCACTACGTCTATTTGATTAATTTACTTTCGACCAGAAATTATTTTAATAAATAATCTTGCAAACATTAAACGTCACTGGAACTAAGAACTGCAATTCCGGCCACTCTGATGTTTTTGTAAGATACTCATTCAGTCAATCATTTAGTCATTCATCATAATCGCCTAAAGCTACGCACAGTGTCGCCAGTTTTGTACAGCAGTTTCTACGGTCTGTCTTAGCTCAAGGACAAAATCTCCCACAGACTAAAACTCACCCGCACTCCTGGACCAGTTGTCTTGACCCGCTGTCATATTGGAGAGAGTAGCCTGCATATCGCTTCTGAGAAGCACAGCCATAACAGTAAATGTAGCTTTGTATTGAAATTAACAAAAGACCCACAACATGACATAAACACAACTTAACATTTTACTTTCGTCAAAAGCTACTGGGTGTAATTTTATTTTATCCCTTTATCTGTCACTTTTTAAGATTTTATAACTCTTTTGGAAAATAATTTTGAATTTTCGTCTTTTCTAAATTTTTTCTCCTGATGACGGCTCATTAGAGTCCGAGGTGGTTAATGGTCATCAATCCAAGGTATGCAGTCAAGATAATTGCGAATTAAATAAACAATTTGCTCAAATCTGACAGTATCAAACTGCATTGTATTAATGAAGTTTGAATTTCGATATAAGAACGATATTACATCCTCAGCTTCCACATTTACTTGTTATTCCTCATTATGTGTCAGCTACGTAATCTTTTACAGCTGTGGCATAGTTGTTTGTACATACTCGTACTTGTGTTCACAGCAGGTATCAGTCAAGAAACGCTTAACTGATCGTCATCGAATTACAAGGGATCCTTTCATCCCGGACAGCTCGGCGGATCAGTTTTTGCAGTAAGTAAGTCGAAGCAACCATGAGAATGGGCGAATTGGTAAGGCACAATGACCGCTCTTTCTGACAGTTTTCACCAGTATACATAACGTGACAGAACGTTGTTCTTCCCGCAGGATTCCGTGTACCTGGATAGTGTTGCTTCTCGAGGTGGTGGGCAGTAAACACGGAGTCGCGCCTTTGGCTATTACTGGGCACGTGTTTATCACATCCCCTCTCTCACAGGCTGAGCAGGTTCTTTTCAACCGCCGACTTCGCTACTGAAGACCGGAAGATAGCAAACAGATTAAATATCGGGTCGCTGGCCCCCGTTCTCCTCTACTTACCGCAACTTCTACCTCACGACTCCCTAACTCCAAACATATCCCTAGTTTAAGTCTCTCGGATAAATTCATTTAGCGATGAAGCCGTTTGCTACAGGTTCCGGCACAGAAACCTCTGCAGTTTTAGCACAGATAATATTTGTGCTTTCGCTTTCCCCGCTCTCTCAGTCGACGCTTATTTGCGGTTGCAAGTTAATTGGGCCCTTTCAGAAAGGCACACACAAGGATCATGTTACATAAATTGTCTTGAAAAGCGGAAATCAGGTCAACCAAGCTCTATTCTCTTGGCAGTGTTTCCTTACTTCGTGCGCTTTTGTAGGTAACATTGTTGTATAGAATCAGCTCGGACAGTGTACATTTAAAGACTATCAATGAGTAATTTGGAAGGAAGAGGAAACTAAGCTGTACGCATCAGGTTGGCGGTGTATCCAAACGCGATGGTCTGACGCATCCTCCTGGGTCGAACTAACATCAAATGAAGTGAGCGCCTAACGTGATTTTGCCAACATTAGACTTCCTCATAACATAGTTATATTTCGTATTTTATAAAGCTGCATGGGGCATGAAATATATTAAAGGATATTTTGTACGAAGTGTTTTGATATACTCAGAATACATTTGAATATCAGTACAACTTTTGTACTGACAAAAAGGTGCTGCAGACATTCAGGTTTCACTAGCGGCATGAATACGACCTTGTTAAAAGTACCAGGTGAAGGAGCGATTAGATACACATTACATTGTCATAATCATTTCCTTTGCGTAGGAGTTAGTCCCTCGAATCTACTGTAGGGCTCATTAGATACAAGCCTCTCTTCTTTAACATTTAGCAGGAATTGGTGTCTCCATAACAGACTCCAACAAGGTACGCGTCACATTTAGGTTTCATCTCTCACTGACAATGAGGTCAACTTTCTGTTGCTTCGAGTTACAGTGAGATTTCACGGCTGATCCTGAGTACTAGCGACTCTCGCCTTTAAGTTAACATGCGCATTTGTCACGTAGCCCTTTCACGACCGTCGACGAAATTTGTGTTTCCCATTTACTACCTGTCCCATACGCCTGGGTATCTTTTATTTCTATAAGTGATGAAAACAAAAACAGGAAGACATTTTTCACAAATATGAACGAGATCCTGACGAAGTATTTTACGCTGCAACTGCAGAGACCTAGCTGAAGATGAAAAGTGTTTCTCGCCTTAGATAAAGTGGAAAATGCAAGGGAGCGTCGTGAGTTAAGTGTATAATTACGTTGCTACTTACCAGAGTAACAAATGAATGAGATAGATCGAGTTTTTATGCATCAATCATAATATACTGAAAAGCTTTTGGGCTCAAAAACTATAGGCAAACTGAACGTTTAAACTGAAGCATCAAACATGTTTGGATTGTTAAACTGGATGAATGTTCATTGTGGAAAACAAATATCCCATCCTGACTGTTATGGTTGTTTATCTTATCTAGTGTTCACAGCGGAATGAAAGCTTGACTCTGAATAAAGAGATACCGTAATACAAATAGGATCTACCAGGGTCATTATGAAACTACAAATCTAAAGCAGAAAAACGCTTGGCAGTAGTGATACTGTAAGACTACATTTGAAGGGCTTAATTCAATGGTGGTACAACACCATTACCTCCCCTTTTCTGCCTATAATGCTTCTGAAATTAAAGATCCAAACATACAGAAAGACCGGCCGGAGTGGCTGAGCGATTCTAGTAGCTACATGTGTGGAACTGCGCGACCGCTACAGTCGCAGGTTCGAATCCTACCTCGGGCGTGGATGTGTGTGATGGCTTTAGGTTAGTCAGGTTTAAGTAGTTCTAAGTTCTAGGGGACTGGTGACCTCAGAAGTTAAGTCCCATAGTGCTCAGAGCCATTTGTGCCAAACAGAAAGAAAGGTTCATCTCTAGCAAGAAGCCATATGCTTGAACATTTCTGGTATCTAAACTGCAGATTTTTCAGTGCTCATTTAACTTTAGGACTCTGTATCTCAATATGAACAGAAATGGACTTTTACCACTATTGAAATAAGCCCTTCATTTGATCTTTACGCCACTGATATTTGTTTCCTTAATTATAGTCGATTGATATTCACCTTTCTTAAATCATGTTAACCGTTCTGGCGTGTTCTTTTCAACCCACGTTAGAGGACGAAGAGAAAGATACGACTTTTATGCAAATAGTGTGATACTGCGGAGATTAGTCGCTACTTCCTATTAGGTAATTGCACAAGGAAATACACTCCTGCAAATTGAAATAAGAACACCGTGAATTCATTGTCCCAGGAAGGGGAAACTTTATTGACACATTCCTGCGGTCAGATACATCACATGATCACACTGACAGAACCACAGGCACATAGACACAGACAACAGAGCATGCACAATGTCGGCACTAGTACAGTGTATATCCACCTTTCGCAGCAATGCAGGCTGCTATTCTCCCATCGAGACGATCGTAGAGATGCTGGATGTAGTCCTGTGGAACGGCTTGCCATGCCATTTCCACCTGGCGCCTCAGTTGGACCAGCGTTCGTGCTGGACGTGCAGACCGCGTGAGACGACGCTTCATCCAGTCCCAAACATGCTCAATGGGGGACAGATCCGGAGATCTTGCTGGCCAGGGTAGTTTACTTACACCTTCTAGAGCACGTTGGGTGGCACGAGATAGATGCGGACGTCCATTGTCCTGTTGGAACAGCAAGTTCCCTTGCCGGTCTAGGAATGGTAGAACGATGAGTTCGATGACGGTTTGGATGTACCGTGCACTATTCAGTGTCCCCTCGACGCCAGTGTAGGAGATCGCTCCCCACACCATGATGCCGGGTGTTGGCCCTTTGTGCCTCGGTCGTATGCAGTCCTGATTGTGGCGCTCACCTGCACGGCGCCAAACACGCATACGACCATCATTGGCACCAAGGCAGAAGCGACTCTCATCGCTGAAGACGACACTTCTCCATTCGTCTCTCCATTCACGCCTGTCGCGACACCACTGGAGGCGGGCTGCACGATGTTGGGGCGTGAGCGGAAGACGGCCTAACGGTGTGCGGGACCGTAGCTTCATGGAGACGGTTGCGAATGGTCCTCGCCGATACCCCAGGAGCAACAGTGTCCCTAATTTGCTGGGAAATAGCGGTGCGGTCCCCTACGGCACTGCGTAGGATCCTACGGTCTTGGCGTGGATCCGTGCGTCGCTGCGGTCCGGTCCCAGGTCGACGGGCACGTGCACCTTCCGCCGACCACTGGCGGCAACATCGATGTAGTGTGGAGACCTCACGCCCCACGTGTTGAGCAATTCGGCGGTACGTCCACCAGGCCTCCCGCATGCCCACTATACGCCCTCGCTCAAAGTCCGTCAACTGCACATACGGTTCACGTCCACGCTGTCGCGGCATGCTACCAGTGTTAAAGACTGCGATGGAGCTCCGTATGCCACGACAAACTGACTGACGCTGACGGCGGCGGTGCACAAATGCTGCGCAGCTAGCGCCATTCGACGGCCAACACCGCGGTTCCTGGTGTGTCCGCTGTGCCGTGCGTGTGATCGTTGCTTGTACAGCCCTCTCGCAGTGTCTGTAGCAAGTATGGTGGGTCTGACACACTGGTGTCAATGTGTTCTTTTTTCCATTTCCAGGAGTGTATATTGCAACTGGTTCTTTTGTGGAGAATGATCGTTCTGTATTGTGCATTGAAACCGGGGACCTACAAACGACGGAGCGGCTTTGTCCCGCCATATCCCTCAGTGATGCACAACCTCACAGGCCACAGCAGTCCTCCACCCCACCACCACCCCACATCGAACCTAGGGTTATTGTGCCGTTCGGACCCCAGTATATATCTCTGAGGAGTTTTTTGTTTTGTTCGTAAAAAATATGTGAGTCAGCAACGAGTGGCCATGCTCCGGAGGCAGCCAAACAGCAAATAGTTCACAACGCAAATACCAGATTTCGCAAACCCATTGTAAGGACACCGCATAAGTTAGCGCGCTCAGTGTGTCTCGCTCGTTGAGTGGAAACTGTCATTAAGCCACAACAAGACGCTCAATGGTTCATGTCACCACGATATCCGCAATTACCGCAGAAATATACACGTACACAGGCATATTACAGCGGCCTTCCAACAAATCATTCCGAAAATGTTGCGCTACGCGCGGCACAACACGGATGCGAGGTATGAAAAGTGCCACATCCGCAATGCAGCACCTGTTGAGTAATATGTGCTGTGATACACCACTTGACTCTGCTATAGAAGTATGTGCCGTTACAAAGGAAAAAATTAGCATAGCTTCTTGTATACAGGGTGGTCCATTGATAGTGACCGGGCCAAATATCTCACGAAAAAAGGGTCAAACGAAAAAACTATAAACAACGAAACTTGTCTAGCTTGAACGGGGAAACCAGATGGCGCTATGGTTGGCGCGCTAGATGGCGCTGCCATAGGCCAAACGGATATCAACGGCGTTTTTTTTAAAAGTAGGAACCCCCATTTTTTAATTACATATTCGTGTAGTACGTAAAGAAATATGAATGTTTTAGTTGGACCACTTTTTTCTCTTTGTGATAGATGGCGTTCTTATAGTCACCAATTTATGGCTCACAATTTTAAACGAACAGTTGGTAACATTTACGTTTTTTAAATTAAAATACAGAACGTAGGTACGTTTGAACATTTTATTACAGTTGTTCCAATGTGATACATGTACCTTTGTGTACCTTTGTGAACTTCTGAGAACGAATGCTGTTACAGCATGATTACCTGTAAGTACCACATTAATGCAATAAATGATCAAAATGATGTCCACCAACCTCAACGCATTTGGCAACGTGTAACGACATTCCTCTCAACAGCGAGTAGTTCGCCTTCCGTAATGTTCGCACATGCATTCACAATGCGCTGACGCATGTTGTCAGGCGTTCTTGGTGGATCACGACAGCAAATATTCTTCAACTTTCCCCACAGAAAGAAATCCGGGGTCGTCAGATCCGGTGAACGTGCGAGACATGGTGCTTCGACGACCAATCCACCTGTCATGAAATATGCTATTCAATACCGCTTCAACCGCACACGAGCTATGTGCCGGAAATCTATCATGTTGGAAGTACACCGCTATTCTGTCTGCAGTGAAACATCATGTAGTAACATCGGTAGAACATTACGTAGGAAATCAGCATACATTGCACCATTTAGACTGCCATCGGTAAAATGGGGGCCAATTATCCTTCCGCCCACAATGCCGCACCATAAATTGACCCGCCAAGGTCGCTGATGTTCCACTTGTCGCAGCCGTCGTGGATTTTGCTTTGCCCAATATTGCATATTATGCTGGTTTACGTTACCGCTGTTGGTGAATGACACTTCGTCGCTAAACAGAACGCGTGCATAAAACCAACCTTCGTCACGTAATTTCAAAGACGTCGCCACGCAATTCCTGGTGCATAGAAATATGGTACGGTTCTAATGGTTCAAATGGCTCTGAGCGGTATGGGACTTAACTTCTAAGGTCATGAGTCCCCTAGAACTTACAACTACTTAAACCTAACTAACCTAAGGACATCACACACATCCATGCCCGAGTCAGGATTCGAACCTGCGACCGAAGCGGATGCACGGTTCCAGACTGTAGCGGCTAGAACCTCTCGGCCACCCTGGCCGGCAAATATGGTACGGGTGCAATCGATGTTGATGTAGCATTCTACACACCGACGTTTTTGAGATTCCCGATTCTCGCGCAATTTGTCTGCTCCTGATGTACGGATTAGCTACGTCAGCAGCTAAAAAACCTACTTGGGCATCATCTTTTGTCGCAGGTTGTGGTTGACGTTTCACATGTGGCTGAACTCTTCCTGTTTCCGTAAATAACGTAACTATTCGGCGAACGGTTCGGACACTTTGATGATGTCATCCAGGATACCGAGCAGCATACATAGCACACGCCCGTTGAGCATTTTAATCACAGTAGCCATACATTAACAAGATATCGACCTTTTCCGCAATTGGTAAACGGTCCATTTTAACACGGGTAATGTATCACGAATCAAATACCGTCGGCACTGGCGGATTGTTACGGGATACCATGTACTTATACGTTTGTGACTATTACAGCGGCATGTATCACAAAGTTAAAAAAAATGGTCCAACTAAAACATTCATATTTCTTCACGTACCACACGAATATGTAATAAAAATGGGGGTTCCTATTTTAAAGAAACGCAGTTGATATCCGTTTGACCTATGGCAGCGCCAGCTAGCGGGCCAACCCTTCAAGCCAGATGAGTTTCGGCCTTTGTAGTTTTTTTCGTTTGATGCTTATTTCGTGAGATATTTGGCCCGGTCACTATCAGTGGACCATCCTGTATATGGGACATAGTCGAGAGGGCAGCTCATGTACAGAATCCTGCACCGACAGAACTTCCGAAACTATAGGGGCCATGCTACTTCGAGTTGCTGCCTTCGCCGGAAAAAAGGAGGTACACTATGTGATCAAAAGTATCTGGACACCACCAAAAATATACGGTTCTCGTATTAGGTGCATTGTGTTGCCACCTACTGCCAGGCAGTTCATATCGGCGACTTCAGCAGTCTTTAGACATCGTGAGAGAGCAGAATGGGGCGCTCGCAGAATTCATGGACTTCGAACGTGGTCAGGTTATTGTGTGTCATACGTCTGTACGCGAGATTTCCACACTCCTAAACATCCTTAGGTCCACTGTTTCTGAAATGATAGTGATGTGGAAACGGTAAGGGACACGTACAGCACAAAAGGGTACAGATGGACCTCTTCTGTTGACTCACAGGGACCGCCGACAGTTGAAGAGGGTCGCAATGTGTAATAGGCAGACATCTATCCAGACCATCACGCAGGAATTCCAAACTGCGTCACGATCCACTACAAGTACTATGAAAGTCAGGCGGGAGGTGAGAACACTTGGATTTCATGGTCGAGCGGCTGCTCATAAGCCACACATCACGCCGGTAACTGCCAAACGACGCTTCGCTTCGTGTAAGGAGCGTAAACATTGGACTACTGAACAGTGGAAAAACTTTGTGTGGAGGGACGAATCACGGTACACAATGTGGCGATCCGATGGCAGGGTGTGAGTTTGGCGAATTACCGGTGAACGTCATCTGCCAGTGTGTGTAGTGCCAACAGTAAAATTCAGAGGCGGCGGTGTTATGATGTGGTCTTTTTTCCATGGAAGGGACTTTCACACCTTATTGTTTTGCATGGCACTATCACAGCACAGTTTTATACTGATGTTTTAAGCACTTTTTTGTTTCCCACTGTTGGAGACCAGTTCGAGGATGACGATTGCGACTTTCAACAGGACAGAGCACTTCTTAATAATGCACTGCCTGTGGCGGAGTGGTTACACGACGATGGCATCCCTTTAATGGATTGGCCTGCACAGAGTCCTAACCTGAATCTTATAGAACACCTTTGGGATGTTTTGGAACTCGAAATTCGTGCCAGGTCTCACCGACCGACATCGATACATCTCCTCAGTGCGGCACTTCGTGACGAAAGGGCTGCCATTCCCCAAGATACCTTCCAGCTCCTAACTGAACATATGCCTGCGAGAGTGCAGGTTGTCATCAAGGCTGAGGGTGGGCCAACACCATATTGAATTCCAGAATTACCGATGAAGGGTGCCACAAACTTGTAAGTCATTTTCAGTCAGTTGTCTGGATACTTTTGATCACATAGTGTATTCCATGGATTTTGTCATCTGATTGTATGTAGGGTACGACTGATTACAGAACTATTGTCGCATACAAAAAGAAATATGTCTGCGTGTTGTATAACAAGATGGTACATCGAGTACATATACACAACTGGCCATTAAAATTGTTACACCACGAAGATGATTTGCAACTGACACGAAATTTAACCGATAGGAAGAAGATGCTCTCATATGCAAATGATTAGCTTTTCAGAGCATTCACACAAGGTTTGAGTCGGTGGCGACACCTACGACCTTCTGACATGAGGAAAGTTTCCAACTGATTTCTTATACACAAACACCAGTTGACCGGCGTTGCCTGGTTGTTGTGATGCCTCGTGTAAGGAGGAGAAGTGCGTACCATCACGTTTCCGACTTTGATAAAGGTCGGATTGTAGCCTATCGCGGTTTATCGTATTGCGACATTGGTGCTCGCGTTGGTCGAGATCCAATGACTGTTAGCAGAATATGTAACCGTGGGTTCAGGAGGGTAATACAGAACGCCGTGCTGGATCCCAACGGCTTCGTATCGCTAGCAGTCGAGATGACAGGCATCTTATCCGCATGGTTGGAACGGATCGTGCAGCCACGTCTCGATCCCTGAGTCCACAGATGGGGACGTTTGCAAGACAAGAACCATCTGCGCGAACAGTTCGACGACGTTTGCAGCAGCATGGACTATCAGCTCGGAGACCATGGCTGCGGTTACCCTTGACGCTGCTTCAAATAGGAGCGCGTGCGATGGTGTACTCAACGGCGAACCTGGGCGCACGAATAGCAAAACGCCATTTTTTTTCTTATGAATAAGGGTTCTGTTTACTGCATCATGATGGTCGCATCCGTGTTTGGTGCCATCGCGGTGAATGCACATTGGAAGCGTGTATTCGTCATCGCCATACTGGCGTATCACCAGGCGTGATGGTATGGGGTGCCATTGGTTCCACGTCTCTGTCACCTCTAGTTCACATTGACGGCAGTTTGAACAGTGAACATTACATTTCAGATGTGTTACGACCCGTGCCTCTACCCTTCATTCGATCCCTGCGAAACCCTACATTTCAGCAGGCTAATGCACGACCGCATGTTGCAGGTCCTGTACGGGCCTTTCTGGATACAGAAAATGTTGGCCTGCTGCCCTGGCCAGAACGTTCTTCAGATCTCTCACCAATTGAAAACGTCTGGTCAATAGTGGTCGAGCAACTGCCTCGTCATAATACGCCAGTCACTACTCTCGATGAACTGTGACATCGTGTGCATGGGCAGCTGTACCTGTACACGCCATCGAAGCTCTGTTTGAGCCAATGCCCAGGCGTATCAAAGCCGTTATTACGCCCAGAGGTGGTTGTTCTGGGTAGTGATTTCTCAGGATGTATGCACGCAAATTGCGTGAAAATGTAATCACATGTCAGTTCCAGTATAATATATTTGTCCAATGAATACCCGTTTATCATCTGCATTTCTTCTTGTTGTAGCAATTTTAATGGCCAGTAGTGTATTTACTGTCGGTACTTTTTCCAAAGATTTGTCGCCCATAGTGTAGTAGAAAGTTACGTCTCTCTTTGCCTAATTAATACATTGAAATCGTGGTGCCTCCTGTGACGAATATTTCGTTCACTAGTTCTACTCTAATGGAGAAATACTGGTGAACAGTCGTTTGTTTCTTTTGTGCAGGCAGTGAGAGGGCCGAACGGAGGATGCGGCAGCAGTCCCTGCCGTTGCTGCTGCTTCTGCTGCTGCTGCCCAGCGCCCGCCGATGCGACAGGTTCCTGCTGGGCTACATCACAGGTCAGCACGAGGTTTACCTACCTAGCGCATGCCCAGTACCAGTACCTGAAACCAAAAGTATATCTGTCGTCGAAAGATAAGGGAACCATAGACGCCATTCTGACGATACGCGTGATTGGGGAGGGGTGGGGGTAGGGGGAGATAAGCGGAGAGGAAGAATGGGTTTGCAGAAATTATAAAATCAAGACGTCTCCGTACAATTTGTGGAACTGGAAGATGCTTTTGAGACTTCCCCTTTGAATATAAAGAAAGACTGTGCTGGAAAACTTCTGCGTTATTTGATACTGAAACAGCTGAGTAAAACTGAACGTACTCAGACAGTTTTCTCTTTACTTGTTCTGATCATTTATAAACTGACACGCAATATTTTAACGCAGCGCAATATGACTTTTAATAATCCTTCCAAAGAATAGCCCTGACTACCGATATCCTATCCTTCATGAATCACTTACCTCACCAAAATCTTACTCGAGCTGCTGGAACAGCAGTGAGCGTCAATACTGCCAGCTAAATAAAAGAATCCAGCTACTGAAGGCACTAACTACTGATAGGAGAAGAATGTATTTACCTTAGCTGTTAATATAAGCGGACGATCTGGAAGTGTGTCACGAATATATATATATATATATATATATATATATATATATATATATATATATATATATATTCGTGACATCCAAGTCGACAAATTTCCTTCTTCTGACGGACACACGACCAGATCGTCCGCTTATATTAACAACCCAAAACTCTGGCATCTTTTACCCCACATCTACTACTGCTGGCGCCTCACCTCCAACTGCCCAACGCTGCGCGCTGTTCACATTCAACTGCCCAACACTATACTAACGAATAATCCAACAATGAGTCCAACCAGCCACAGACTGCACACAGCGCAGTCAGAGATTTTATTACAGAGCCCTACGTGGCGTCTCCATCATAAACACCTAAACAGCCTACTTGCACTTTTGACAGTGCGAACTAGTGAAGACATTTGAAAACGTATGAAACACAGAGATACGCCATGGCGATAATATTCAAGATGTACAGTAACCAGGAGGGAGCATTACGAGTGGAAAACCAAGAGACAAGTGAGTGGATGAAAAATGGTGAAAGGCAGGTATGGAGTCTTTCTCTGTTCCGAAAAAGAGCACTTGGGTAAACAGAAATTTCAAGCCGTGTAATGTATGATGGAAGAGAAAGAAAGGCTGTTAGGCAATCAACATGGCAGCCTCCATTTCAAGTTATACTTGTAATTTTGTAATGAAAGAGAGGAGATCTGATATAACAAAGACAGAGAAATTTACACGAGAAAAACACGAATGTCTTTCAGTCTAGCAGTACTTTTGCGCAGCCATTCCAGACCTATATGAGCTATGCCACTCCGTAGTGCCCTAAAATTGTGAGCTAGCCGTCCAGGCGCACAAGGAAATTCATTTTCCACGAAGGTTTCTATCCGAGAGCACATGAGAGCGCAGTTGTGTATGCGGTGAAGACTAGAAACCTGCAGCGGTCTTATCATATTTGTACTCGAGTTCTACTACAAGTATTATTTAACACTTTGACTACTGGCTCTTTAAGCATTGTTGCCTTTTATTAGAATGCCGTACATTTTATGGTTTCTCTGTACGTATGAAGAAGACTAGGTTATTTTGTATTTAAAAGAGGATGAACCATTCCCCGTCAAATGACGGAATCCACAGTCTGCCAGAATTTTCGGGTTCCGTCCATAGACGCCACTGGCAGTGAAAGTGTTCAGACGGAACACTTCATTTTTATCGTATAATTCCCTAGATGTTTGACGTCATACGTGACTATTTCCTCGTTGAAAATTACGAGTTGCATGTAATATAACCACTTCCCTCCATTCCACCTCATTTTGGTTGACTTTAAATACATGCTGTATTTTTTTATGGACCACACTTTACTCTTCAACCAGTAAATGGTAGAAGAAATGAAGGAAAATAATATTTAAAGACATCTTGGTGACCTTCGACTGTTTAATTTATTGTTAAAATCCACAATTGTCACTTCGGTCTTTGGGTGATTAATTGTAGTGGAGATAAAATTTCGATCCTTTGCACATGTAAAAAATTACCAATTTGTGACAGTTTTAATCAAATTTTGGTAGGTGCGAAAGGAAAAAAAAGTCGTTATGTCCCAAAGAAAGCAGGTGCTGACAGATGTGAAAATTACCGAACTATCAGTTTAATAAGTCACAGCTGCAAAATACTAACGCGACTTCTTTACAGACGAATGGAAAAACTGGTAGATGCGGACCTCGGGGAGGATCAGTTTGGATTCCGTCGAAATGTTGGAACACGTGAGGCAATACTGACCTTACGACTTATCTTAGAAGAAAGATTAAGAAAAGGCAAACCTACGTTTCTAGCATTTGTAGACTTAGAGAAAGCTTTTGACAATGTTGACTGGAATACTCTTTTTCAAATTCTAAAGGTGGCAGGGGTAAAATACAGGGAGCGAAAGGCTATTTACAATTTGTACAGACACCAGATGGCAGTCATAAGAGTCGAGGGGCATGAAAGGGAAGCAGTGGTTGGGAATGGAGTGAGACAGGGTTGTAGCCTCTCCCCGATGTTATTCAATCTGTATATTGAGCAAGCAGTAAAGGAAACAAAAGAAAAATTTGGAGCAGGTATTAAAATTCATGGAGACGAAGTAAAAACTTTGAGGTTCGCCGATGACATTGTAATTCTGTCAGAGACGGCAAAGGACTTGGAAGAGCAGTTGAACGGAATGGACAGTGTCTTGGAAGGAGGATATAAGATGAGCATAAACAAAAGCAAAACGAGGATAATGGAATGTAGTCAAATTAAATCTGGTGATGCTGAGGGAATTAGATTAGGAAATGAGACACTTAAAGTAGTAAAGGAGTTTTGATGGCAGTCATAAGAGTCGAGGGGCATGAAAGGGAAGCAGTGGTTGGGAATGGAGTGAAACAGGGTTGTAGCCTCTCCCCGATGTTATTCAATCTGTATATTGAGCAAGCAGTAAAGGAAACAAAAGAAAAATTTGGAGCAGGTATTAAAATTCATGGAGACGAAGTAAAAACTTTGAGGTTCGCCGATGACATTGTAATTCTGTCAGAGACGGCAAAGGACTTGGAAGAGCAGTTGAACGGAATGGACAGTGTCTTGGAAGGAGGATATAAGATGAGCATCAACAAAAGCAAAACGAGGATAATGGAATGTAGTCAAATTAAATCTGGTGATGCTGAGGGAATTAGATTAGGAAATGAGACACTTAAAGTAGTAAAGGAGTTTTGATATTTAGGAAGTAAAATAACTGATGATGGTCGAAGTAGAGAGGATATAAAATGTAGACTGGCAATGGCAAGGAAAGCGTTTCTGAAGAAGAGAAATTTGTTAACATCGAATATAGATTTAAGTGTCAGGAAGTCATTTCTGAGAATATTTGTTTGGAGTGTAGCCATGTATGGAAGTGAAACATGGACGATAACTAGTTTGGACAAGAAGAGAATGGAAGCTTTCGAAATGTGGTGCTACAGAAAAATACTGAAGATAAGGTAGATAGAGCACGTAACTAATGAGGAGGTATTGAATAGGATTGGGGAGAAGAGAAGTTTGTGGCACAACTTGACTAGAAGAAGGGATCGGTTGGTAGGACATGTTTTGAGGCATCAAGGGATCACAAATTTAGTATTGGAGGGCAGTGTGGAGGGTAAAAATCGTAGAGGGAGACCGAGAGATGAGTACACTAAGCAGATTCAGAAGGATGTAGGTTGTAGTAGGTACTGGGAGATGAAGCAGCTTGCACAGGATAGAGTAGCATGGAGAGCTGCATCAAACCAGTCTCAGGACTGAAGACAACAACAACAACAACAATGTCCCACTTGAAAATGGATAAAAGCCGAAATCCTATAGCGGTTTTAAAAAATAAGTAATTTTAATAGTCGAAGTCGAAGAAGATCTTTTTTAAAAAGGTTCATTGAACAATCAATCCTACTAAAAATTGCATTAAATAGAAGAGAGTTTCAAACGTGAGATAAAATTTCAGGACGAGTATAGCAAGGGTAAGAAGATACTGATTCCTACGGTGAAAACACATTAGAAGACGTCTTGAGTGGAACGAACAGTCTACTGAACACATAATATGTATTGAGAGAAATCGAAGAAATGCGGAACAATTGAAGAGCTGCAGAAACGTGGTTAGGACGCAGCTAAAATCAAAACTGAAGACCATAAAATTAACAAAGTGAAGGATTTTAGCTATCTTGCAAGGATGGACGTAGCAAGAAAGATCTAAACAGCAGTCTCGCACACGAACAGAGAGTATCTCTTCCCAAAGGAGATCCAGTAGTGTCAAACATAGGATTCGTTTTGAGAAATAAATTTGTGAGATTTTGTGGGAGAGGAAGACGTTGCGCCCAACTGAATCATGAACTGCGGGGAAACTGGGAAAGAAGTGAATCGAAGTATTTCAGACGTTGTGTTATAGAAGTAAGAAGCTAGTGGTTCTTCCTGGAATGTATAAGGGAATGTACATATAGAGATCGTAACATATCTAACAAATAATGTAGGACGTTGAGTGTAAGTCCTTCTCCGAGATGAAGTGGCATCAACCATTAAGGAAGGTGATGACCCAATAGAAGGACTTCGTTAACCGTATAATCTATACCGGGCCCAACAAGGTGAAAAATGATCTTGAATCTTCGTGACAAACCGCTGAATGCGGTCGATAAGAAGCTTTTCTTCCTTTCCCCTTTTCTTCTTACCGGTTTATTGACATCCTACAACTCTTTGTGTCTTGTGCCAATATTTTCCTCTTTACATATTTGCTTCATAGTCATTTTCCACTTTTTACTTCTATAGATTTTCTCCTTTACTTTTCCTTGTAGCAACATTTAATAATTGTCGGATGCCCTCGCACCGATCGCTCTAACCTTTTTTGTGTCCTTTATATTACCTGTTCACTTTTTACATTTTGCATGCACATATTTATCATTATCCTCTTCTTCAGCTACATTCTAAAAGCTTTTATTTTCTCCACCACCTGTTTTTCCACATTCCACTTGTGTACAGTGGTGCCCTTCATACTGTTTCACCCACAAACACGGCCGATCATGTCCATTAGGTCACACGACATCAAGGCTAACCCCATACATTTCCCTGCAGTTCTGCTCCAGTTGTCTTTTATTCTAATGGTAGAGGTCTTTTTCCGCTCCATCTGTCTCCTTTGCCCATTTTTGTAGTTCATTTTAAACCGCATGCCTATTCTAGTATTTTACTGTTAATGAGATTATGTTGATCACTTTTGTATGAATGCGTGGTGGCTGATTCAAATGTCTCTGAGCACTATGGGACTTACTTCTGAGGTCATCAGTCCCCTAGAACTTAGAACTACTTAAACCTAACTAATCTAAGGACATCACACACATCCATTTCCGAGGGAGGAGTCGAACCTGCGACCTTAGCGGTCACGTGGTTCCAGACTGTAGCGCCTAGAGCCGCTCGGCCACCCCAGACGGCTAACGCGTGGTGGTCCGGCACATATTTTCATTCGTCGCCGGTCATTCCGCGGAATGTCCTGATGCAGTTGACGTTACTAATTCCTTCAGATTCCTTTTTTTTCTCCCCCATCCGTCTTCAGTTTATATGTAATGATCCCTCTTGGTCTAACAAAGCTCACGATATTTATCTCAAAATCCGAACTGTAACTAATGTGTAACACACACTTGCATAGTGGTTCCTGGTGTGTAACTGATCAAAATTGTGACTTTGTAGTCCAAATACATTTAACGAACAGCTCATTATTTGCAAAAGGCTTCATTACGAAAGATAGAATCCGAAGAACCGTCAGCAACAAAGCTCCTCGACTTTACTCTCTATTTGCCGATTATTTGGATGCGCTATTTAATATTCAGGATCAAACTCTCACTGACTCCTTTATTCAAAGTCTTTATTTGCATCATGGATAAACATAGAGAGCCGTGCAATGTCACTATCACTGCAATTTCCGTCAGTGCCACAGAATATCTGGCAAACTCATCTCAACTACACATCAACTGTTCAAACTGTTTTCTGTGTCGGCTCTTCGTGTCCACGCAGGTAAACCGATACTGCCCTCTTCTCTTTTGTCGTATTATACGCCACTACATAACTGGATTTTGTCGTTCCCTTATCGTATTTGCTCTTTTTGACGAAAATTTTTTGTCTCTCTAACCTCACAATCATTTAGCATGACCTCTGCATCCTTTCGTCTGCGCAACATCAGAAAGATCACTGCAGTAGCCAGTAAGGGTTTTGATCAAATGCTACTACAAATATTGCACTTTGAAAAATGCGGTTCCTTCACTGTCAACTAAGCACACATCTTTATCATTAACACCGACAGGACAAAAATACCATGTTGTTCACTACTTGTTGACTTTTCCATGTTCAATGTCCTCGTTTTTAATTTTTGCTGACACCACCACTCATCCAAAAATTTACGACTACTGTGCTGCAAGAGAAAGCTGCTTCCTTTCACACAAAACAGGTACTAAACCACTTAACAACTATGACGACATAAGCTTTAGCGTTAGACGAATCATCTGTCTTTTTGATTTCTTAGTTAATTGGTTTCTGTTAAAAGAGATTGTTCGTCTGTGTTGCTGGCGCAGAAGCGATGGGAGGAGACTTATAGACCCAGACTACATTAGCCAACATTTCACCGAGAGCCTATAGATGTCACTTGCCTGGAACCAGTCCGCGAGCTGTGGTTTGTCCACCTGTTTTCCGAAACCCTAAGTCTAGCACAACTCTTGCATCTTTCTTTAAGAAAAATAAGCTTCCCTCACGAACCATGTTCTACTTCAGTTTCTCACTCTTTCAATTTCATCTGAATACAGTAAATAATGCAAATACAACTAGATCAACTGGATGACACGAAAGTCATGTTATTAAATAGTTACGCTCAAAATACAGTTGTTTTTATAAAAGCAAAACATATCAGAGTGCACGAGTTAAAAAATTCTTCCTAGTCACAAAGTCCTTACAATGCTAGGAACTTCCCCTGCTATCTCAGTGTTGTGCGGCTCGAGCTCACATAGCTTATTAGGAAACTTTTACAGACAGGTCTATACTGCGTTTATGATACTCAACATAACACGAGGAATGTACCCGCTTCATGTAATATTTCTGTGGAGAGAGCGTGGATTATATTTTGCATCCACTGTTTTTATGTATTTACGAAAGTAAAATTCTCAGCCATGTGATTCCTTAAACGTGGCGTGGTTTTTGACAATAAGAGTCCTGCTTATATCTTGTTTCATTTTAGTAAGCTGTCTACAATATTTACGTAAATAATATAGCATAAAGGTGCAAAATACGTGGTTTTCAGAGACACTTTACTCGGTTTTTAATTTAAATTACAAGATCGTATTATAGGTTTCGAAACTTTATGACCTTTTAGATGCTCATAGCGTAACATGACGCAAGTAGTTGCAATATTGCTGACATTTGGTATTTTACGCTACAGTAATTATAGGTTACATCACAGTATCGTTTCACCTGTTGTTTCAGTGTATTCTAAAATGGTATGCAGTTTTTAATTTTACAAGTGTTAGTTATTTACTTAAATAGTTCATCTGGAATTTTTTAGGTAAATGAAATAAGTATGATGTCAATGAGGCCCAAGGCATCTACCCGCCCTTAATATCGTCCCGATGGTGTCACCAGTAGTTACCTGCTGTGTTTGCACGTCTGCTTGGGCGGCTGCCCAGTACTGCTTATTATGTGCATAGTAATTTATCACACACTCATACACGCGTGCGCGCTCACAGCAAAATAATGTTCAAATGTGTGTGAAATATTATGGGACTTAACTGCTAAGGTCATCAGTCCCTAAGCTTACACACTACTTAATCTAAATTATCCTAAGGACAAACACACTCTCCCATGTCTGAGGGAGGACTCGAACCTCCGCCGGGACCAGCGGCGCTCACAGGAACAGGTACTGGAGATGTGGTGACTTACCATTCTCGAGGAGATATACTCTCACACTTTGCTGTAATCCAATGCATGCATACTGCAGTGTTGCAAGAACTTGTAATCTCACACGTTCGAGCTCTGTTATTATTTCTGCAGTGTAATCCAGCTATGTGTAGCTAAGTATTAGGCCCTCAAATACACCTTTGCCCTATTTGTTAAGCATCATTTTCTCAAGCTCTTTATGGGTATGTTGTTTTCTGCTTTTATATTCCGCAAAACGGTGACACCGTGTATTGTTTCACGTATGACTCTTCACGTTGTTGGATCATTCGTAACTCAACAGCGGATGTCCGTGAAAATGATTTTATTGTTCATAGTGTGAAGATATCGTTGAATTAAGGGATTCTATAACTTACTTTTGAAACCCAAATCTAATCATTTCACAACACGTGATCTTCACAATTATGCTGAATTTCTCAAAGTAACTAATTTCTTGATTGTGTTACACTTCCTACTAGCGTATAAACACAAACAGGGGCCGCAAGTATAACCGTAGCATAAAACTTTTGACAGGAACACTTCAATCACCAGAACAATAGACGGGTACACAATATTAATTCAAAGATGTGAAAGACAATGAAGGATCATTGGACACTGACAAGGGCAGTGACCATGATGATGACGCTAATAAAACGGAAATTAGAGGTTCAGTACATCCAGGGACGCATAGGTCTATCATGAGAAGAATATAAAACTTGTGACTGGAAAAGCTAGTCTAATAACGTATTGACTAAATCCTTTGGACAAATCCAAACGAACTGGTGGAACATTAAGTTGTCGTGCATGCATCTAGACTTCCTGACAATGACATTGTTTCGATTGAAGAAGAGCAGACACCTTGTGCTTCATTAATTATTTATAGGTATTTTATGTCCGACCATTACGTGCAAAAATTCTATGTATCTTAATTTAATAAATATTTATCATTGTAACTTACTGTCTTTCTCATTGCAGTAAACGAGTATGAAATAATATCTCCTCGAAAACGATAAGTCACGACACATCCATTACCCATTACATGTATGTGTATGTTTGTGTGTGTGTGTGTGTGTGTGTGTGTGTGTGTGTATGAAACAAAATGTTACTCACTTGACGAACAGTACTGGATATTTCTCTGCGTAACTGTGGATGTCCTTCGTATGAACGGTCCGTCTATTAATCACTCTTTGTCTGTAGCAAGACTTCACTCTATCTGTGAACTGTGGTCTCAAAGTGTTGTTATGCAACGTTACGTTATGCGCCCCCCCCCACACACACACACACACGTACGGGATACGAACACTGTACATGAGACTCTTTGCTTGTGACCCGCGTGCTAAGGTTCTGAGGACGGGAGACAGATGTACTGGCCTCAATTTGTTCCCATTTGTTCTCGTGATGGAAAAACGCATGAGCGTACGCGATCGATGGGTTGACACAAAGCATCCGATGAAAGCGCGTATCCACGTCACCCTCGTTTCATCTCTGGAATTGGCTGCAGTCGCTTGGAGAATTCTGTGTCAACATGGCAATCGCCCTGTTATTTCTTTTAGCTTCAAGTGGAAGAGAATTTATCAGTAAGACGAAATCAAACCTACCTGACAAGCTGTACACCTGCCACTGCGCATCAATTTTATGAACGTTGGTGCTACAGTAAATGTCGTAAGCGCTTGAAATACAAATTTCAAACGTTGAGAAAGTTACGCGGTCACGTGGACACAGAAAAAGACGGATCATTCTTTGAAACAAACATATACGTAAGTTTAACTTAGAACTATCCCAGAAACAGTAAGTTCAATACTATTTTTAATACTCAATACGACGCAATTACTTCATGTTTGAAGATATGGAGGGTCTGAGAGTACCAGTGGCGCAAGTGGCAAATGATCTAAATACGCATTCCGAGAGCTAATCATGGTGCATTGATAAAGTTTAAATTTTAAGCCGCTGCCTCGACAGCACTTAGAACAAATCTAGTACGAGTGAAATGGGACACAGAAGGAGAATCGTTGGTACCTTCAATGAAGGTTCGGGAATGTATTTTTTTGAAAGTTCAGCGACACAGTAATGTTTAAGCTTTTAAGAGTACTTATACTAATATTTAATGCATGTTTAAATAGGTCATATTTTGAAATTCTGCTTGTACATCTCGAGGCAAAATCAGCACACCGACACAACAGATCATAAGGTACTTCAGTCAACATGTGGAACATGATAAAGATTTTGCTCTCTCTGAAAAGGTAAAGAATCACTTCAATCATGTATTTGCCCCACAGGAAAGGACGGAAGTAGTCAAGCAGGTCATCAGAAAGTTATCTGTAGCATACATGTAAACACAAAATTATCTTTCAATTAAAACCAATAGATGCCATAGCAAAGGATAAAGTTGCTAAACACACAGAAGGAAAAAAAATACAACGGAAATATATCAAGTGGATCTGAATCATGAAAAAAAAAAGAATCCTCTAAACATGCAGTTCAAGTCTTCACTAATCCGCGATGTTTACAGAAGTGGAATGAGTTTCACTTAACAAATTAAGCAGTTTCTGGGCTGCCGAATATGTCTTATTCAGGAAGCAGATACTCAACTGAGAGTAGAGCTCGAAACTTTCAACTATATATGCGGAGCCTTTTGAATGGTATCAAGCAAAACGAATAGTTAAGTAAGAATAATGAAATTCTGCTAAATTGCTAATATTAATAGAGTGCTGTGTAACGTCCCCACAAAATAATAAGAATAATATTCACATTTAATGTAACCTCCCAACCAAAAAGTTCCGAAACCTCCCAACAGTAAAAATATAACCATAACATTGACATTTAGCGTAACCTCCCAAAAAATAAATTGCGTAACCTATCAATAAAAAAATGTGACTAATCTCTCAATAAAAAGTTGCGACTCACTTATAACCTTTCAATAACTGACTGTGAATTTAAACTGGTAAATTCTGGACGTCAGCAGCGCTGCGTCATGGCCCTGAAAGATCATACTGAATAAATTCTAAATTCTTACCTCAGTC
Organism: Schistocerca gregaria; assembly: GCF_023897955.1. NCBI lineage: Eukaryota > Metazoa > Arthropoda > Insecta > Orthoptera > Acrididae > Schistocerca > Schistocerca gregaria. The sequence continues at coordinate 1,022,987,976 of NC_064920.1, forward strand.
TAGTCGCCGGATAACGCATATATATCTATATGAAACTAAACTTTTATGGCGCAGCTCAGTGCAATGCTGGCCGATAGATTTGTCTTGTATAAAAGAAACAACTGATTTTTCTTTTCAATAATCGGGATGACCAAGGATTGGAGAAATTAGTAAATTCTTTAAATTGAAATGAATGATTGTCAAAGTTACTTTTTATGAGAAAGGTTATTACTAAGGGACTTTTTTAAAACATTTACTTGGGACTTGATGTAACAATACTATTATGCGCGAGGCTGCTTTTACCTTATACTACAACGCTCAGGCTCCGCCATCGCTCCGACCGCATCTCGTGGTCGTGCGGTAGCGTTCTCGCTTCCCACGCCCGGGATCCCGGGTTAGATTCCCGACGGGGTCAGGGATTTTCTCTGCCTCGTGATGGCTGGGTGTTGTGTGATGTCTTTAGGTTAGTTAGGTTTAAGTAATTCTAAGTTCTACGGGACTGATGACCATAGATGTTAAGTCCCATAGTCCTCAGAGCCATCCGCCATCGCTCCACCACGACCGGCCCAGCCAACACGATACACACGACTGCTCGCTAACAACTACTTACTCCTACTGCATACCACACTGCTCTCTGGTCTGAGATTCTCTTACAGCTTACATATCGCAGGCAGCGCGTGAGCAATCCATCCAAATTACATCTGCTCGGGGGCGCTAGCAACAAATTCTTTAGTCATGGACAGCTGCCCAAATGGTATCAAGCGATTGGTAAATAGAAGAGAATGTCAGAAACAAAACGCAGGGAGCGGAAATAAGATTTCTGAGACTGTCTCTAGGTGTCTCAAGAAGGGATAAATAGGAACCGTGGCAGCTTAGAAGAAAATGTAGAAAATCAGAGGACTGAAGGATGGAGCCACGTTCACAGGATGTTCGATCAAAGACCAATTACAAGAATCCTCCAGTGAAAAATAGCAGACATATATAAAGGAATGTTCCAGTATCTCCCCAGAAGACGCCGCGGAACTGAAGCCACAACGGAACATCTGCTAATGTACGGAAGAATAAGCTTATAAAGAAGAAGATTACAATTGGTTCAGTGATATTGTTGTTAATTTATACCTTCTCTCCTTGATATCAGGTTCTCTTTCAAACTTCCTCTGCTACGTTCTGTTGTAAAATTTTTATCTCTCTGTAGCCTAGATAGAAACAGTATAATGACATTAACAAGCGGAAGGCGATTTCTTTAACATTCATCTCTTTTTCGTAGCGTAGGGACCTGAAACATACTATAGATTTAATCAAAATAGCCGGAATTGCATTTCAGTACATACTTTCCGACTATCTTGATGAATGGTACGGAGAGCTGTAGCAACGATGCACATATTCTTTAGTATAGCACCACAAATTCAATCAGTTCCTTGTTTATCTTGCTAGTTCACTTAGATACGTAAACTTCTTTTCATGTTAATGCTATAGAATGTGTCCAGAAAATAATAACTGATTATAACTGACCATATCTTGACAAATGAGATAGCATGTAGAGACGAGAGCTGTACTTTGACGATAGTATGCCTAGGAATACACGATTTTTCTTGGTCGTTGTTTCCGTCTAGAGTCTGATTTTAGAATCACGTGCTCGAATGCGCACTACATACCTCCGTAAGCAGTTTCCCGTATTCTGTACGGATTTTGTTGTTTTGAGACTTGATTTGTTGTGCAATATTTGTGAAATTTTTTAGTTTTACACATTTATGTTCTGTATAAAACGTTAAAACTAGAAAACTAGTCAGATGAAATTGTTAGTTTTTCAGTTACAGAATTGAATGATATGTTCATGTGCATAGTTAAGCCATATTCTGTCGGTCGTGTATCAACCTGTACCTTGAAACAGAAGGGGATTTTACACCACGAAACACGTGATATTTGAAAAGTAACTGAGCTTGTTTGTCTCTAAACAACTTAACTTGCATTGAAAATGAAAATTTGTGGTTGTTTTATATAGCTTTTATTTTCATTTCTTTCAGCTTGAAATTTGTTTTTCATAATACTAGTATTTAATTTGAATTAGTTATTGATTGTTGTATATAGTACGGTAATAATGTAGAGAATAAACTATTAAATACAAGATTAACAAAGTTTCCTCGATTACAACACATTTAAATTTCAATAGAATATTTATTGTTACGTACATGATCGAACTGCACCCTGGAATATTTTTTCAATATTTGGAGAAATCTTAGTTTTTGTAACTTTAGAAAAGACTGCAGCATATGAAAATTTATTGCTATCATTTAAATATGGAATAAGAGAATGTACACTCCTGGAAATTGAAATATGAACACCGTGAATTCATTGTCCCAGGAAGGGGAAACTTTATTGACACATTCCTGGGGTCAGATACATCACATGATCACACTGACAGAACCATAGGCACATAGACACAGGCAACAGAGCATGCACAATGTCGGCACTAGTACAGTGTATATCCATTTTCGCAGCAATGCAGGCTGCTATTCTCCCATGGAGACAATCGTAGATATGCTGGATGTAGTCCTGTGGAACGGCTTGATATGCCATTTCCACCTGGCGCCTCAGCTGGACCAACGTTCGTGCTGGACGTGCAGACCGCGTGAGACGACGCTTCATCCAGTCCCAAACATGCTCAATGGGGGACAGATCCGGAGATCTTGCTGGCCAGGGTAGTTGACTTACACCTTCTAGAGCACGTTGGGTGGCACGGGATATATGCGGACGTGCACTGTCCTGTTGGAACAGCAAGTTCCCTTGCCGGTCTAGGAATGGTAGAACGATGGGTTCGATGACGGTTTGGATGTACCGTGCACTATTCAGTGTCCCCTCGACGATCACCAGAGGTGTACGGCCAGTGTAGGAGATCGCTCCCCACAGCATGATGCCGGGTGTTGGCCCTTTGTGCCTCGGTCGTATGCAGTCCTGATTGTGGCGCTCACCTGCACGGCGCCAAACACGCATACGACCATCATTGGCACCAAGGCAGAAGCGACTCTCATCGCTGAAGACGACACGTCTCCATTCGTCCCTCCATTCACGCCTGTCGCGACACCAGTGGAGGCGGGCTGCACGATGTTGGGGCGTGAGCGGAAGACGGCCTAACGGTGTGCGGGACCGTAGCCCAGCTTCATGGAGACGGTTGCGAATGGTCCTCGTCGATACCCCAGGAGTAACAGTGTCCCTAATTTGCTGGCAAGTGGCGGTGTGGTCCCCTACGGCACTGTGTGGGATCCTACGGTCTTGGCGTGCATCCGTGCGTCGCTGCGGTCCGGTCCCAGGTCGACGGGCACGTGCACCTTTCGCCGACCACTGGCGACCACATCGATGTACTGTGGAGACCTCACGCCCCACGTGTTGAGCAATTCGGCGGTACGTCCACCCGGCCTCCCGCATGCCCACTATACGCCCTCGCTCAAAGTCCGTCAACTGCACATACGGTTCACGTCCACGCTGTCGCGGCATGCTACCAGTGTTAAAGACTGCGATGGAGCTCCGTATGCCACGGCAAACTGGCTGACACTGACGGCTGCGGTGCACAAATGCTGCGCAGCTAGCGCCATTCGACGGCCAACACCGCGGTTCCTGGTGTGTCCGCTGTGCCGTGCGTGTGATCATTGCTTGTACAGCCCTCTCGCAGTGTCCGGAGCAAGTATGGTGGGTCTGACACACCGGTGTCGATGTGTTCTTTTTTCCATTTCCAGGAGTGTATTAAACTTCTATTAGAGAACTGGCTGATGGCGAAAGTGTCCTCATTTCCACATGTTCAATCTGCGCGAAAATGATGCTAGTTTATAACTTATAATCCGTGATGTTTCAAATAGTCACACTGATACCATTTTTTGCATGTTGGGAAATACTAAATCGTATGGTTCGTAGACGATCTCTAATTTCATGGATAGTTTTATTCACGAATAATGACACGCTTTTGTGCCAAACTGATCATTTTTACGGAGACTGAACGTATTATCACTGATTTCATGAACTCAGCTGTTGGTTTCAAAGGCGACACAAGGTATAATCGGTCTGCCGATAGGAGAATCATAAAAATTAATAATTAAGATATAGAAGCAGTTGATACATCTGTGTATTTAGGACAAGTGGATACAACAACCGGGTGGTAGCGTTAAGTAATAAACTTAATCGCAGTTGGGGAAATGAACGTTGTATTCAGCAGTAAACGTAACATCAATATCCAGCATGTACTGCTAGTACTCACTTGGGGAAGTGAAACCTGGAAGTTAAACGCGAAAACAGCTCACAATTGGGCCACGGAAAAATTCGTGTTATCCATGACAAGAACCCACAGGAAAAAATGGCGACATGATGACTCTAAATAACGAAAATTGTGAAGTCATTCACAGGCATACTAAAAGAAATCCACTAAATTTCGGTTACACGATAAATCACACAAATCTAAAGCCGGGAAATTCAACTGAACAGTTTGAGATTTCAGTTACGAATAACTTAAATTACTACGATCACATAGATAATATTGTGGGGAAAGCAAACCGAAGACTGCACTATACTGGCAGAATACTTAGAAAATGCAACAGCCCTACTTAAATGAGACTGCTTGCACTACAATTGTCCTCCCTCGTCTTGAATGTTGCTGTGAGGTGTGGGATCTGCATCAGATAGTATGTTCCTCCAAGTTTAATTTATTATTACATTGCAATCCCAAAAATGTATTGCTGTCGTAAAACAAAATCTCTACCATTTTATTACTGTATTATACTTCTTAATGGCATATCTAAGATAGTGTTCCATTGTTCACGGCACTGGACTTATCACGACTGTTCGGCGACGAAATCGGAGAACTCAGGAAACAACTATAGTTTGCTACCGAACGTAATATTGCCTTAATTTCAGTTTGCACAACTCAGTCCACACCAGGCACAGTTAACGATGTGTCCATCACTGACGGGAACAAGTGAACAGCCCAGGTACAGGGAACAAACAAAATTTTATTCGTCTCAATTTCCACGGAAAGATCCTCCACATGAAATAAAAGAAAGGATTGCACTTCAGTAAGTGAAGCAAGATGGATGCTAGTCCCTCAGTAAGTGAAACAAATGACGGTCCGTAAATAATGAAAACAGACTTCTAGAATCAAAAAGTAAATAAATTAAGTTCCGTGGTACTTGAAAGACTTACAAACGCATCAGTGAATATAGTCTTTAAGTCTTAAGAGTTTTACATTAAAAACAGTGAATTAAGCTACTGTTGTCACACGCTCTTTAACGAGCAGAGTCTTGAAGTGGTAATAATTGTAGTCTAAAACGGAAAAATTTGTTTCTCACTTCAGGATCAAAAACGAAGAAGAAATCCAAGCTTCATTGAAGAAGAATAAACACTTCACCATTCTTCTCTGAAAAAATATCGAGACCTAACAGTAACGAAACATCTAAGCCCAACAAGGATAGAAACTTTCAGTCTGACACTTCCTTGTCGGCTAAATGATCAACAGTATAATAATACCAAGTCTCAATCAGAACGTTACTGATCACTTAGTGTCCTGTCTCAGGAGGCGGCGCGATTTCCAGAGGTCGAAGGCGTGTAGTGGAGATTTCCAGGCTGCCGGCTGTGACGGAAGTGCTGTCTGGAGCTCGTGCGCTAGCCTAAACAGCCGCCTCACGCACGGATACGTGCGGCGCTATTTTTGGCAAGTGACACGACGGATGCATAAAGACTTGTGGTTTGCCATTTGCTATATCGGAGGCCACAACAAATAGGAACGCGTGCTGTCTACATGACCCCTGGATGCTTCAACATCGCTAGCTCCCCAGGTCGCAGTCACGACCTGGCACAAGTCGGCGTTACCAGTGCTGGCAGAGGCCGTCACTTCCGAGGAACCTATTCGCATCCGCACAAAACGTGACAAGACAATAGTATGACGAATATTCCGCCACTGGCAGCCATAAAGGCCGGCACGTGGACTACACCAGCCAGTTCTTCTCGGCCTCCACAAGAGCGCTAGTCACCTCACCGTCTCAGAACGCTCTCGAAGATCATCACTGGGACCGACGCCGCTGTTCTCACCTTTCATCGTTGATTTCTCTTTGGACTGTTTTAAGGATAGACTTTTCCTTGCTTGTGTTGGACCTAATCAGTATGGCACTCTTGGAACTTGGATTACTTCCCTGCAAATGCATTTTCCTACGAAGTGGTATTACAACGGACTAGAAAGAGTCATGCTACTTCCGATAGCAGCTCTGTCAAGCCTCTGAACCAGTACCTAGTGAGACAGTATTTTGTGCCTTTCGTTATTACCGACGAGGCAGACGTGTTTCGTTGTCAGTGAACCTGTTAAAACTTGATTATTGTTTTCTCTGTGTCCCCGTGAGTGATACTCGCCAACGACCTCTACCGTCATCGTGAATGCATGGTGGACTGGCCTCTCAGTTCCGGCGATGCAAAGTCTCGCGTCGAATGAACAGCAGAGGTGCCTTGAAGTCGCGATAGCTGTTAAGCGTCAATGCCGCTAGTAAAGAATGAAATGATCGTGGGGCATTGTTGGCTTGGAGGCCGCGTCCGGGGAAGTTCGGTCGCCGGATGCATGTCTTATTTCGGGAGGCCCCACATTGGGCGACTTGCGTGTCGTTTATAATGAGGTAATGATGAGGGCAACACAACACCCAGTCCACAGGCGCAGAATATCTCCAACCCGGGTGGGAGTCGAACCCGGGCCCGCTTTGTGATAGACAAGTACGTTACCATGCAGCTAAACGGTTGGACAACGTCGCTAGTAAAACTTTTCTAGAATTCAGTTATTTATTCACAATGAAAGACAGATCGTCTTTCTTTCGCGACAACCTTGGCTGCTGTTCATTCAGCTGCGTGTTGTATACTATCTGACGTCCGTCGAGTTTGAACGCTCCAAGAAATCCCCCCCCACCATCACCACCCTTCCCACCACTCGTTCTAAACGTTCGGAAATGTCTCCGTTTAGCCGGCCGCGGTGGCCATACGGTTCTAGGCGCTTCAGTCTGGAACCGCGCGACTGCTACGGTCGCAGGTTCGAATCCTGCCTCGGGCATGGATGTGTGTGATGTCCTTAGGTTAGTTAGGTTTAAGTAGTTGTAAGATCTAGGGGACTGATGACCTCAGAAGTCTAGTCCCATTGTGCTCAGAGCCATTTGAACCATTTTATCTCCGTTTAGTCGGTGAGTCCATATATGATGGTATAACTGGACAAGCTTTCCCAACCGACTTTTGCGATAATTTAAGCCCAGTCCGTCCTTGAATTGACTCGGTGAGTTGCCACGTAGGGATTCTTCCTATCTGTTATACAGAGATCCATTGTAGTTTTATGTCCTCGTGCAGAGCCGTAGCAGCGCCGTCAGATCCCAAAAGTGCAATACTACTGTCTATATTTAACTTAATGAAGCGGGAAGAATTTTTTTGTGCAAATAATTTTTACACTGAATCCCATTTGGTGCGTTTTTTTAAGAAACACCGTAAAACGAACTTGATTTTAAGCTAACTATTAACGATACGAGAGCATGGTCTACCGCATGACTGCATCGAAAGGTATCCTATCGACAACTGCCGACTACGGCGCACAGTATTTAACTTAGGCATACAATAGGTATAGTTCGTATGAGATCGTACATCTACAGTTATGCCAAAGTTATTCGTTTATTTAATAATAACAACGTTTTCTGTCATTGTAAAGTTACTGAAAGATAGTTTATATGAGCCGTAGACTCCTAATATCAGGGTTGCGAAAAATAGCTTTTTCTAGCGAATATTTACTAATAAAACTTACTTGATTCGCGCCACAATAAATGTACTTTCTCCACGTATCTGTTTGCTAACGTCACGAGCAATTTCTGCCAAATTTGATCACTTACAAAAATTTGCAAAATGGCACTAAATAACATAGGAGGAAGGGTTTAAATTAAAGGAAACGTAATAGAGTTTCAAATTAGGTACAGTTTAACATTTCCCATAAGGTTGTAGAATTTATCTGTGGTTCCTTAGCTGAACCCAAGAGCCTAGCTATAGGGTGTTCCTGCGGGCTTTCCTTCTGACAGTCTAGTTTCGTGGCGTTTAAGAAAAAAACTAGCGCTTTCATCAACAACAATTTTATTTTTCAAAAAATGTTCAATGTTATTTCTCTGTGACACCTGTACAGCCATTTTTCACAAGCCTCTACAAGTAAGCCCAAAGAAAGAAGTTTCCATAGCAAGACAATGCTAAACCAGCTCTTTTTCAAAACCTTTACTCACAATCTTAGGAATTCCTCCGTTTTTGGTACTTCCTCTAGTGTACCGTACATTATGCTGAACAGCCTCGAAGCGTTGTTATTAGGACGTGAAACTAATTATTGGTGTACTTCTTTTTCTAAACTGCATCAATAGCACTGGCTATTTTAGAAGACATCCACACTTTTCGATATCCTCTTCGAATTTGAAGTATAATTACAAGAGAATAAGTGTATGTACTAACACAAGCGATATTTAAAAATGGAGAAAAATGAAGGGACAAGTTTAAGCAATTAAAGGAGAGGAGGCAGATACTCCCTCCTTTTTCTTGACAAATTAATTTTTAACTAACATGTGGATTAAACAATTTACACATAACCGATAATCTTAAACTTTACTATTGCAAAACATATGCATGAAAGGCTAATCTGCCAGTATATAGGAGAATTAATGTAAAATGCAGCAGAATGTAAAAACTTTTTCCATTGTCAAAACATCTAATAGCAAATTAATACGAAACAAATGAATGGGGCGACTTGTGCACGCTGCTACACCGTGGTAGCAGCCTTGTACTTGGATTCACTAGAGTTTAGAAGAATGCAGAGCCAAAGCCAAAAACCAGGGGATTCACTTTGGGGACGGGGAGGAGTGGAAGGGGATAGTTGGAGTTTGGGCACTTTCCTCCATATTCCCATCGACTCTGGGAAAAGCTTTCTCTAAACCTACAAAATCCGTAACATTAAATATGATACAAAAAGAAATAAATTACTACACAACGAGGATGACGTGCTACAGACCGACAGGAAGAATATGTTGTGATATTCAAATGATTAGCTTTACAGAGCATTCACACAAGGGTGGCGCCGGTGGCTACACCTACAACGTGCTGACATGAGGAAAGTTTCCAAACGATATCTCATACACAAATAGCAGTTGACCAGCGTTGCCTGGTGAAACGTTGTTTTGAAGCCTCGTGTAAGTAGGAGAAATGCGTGCAGCCTCGTTTCCGACTCTGATATAGATCGGATTGTATCCTATCGCGATTGCGGTCTACCGTATCGAGACATTGCTGCTCGCAGTGGTCGAGATCCAACGACTGTTTGCAGAATATGGAATCGGTGAGTTCAAAAGGGTAATACGGAACGCCGTGCTCGATCCCGACGGGCTCGTATCACTAGCAGTCGAGATGACAGGCATCTTATCCGCATGGCTGTAACGGATCATGCAGCCACGTCTCGATCCCTGAGTCAACAGATGGGGACGTTTGCAAGACAACAACCATCTGTACGAACAGTTCGACGACGCTTGCAGCAGCCTGGACTATGAGCTCGGAGACCATGGCTGCAGTTACCCTTGACGCTGCATCACAGACAGGAGCGCCTGCGATGGTGTACTCAACGACGAACCTGGGTGGACGACTGGCAAAACGTCATTTTTTCGGATGAATCCAGGTTCTGTTTACAGCATCATGATGGTGGCATCCGTGTTTGGCGACATCGCCGTGAATGCACATTGTAAGCGTGTATTCGTCATTGCCATACTGGCGTATCACCCGGCGTGTTCGCAATGACGGCACTTTGAACATTGGACGTTACATTTCAGATGTTTCACGACCCGTGGCTCTACCCTTCATTCGAACCCTGCGAAACCCTACATTTCAGCAGGATAATGCACGACCGCGTGTAGCACGTGCTGTACGGGCCATTCTGGATACAGAAAATGTTCGAATGCTGCCCTGGCCAGCACATTCTCCAGATCTCTCACCAGCTGAAAACGTCTGGTCAATGGCGGCCGGCGAATTGGCTCGTCACAATACGCCAGTCACTACTCTTGATGAACTTTGGTATCGTGTTGAAGCTGCTTGGGCAGCTGTACCTGTACACGCCATCCAAGCTCTGTTTGACTCAATCACCAGGCGTGTCAAAGCCGTTATTACGGCCAGAGGTGGTTGTTCTGGGTACTGATTTCTCATGATATATGCACCCAAATTGCGTGAAAATGTAATCACATGTCAGTTCTAGTATAATATATTTGTCCAATGAATCATCTGCATTTCTTCTTGGTGTAGCAATTTTAATGGCCAGTGGTGTAGCTATCATTGCTCACTGAAGTTGCCTAGGTAGGCAAGTGACTCTGAAGTCCACTTGCAAGCCAGTCCCTGTCTGATTTCTCATGATACATGCACCCAAATTTCGTGAAAATGTAGTCACATGTCAGTTCTAGTATAATATATTTGTCCCAATGAATCATCTGCATTTCTTCTTGGTGTAACAATTTTAATGGCCAGTAGTGTAGTTATCATTGCTCACTGAAGTTGCCTAGGTAGGCAAGTGCCTGTGAAGTCCACTTGCAAGCCACTCCCTGTCTGATTTCTCATGATACATGCACCCAAATTTCGTGGAAATGTAGTCACATGTCAGTTCTAGTATAATATATTTGTCCAATGAATCATCTCCTTTTTTTTGGTGTAGCAATTTTAATGGCCAATAGTGTAGTTATCATTGCTCACTGAAGTTGCCTAGGTAGGCAAGTGACTCTGAAGTCCACTTATAAGCCAGTCCCTGTCTCATTTCTCATGATACATGCACCCAAATTTCGTGAAAATGTAGTCACATGTCAGTTCTAGTATAATATATTTGTCCAATGAATCATCTGCATTTCTTCTTGGTATAGCAATTTTAATGGCCAGTAGTGTAGTTATCATTGCTCATTGAAGTTGCCTAGGTAGGCAAGTGCCTGTGAAGTCCACTTGCAAGCCAGTCCCTGTCTGATTTCTCATGATACATGCACCCAAATTACGTGAAAATGTAGTCACATGTCAGTTCTAGTATAATATATTTGTACAATGAATCATCTACATTTCTTCTTGGTGTAGCAATTTTAATGGCCAGTAGTGTAGCTATCATTGATCACTGAAGTTGCCTAGGTAGGCAAGTGCCTGTGAAGTCCACTTGCAAGCCAGTCCCTGTCTGATTTCTCATGATACATGCACCCATATTTCGTGAACATGTAGTCACATGTCAGTTCTAGTATAATATATTTGTCCAATGAATCATCTGCATTTCTTCTTGGTGTAGCAATTTTAATGGCCAGTAGTGTAGCTATCATTGCTCACTGAAGTTGCCTAGGTAGGCAAGTGCCTGTGAAGTCCACTTATAAGCCAGTCCCTGTCTGATTTCTCATGATACATGCACCCAAATTACGTGAAAATGTAGTCACATGTCAGTTCTAGTATAATATAATTGTCCAATGAATCATCTGCATTTCTTCTTGGTGTAGCAATTTTAATGACCAGTAGTGTAGCTATCATTGCTCACTGAAGTTGCTTAGGTAGGCAAGTGCCTGTGAAGTCCACTTGCAAGCCAGTCCCTGTCTGATTTCTCATGATACATGCACCCAAATTACGTGAAAATGTAGTCACATGTCAGTTCTAGTATAATATATTTGTCCAATGAATCATCTGCATTTCTTCTTGGTGTAGCAATTGTAATGGCCAGTAGTGTAGCTATCATTGCTCACTGAAGTTGCCTAGGTAGGCAAGTGCCTGTGAAGTCCACTTGCAAGCCAGTCCCTGTCTGATTTCTCATGATACATGCACCCAAATTACGTGAAAATGTAGTCACATGTCAGTTCTAGTATAATATATTTGTCCAATGAATCATCTGCATTTCTTCTTGGTGTAGCAATTTTAATGGCCAGTAGTGTAGCTATCATTGCTCACTAAAGTTGCCTAGGTAGGCATGTAGATGTGAAGTCCACTTGCAAGCCAGTCCCTGTCTGATTTCTCATGATACATGCACCCAAATTACGTGAAAATGTAGTCACATGTCAGTTCTAGTATAATATATTTGTCCAATGAATCATCTGCATTTCTTCTTGGTGTAGCATTTTTAATGGCCAGTAGTGTAGCTATCATTGCTCACTGAAGTTGCCTAGGTAGGCAAGTGCCTGTGAAGTCCACTTGCAAGCCAGTCCCTGTCTGATTTCTCATGATACATGCACCCAAATTACGTGAAAATGTAGTCACATGTCAGTTCTATTATAATACACTCCTGGAAATGGAAAAAAGAACACATTGACATCGGTGTGTCAGACCCACCATACTTGCTCCGGACACTGCGAGAGGGCTGTACAAGCAATGATCACACGCACGGCACAACGGACACACCAGGAACCGCGGTGTTGGCCGTCGAATGGCGCTAGCTGCGCAGCATTTGTGCACCGCCGCCGTCAGTGTCAGCCAGTTTGCCGTGGCATACGGAGCTCCATCGCAGTCTTTAACACTGGTAGCATGCCGCGAGAGCGTGGACGTGAACCGTATGTGCAGTTGACGGACTTTGAGCGAGGGCGTATAGTGGGCATGCGGGAGGCCGGGTGGATGTACCGCCGAATTGCTCAACACGTGGGGCGTGAGGTCTCCACAGTACATCGATGTTGTCGCCAGTGGTCGGCGGAAAGTGCACGTGCCCGTCGACCTGGGACCAGACCGCAGCGACGCACGGATGCACGCCAAGACCGTAGGATCCTACGCAGTGCCGTAGGGGACCGCACCGCCACTTCCCAGCAAATTAGGGACACTGTTGCTCCTGGGGTATCGGCGAGGACCATTCGCAATCGTGTCCATGAAGCTGGGCTACGGTCGAGCACACCGTTAGGCCGTCTTCCGCTCACGCCCCAACATCGTGCAGCCCGCCTCCAGTGGTGTCGCGACAGGCGTGAATGGAGGGACGAATGGAGACGTGTCGTCTTCAGCGATGAGAGTCGCTTCTGCCTTGGTGCCAATGATGGTCGTATGCGTGTTTGGCGCCGTGCAGGTGAGCGCCACAATCAGGACTGCATACGACCGAGGCACACAGGGCCAACACCCGGCATCATGGTGTGGGGAGCGATCTCCTACACTGGCCGTACACCTCTGGTGATCGTCTAGGGGACACTGAATAGTGCACGGTACATCCAAACCGTCATCGAACCCATCGTTCTACCATTCCTAGACCGGCAAGGGAACTTGCTGTTCCAACAGGACAATGCACGTCCGCATGTATCCCGTGCCACCCAACGTGCTCTAGAAGGTGTAAGTCAACTACCCTGGCCAGCAAGATCTCCGGATCTGTCCCCCATTGAGCATGTTTGGGACTGGATGAAGCGTCGTCTCACGCGGTCTGCACGTCCAGCACGAACGCTGGTCCAACTGAGGCGCCAGGTGGAAATGGCATGGCAAGCCGTTCCACAGGGTACATCCAGCATCTCTAGGATCGTCTCCATGGGAGAATAGCAGCCTGCATTGCTGCGAAAGGTGGATATACACTGTACTAGTGCCGACATTGTGCATGCTCTGTTGCCTGTGTCTATGTGCCTGTGGTTCTGTCAGTGTGATCATGTGATGTATCTGACCCCAGGAATGTGTCAATAAAGTTTCCCCTTCCTGGGACAATGAATTCACGGTGTTCTTATTTCAATTTCCAGGAGTGTATATTTGTCCAATGAATTATCTGCATTTCTTCTTCGTGTAGCAATTTTAATGGCCAGTAGTGTAGCTATCATTGCTCACTGAAGTTGCCTAGGTAGGCAAGTGCCTGTGTAGTCCACTTGCTAGCCAGTCCCTGTCTGATTTCTCATGATACATGCACCCAAATTACGTGAAAATGTAGTCACATGTCAGTTCTAGTATAATATAATTGTCCAATGAATCATCTGCATTTCTTCTTGGTGTAGCAATTTTAATGACCAGTAGTGTAGCTATCATTGCTCACTGAAGTTGCTTAGGTAGGCAAGTGCCTGTGAAGTCCACTTGCAAGCCAGTCCCTGTCTGATTTCTCATGATACATGCACCCAAATTACGTGAAAATGTAGTCACATGTCAGTTCTAGTATAATATATTTGTCCAATGAATCATCTGCATTTCTTCTTGGTGTAGCAATTGTAATGGCCAGTAGTGTAGCTATCATTGCTCACTGAAGTTGCCTAGGTAGGCAAGTGCCTGTGAAGTCCACTTGCAAGCCACTCCCTGTCTGATTTCTCATGATACATGCACCCAAATTACGTGAAAATGTAGTCACATGTCAGTTCTAGTATAATATATTTGTCCAATGAATCATCTGCATTTCTTCTTGGTGTAGCAATTTTAATGGCCAGTAGTGTATTTATCATTGCTCACTGAAGTTGCCTAGGTAGGCAAGTGCCTGTGAAGTCCACTTGCAAGCCAGTCCCTGTCTGATTTCTCATGATACATGCACCCAAATTACGTGAAAATGTAGTCACATGTCAGTTCTAGTATAATATATTTGTCCAATGAATCATCTGCATTTCTTCTTGGTGTAGCAATGTTAATGGCCAGTAGTGTAGCTATCATTGCTCACTGAAGTTGCCTAGGTAGGCAAGTGCCTGTGAAGTCCACTTGCAAGCCAGTCCCTGTGTGGTTTCTCATGATACATGCACACAAATTTCGTGAAAATGTAGTCACATGTCATTTCTAGTATAATATATTTGTCCAATGAATCATCTGCATTTCTTCTTGGTGTAGCAATTTTAATGGCCAGTAGTGTAGCTATCATTGCTCACTGAAGTTGCCTAGGTAGGCAAGTGCCTGTGAAGTCCATTTGCAAGCCAGTCCCTGTCTGATTTCTCATGATACATGCACCCAAATTACGTGAAAATGTAGTCACATGTCAGTTCTAGTATAATATATTTGTCCAATGAATCATCTGCATTTCTTCTTGGTGTAGCAATTGTAATGGCCAGTAGTGTAGCTATCATTGCTCACTGAAGTTGCCTAGGTAGGCAAGTGCCTGTAAAGTCCACTTGCAAGCCAGTCCCTGTCTGTGGAGGTTGGTCGTGCCGCCGCGAGTGACGCCCTGTTGGCGCAGGTCTGGACCGGCGGCCTGGAGACAGGAAGTACGAGCGGCCGGGCCGCACGGTGTCCGGCGCCATCTCGCTGGCCGTGGAGCGCGCCAACGGCCGCGGCGGCGAGCTGTGGGCGCGCGGCCACTCGCTGCACTTCGAGGTGGCCGAGACGTACGGCGAGGAGACGACCAGCATCCGGCGCACGGCCGAGCTCTGGCGCCGCAACATCACCGCCTACATCGGGCCGCAGGAGACCTGCGTGCACGAGGCGCGCATGGCCGCCGCCTTCAACCTGCCCATGATCTCCTACGTGAGTACAGCCAGTGCTGTCGCCGCTGCTGCTACACTCTGATCAAAGTATTACACTGAAGTGCCAAAGGTCCGCAGCTCGTGGTCGTGCGGCAGCGTTCTCGCTTCCCACGCCCAGGTTCCCGGGTTCCATTTCCGGCGGGGTCAGGGGTTTTCTCTGCCTCGTGATGACTGGGTGTTGTGTGATGTCCTTAGGTTAGGTTTAAGTAGTTCTAAGTTCTAGGGGACTGATGACCACAGATGTTAAGTCTGATAGTGCTCAGAGCCATTTGCACCATTTGTTTCGAAGAGCCAAGGAAACTGATACACCTGCCCCGCGAACACGCAGAAGTGCCCCAACGCGACTTGGCATGGTTTCGAATAATGACTGATGTAGTGCTGGGTGGAGCTGACACCATGGCACCTGCAGAGCTGTCCACACATCTGTGATAGTGCTAGGTGGTTGTAGATCTCTTATGAACAGCACTTTGCAAGGCATCCCAGATATGCTCAATATTGTTCAAGTCTGGGGAGGTAGGTGGGCAGCGAAATTGTTTAAACTCGGTAGAGATGTTGACGATGATGTTTGCTTTGTGGGGCTTTAGAATGCGCGGTTATCAGCGCCCGTGAAAATTCCCAACCTTTGCTCAGTCCTATCTCTCCTCTTTCATGAATGATGATGAAACGATGAGGGGAGCACAAACACCGAGTCATCTCGAGGCAGGTGAAAATCCCTGATCCCGCCGGGAATCGAACTCGTGACCCCGTGCTTGGAAAGCGAAAACCACGAGATCACGAGCTACCAACAAACTCGGAGACTGTTCCTGGAGCCACTCTGTAGCAATTCTGGATGTGTGGGGTGTCGCATTGGATGCAGGTGATCAATCAGGATGCTTACGTACGTGTCACTTGTCAGGGTCGTATCTACACATATCTGGGGTCCCATATCACTCCAACTGCACACGCCCCACAACATTACAGAACCTCTACCAGGCTGAACAGTCCCCTGATGACATGCAGGGTCCATGGATTCATGAGGTTGTCTCCATACCCATTCACGTCCATTTGAAACGAGACTCCGACCAGCCAATATGTTTCCAGTCAACAACAGTCGAATGTCTCTGTTGATGGGCCCAGGCGAGGAGCAAAGCTTTGTGTCTTACAGTCACCAAGGGTACACGAATGGGTTTCCGGCGCCGAAAGCCCATATCGATGATTTTCCGTTGAATGGTTCGCACGTTGACAGTTGTTGATGAACCCGCATTGAAATCTGTAGCAATTTGCGGAAGGGTTGCACTTTTGTCACGCTGAACGATTCTTTTCAGTAGTCGTTGGTCCCGTTATTGCAGGATCTTTTTTCGGCTGCAGCTTACTCACTAAAATCTTGATAATCTGCCATCATATCAACAGTAACCGATCTAACAATTCCACTGGACACTCGTTGCCTGGTATAGGCGTTTCCACAGTGCGTTATGTGCCTGTTTATGTATCTCTGAACTTGAATACGCTTGCCTATACCAGTTTCTTTGCGCACCAGTGTGTAGTAGGTTGTGAGACGACAGTCAAATATCTCTGAGAGTTCTTTGATTGTTTTTCTGCTCATTTCTTGGCTATTTTTGTGTAGAGAAGAAGATTTCAGATTATCTTTTTAAGAGACTAACGAGCCCAGGTGTTCGTCCCTTCGTCTGGCTTGACCATCAGATCAGGCACAGAAACTCTAGAGGAGGGAAGGTGTCTCCCGGGCATTGCAATTCGCAGAAGCGGTTACAATAAGCCCCTAGTCAACGCAATGCTTGGGCGGCGAATGCTGGTTTCTCCTTCGAAGGAAACTCCCGCTAAGTTCCTACAAGTTCGCTTTGCACAGATTTAAGATTTGGCTGTCACAGCACTGCTGAGCCATCGTGCGATAATTCGTCGCCGTTTCCTCCAGGTGCCACCACCGCCACCTTGCATAGCTGCCAAAAGCCCGATCAATGAGTGGAAGTTGGCTAGCAGCCGATACCAACTTCTTGCGTGATAATATGCGTTCAGTAAACCAACAATGTCAACTTTCTGCGGGGTTTCCCTGTATTCACGAATATAAAACTAAATTTTCGTCGGTCACTGCGGCAATGGCTGGGTGTCCTCATCTCCAAGTGGACTTTTAGGTTTAGAGAAGAAAAGTCTGGGAACTTGCCGGCCAGCTGAAGTGGGAGAGAGACTTGTGGTCCTGACGCAAAGGGGGAGAGGCTTCTTGTCTGGGCACCATTTGGGGCACACATGTGCTGAGATAGGAAGAAGTGCTTCATTTTGCGTTAGTGCTACCCATTTTATAAGCAGTTCACGGCTGAATTTTCTAAGCTACTTGTGCTTCCTGATTAATTACTCGTACATAGTTTAGTGGGTCTTGGACTCGTTTGCTTTGCATTTGAGAGATGCACAGCTATGGAAAGTTTGTAGCAGTCTTCACGTAGATGAGGTACCCACCCATAGTTTTAGAAGGACTTTCATGATTAACTGAGCTTCTAGTGAGCTTCGTATCTTAGTATTTTACGCGACTTCATGGTCATTGCATTGCAGCCATTTCTCAGTCAACATTGTGACACTTTAGGTTCATTTCGTTGGAAACGTATTCTCTACTTACTTCCAGTGAGGCAGCAACTTGATATGATTCAACAAAATTGTAAAAAATATCGAAGTTATGCAGAATTTTCTCTTTATTAACTGATGACTAGTTTCAGACTTTTCGGTCCACTTTCAGATCATTCAGATAAGTGATGCAGCCATGTCAAAGCGACTGTGTGTGGCTGAGTGAGACTTATTATTAAGAAAAGGACCGTACTGTGCTGCATGCAACAAAATATTTTAGTACCTGCAGAAAGGTAGAGTAGTATTGTAAGAGGTATGTTGCAATCAGCCACAAACACACATAGTGTTTGTGCCCAGTGTTCACAAATAATAGATTTTGTTGTATGACTTATGTGGATGATATTATAATGTACTGAAAGGGTCAGAAACTTGTCATCAGTTAATAAAGACAAATTTCTGCGAAACATTGACAGTTTCTTACCATTTAGTAGACTGTATTCTCTGTTATTTGGATGTAGTGTTCGCCTAGATCACAGCAAATAACATATTAAACCCAGAATTGGTTTGAATTTCAGAACGAAATTATTATCTTACAGCTGATCTTGTTGGATGAAGATCTAAAAACAAATATAACCATGCATTATTAATTTGTCTGCCGCGCCGTGACAGTGTTCCACTGGTTGTCTCCAGTAACCAGCGGTTGGCAGACTTCTGTTTCTACAGAGATGGCGGCTGGCCGAATAAGTGCCCTGGACACCGTACCAAACAATGTACAGCTACGGCAGGCTGCGCCATGCCCTAGCAGCACAGCGCGGAGTACAGGGTAGACTAAAGTTTCGAGACCCGGTGACGGTGGCAGTAGCTGCGTCGTAGCGACAGCGTTGTCTTCACGCCATCGTCTGACACAGAGGTCAGCTGTCCGATGAAGACTAACTGACCTCTTTCATTCTCTGAATGTGAAAATATTTTATTCTTGCCAATCCTCATAGGGAGGAAATAAGAGAACTTAGAGCTCTTACAGAAAAATATAAGTAATCATTTCTCCCGCGCTCTGTTACACAGTATAACGGTAGAGAAATAGCCTGAAAGTTGTTTGAAGAACTATCTGCCAGGCACTAAGTGTGTATTGCTTGGTAGTCATGTAGATGTAGAGATCCGTTCTCGGCCAACGGCCTTGCAGCAGTGGCAACATCGGTTCCCGTCAGATCACCGAAGTTAAGCGATGTCGGGCTGGGCCAGCACTCGGATGAATGAGCATCCGTTCTGCTAAGCGCTTTTTGCAAACGGGGTGCACTCCGTCCTTGTGAGGCAAACTGAGGAGCTTCTCGGCTGAGAAGCAGCGGCTCCGATCTGTTAACTGACATACGGCCGGGAGAGCGGTGTGCTGACCACATTCCCTTCCGTATTGGCAGCCAATGACGCCTGTGGGCTGAGGATGACACGGCTGCCGGTCGGTACAGTTGGACTTTCCAAGGCCTGTTCGGACGGAGTTCAGTTTTCGTTTTAGAGCTCACATTTGCAGTGGGAAGGACTTCAAAGGGTAGGTTAGGTTCGTAAATTATAAAGAGACTTCCAGACAGGAAGGTGCCCATAATAAAAGTGACATTATGAAAGTAATATGTTGCACAATGGGTGATACTAACCAGCGCGTAAGTACGAAAGAGGAAGAGAATAAAGTTGGTAAATTGGCGGGTAATCGGAAAGTTGTTATTCTGGTAATGTCGCATTGGGTATCGTTAGTCAGTAACCCTTGCACCTGTAGCCCAGAGCGCTACGCGCCGAAGTAACGTTCGTATTCTTAACAAGCGCTAATGATGACCACTGGGTTTGTCACAGAAAACAAATTATGCAATCTTTAGGGCCTTCCAGCGCAGCGAGTAGAATAGAGTGAACTCACATGTCCCGGGGACGGTGTGATTCCTTGTGTGGTGTAAATGGCAACCGACCCTATTCGCCGGTGCAGTAATTCCTAGGTAAAGAGCACTGCGTAGGTTTTCCTGTCCAATATCCTCCACTTGCAAGGCCGCCTGCTGACCTTAAGGTGTGTGGGCGGATCGGAATGACCGTAGGTGTATTCTGTTCCACTTGCCTGGTTTTTACCTTTCTTTTTTCCTGGAGAAAGCTTGTCTAGGTTTCCCTTAAACGAACGACTCTGTCCTACAAGCACTAGAGTTGTAACACAATATTAAAAGTTTTATTGCCAGGTAGGGTGTTTAGTTCCATGAAACCAACTTTATTCTCTTCCTCTTTCGTACATACGTGCTGGTTAGTATTACCTATTGTGAAACATAGTACTTTCATAATGTCACTTTTATTATTGCCACCTTCCTATCTGGAAGTCTCTTTTTAACTTGAAGCCAAATACCTTTTAATCTTTGGAAATATAAAAAATAAAAAAGACAAATTCTCAGCCTCAGGAATATATATACTTCACATGTAAAACTTGCTGAAGCATCATCATAGGACAGAGAGGCAGTAGCTTTAATATTAGGTACACCGAACTCATCAAATGTCATATAAACAATTTACAGAAGCAGCCGTAGCAATAAACACAAAAATCACTGGACACCCATTTACAAAGATAAAGGAACACCTTAAGATAGTCCACCACTTTCAGAAATCACATGCAATCGACTTAATGGAGTAGCTGGAAATTTTTGTAAACAACGGCAAGAAGGAAAAAGTGTCAGTGTCAAACCAATTACTTCAAATCTTGCTCTTGCGTATAAGAATTATAGCATCTAATCCATAAATATCTCCTTTAATCACACATTCCACTCAGTACTTGCAATAAAATAATAAAAAAATAATGCAAAGCTAATCGATAATTTAAATAGTAAATTAAGGTAAAAGTGATAAGTGATAAAATCCTTGAGGAATGGAACACCGTTGTCTATATCTAAATTCCTTGAAACACATACTGTCGTAGTATATTTGTACCATATTTTGATTTCAGGTAAAGAAACAGTATGAAAGCTAGTTTGCACGCACGATGAAGAAGACATAGTGCCTTTAAGCACAAAATTATGGTTCCTACTTTGCGATTTCCGAGTTATAGCATAACGACAAAAAAAGAGTGCAGAACAAGAAAGGCGGAACCACACATTCGTAGCCATAATATAAAATAACGATGTAACTATTTCCACTTGATGAAGAGAATAAATTCTCAAAACCCATTGTGCTATGCAGAAAAAACGTAACTGGCGCCAAGTTAATCATTTAAATTTAAAAAATCGGTCAATTAAAATATTAACAATAAATAAGATTCACTGTTCCTGTTCTTTTACAAAACTAATCGAGTCACAGTGCTGTTGTTGCCACGATTCGTGGCGGGCAGCCTAAAGATTTCTCTGACTCCCAGATGTATTTGTAGCCTTTGCCACTCTCTCAAACACAGGTATAGTTGACGATGTCCACAATATTTTATAGTGGCAAAATCCTTTCAACCATTTCGCATCTGTGGAGCTTATATACTACTGCGCCATTTCATCAATTTCATCACGAAACTCTGGTACACTTCAGAAGGCCATTCACACTGGTCAGCCTCATATGTTTCATTTTCGTGTTGCACTGATTTATGAAAATTTATTTGGTGATTGCTCCTGTTTATAGAAATCATTTAATTCTTTATTTGAGTGTTTTGTTCGCAGTTTGAAGAAAAACATAAACAAATTTAAAAATATGTACTTCAATTATCACTCTCCAAACTGTCATTTTATGTATCGCAGTTTGAAGAAAAACATAAATAAATTAAAAAATATATACTTCAGTTATCACTCTCCAAACTGTCATTTTATGTCAAACTAGCTAAGTATCCAGCGTTTGCCGTCTGTGTACTTGCTCCAATCTTCCACTTTTGCGTCCTCTCCTTCCCCCCTGTCTCTGTCCCTCTCCTTGTTCACCCTCTCTCTGTCCATCTCCTCCATGCCCTGATTCCGTTCATCTCCTCCATCCCCCAGTCTCTGTCCATCTGCTCCTACCCCTCTCTCTCCCCATCCCCTTCTCCCCCTCTCTCTACCAATCTGCTCGTCCCCCCTTTGTTCATCTCCTCCTCCCTCCTCTCTCTACCTGTCTCTTCTTCGCCCAGCCTCTTCCCGTCTCCTTTTCTTTCCTTTCTGTGTCCACCTTTTCCTTTCGCTTCTCTCTGTCCATATTGCCACTTCCCTCTCGCTCTCCGTCTCGTCCTACATCTACATCTACACCTACGTGATTACTCTGCTGTTCAGAATAAAGTGTCTGGCAGCGGGTTCAGTGAACTACCTTGAAGCTGTCTCTCTACCGTTCCACTCTCGAACGACGAGCGGGAAAAACGAGCACTTAAATTTTTCTGTGTGATCTCTGCTTTCTCTTATTTTAAACTGTTTGTAAACTGTTCGCGTCCCGCTGTGGTTAAAGTATACCGCATGTGGCAAAATGTCACTGTCTAAAAACGGCGACGAGGCAACTGTGGTGCAGAAAGGGCCGTAGATGGCAGGAGTGAGCAACGCCTGACAGGATGTGTACTGTCAATTAGACGTGCACCTGTTGAGCAACTACCCGCCCAGATGAACCAAGGGACTACCAACAGTGTCTGCTTAAAGTCCGTTCAGTGAACGTTGCTGCGTATGGGCCTCCGCAGCAGGCGTCTGTTTATGCAACCATGCTGACTGCTCTTCGTCGACAACAAAGACTGAACATTTCACGCCTGTACCTCAACTGGATCTCCGCTCAGTGGCGATGGGCGGGCCTTTTCCGATTAAGTATGTATCTATCCTTGGACACTATGTCCACCCCTACATGCGGTTTGTTTTTACGCCTCGGCACGATGGTATCTATCAGCAGGCAATGCAACGTCTCAAACTGTTAGCAGTGTACATGCATAATTCGAAGAGCACCAGGACGAGTTCACAGTACTCCCTTGGCCACCAAACTACCAGGATCAAAAGCCAATAGAGAATCTGTGGCACCACCTCGACCGGGCTATTTGCACCACGGATAGGGCACCTTTCAGAATCTCACTAACTCTGTTCCTGCACGTGTCGCAGCGGTGCGCGCAGCAAAAGGTCATTTTTTAGGCTTCTGAGCAGGTGTTCACGTTAATGCGACTAGACAATGGAAGATAGGCGTCAGTAGGAGTAAAACAAGGGTATCTTGAATGCAGAGAGAATTAAATTAAGAAAAAAGTACTACACTACTGGCCATTAAAATTACTACACCAAGAAGAAATGCAGATGATAAACTGGTATTCATTGGACAAATATATTATACTAGAACGGACATATGATTACATTTCCACGCAATTTCGGTCGTTAGATTCTGAGAAATCAGAACAACCACGTCTGGCCGTAATAACGGCCTTGACACGTCTGGGCATTGAGTCAAACATAGCTTGGATGGCTTCTACAGGTACAGCTGCCCATGCAGCTTCAACACGATATCACAGTTCAGCAAGAGTAATGACTGGCGTATTGTGACGAGCCAGTTGGTCGCACACCAATGACCAGACGTTTTCAATTGGTGAGAGATCTGGAGAATGTGCTGGCCAGGGCAGCAGTCAAGAATTTTCAGTATCCAGAAAGGTCGCCGGCCGGAGTGGCCGAGAGGTTCTAGGGGCTAGAGACTGGAACTGCGCGGCCGCTACGATCGTAAGGTTCGACTCCTGCCTCGGGCATGGATGTGAGTGATGTCCTTAGGTTAGTTAGGTTAAAGTAGTTCTAAGTTCTAGGGGACTGAATGACCTCAGCAGTTAAGTCCCATAGTGCTCCATTTGAACCAGAAAGGCTCGTATAGGATTTGCAACAAGCGGTTGTGCATTACCCTTCTGAAATGTAGGGTTTCGCAGGGATCGGATGAAGGGTAGAGCCACGAGTCGTAACACATCTGAAATATAACGTCCACTGTTCAAAGTGCCGTCAGTGCGAACAAGAGGTGACCCAGACGTGTAACCAATGGCACCCAATACCATCACGCTGAGTGATACGCAGTATGGCGATGACGAATGCACGCTTCCAATGTGC
This sequence comes from Schistocerca gregaria, assembly GCF_023897955.1. Lineage (NCBI taxonomy): Eukaryota > Metazoa > Arthropoda > Insecta > Orthoptera > Acrididae > Schistocerca > Schistocerca gregaria. Next base: position 1,023,011,884 of record NC_064920.1, read on the forward strand.
ATTCACCACGATGTCGCCAAACACGGACGCGACCATCATGATGCTGAAAACAAAACATGGATTCATCCGAAAAAATGACGTTTTGCCATTTGTGCACCCAGGTTCGTCGTTGAGTACACCACCGCAGGCACTCCTGTCTGTGATGCAGCGTCGGGGGAAACCGCGGCCATGGTCTCCCAGCTGATAGTCCATGCTGCTGCAAACGTCGTCGAACTGTTCGTGCAGATGGTTGTTGTCTTGTGCAAACGACCCCGTCTGTTAACTCAGGGATCGAGACGTGCCTGCACGATCCGTTACAGCCATGCGGATAAGATGCCTGTCATCTCGACTGCTAGTGATACGAGGCCGTTGGGATCCAGCACGGCGTTCTGTATTACCCTCCAGAATCCACCGATTCCATATTCTGCTAACAGTCATTGGACCTCGACCTATGCGACCAGCAATGTCGCGATTCGATAAACCGCAATCGCGATAGGCTACAATCCGACCTTTATCAGAGTCGGGAACATGATGGTACGCATTTCTCCTCCTTACACGAGGCATCACACAACGAAATCGGTTGGAAGCTTTCCACATGTCAGCACGTTGTAGGTGTCGCCCCCGGTGCCAACCGTGTGTGAATGCTCTGAAAAGCTAATCATTTGCATATCACAACATCTTCTTCCTGTCGGTTAAATTTCGCGTCTGTAGCACGTCATCTTCGTGGGGTAGCATTTTTAACAGCCAGTAATGTAGATGAGTCTTGATATTTGTTCGCAGTAAAATAACTGATGTCGGATAAAGTAGCGAGGCTATTAAATATCCGACTGGCTGCAGGGAGGAAATTTTTGAAAAAGAGGAATTTGTTAACATCGAATACAAATGTGTTAGGAAGTTTCCTCTGACGGTAAATATCTGGGATATAGCCTTGTATGGACATGAAATGTGAATGATAAGTAGTTCTGAGGAAATGACAATAGAAGCTTTTAAAATGTGGTGAAAAGTACTATGCTGAAGATTTGATGGGTAAAAGCATTGAATGTAACTGGTAAGAAAAGAAATTTATTACACTTTTTGAGTAAGAGAAGGTATTGTAGGGAGAGTTCAAGAGATGAATACAGTAAGCCAGTTTAAACGACTGTAGCCCGAAATAGGTATATGGAGTTAGAGAGCGTAGAAAGCTACATAAAACCTGTTTTCGGACTGAAGATAACAACAGCAACAACGTCATATTCACAATTTAGGTAATTTCTCTAAAATGTACCACTGATTTTTAGGAAGTCTAAGATCTGTACCTGGTGTTCCTATATTTTCCTTCTGGCAGCTTTGGGTAGTGCCGTTTTGTTACCGGGTATGTCGCCTCAGTTTTCACCCAACACATGGATAGCTCCCCAGTGCGAGTAGCCGTCCAGTGTGGCCGAGCGGCCCTAGGCGCTTCAGACCGCTACGGTCGCAGGTTCGAATCCTGCCTCGGGCATGGATGTGTGTGATGTCCTTAGGTTAGTTAGGTTTAAGTAGTTCTAAGTTCTAGGTGACTGATGACCTCAGCTGTTAAGTGCCATATTGGTCAGAGCCATTTGAACCATTTTTTTGAGTCCAAGTGGCGAGATCCAAATCTGCTTATCGTGTCGTATGACACTGGATGAATCTTTCGTACAGTGTAGAGGTATTTTAAAGTAAGTGCCGTCGTAACTGCCGTCTGCTTTACGTCTGCTGTGCAGAGAGCTACTTTAATTTAAGTATTGACTTATTTTTTTTTTTACTTGTCAAGTCTTCGTCCGTGTGTTTTTGCTTTTAGGAATCTTTAATTGTCGAGTGCTAGTAATAGTGTTCCATGGACTTTTGTTTAGAATACAGTCAGAGAGTCCCTTTAGTCAACCATAGTGCCAGTAGTGCTAGTGTTTGTTTTGAATACAGTCCAGAGACAGGTAGTGCTTTTTCATTGTTTTCTACAAGAAGTGTCTAGTAACCAGAGTTTAGTCAACTATCATCCGCCTTTATTGAATTAGCAGTCTAGTTAAAAGTTGTTTAACTCTCTACAGTAAATTGATTTCTTAGGATGGAGAGGATGTGTGACTGCTGTGTACGGACGCAGGAGGAGCTGGCCACTGTTCGCGAACAGCTGAACATGTTGATGGCCGCGGTCAGCCGTCTTAAGGCTGCTGCCTCGGAGTGTAGCGGCAGTGGGATCTGGTGCGTCGTATGGTACACCCCAGGTGTTACATGCTTCACCCACTGTCCCTGCTGTCGAGACATCTTCGCGGGTACCGGGCGCGGTTGGGCCACCCTCTTCCCAAGGGGAGTGGCGGGTTCAGCGGCGTTCGCGGCGCAGGAGGCGGAGGGTCAATGTGGAGGCTGGCCGTGTGGCATCACCCGCTCTGCCTGTGAGTGGACATGTGGCTGCTCCTTCAGCAAGGTCCGAGCAGGCACACGGGGGGAGGGGTTTATTAGTTATTGGGAGCTCCAACGTTAGTCGGGTGATGGAGCCCCTTAGGGAAATAGCGGAAAGGTCGGGGAAGAAGGCCAGTGTTCACTCTGTCTGCTTGCCGGGGGGTCTCATCCGAGATGTGGAGGAGGCCCTGCCGGCGGCGATAGAGAGCACTGGGTGTACCCGACTGCAAATTGTTGCTCATGTCGTCACCAATGACTCCTGCCGTCTGGGTTCAGAGATCACCCTCAGTTCGTACAGGCGGTTGGCGGAGTTGGTGAAGGCGGAAAGCCTCGATCGCGGGGTGTAATCTGAGCTAACTATTTGTAGTATCATTCCGAGAACCGATCGCGGTCCTCTGGTTTGGAGCCGAGTAGAAGGCTTCAACCAGAGACTCAGACGATTCTGCGGAGATCTGGGGTGCAAATTTCTCGACTTCCGCTATTGGTTGGAGAAATGTAGGGTCCCCTGAATAGGTCAGGCGTGCACTCCACGCCGGAAGCGGCTACAAGAGTAGCGGAGTACATGTGGAGTGCCTATGCGGGATAATTTGGAAAATATTTCGAGTAGATTTCCCCACCATGTTATAGTTCTGGGTGGAGATTTTAATTTGCCGGATATAGACTGGGAGACTCAAACGTTCATAACGGGTGGCAGGGACAAAGAATCCAGTGAAATTTTTTTAAGTGCTTTATTTGAAAACTACCTTGAGCAGTTAAACAGAGAACCGACTCGTGGCGGTAACATATTAGGCCTTCTGGTGACAAACAGACAAGAACTATTTGAAACAGTTAACGCAGAACAGGGAATCAGCGATCATAAAGCGGTAACTGCATCGATGATTTCAGCCACAAATAGAGATATTAAAAAAGGTAGGAAGATTTTCCTGATTAGCAATGGTGACAAAAAGCAGATTTTAGAGTACCTGACGGCTCACCACAAAAATTTTGTTTTAAGTACAAATATTGTTGAGGATCACTGGACGAAGTTCAAAACCATCGTACAATATGCGTTAGATGAGTATGTGCCAAGCAAGACCGTAAGAGATGGGAAAGAGCCACTGTAGTACAACAACCGAGTTAGAAAACTGCTGCGGAAGCAAAGGGAAATTCACAGCAAACATAAACATAGCCAAAGCCCTGCAGACAAACAAAAATTACGCGAAGCGAAATGTAGTGTGAGGAGGGACATACGAGAGACGTTCAGTGAATTAGAAAGTAAAGTTCTATGTACTGACTTGGCAGAAAATCCTAAGAAATTTTGGTCTGATGTAAAAGCGGTAGGTCGATCAAAACAAAATGTCCAGACACTCTGTGACCAAAATGGTACTGAAACAGAGAATTACAAACTAAAGGCCGAAATTCTAAATGTCTTTTTCCAAAGCTGTTTCACAGAGGAAGACTGCACTGTTGTTCCTTCTCTAGATTGTCGCACAGTTGACAAAATGGTAGATATCGTAATAGACGACAGGGGGATAGAGAAACAATTAAAATCACTCAAAAGAGGAAAGGCCGCTGGACCTGATGGGATAGCAGTTCGATTTTACACAGAGTACGCGCAGAAACTTGCCCCCCTTCTTGGAGCGGTGTACCGTAGGTCTCTAGAAGAGCGTAGCGATCCAAAGGATTGGAAAAGGGCACAGGTCATCCCCGTTTTCAAGGTGGGACGTCGAACAGATGTGCAGAACTATAGACCTATATCTCTAACGTAGATCAGTTGTAGAATTTGGAACACTTATTATGTTCGAGTATAATGACTTTTCTGGAAACTAGAAATCTACTCTGTTGGAATCAGCATGGGTTTCGAGAAAGACGATCGTATGAAACCCAGCTCGCGCTTTGCGTCCACGAGACTTAGAGAACCATAGACACGGGTTTCCAGGTAGATGCCGTGTTTCTTGACTTCCGCAAGGCGTTCGATACAGTTCCCCACAGTCGTTTAATGAACAAAGTAAGAGCATATGGACTATCAGACCAATTGTGTGATTGGATTGAAGAGTTCCTAGATAACAGAACGCAGCATGTCATTCTCAATGGAGAGAAGTCTTCCGAGGTAAGAGTGATTTCTGGTGTGCCGTAGGGGAGTTGTCGTAGGACCGTTGCTATTCAAAATATACATAAATGACCTTGTGGATTACATCGAAAGTTCACTGAGGCTTTTTGCGGGTGATGCTGTGGTATATCGAGAGGTTGTAACAATGGAAAATTGTATTGAAATGCAGGAGGATCTGCAGCGAATTGATGCATGGTGCACGGAATGGCAGTTGAATCTCAATGTAGACAAGTCTAATGTGCTGCGAATACATAGAAAGTAAGATCCCATGTCATTTAACTACAAAATAGCAGGTCAGCAACTGGAAGCAGTTAATTCCATAAATTATCTGGGAGTACGCATTAGGAGTGATTTAAAATGGAATGATCATATAAAGTTGATCGTCGGTAAAGCAGATGCCAGACTGAGATTCATTGGAAGAATACTAAGGAAATGCAATCCGAAAACAAAGGAAGCAGGTTATAGTACGCTTGTTCGCCCACTGCTTGAATATTGCTCAGCAGTGTGGGATCCGTACTAGATAGGGTTGATAAAAGAGATAGAGAAGATCCAACGGAGAGCAGCGCGCTTCGTTACAGGATCATTTAGTAATCGCGAAAGCGTTTCGGAGATGATAGATAAACTCCAGTGGAAGACTCTGCCGGATAGAGGCTCAGTAGCTCGGTACAGGCTTTTGTTGAAGTTTCGAGAACATACCTTCACCGAGGAGTCAAGCAGTATATTGCTCCCTCCTATCTCGCGAAGAGACCATGAGGATAAAATAAGAGAGATTAGAGTCCACACAGAGGCATACCAACAATCCTTCTTTCCACGAACAATACGAGACTGGAATAGAAGGGAGAACCGATAGACGTACTCAAGGTACCCTCCGTCACACACTGTCAGGTGGCTTGCGGAGTATGGATGTAGATGTAGATAGGTGTAGAATTAGAGAGGATAACGATCTGATCATCCAGCTATTTCTTGGCGTATAGGAGGTCTCGTCTTAAAGCGATAAACTTAACTCCCAGAACAATTATTTTCTTAGAAAACAGAAATTTTCTGTCTTCGTGAAAGCTGTTATGCACACAATCAGAGCTACGTGCGTGCTTTGAAACACCGGTGTTGATGAGTTCCGGTCTCTGTGGTTGGAGAGGTATTCGTTCAAAATGTAACCATCCTGGTTTGCGTAGTCAAATTCTAGATGTGATACTAGTTGTGGTTCGAACATACTGATCTGGTAAACTTTGTGCAGAAAAAAGCTATTGATAGAATGACCAGCTTTCGTATATTTGACATGAGCAGGAGAATGATTTTAGCTCAGCCAGTACATGGACATGCCCGTTATAGGGTTTCTGATGTTAGCCTCTCCAGCTATTGTTGCCACTGTACTATCGAGTCATTCTGGGCGAGTGACATACGGGCTACATGATAATACAGTTGCACGCGCTGAGAGCTATTACGTCCGAAATGCAATGGTTTATCCTATAAACTTACATATGTGCTTGGAGTGTTGCAATAAATATCATTTCAGAATGTCACTCTTCGTTCCACATCCAGCATGGGTTGATATATTTTGATGCTGAAAACGCACCACCAGTTAACTACTGTGCTGGTCGATGAATTTCATAAATGTACTTTCGAAATGTAATGTGAGAAATGGGAAGCGAGTGTGGAAGACGGTGAGACGCACGTGGAAGGAGGGCGTGAGAGAATTGACATAGGGGGAATGGCAGTGACGGAGTGCTTGTTATATTGGCGTAGTTGAGAGTAATTACTTCTCGAGAGCCACGGAGACTACGCGCTTTGTATCGAATCGATTCTCGTTCGCTCCAGTACATCCATCATGGCGACTGAGTTAAGCTGTACGTTCAAAGGACTTAGAGCCTCCTCATTAATTCTTCAAATTGGACTAAATACAAGACGGCAGGTCTTGATATATTATTGTGTTCATGGCAGAATTCCAGTACAGAATTCTGGCGCCTTTTTTACTTCCTTTCCTCCCCAGCAGACCCGCATCACTTCTCATTCTCTGCACATACAGCCGTGCAAAAGATGGCTCTGCCTGTTTCTTAAAATATTGCCTGTTGTCCAGATGTTAATTGCCACCTCCTTTATAAGATTATAATACTGTAACCGAGCACTGATAATATTTAGGATGATTATCATCAAAATTATCAGTGACCTGTAAGGTGTTTTGGGCAAATCGTCCATACACATGTGTGCAGTTTCTGTTAGTAGAATTTGCTATACAGTGATTTAAGTTGACGAGCACGAAAACATTTCTCGGACGCCAATTACTGTTATGTGTGCTCTATTGGAAGTGAAGTCATATTCTAGATATGGCAACGAAGGATACTTGGTACGGCCAAATTACCAGAAAAAGAAGGTCTGTCATACAAGACGTTTCTTTTAATTTGAGACAACTAAATATCTCGAAAGCGACGCACAGTACGAAAATAATGTTCTAGGTGAAAAGTTAATATTAGTAAGAGGACATATGTCTGCACTACAGCTTGCCACCTTCTAACCAACCCCTCCTGCATGGGCTGGGTGAATTTAGTATTTTCGAAGGGAAATACTCCATTTGATAGCATATTCGGATTCTATGCCAAAAACATGGACCGTTTAATCAAATTATTGTTTCTCATTCGTGGTAGTTGGCGCTTTAATCGAAAAATATCAAGATTGTATGTTTTTGCAATTAAGAACCAGTGCTTTTACGAAGTAAGTGTATACCTTTGAGTTTGAGTTCTAATGGTTGATATTGATGTTCAAACGTTACTTGAGCATTGCAAATATCATTGTACAGGAAAAATATCTGGTTAATGAGCTAGTTGTGTGGTAATGCAGTTCTCTATTCCCTACGGGGTTAAATGTGGCGAGTCCCCAAACCATCGGAATACTTGATTTCGGTGGCCGCCCTCGAACCCAGCTATCAGGATGTCTGATGTCGGCGTGTGTTTCCATCCACGTTCCGTAGCACTCGCACGGCTACCGGCGGAATACATGCTGTAACCACTGTAAGAAGGTAAAATGTCCAGGAAGCGATAGTGACGGGAATATGCCACGGATACTCACTGAAATCAAGTACCTTAACGGTGAGAGGCAAGGGAAGTCACTGATATCAGACACCCCGATGACCACAGAAAACAATTACATCCAAGTCTGGGGCCAGGCGCGGTGGTCTAGCGGTTCTAGGCGCTCAGTCCGGAACCGCGGGGCTGCTACGGTCGCAAGTTCGAATCCTGCCTCGGGCATGGATGTGTGTGATGTCCTTAGGTTAGTTAGGTTTAAGTAGTTCTAAGTTCTAGGGTACTGATGACCACAGATGTAAAGTCCCATAGTGCTCAGAGCCATTTGAACCATCCAAGTCGTTGTTCATGGACCCCTAAAAACGTAGTTTCTAACCGGACATAGAAACGGCCAACGACATTGTACCGTACGATAAAATCTGTAACACTGAACTAAATTTATAAGACAAATATCAACCGTTAGAACACTGAGCTTTGTATTTACATCGTAAATGAAATCTTTAATCAAATGCGTCGGTTCTTAACTGGAAAACGTGCACGCTAGATATTTGTCGATTGCAGGGTTTATTCCACGAATAGAAAATATCGGTTTGAGTAAATCAAACGTATTGTTGGCGTAGAATCCGAAATTCCAGTAAAAATGAAGGTTCCCATTTGAAAATAAAAAGCTGACGCAGCCCACTCTGTAGAGGTGGTTAGGAGGTGAGCATTTGTAAGCCCAGACAGATGTCCACTTTACTAACATTAACTTTTCGCCTAATACATTTTTTTCTTGCGGTCGTTATTTACGAGATATTCAGCTGTCTCAAGTTAAAACAAACACCCTGTATACTCATTGGTCGGGAAGTACTGAACTTCCACGCTAGCACTCATTTTATGCGAACTTTCACAATATGTTAATCGTTGATAGCACATAGGAAGAAAGTGTACTGACATATCACTTGAAATGTTCCGTGTGCCCTTTATTAGCATTGGTCTGTGGCTGTGTCAAGGCAATGTCACATCGAATGCAGGATGCGCTCATGTATGAACGAACGCTTCTTCCAGATGAGGTGTCCTTGTGCTTCTAGGCTTCACCCAGTCGCAAATATCAGATTTAAGTGACTCAAGTCAATTGGTTCACACCTTTCAGAGCTTCTTCTCAATACAAGTGTTGAGCACTAGGGCCATTACACATACTAATACGTACGTCAAATGAATTTCTACCAACTTAACTTTCGATGCAATGCCATCTCGTGGGACAGGAAGGGAGAGTCGTATTTAAAACCTGTACACTAAAGTCCTAGAAAATGTATTTACATTTACAGTACACTGACAGTATGAAGTATATGACACTGAAAATATGGATACTGATAATGTGGCAAACAGTGATGAACTGTCCAACAGGTATATAAAAACAAATCTCGAAGACACGGCTCCGATACTTCAATAAAGTAAAGACATCACAATAACGTAAGTATTAAGAAAGGCATCGATCGAGAGCCATACAGAAGAATTCTGATGCAATGATGATATAATATTCTGGCGTTACCTGACAAGGAACCCCTTGAATGCGAGGTTGCAAATTGCCAATGATGTTTACATTATTCACTGTGTACATATTTTCTACCATGCAACCACAATATTTGCAGCTAATCGCAACAGCGGGCGGAACTATAAGCATCCAATGGTGAGCATAGCACGAGGCTATGGAGGGTAGTTGAAATGCATAGCCAACGAGTAACTCCCAACAGTGCTACTGTTGTTGATGTAAAGCAGAGCAATGACAATGATAAGCAAAGAAAACGTTGCATTATATTTACAACAACAGTTGACGAAGTTGATATTTCTTCAGCAAGGAACCCAAGGAATTTCGCAGAATGAGAGAGAAGTAGCACATTAAGTATTAGCGTTTCTGCAAGATGTACTATTGGGATGTGTATTGTCGCACTGAAGGTGGTACCGAAACAGGTGTCGGCCCATGTAGTCCATCATCCTTGTCGGACTGGAACCCACAAATCCCGACTTCAATGAAACGTAATAAAGAACAATCTTTGTCCAAAGAGTTGGTATTAAACATGATTACGTACATGCGATATCATGCGCAGCATAGTATAAAAGCAGCCATGAACAGATTTCCAGTAAATTCGCAGCAACATGTCCGTGTAGTGAATGAGAAAAGCTACGGATATTCAAGAGAACGCAAGCGCACTGGTTACAAAAACCGGTGTTTGCTCTTTTCAAAGATGCTCGATACAGTTTAGAGTATATGCATTACGGTTACCTACTACGTTATATACATCGAACTGCGCGCGACATAGATTACGGTGTGTCAAGGGAAGCAGTGAATGGTTCCATAACTTCAAACAGTGCTAAAAAGTTGGAGGAAATTTCAAGTAAATCGTTCACTTGACTATGCACAATAGACTACGGAAGACGGCCGAATAGATAAGATAAACGAACTTATTCTATCGGTCAGGATGGAATTTGTTTTCAACTCCAACCAATCGGGACTTGAAGAGGAAATGTGCATGAAAGGAACAGATATCAAGAGAGTTGTATCGAGATCAACGAGAATCAACGCCTTAACGCATTCGTATACAATTTTTCAATGTGTTAATCTGGATGGCAAATGGGCTGGAGAGTTATTTAATGTGCTGAAAAAATTTGGAGGTGCTCTGCTGCCTACGATTTTTCCTCAGGGGCGTGATCCTGCAAGGGCCGTAAGTGATATTTGCGTCAGAGCAAGCAAGAGTGGGAAAATGGCCATAGGAGAACTACAAGTAGGGTATAACCACTGATTTTGGACAATAGTTGGTCGAAACAACTTGCTTTTCCTTGGTTCCTGTTCTGCGTATTAAAATCGTACCCCTTTAGAGCAAACAATCCTTCCTAAAAATTGCGTGACGTTGCTCTTCACCTGGAAACACTGGATAAATACAGCCTCTCGATGTTTGTTTTTTCCATGCCTATAAGACATAATATCGTATTATATGCATCTTCATCTTAATGGACAGCCAGGTTCACGATGGGCCCACGACAGACTGTATCGCATTCGGTTGCATGCCATCACATTCCATTAGTTCCCATCACTCCCAAGGAGTTTATCTTAGATGGTGTGAACCTTTGTGATCACTGTGGCGCCCCTTTTTTCATTCGTTGTTCATGGTGCTAGCTAATAGTTTGTCTTGAACATTTCCTGAATGTCGACGATGTCCATTTTGTGATGTGTAATAGACACATCCATAAAAGGTTTGTAATACATTCATCACATAGAAGGTTGTTCTCTGCATATCCCGAAAACTCATTTCCTCTTGCCCTCCCGATGCACATGGTGGGCCATTAGCAACTAATATTTTTCCTGTCATAATTTTTAACACTTACAGTGAGCCTTACTAAAGATTGAACTTGAGACTTCGCACACAAGAGTTTCATTGTGAGAGGTAGCCTGGCATATATCAAGACTCTGTTGGAATCTTACATTCGAGCTATCACCGTTACATTAGCCAAAAAGTTATCATGACTTAAGAGTAACAAACAAATCGGAATGGTTACTCGTCATGGTAGTTACTTTATGTATTTTTGAAAGGCTTCATCACTCAGTTTAGGTTGAATGAAAATGTCGCCAACGTCTCGGATCCACATGGCTTTGCTCCACATTATACCTTCCACAGAAGTGCATGTTGTCTCCTCGAAGTCTAGCTAACAAGTGAAGGTGAGTGTTTTCCCTGGTTTTGTTCAAAGAAGCGTATCCTGTGAATAACCATCTACTGACAAAGAGTGTAAATACACTGCTGTTTATTAAGAGGAAAAATACCAAACAACGAAATTTTAGTAGTTGTGCATAAACAGTATAGTAGGAATCACTACACAGGCCTTTGTTCCACCAACACGCCCTCAGTCTTTTTACTTCTCTCTTTTCCCACTACTCCTCACCCCCCCCCCCCTCCTCACCTTCCGTCTAACCTACTACCTGACTGCACCTAGCTGCCCCACCCTCTCTCCATCTTGTCCCTGTACGCTCCCACAAGCAGCACTTTATAGTCCCCCACCCCTACCCTCCTATCCTTCCGCTCCCCACCCCAGCCGCCTCCTTACCACCACCATCCGGCAGTCTCTCTCATCAAGTGCTGCAGCTTGCAGTCTGACCTCAGCAGCCAGAGACTGTGGCTATGTGTGTGTGTGTGTGTGTGTGTGTGTGTGTGTGTGTGTGTGTGTGTGTGTGTGCGTTGCATTTATGTGTGTGTTTGTGTGTGGGTGTGTGTGTTTGTGTGTGTGTGTGTGTGTGTGTGTGTGTGTGTGTGTGTTTCCTATTTTCGACGAAGGTATTGTTCTCCAAAAGCACACTTTCTAGCAGTGTTTTTGTTGTACAACTCAGCATTTTCGCTATATCGTGAGTAGCAACTATCCTCTTAATAATATTGTTAAATTTTCAGTTGATCCGAGAGGAAACTGCTTGCACAATTCAGTATGTAGATCAGATAACTCTGGCAGCTGTGATGACTCTATTGTTGATGGGCATCAAGTCAACCTCAGTATCTTTGACAGATATGAGTACATCACTCAATTCATTCAATTCTGACAGAACTTATCATAGGGATTGGCGAGAGATGGCGTTCTAGTCTCTTGGAAACCCATCACTAGATGTTTTCAGTGGATGAGAGATCTGGAGAATGTGCTGACCAGGTATGTTTGAAGTTAGGTCACAGGAGCATGGGCATCATGAAGTCGTTATCCTCCTTAAAAGAATAATCTCACGGGGACCTTAGAGACATGAAACCAGATATTCCACATCAGGAATTTTGAAAATTTGTGGTAAGGTTCTATGGGATCAAACTGCTGAGGTCATCGGTCCCTAGGCTTACACACCACTGCGCTAGTATTAGTCATAGTCGTCGGAAAGGGGAATTTTGTAAACATTCAGTAAAGGCGCGGTTGGCCAATGAAGTCTGGGGCCGCTGGCAGTGTATGGTAATAGTCGTCAGCCAGCAGGCCAGGCAGAGTAAATAAGGCACAGAGCTGCCGTGCTTCCCGCAGCGTACGCCTCACCCAGACCCCAGTACGCCAGGTGGGAAGCAGATGTGACCCGTCCTGGACCCAATGCAGACTGCTGTCACTGCCCTCCTTCAGGCAGACCGTGCAATTTCCAAGTACCCGCAGCAACACTAATTAATCTAACTTTAAACTAACTTATGCTAAGGACAACACACAAACTCACACACACACACACACACACACACACACACACACACGCTCGAGAGACGACTCAAGCTTTTGACGGGGGAGCCGCGAAAACTGTGACAAGATGACCACGCGACACACATCAGGAATGTAACAGTTCCTGTCCAAATAGCTGGTAACAGCTGCTGTCCAAAAAACTCTAGATATGTTAAAGTTGTGTACCCAATGGCACACCGTAACATCATGCCAGCTCCTGGGCTTGTCTGTCAATGATGAATGCATGGCAATGTAACTTCTCTTCATAGCCTTCCCTCACCGATGTTATGCTCACGCAGAACCAGGATTCAGCAAAAAAGATCGCATTGTGCTATTACATGGCAATTTAAGCTCAGAATGTCATGCAAACTATTTTTACAATGCACTAGCTTAATACCTAGCATTTCCCATGTATAGGTGTACTCCAATCTTCCATCAGTACATCTCCCCCTGTCCTCTCTCTCTGACCATCTCATTCTTCACCCCCTCTCTGTGCATCACCTTGGCCCGCTGTCTTTGTTCATCTCTTCCACCCCGTCTCATTTCCATCTCCCCCTGTCCCTCTCTCTGTCCATCTACTCATATCTTTGGCCATCAACTCCTCCCTCCTCTCACCACTCCTCTCCTCCCCTCTCTTTGTCCATTTCCTCATCCCCCCTAACCTGTGTCCATCCCCTTATCCCCCTCCCCTTTCTCTCCACGTTGTCATCCTCAGCCAACAGGAGCCTGGTGACTCTTACCCACACATAATCTTTTTCCAAAAAGTACGTGGGGAGGGGGGGATATGTATCATAATTGGCTGAAATCGTTACAGGGGTTTAGGATGAACTTTTCGCTCTTGGACATACACATGTACACACATGTCAAATACATTTCACACATACTTAACAAGTTTTTCATGTATTTGTACATATATTTCACTTGTCTCCCTAGCTAAATTCACCCTGCTCTTTCATTTTCATGTAGCTAAATATTTATGACGTCGTATCACCTAAACAATGTGCCATACATTGAAGTAAATCTGCTGGTACATCGATTGGTATATGTGGATGCTGTCTACGAAATGTTTTGTGAGCAGAAGTAGTGGTAAAGAAGGAATAAATTAAAACGTTAAGCTTTATGCGGTAGTTTTACTGCATGCTCAGTGAAATTGTAATAAGCAACTAAGTTTTTCCCTTTCATCATTTCTTGGGGTTGTCAGCAAGAAAATGTTTGGGTAAAGGTTTGACCTTATGTGTAAGGTCTCTTTTAAGTTACTAATATGTTTCATTCTCAAAAACTGTATGACTAAAGTAAGGCTATTCGCAAGTTGTGGCCTACACTTCTTTGCTTCTTTCTCATCCTCACCCCCACCCTTATGCTAAACTGCTCAGGCAACACCTCACAGGGCCACTCTCGTTGACCTGTCTTGTCGTTGTCTGTACCACTGTGGGAAAACCTCACACTGTTGCCACGTCAAGGTAAGCCCAACAAGAATGTACTGATATTCCATGGTGCACCAGACATGTTTCCACAGTCCATGTAAACACATACGACCAATACTGTATAGTGGGCTCTGGATGAGAAAAACATTCCTCGTGTAAATAATGCAAAAGGAAGTTGAGGCTCTGTTACATGATGATCAGTTTGGCTTTTGGAAAGCTGAAAGCGCCAGAGAGGCAGTTCTAAAGTCACGATTGGTAATGGAACCAAGATGTAAGATAAACCACAACTCCTTCATAGGATATGTCAAGCTGGAAAAAATTTAGACAGTAAAAATAGTATAATATGATCTAAATTCTGAGAAAAAAGAAATAAGGCGTTGGGAAGGATGGGTAATTTACATTATGTTCGCAGGAACCAAGAAGGAATGATTAATGGAAGCCAAAGAACGAAGTACTCGAATTAGATTGCCCCAAATGTTCAACCTATGCATCGAAGCAGCATTGACGGAAATAAAAGAAGAGTCCCAAAATGACTTCAGAATTCAAGAGGAAATGTTATTAATGACAAGGTTCGCTGATAACCGTTATCCTCAGCCAAAAGAATTAGCTAATATCAAACATCGGCATTAATCTGAGGAAAAATGTTTTGAGATCGTACGTTTGGATCACAGCAATGGAATATGGGAAATCCATAAAAGAACAGTATTGAAGATCTGATATCTGGTAGTATAGAAAGTGTTCAAAATTAAATGAACTGATAAGATGATGAATAAGAAGGTTCTCTGTAGAATCGGTAAGGAAAGGAACATAGGGAAAACACTGATCAAAGGAAGGAACGGAATGACGAAGATATGTTAAGGGAAAAGGTAACGACTTCCATGATACTAGAGGGAGCTGTAAATGGTAAGTACTATAGCGGAAGACAGAGGTCGGAATATATATAACAAATATTTGAGGACGTTGGTTGCAAGTGGTTCCATCTAAGCAGTCAGAAGACTGATTACTGAAAAAGAGATAGTTGTGTTGAAATTTAAACTTTGTTAGATGGCGCCATTATTACGTTGTCCGCTCCCCCCCCTCCCCCCCCCCCCCCCCAAAGAAAAAGAATTGGTCAGCGCGACAGAATGCAAAATGTCAATCCTAAGGGCCCGGGTTCGATTCCCGGCTGGGTCGGAGATTTTCTTCGCTCAGGGACTGGGTGTTGTGTTCTCCTTATCATCATCATTTCATCCCCATCGACTCGCAAGTCGCCGAAGTGGCGTCAACTCGAAAGACTTGCACCCGGCGAACTATCTACCCGACAGGAGGCCCTGGTCACACATTTATTTATTTATTATTACGTTGCAGTTTTAATTCGCTGACAGTGTACTTTTTGTGGCCGGACAACATGCGTCTTTTTACAGAACGTTGTGAAGGAACAACTCTGTGGCGTTAGGCTCCCAGGTTTTCGTGACATTTTACCACGAATTACCCGTTCCCCCGTGCGTGAAGGGACCTCGCCCTCATACAAGCCCAGTTTAACAGAAATCGCCGTGCTAAAATACCGCTACACGTAATGAATATCATGATGTTATCACCGCCCTTCGATAGCCTCGGAAAATACATAAAATTAATACTCAAATTTCCTGAGATATTAACTTACAACTTTTGCAGTTATTTTAACTTCAATCAGTTCTACTTAATTCTACGTGCTGTTTTTATGTATTAAAAAGGTATTGGCATCCACTGAGAACGTAACGTAACATCATCTTTTGCTTACAGAGCGAATAGCAAAGTGGTTGGCACGCCTAGACTCGCATTCTGGAGGACTACGGGTCAAATTCGCATTCTAGAATCCACATTAAGGTTTTCCCTTAGTTTCCTCAGTTGCTCAAGGTAAATGCCTGGATGATTCCTTTGAAAGGGCCCGGCCGAATTCGTTCATGATTCTTGAAACATTCCGAGCTTGCGTTCCGTCTCTGATGACATCGTTGTCGGCGAGACGTTAAACCCTGATATGCAGGATGAGTCACAAACAGTTACCATCTACAATAACTCCGAAAGTATAATAGTAGCTGAAAAGTTTGTGGGGTAAATTTTGAATGGGACAACGGGGTCCATAATATGACGTTGGTTTTTTTGTTGCTAGGTGGAGTCGCGTCAGATATGAAGGTAAACTTTTTTTCTAGGATGGGATGCTGTAGTTTGGTACTTATTTTCTGATAGCGGCTATCGAGACGAATCCAATGATATGTAACAGTAAGGTCTTTGAAGATCAACGGTCACAAAGGTGGCATGAACGCCCATTTACAGAAGTTGTTCGAAGTGATGGATCTTCTTATCATGGATTGAGTGGTATTTCTTATGACTTTGGCACTTATCGGAGCACATACTCTGACAATTCTCTCTCGTATATCGTGCAAAAAGTAAATATTCGCCGAATACGGCGTATCCATGTCAAATGCATGTAAACACCATTCGACGCTTTCGCAGTCAAACATTAACAGGAACGGTAAGACTAGTATCGTCGAATCAAGCGAACGTGAATGATGTATTCCTTCGAAGAACAGGTCGTCATGTTTCTCACTTAGGGAGAATGCCAACGAAGTTCAGTCAAAGCTAGAGACCTATACGCTGAAAGATATCCTCAACGTACTCACCCTACATGTCGTACATTTAGATACGTGTATGATAAGTTGAGAAAAAATGGATCTTTAACGCATCGGAAATGTATTCGGCACTGGAAAGTTACTAAATAGGAAACGGAAATTGGTACTCTTCTCACTGTTGCTCGAGATCCTTGTGCTAGTGCGCGTCAAACCACAAGGGAATCTGGAATGAGCCGGAGTAGTGTTGTTCGTGTTCTGCATTGCCATAAATATCACCTTTTCTATACCAGTCTCCACCAGGAATTAACTGGTACGGATTGTATGCGTCGCACTGAATTCTGCCGATACAGATACAGATGGATGACACTTTTACTAATTTGATTTGATTTACTGAGGAGGATACGTTCACGTACCATGGAATTTCCATAACAAGCATTATTGCACAACTGAAAATCCGTGTTGGCTGCAGAAAGCTGTACGACAAAAACCGTAGTCGGTGAATGAATGGTGTGGGATTCTTGAGGACAGAGTTATAGGCCCCTATTTCATCGAAGGAAATCGTAATGGTAGGAAGTACACCACATTCCTGCTAGATGCATTACGTCTGTTATTGGAAGAAATACCTTTAGGAACAAGGAACAGAACGTGGTATCAACGCGATGGGTGTCCGGCACAATTTTCGCTGACGGCTAGAAACGAGTTGCAGAAGCCTGGCCGGCTCGTTCGCCAGACTTGACGGCTTTGGATTTTTCCTTGTGGGGATTCGTAAAAGACATTGTTTATAAAGACGTTCCAGCTACACCTGAAGATATGCGAGAGAGAATTGGCAGAGCATATGCTTCGGTAAGTGCCGATGTGTTAAGGAATACCATTCAGTCCATGATAAGAAGACTGCAGCACTGCATTGATACCAATGGTCATCACTTCGAACACCTTCTGTAAATGGACGTTCATGCTACCTTTGTGACCTTTGTTGATCTTCAAAGACCTTACTGTTACACATCATTGGATTCGTCTCGATAACCACTATCAGAAAATAAGTACCAAACTATAGCATCCCATAAAAAAAAAGTTTACCATCATATTTCTGACGCGACTCCACCTAGCAAAAAAACTGTATTATTGCCCCTGTTGTCCTACGTAACTTTGGTGGCACAAACTGTTCAGCTCCTACCTTACTTTCTGTGTTATTCTTGATGGCAATAGTTAGTGACTCACTCTGTATGTGCCTTCCTTCCTACCTTCGATCCATTGCCTGTGCATCTTGCCCAGATGCCTCACAGAGACTGTATTCAGTACAGTACTGTGATCATTCCTAAGTTGACTTGATGTATTTGCTATTAATCACAGAGAGAGCAGACGTGTCCTACAAGATAGTATGACACTGAATATTGACAGTGTTAGGTTGAGTCACAAGAAAGTGCCTATGCTTCGTAGCCGGTTGTGAGTATTATATATCACACATTAATTATAAACTCTCCTGATATGTTGTTTCTGAAAAAAATCCACAGATTTTTTAAAATTACAGTTCATCATATTCAAATTCATGGCTTAACTCTGTATTGACGCTATATAAAGTCAGAGGAGAAAAGTGTAGTAAGCATTAGAGCTACGATTTGCGGGACCAATAAAGTTACTAGTGAACGAAAGGAAAACTCTTGTTTTGGACTTCGTCCTTGCGGTGAATAAGCACAGTACGTGGTGAATATTTTTAGATTCGGTCGCCTGGGTATTGGACCAAATCCTGTATCCGAAAGCAAGTAAGTCGAGTTTGCCGTTGGCAAGGTCAAGCACTGTGTTTCACGAGCGCTGCAGTCTGCAGATTGCAGGAAAACGAAACATATGCAAGTATTTGATAGACGTTCCTGGTATCTCCCGCGTCACGGGCTAGGAAGCCAGTATTACACACTGCCACAAAGTCAGATCTGTGTTCAACTCCGCTGAAGTGTATTTTCTATTTTCCTTACTTAGTGAATAGACGATGCTTTCTGAAAGTAAAAACGTAATAGGTCCACACGTACGTGCAATGTGACCCCACATGCAATTACTTATTTGCACCAACATCAAAATTCTAGAAATATCATTCTCTAACAGCAGTAATTGAAACCATTAAAGAAAAATGGCAGGCTGCAATCTGAATGATGAAAAGGGATCATAAGTATTTCGAATGGCTGACTTAATTGCCATTTAGACTGAAATAGAGCTACCGTTACAATATCTTAGTCTTTCGTCAGTTCTAAATGATATTATCTTTTGCAGCCTCAGAACAAAACACTTTTTCATGTCCATATGCCACAGACTATTTTCCCCTTATTTTAGAAAAGTCTAAAACAGCAAATCTTAATCTTAAAATCATCCTTAAAACACAGAATATGAATTAATAAAATGTTTTAGTTGCATAGCAACATCAAAGAATAAAAATCTTTTTTATAACTACAGATGTGCTGCTCATTTTAAAAATTCGATAGCATTCCAAAATGTCACTCTCATCCTCACTTCATTTTCTGTGTATCGAGTGCTCCTTATTCCCAACAGATGGCATTATTCTCGTGTGTCACGGATTTCCGCCCTCCCCCCCCCCCCCCCCCCCGCCCTCTCCGGTCCCTCTGTCTGCCTGTCTCTCTCCCTCTCTCTCTCTCTCTCTCTCTCTGAGTTGTTTGCGAAATGAAAAAAGAAATAATTTCCGTTTTCCCAACTACTTTCTCTTTAGCTATGTAGTTTAAAAAATTTTACTTAAATGTTGCATCCCCTTGGAGACAGAAAATTCACAGCTTGCGAACGAAAATCGCGTGAAAAAAGTGTGTGGGGAAAAGTATTATCTTACAACATTTAATACGAAACAGGAAACAGTATTATGTGTATTGCATGTATTGTTGTAGTAAGATTTTATCGTGGACGCAGGATCGCTTCATGAGAAGCGGTACCACACGTAGATAGACCACCATTCCTGACAGTAAGTCCTACGTCGCGCGATGGCTAAATAATGTATTGGTTACTGATATGATCCTGGGGCTGTGTAACTAAGATGTTGTACCTATCTGAATTCTGAAATTCTTTAGCCCCTTCAACGTCGCTAAATCACCAAAGTCTCTTACTTTCTAAATTAATGGCTGATCATCCGCAGTTACAGAAGAGTCAGAATGATGAAGGTCCGCTACAAGTCACTATCACTGCTTTTATCCCTCTAAATACACTCTCCGATTATTTGCTATAGGGGTCTGTAGGCACCCATGCATTTCTCCTATGAAGTAAAGAAGTCCTCTAATTATATTGTGCGTTTTGATGAGAATACTGTTCGTCAAGCTCACTAGTTTCAGATATTCCGAATGAAAGAGTATCGGGCGTTCAGTATAACGTCATTTACGAAAGTAACCTGTTGTGTCTTTGAAATTCTGATCAGAAAAATTGCGACTTTTAATAAAGAAAAGACGCAGATTCCAGCTGTTAGAAAAGCAACAGAGAAATGAACATTTATGACTTTGACAATGATTGTTCGAGAAGCACCCTTTCAGCGGCACTGACTTTTTTTTTTTTTTTTTTTTTTTTTTTTTTTTTTTTTTTTTTTTGTGTACCTCTGGGCGTATGGCGCGGTACTGAAGGCGCTTGCATCATTTGCTCATAAAGGGACTGTATGATTTCTGTTATCAGAGGGATAGCACCAGTCTAACGGATTTCATATCAGGGTATCTTTGTCTAGAGATACTGCGTAATAATTGATAAACGCATGGGCTGTTCTTAAAATAAGGATAAACAGCTAACGAAAATGAAAATAAAACTAGTTTCTCACTTTGAAAATTCGTATCGTATGACTTGTTGTAATACACTGAATTTCATTTTGGGCAAAGTTTAGTTCGAAAAGTAAAATTTACCTTGAATCCCAATCCACCCGAATGATTACTTCGCGCTGTGATGAAGCGAGAAGGCGATTCTGTGAACTGCAGTGGGGCAGGCAGCTCACTAACTACTTCATGGTAAACGACAAACACGGCCGGCATATTAAATACGCGATATAGACATATGCTGAAGACGTCTTTATTGCAAACCACATTTACGGATTGAAAGTGAAATTCTTTTAATGTCGAAATAGGAAGGGACATGCGAAAATATACGGGAGAGGCATAGGGCTTGGGGAGAAATATCTTTACTGACATATTATTAACCGAATGTTTCATTTTCATTCATGTAGAAGATATAGTGTTGTGAAATGAAATACATGTTTTTGAAAAAAGCTGTACTATGAGGGCCTCGAATAGCATGCCTTCTGACTAACGATATCATTCGAGTGTGACCTGTTTTGATCAAAAATCTTATCCCATCCTCTCGACAGTAACAAATGAACCTACACAAAGTAAACCTGATTAAACCGAGGACTACGCTGTTATCGTATTGTTACTTGTGACAATCTTCTGTAGGAACCCACTAATACGTGCTTTCCAGGAGTACCGTCACGAGAGAGATTTTAGGCAGATGGAGATGCAATCGTGGTGCGACATTGTTCCGCTGGTGAAACCCGCAGGGCGCGTTAGCTTTGCAGACACTATCTCTGTCTCTGCAGCCGCGCAATGAGACGGAGGCCGTGGGACCCGAACCTCCGTAATTGCGAAATTCCGCGGTTCGCGCCCGCCGCGCGCTTGTCTGGCGTCGCGTTGATGCCGCTCCCTTCCGAGGCGCCTGCGGCCTCTGACGCCGCAGCCTGCCGCCCTGATCCGTGGCCCACATTCCGCAGCCACCGCCACTCCCTATTGGATGCAGGCAGCCAATACTCAACACTGGACAGCGCCACCTGTCTCCTGCGACCTCTCGCTGTTCGCACGTGCTGCATTCTTTCAGTTATGTCATCCGCATTCCGTCCGAGATATCGGTGAGCTCTAGTTTACATCGTTCCTTTAATTTTGCCTACCCCAAGACGCTTTGTCTCTAGGATATATATTATGGAAAAGTTTTCTGTCTCACATGAACCTAACCTGCATACCCATTGGAACAATTTATCAGCCTTCTGCTGTGGAATTATTAGTGAATCAGTGGATTTACTGCACCATCTAAGGAAACTATTTTACATTTTATACATTTATTAATCATGTTGTTGTTGTTGTTGATGTGGTCCTCAGCCCTGAGGCTGGTTTGGTGCAGCTCTCCATGCTACTCTATTCTGAATCTGCTTAGTGTATTCATCTCTTGGTCTCCCTCTACGATTTTTACCCTCCACACTGCACGCCAACGCTAAATTTGTGATCCCCTGATGGCTCAGAACATCTCCTACAAACCGATCCCTTCTTCTAGTCAATTTGTACCACAAACTCCTCTTCTCCCCAATTCTATTCAATACCTCCTCATTAGTTATGTGATCTACCCATCTAATCTTAGGCATTCTTTTGTAGCACCACATTTCGAAAGCTTCTATTCTCTTCTTGTCTAAACTATTTATCGTCCATGTTTCACTTCCATACATGGGTACACTCCATACAAATACTTTCATAAACTACTTCCTGACCCTTAAATCTATACTCGATGTTAACAAATTTCTCTTCTTCAGAAACGCTTTCCTTGTCATCGCCAGTCTACATTTTATATCCTCTCTACTTCGACCATCATCAGTTATTTTGCCCCCCAAATAGCAAAACGCATTTACTACTTTAAGTGTCTCATTTCCTAATCTAATTCCCTCAGCATCACACGACTTAATTCGACTACATTCCATTATTCTCGCTTGGCTTTTGCTGATGTTCACCTTATATGCTCCTTTCAAGACACTGTCCATTCCGTTCAATTGCTCTTCCAAGTCCTTTGCTGTCTCTGACAGAATGACAATGTCATCGGCGAGCCTAAAGTTTTTATTTCTTCTCCATAGATTTTAATATCTACTCTGAATTTTTCTTTTGTTTACTTCACTGCTTGCTCAACATACAGATTGAATAACATCGGGGAGAGGCTACAACCCTGTCTCACTCCAATACCAACCACTGCTTCCCTTTCATGTCGTCGACTCTAATAACTGACATCTGGTTTCTGTGAATAGACTTTCGCTCCCTGTATTGTACCCCTGACACCTTCATAATTTGAAATAGAATATTCCAGTCAACATTGGTAAAAGCTTTCTCTAAGTGTACAATTGCTAGAAACGGAGGTTTGCCTTTTCTTCATCTAGCTTCTAACATACGTCATAGGGTCAGTGTTGCCTCACGTGTTCCAATATTTCTACGGAATCCAAACTGATCTTCCCCGAGGTCGGCTTCTACTGGTTTTTCCATTCGTCTGTAAAGAATTCGTGTTAGTATTTTGCAGCTGTGGCTTATTAAACTGAGAGTTCGGTAATTTTCACATCTGTCAACACCTGCTTTCTTTGGGATTGGAATTATTATATTCTTCGTGAAGTCTGAGGGTATTTCGCCTGTCTCATACATTTTGCTCACCAGATGGTAGAGTTTTGTCAGGACTGGCTCTCCCAAGGCTGTCAGTACTTCTAATGGAATGTTGTTTACTCCCTGGGCCTTGTTTCGACTCAGGTCTTTCAGTGCTCTGTCAAACTCTTCACGCAGTATCGTATCTCCCATTTTATCTTCATCTATATCCTCTTCCATTTCCATAATATTGTCCTCAAGTACCTCACCCTTGTATAGACCCTCTATATACTCCTTCCACCTTTCTGCTTTCCTTTCGTTGCTTAGAATTGGGTTTGTTATTCATACAAGTGGCTCTCTTTAATTTTCCTGTAGCCTGTATCTATCTTGCCCCTAGTGAGATAAGCCTCTACATCCTTACATTTGTCCTCTAGCCATCCCTGCTTAGCCATTTTGCACTTCCTGTCCATATCATTTTTGAGACATTTGTATTCCTTTTTGCCTGTTTCATTTACTGCATTTTTATATTTTCTCCTTTCATCAATTAAATTCAATATTTCTTCTGTTACCCAAGGATTTCCACTAGCCCTCGTCTTTTTACCTACTTGGTCGTCTGCTGCCTTCACTACTTCATCCCTCAAAGCTACCCATTCTTCTTCTACTCTATTTCTTTCCGCCATTCCTGTGAATTGTTCCCTTGTACTCTCTCTGAAACTCTGTACAACCTCTGGTTTAGCCAGTTTATCCAGGTCCCATCTCCTTAAATTCCCACCTTTTGCAGTTTCTTCAGTTTTAATCTAGAGGTCATAACAAATAGGTTGTGGTCAAAGTCCACATTTGCCCCTGGAAATGTCTTACAATTTAAAACCTGGTTCCTAAATCTTAGTCTTACCATTATATAATCTATCTGATACCTTCTAGTATCTCCAGGATTCTTCCACGTATACAACCTTCATTCATGATTCTTGAACCAAGTGTTAGCAATAATTAAGTTATGCTCTGTGCAAAATTCTACCAGACGGCTTCCTTTTTCATTTCTTAGCCCCAATCCATATTCACCTACTATGTTTCCTTCTCTCCCTTTTCCTACTCTCGAATTCCAGTCACCCACAACTGTTAAATTTTCGTCTCCCTTCACTACCTGAATAATTTCTTTTATCTCATCATACATTTCAACAAATTTTTCATCATCTGCAGAGCTAGTTGGCATATAAACCTGTACTACTGTAGTAGGCATGGGCTTTGTGTCTATCTTGACCGCAATAATGCGTTCACTATGCTGTTTGTATTAGCTTATCTGCACTCCTTTTTTTCGTTCATTATTAAACCTACTGCTGCATTATCTCTATTTGATTTTGTATTTATAACCCTGTATTCGCCTGACCGAAAGTCTTGTTCCTCCTGCCACCGAACTTCACTAATTCCCACTATATCTAACTTTAACCTATCCATTTACCTTTATAAATTTTATAACATACCTGCCCGATTAAGGGATCTGACATTCCGCGTTCCGATCAGTAGAACGCCAGTTTTCTTTCTCCTGATAACAACGTACACTTGAGTAGTCCCCGCCCGGATATACGAATGGGGGACTATTCTACCTCCGGAATATTTTACCCAAGAGGATCCCATCATCATTTAACCATAGACTAAAGCTGCATGACCTCGGGAAAAATTACGGCCGTAGTTTCCCCTTGCTTTCAGCCGTTCGCAGTAGCAGCACAGCAGGGCCGTTTTGGTTAGTGTTACAAGGCCAGATCACTTAATCATCCAGACTGTTGCCCCTGCAACTACTGAAAAGGCTGCTGCCCCTCTTCAGGAACCACACGTTTGTCTGGCCTCTCAACAGATACCCCTCCGTTGTGTTTGCACCTACGGTACGGTCATCTGTATCGCTGAGGCACGCAAGCCTCTCCACCAACGGCAAGATCCATTGTTCATGGGGGGGGGGGGGGGGGGGGGGGGAGGGGGGGGAGTTATTAATTATAAATAATACGTTCAAGTTCAGCACGTCTTATTAAGGGGGAACGACAGGGAGATGGTCGAAAACACTGGAATTCTTTTTTATTGCTGAATTAAAATGTGTATACATTGAAGAATTCTTCCCTAAAATATTATGCGCGAACTCCAAAAAGTAACGATTCTTTGAGCATTTGAAGCCGATCGTGCACCCCCACTTACACCGATTTCAGTAAAGTTGATTTGGTAGAGCGTTGTTCAGGCGGTTTTACTCAAAATGTGTCAGTAGTCTCACCTGGAGATACGCTCAAAAAATTACATCCACCCGAAGCGAAATTGTCAACACTGCTTCAAATTTTACCCTATGTAGGCCATATTGCGGTAATGCACACGGCAAATGGCTTTCAAAAGAAAATCGGCTGTTAAATGCACCCATTCTGTAAAGATACAGACGCCAGCACTGAAGCGCTCAGTGACGGAAAGCACTTTGAGGACGAAAATGAGGGCTTGTGAGGTCAAAGTAGCAGAAAGCGGCCATCCACTAGCCGGGGATATAGTTATTATGGCCATGCATCGACGTATCCCGTAAGTTTCATGCTTTATCCCTTTTTTTAGTGATAAGCACTTGGCAAACGTAAAACTCGCTTTTTCTCAAAACCATAGTTTTGATGGTTGTCGTGGCCCACGCTACAGTTTCATCCGATTTTAGTGATGTTTGGTCTCTCCTGAAGCAAACTGAAATCTCTTCAGTTCATCTTAGCCGATTTTTTTTATCTTGATACTTAGTATTTCTTTCAGCCAATAAAGAGGAGTCCTAAATTGCCATTTTTTTCAAAAATCTATCATTCCAGCAATTTTTTCTGTTTTTTGTTTTGCAAATCCCTACGATTAACTGAAACTACATCTGTAAGGATCAAGGTGGCATGTTAATTTCATGTTTCAGAAAACCGCAACCAAAGTTAGCTTCTTTCACAGCTGCCTCAGGAAAATCCCAATTCCACAGTAAGATGTTAATATTCTTGAATTAAAAATACCAATGAAGACTTCAATGTATGCCTCGTTCATTGCAGCAGCCTCATTTCTCTACTATATTTCAGTAGTGGAAAGAAGTCCTGAATTTGAGTAATATTTTCGTTTGTCGCCCTTTCGTTCCCCTTAATCAAAACAAACTAGGGGCAGGAATGTAATTAATATATGTTACAAACGTTGCTATTTCCATAAAATTTGTGAATTCTAGACATGATCGAACTGCTGTGACTTAACCTTATACGCGGTTATCTCATAATTTCCTCTGAAATATTTCATTGGCAACAATCGATATATTTCACAGACTTAAATTTAATACAAAATATTAATAATTTGATTGTATTAATGATAACCTCAGGATCACGTTCCTTGCTCAACCTAAAACAGTTGTATTATAGGAGGTACACTTACTTGTGTTCTGTAAGCATACCATACTTGGAATAGTGTTTGATCTTCTTCTGTACATATCTGTTAATACATTACTGTCTGTTGTAATAAACAGCATTTTCATTCAGAGAGTGGTCTTAACAATGAATTTCCACCTGATTCACATTAATTTCTTACTTTGTTATCAATTTAACTTTTTAAATGCTTTGAAGGACCCCATTCATAATGCTTGGTACTCTCAGTTTCTAGGTACTTTTAGGACTTCGTTTCAAATCCACACAGAAATCCTCAGTGTGTACTATCCCATCGAGCTATTCGTCTAATTTCTTTTTAAAGAGACTGGCGTGCTCGTTCATCATTCCACATGTAATGTCGTCCTTATTTCGGTCATTATTTTAATATCTATCTTCATGTTATGTTATGTTCAGCAAGCCATTAATGTGGATTCTGTCCATAGTAGCCTGTCAATTCCACTCAGCATTCCTGTTCTTTATTCTCTGCTAGAAGTGCTTCTTTGTCTACAAATCACTCCTCTTTGGTATAAATATTAAGCAATAGTGGCTAGAAACTACAGCGGTTTACGTGCTCTCTACAGCACTAAATTGGCTTTATTCATCTTCCGCCTAAGACAGTTAGTCTTGGATTTAAATTCATTTTCGACCTTGTAATTCGTATACGCATCATAATATAACGCCCTTGTTGTCCCTGTGAGCCTACACTGAGGCGAATGTTGGAGGTAACTGAGCAAACTGCGGATTAACCTTTTTTGCGATGTAAGCCAAAATTCTTCGCTGGAATGCCAACCTGACACGCCGTGTCATATCATCGATATGGAAACTCATGACCGAAAACTGTCGTTGTTCGGTATTGACAATTCTACTCGAAATATAACGATGGATTATTTATAGAGGTAAACGATACATACTTTTGTGAACTACCAGCAGTGTGCTGACATAATGCAAGCATTGTGTGAGTGCTGGACACATGCACACCTGCCTGCTGAACTCCACTTCGGATGCTTGTTTATTTTTATTGAAAGATTTTAGTGAAGTTGGTTGGGACAAAGGCGTTCAGAGGCAGTGTTATGGTTCTGTTCATAGTAGTGTCGAGAGAAAAATTCACTTGCGGTGGCGGCATGTAACTTCTACAGTAGATTATTCGCTGAGTTCAACAACCCCATTCCAATGAACGGATCACCGTCAGCGTCATATGCCATTAGTCAAAGAATCTTTGTGAAGAGATTTGGAATTACATTCATTGTGTAGAAGCTTAGTCTGGTGAGTAGGAACTGTTCGCTACAACATCTCCCTCCCCCCCCCCCCCTTTTTCCAGGAAAATATTGAAAATTATTGTCCCGTAACCGATCCTGACATTATTTCTTGGTTACAATTTACAAATCGTGAGCGCAGTATTACAACCACATCACAGATGTAAGAACTTTCAGAATAGCAGCGCGTCAGCAATCGTGAGTATCGAAATAATTATGAAGAATCCGCGTCGATTGCACAAACTACCTGGTGTTTACCTAGGTTTCAGCGTGGGTAACCTCGCCTTCTTCAGAACAAATATAAAACACCTTGCCTAAATAGGCATAGTCAAAGGCTAAAATCAACACCTACAGCGGCAAGACCCCATGAATTTTTTTTACAAATACACTGTACATATGTACCAAGTCAATCAAATACTTGTCTCAATCCTGTGTGTGCTGCCTCGCCCCAGCCAACGTACGATGGCCACAGGCTCTCCACCGAACTGAGACACCGCAGGCTTCTCACATGCGCGGCTATCGAAATCACTGCCCATGCGCGCGGCCAGGACACGCTCTTCTTATGCATGGGAGCAGCATTACAAAGTTAACACGGATCGGGACCTAACTGATTACCAAAAGTTGTCGCACGCATAGCAAATTGAGCAATTGATAAAAGCGATGATGCGGGAATTAAGACATATTTAATAGCAACGTACGACAAACTTTGTGAACGGATGGTATATCAGCCACAAGCTAATATGGAGACCCTAGAATTAGGTAGAAATTACAACTAAACTAAAAAGATAGCTATGATAAGGACGTTATTGTTAACGGATAAAACAGCACTAATAATATCTGCTGTAGAACCAACCATAGTCGCTAGATCGCCATAGTACTAAGCGGCCGACCAGGACGTAATCAGAAGACGTTAAAGATTTATAACATACCTTGTCTCCATGGTCTTATAATGACATAGAAGCCAACGAAGATATATAAAATACCCCCTAAAAGCGCAGCAATAAGAAAATAAAAATGGTGATCTTCTTGGCTAACCAAACCCTCAAACACAGTAGGATGGAAAACGAACCAAAATTGGGGGGAGGGGGGGGGAGGGGGAAGCGTCGTTACCATCTGTGACCAATCAACATCGTGCGCGTGCATCAACCACAGATGTGACGTACTTAACATCACGTGCATTAAAGAAATGGAAATAACGAAAGAATGGCCTACTTTTGAATGCATGACGTGGAAACCGCCGAACTATACGTACAGTTGACGTTGAATATACAGTATCCGGGCACTCTCATGTAATTCAGAATTCACCATAAGATGTCATGAAAGGCGGACCGACCATTGTAAACTGGTCGGTCAGGAGAGCTGGGTAATTTCGTACTTGATATCATCTGAGCAACTAACACTTTTAAGGCCGCCGAAAGCAACTGCTGAAGATGTGATTGTGAAGTGGAAATAAAAAGGAACAATCAGAGGTAAACAAGATCAGGTCGACTTTATGTACTGACGGACAGGGACAGCCGAGCATTGCGGAAAGGTGGTTGTAAAATATCGCTTGAAATCAGCGGAAGGAATCACTCATGAGTTACGAAGTGTTACCATTCCAAGATGCTACTCCAGGAGAGTGTAAAAATAAATGTGCCCAACGGAAAATAATAAACGCTAAAATCAAGATTTGGCCCTATATGACTACCCCTTAAGCAGATCTTAGGATCTCGTAATGGACTTTAACATATAAATTACAACCTAAATATAAATGAATGATTAAGGCAACTGATACTAATAAATGATGAACGTTGTTCCTGCTTATATATTTATTGTAGATAAAAAAAACTTTATATTACAAAGTTCACATTTCCTAAGTAAAATTACTAATCAATTGCCCATCTCTGCCCCTTATTACGACTGCGAGGTCTAACATCAATAACGCAAAATGACTGAAATAATCTACGTACCAAATACACAAAGACACTAATTTCAAAGATGGTCTACGGTGGTGTGGAACCTCAGTTGAAATAAACGTGATCACAGCTGTTTAGCTTTTATACACCTAATAAGCCGAAGCAATTTACGATATCACCATATCTACTGCGTCCGGTGCGTCGAAGTGATGGTTCTCGTACTCGTCTGCGACGATGGAAGAACTCCGGCCACAAATAAACTCTTTCAACCAGTAGGACGGCAGAAGGCGGTCCTCTGACTAATATACTCTATCACTGTCTTCTCCCCTCTGTGTTCTACAGACGAGAAACGCAAACTCCCAGCACAAGTACTGAGTTCATATAATGTCTAGGCAGAGGAAGTGCTGCGTACTCAAGGATGACTTCCAACCCAGAGGTGAAGTCCAGAATCGAATTGGTTCGCAACAGTGCAGCGCCAACCTTGTGTGAATGCTCTGGAAAGCTAATCATTTGCATATCGCAGCATCTTCTTCCTGTCGTTGAAATTTCGCGTCTGTAGCGCGTCATCTTCGCGGTGTAGCAATTATAATGGCCAGTAGTGTGGTTAAGCTAGAAAACAGTAGCTAAGAGAATAGCGTGAGTAGTCAGTGTATGCTTCTCAGCGGGCGAACAGATACTGCGTTACTTCTGCCTCCTTGAAGAATTGTGGCAGAGGGATTGCAGTGACAGGATTTCCAGAGTAATAGGGTTTCAGATAAAGGAGATGGTCTTCGGGACTGCGCGCCTTCAGCTCCCAGCGAGGTCCCTTCCGCGGCAGGTCGACACCCCCGGCGGCGGAGAGGTCGCGGCAAACATCCAGCGCACTCCGCCTTATCTGCCGCCCCCGCGTCCCGGCTCTGCAAACACGGAGACGCCACGGGACGCCGCAGACGACACGTCCCGACCACATCGCGACGCTCCAGAAATGCGGTCCCATATGCCGCACACTGCCCAGACACCTCTCGTACCGGATCTGCCGCGATCTGTCGGGCTCCGTACGTGCCTGCTGGGCTCGGAAGGTAGTGGTGTCACGCAGGAAAGCAGTCAAGCTCTATCAAGGTGACTCAAGTGTGCGGCTTCGGCGCCGGCGATCTTTGGAGTGGCGCACAATACAGAGTGATCCATGTAAACAAAAACCTCTTCAGTGGATCATAACTCGTTCCGAAAGCTCGTATAAACGGGAAGGTTGTTTTAATGTTCTCAGTGTAGGGTTGGCAGTTATGCCGAAACAACCTGTTTTCGGTTTCGATTTTTTTCCTCGGTTATCACTGAAACAACCGGTTATCGGTTGAATCCGTTTTCTTTTCCACGGCAGTTTAATCTTATTGGTAAAACTGCTCAAATTACTTCCTGTACTAAACGTAGAAAACGAACGAAGTTTTAAAATTTTTTGACTTACTTAGTTTCAAGATAGGTAGAATGAAAATGTTAAATTAAATAGACCATTAAAAGCTCGTATAAACTGGAAGGTTCTTTTAATGTTCTCAGTTTAAGGATGGCGGGTATCGCTGAAACAACCGGTTTTCGGTTGAATCGTTTTTTTTTTTTCACGTAAGTTTAATCTGATTGTTAAAACTGCTCAAATTATTTCCTGTACTAAACGTAGAAAACGAACAAAGTTTGAAAATTTTTTGACTTACTTAGTTTCAAGATACGTAGAATCAAAATGTTAAATTAAATAAACAAATAAAAGAAAATTTAGTCCACCCACCATTAGCTAATTTTCCCGAAAAGTGATAAGTGGTTGGATAAGACTGATTCAAATTTTTTGTAGCTCTGCTCAAAAAGCTGAAACATTTTGAAAGCTTTGGAGCAAGGCACGCTAGCAGATACTGTATTCCTTGATTCCTGAAAAGTATTTGACTCAGTACCACACCTACGCTTATTGTCAAAAGTACGATCGTATGGCATATCAAGTGAAATTTGTAACTGGAGTGAACACTTTTTGGTAGGGAGGACGCAGATTGTTATCGTCCATGGAGATATATCGTCAGATCCAAAGAAACTGGAACACCTCCCTAATATCGTGTAGGGCCCCCGCGAGCTCGTAGACGTGCTACAACACGACGTGGAATGGACTCGACTAATGACTGAAGTAGTGCTGGAGGGAACTGACCCCATGAATCCTGCAGGACTGATCATGTACCCGTAAGACGGTGGAGGCTTCTTCTGAACAGCACGTTGCAAGGCATCCCAGATATGCTCAATAATGTTTATGTCTAGGGAGTTTGGTCGCCAGCGGAAGTGTTGAAACTCAGAAGAGTCTTCCTGGAGCCACTCTGTAAAAATTCTGGAGTGGGGTGCCACATTGTCCTGCTGGAATTGGTCAAGTCCATTGGAATGCACAATGGACATGAATGAATGCAGGTTATTAGACAGGATGCTTATGCGCGTGTCACCTGTCAGCGTCGTATTAAGACGTATCAGGGGTCTCATGTCACTCCAACTGCACAAGCCGCACACCATCACATAGCCTCCACCAGCTTGAACATTTTCCTGCTGGCATGCAGTGTCCATGGACTCATGAGGTTCTTTACAAAGCCGTACATCTCCGTCCACTGGATACAATTTGAAACGAGACTCGTCCGACCAGGCAACATGTTTCCAGTCATCAACAATCCAATGTCGGTGTTGACGAGCCCACGCGAGGGATAAAGCTTTGTGTCATGTAGTCATCAAGAGTACACGACTGGGTCTTCGGCTCCGAAAGCTCACATCGATGATGTTTCGTTGAATGGTCAGCACGCTGACACTTTTTGATAGTGCAGCATTAAAATCTGCACAACTGGCGGAAGGGTTGCACTTCTGTCACGTTGAACGATTTTCTTCAGTGGTCGTTGGGCCCGTTCGGGCAGGATCTTTTTCCGCCCGCAGCGATGTCGGAGATTTGATGTTTTACTGGATTTCTGATATTCACGATACACTCATGAAATTCTCATACGGGAAAATACCTTCTCGTTACCTCGGAGATGCTGTGCCCCGAAAGTAACACCTTGTTCAAACTCACTCGTTGCCGACCGATGCGCCTATACTGCTTGTTTACATATCTCTGTATTTGAATACGCGTGCTTATATCTGTTCTTTGGCGCTTCAGTTTAGAAGTAACTTCGGTTGTGCCCCAGGGAAGTGTATTGTATCTCGTTAGCTCTGGCGGAATCAAACGTACCATACGTTGCTGGCAAGTTGATTACTTTTTCTATACATTAGGTCCTTTGTCCGGTGTAATGCCTAGCTTGCCTGGCTCGTGTTACCTCGTCCATAGGGGCGTCGGTTGCTGTTGTGAAGTCTGTGACCGGCCGCATGACAATAACGAATAACCAGTGATCTTTTCCGCAGTCTTTAGTTGGCACAAACATGCAGTATACACTTCCAGAGCGCTCCACCAGGAACACTAGAGGTGAACCATGGATTTACCTTATTGCACTTCAGACCATAAGGCCCGGAGTACGCCAGCAATCACCAGGTCTACATCGTACCCGCCGACGACCGTCAGTTGCGTGCAGGTAGAACCTTCTTTCATTCCTGAAGACCACTGTGTGCCATTCCATCTTCAAGTGATCTTCCGACGCCACCCGCCGAGCCGTGCAAACTGATGCTGTGGCTTGAGTGGAAGATGAACTACAGGTATGTGTGCTGGTAGTCGTACAGATGATAACAAGTTCCCAAAAGTTCCTGTTGATACGCCGGAGCTCACAAGTCCTCTTACCTGTTCTGTGGTAGTTGTGCGATCTGCCACTGCTGCCCTTACAATGCGATGGTTCTCGCGGGCGTGTGTGCTGCATGGACACCCAGAACATCGTCTGCAGAAGTGAGAATGTACATGGGATCACTGATACAAGCATCGTTGCACAGCTGACGCGTCACGTTCATCTTGCGAGGAAATTATCAGAAATGACCATGCCACCACTCGCAAGGTCACAATTTCACCCCTTTCTACTCCACTCTGTTGGCTCTAGGAAGCACGAGTGTGTCTCTGTGGCATGACTGCCTTCTTGCTTCATACGTCTGCACCACACTCAGCCTTGTGGCGATTGACATTCCCTGTTAAACGGTAGGCAGAAATGGCGCTGTATTAGCTAAGCCACTACGATATCTGTTGGCCCTATATCTCTACCCACCAGGTGGCTTATGCTATCATTGGATTAAAATCGACGTCACTAATTTTTTTCCCCCGGAATCGGCTCTGCTCAAGTCAGTATAAACGGGTACTTCATCATAACACACAGTAATGACTCCATATCTAACTACTGTACTTGTTTGAGATAGCCAGTTCGAATCACGATTTCAACAAGACTTCAGCTGTGGAGTATATTTTCGCCACTCTGCCTGTTCTTTCTGTTTGCGCATTGTGGTTGTCGCCTCCGTAGCTGAGGCCGCTAATACACTCATACACGTGTGTGTGTACGTGCCTGCGTGCCTGTGTGCGCGCGCGCTCGTGTGAGGCTGAGTGAAGTTGTTGACAGTGATTTGGTACGTCCATTGTACACAGAACGGTTCCCTTAGCTCTAATACCGAGGAGTGGGCTGTATGATGTCTTCAGCTTTCACTCTCGTCCGTCTCACATCGTCATACAGCACTGTACGCTACACCACACACACTACCATTACAGTCACTAAACGCTCATCAGGTACACTGAAGACATAACTCTCAAATACCGTGTGTTAAGGAGGACGAGAACCCTTCGCGGTTAGGTGGTTGCACAACAACTCATAATCTAAAAATGTTCAAATGTGTGTGAAATCTTATGGGACTTAACTACTGAGGTCATGAGTCCCTAAGCTTACACACAACTTAACCTAAAATATCCTATGGACAAACACACACATCCATGCCCGAGGGGGGAGTCGAACCTCCGTCGTGACCAGCCGCACAATCCATGACTGCAGCGCCCAGACCGCTCGGCTAATCCCGCGCGGCAACTCATAATCTCCGACCGTCAGTGTTACAGTACTCTTTCTTTCTTTATCTTCTGTTCCTCTGTCCGTAGAATAATGGCAAAAGTCACTTCTTTCAGTTATATCGAATTGGATCAGGTTTGTGGAAATATCCATATTTATTTTCTTCCTACGATATTTTCGTGTAATGTTTTGACTGAGATAAAATCAAAAAAGGGTTCAAATGGTTCTGAGCACTATGGGACTTTACGCCTGAGGTCATCAGTCCTCTAGAACTTAGAACTACTGAAACCTAACTAACCTAAGGACATCACACACATCCATGCCCGAGGCAGGATTCGAACCTGTGACCGTATGGATCACGCGGATCCAGACTGTAGCGCCTAGAGCCGCTCGGCTACACCGGCCGGCTGCGATAAAATCCCAATGCATTTTATTTACGTACTGAACAAGGCCTTTGAGCGCATTTGGAAGGAAATCCATAAAAAAGGTTTCTCTTATATTATTACTATTAAGAATATTCACGTACGTTATTACTTTTAAGAACACCACATACTAAGAGCATTATAACTACTTCTTAATACAGATTCCACGTACCTCCTACAAATAGTCTTTAAATGTTCTGTTACTACATTGTCTATTTGATGGTGCCAGTTCCAGTAGGTCATAACTGTAACACACAGGTAATTAGTTGAGTCGTAGACCTTTATATTTATTTCGACTTCCTCCCGGTCGTCTCGCCATGAGGAAGTAATGTTAGCTCGGTTGCGAGTAGGGCATTTTCACCGCCACTTGTTGAGTGGCGATCCTGTACCCAGCTGTCCTCCCTGTAGCCAGCCATTAACAGTCAGACATTTCCTGATCCTCTGCCCTTGTTTTAGTCACTTACGTCTCAGGGTCGAGCTGCCGCCCGCCTTGCCGGACATTTTAGCGGATGACACACGAGCTGTGGCTCGCGTTTTAAGTTTTTATAAAAAGCAGTAATATGACAAAAGAGATCTAATTTCTACCTGGTGTCTCCGGTGTCTTGTGACGTCTTTTAGATACTTTTCCGTAACGTCTTGACGTTTTAGATTTGTTTTCTCTTCCTATCTGTAATGGACCTCGAAACGGTTTTTTTTACCCTCGCTGTCCCAGCGTTCTCTGTTTCTATACTGGGCGCTTATGACATAAGATGTTTTGCGCCATAACCCCCCCCCCCCCCCCCAAAAAAAAAATACCTTTATATTTGAGTGAATTATTGTATAACCAGAAATTAAAGGACTCTTTTTAGTACTCATGTAGAAGACCTCACTTTTTATTGTTTATGTCAACAATCACTTTTCGCACAATTCAGATATCTCATCTGAATAATTTTGTATCATCTGCAATACCAGGGCACAGGTTAACTAAGGAAGCTATAAATTATTTGATAGAACCCATTCTGTGGCATTAATTTGGGAATGGATGGATGTGTAGGGGAAATAGGTGTCTTTGTGTGGTGAAGCGGAGCGGGGAGGAGGGGGAGAGGGAGAATTTACAGGAGACCAAGACCTGATTACAGAAACCAGGTTCAAGTGGATGTCGGCTGCAATAGCTGTATAGAGATGAAGAGGATTTCACAGGATAGACTAGCGTGTAGAACTGCATCAAATCGCCTTCGGACTGAGGATCAAAACGGCAGTAATTCAGTGATTTACCAAAGGAAACCAACTCTGCTCTCAGATGCTCTCTGGCAATGCTGTTGGCCACAGAAGTATCGTTGGTAGACCATTTTTAAGAAATGAGAACACATTCTGCATTTCTTTTTGGTGAACTATGTAGTAGATCCCTTTATTATTATTATTATTATTATTATTATTATTATTATTATTATTATTGTTGTTTACGTATGGGCCCAAGACGACCACGCGAGGTACAATCCATCAATGTCACTTCTACTGGTTGGCCTTCTTTGTGTCAAAATTTGTTTCATCCTTTCAGAACGAAGTGTCTTTCTTTGATCAGACCATGGTGCTACAGTCCATGTTCTAATTTCCCTCTAACCAAATTTTCAAGAAAATATTTTTGGCCAGAATGTTTTTCTATCCGTAAAGACTGTCTGAGTTACAACCAGTTACCTTAAGATCCTCAATCACAGCGATCCATGTGGGTCCGAATCCCGATCCAGTACAAAAATACTGTTAATTTCAGTTCAAACCCCATTACCTGCACACCGGCTTGCTAGTGAAAATTAACGTGCATTTTTAATGTCTGTTGATGTGTTGCCAACAATCGCAATAGGTGTCGTTATTTCTGGTCAAATACGCAAACATCTTACTGACGGTGAGTAAGCAATTGATACTTACGATATATTCGTGAACGATAAAGAGGGACGGTAGGTGTGAGCTTCGATTGTCGCTCAGGCAGAAAAATTTGTATCCTTATTTTAGATAAAAACATCTAGCAGCTGGTAAGAAAAACCGATACGTAACATTTGATTTCACATAGTTAACAATCCGATTACGTGTTGGGTTCGTATCTCTGTCACAGAACACCCCATCATGCGCTTCATATTTAAATGCATGCACACTTTATTACTTCTGAATGGACGTATATCAGACATCTTTCGTGGTTAGTTAATAGGGACGAAAGGGTCTAGATAGGAATCCCAGTTTATTACAAAAACTGTCGTCTTTTATTTTCAAGTTTAGTTTTGATTACTGATAATGGAGAAAATTTCTGTAATTCATGACACTTCATGGCTAGTCAGCAATATGACATGATTATATTAGATTTGATTTAATTAGATTAATACTTGTTCCATAGGTCATGAATACCACAATTCGTAATGATGTGGAACATCTCATTTTAATGAAAGATTTCTTTACAAACCATGATTCAATTTCTTTACAACAATTTTTAGCCCTCTCTCTTTCTTTTTCATTTCTCCCCCCCCCCCCCTTCTCTCTCTGTCTCTCTCTCTCTCTCTCTCTCTCTCTCTCTCTCTCTCTCTCTCTCTCCCCTCTTTTCTCTCTCTCTCACACACACACATCCTTTTCTTATTTTTATTTGTTTGTTGTGCTCGGCTATCGTCCAAACACAAAAACGTCCATGAATGAGTTTCTTATTTTTGAGTATACTTACGAAAGAAATATAAAAATAACTATGAGAGTTACTGGTTTATGATGCTTAGTTCGCAGTCACTTCTGAGCATTATTAGTAACTACGCTCCAGTCCCTAAACCTAGTTACAGAAATGAGAATCAGACGCATTACGTATTCCAGGCCGTAGCAGCCGCGTCTTTGAAACGCTAGCTATGCTCACTTCCCAGCCCACTGTAGGACTACTTCGGTTCGTCGTCTTCCTGCTGGTACTGTAACTGAGATTTGACAACAAGGCAAGGTATGTTTGCAACTCTGTGATCGACAAGTTACTTCCTGGTGTGCACGGAATTTAGCTTCACTTGATTTTTCCTGTTATTTCCATTGAATAATGTGAGTTATCACTTGAGGTGTAATAAAAGATTGTAAATTTACGTTTTTCAGCCCAGGAAAGTCGTTGCACATGGAAATCGTAACTAATCTCGTCCTTCAAATAGCCGTTTACAAATTCTAGCCACTATTGGCCTCGTAAGAAAAAACCAAGACTCATACCTCTTCGCTAGCTCTGTCTTAACGTGCTGACCTGTGAAAAAGGGTCTGCTAAGGTTCGTGGTTCCAGTCTCGCTGACTATAACGTTTCTGTCCCTTCTGTGAAAGAACTACAAGCACTCAGATCAAACACCGTCAGAGAAATCGCAAAAAAATACTTTTTGGTCTTAGTGCAGTGGTAAAAACGTACAGTGCTGCACAAAAGGTAACGCCTCTTTCTGCTTCAGCAAGCAAAGTTTGGGTTGCTAGGAATATTTATTTATGAAATACCACATCTGTATACCTCTTGAGTATGACACAGCATACCAATTAAACACAGACCCAATCGAAATCTAAGTGAGTAGTATTTTACTAATTTGTGCCGATAGAGGTGTGCTTGTGTACAGGTACTCAGTTTTCTTAAAATTCATTGTAAGGTTGTCGTGGGTAGTTCTATTTCGTTACTTATAGAACAGTGCGCAATTTTTGTAAGTTCTTAAAGCAATAGTAAACATGAGAGAGAAATTAATCATCAACAATGTATGCAAATTCTCTGACGTTATCAATAACAGTCTGACAATGCATATGCAGTTTATTGACGTTTTTGGCACTATGCACTCTCCCCATACATAATACAAAAATTTCGAGAAGCATCTGCTGCCTGGCCATCTATTAAACCTGAAAAGAACAAAATTTCGCAGAAGTTAGCCCTTTTCCCTGATGCGACTATTTCGGGTTGAAAAGTGAAGGGAATTATGTTCAAAGTTCCATTAGATTGATAACTTCAGCAGCCACCGGAATTGTGTTTTAAAAAATGTAGCACTAAATATACTCGAAATCGCGACATCTTATCTACAGCGAGCGATGCTTACCATTATGAGACTAGCTGACATGTAGCTACAGCAGCTCCAGAAGTCAACATCAATTCCTCCAGAACTTCCCCATTACACAGTGCTCTGAGATAATGCATATGGCCAGATCGAGAATTCTTAGAGAAAGACAGTTACAGTTTTTCGTTTGCACTGCACGACGTTTTCAACAAGCAGATAGCGCCATAGAGTAGCTCA
The DNA here is from genome assembly GCF_023897955.1 of Schistocerca gregaria. Classification (NCBI taxonomy): domain Eukaryota; kingdom Metazoa; phylum Arthropoda; class Insecta; order Orthoptera; family Acrididae; genus Schistocerca; species Schistocerca gregaria. The sequence goes on from NC_064920.1 coordinate 1,023,051,028, forward strand.
AGTGGAGAGGAACACTTCCTATTTAAATTTCCGCATCCTACACTGTTGGCAGTTATGTGTAGGTGTCAGTTACGTGATTTTCTTTTGGTGATTACAAAATAGCGTCGAATGTATGCAGTGGATAGCCAAGGCAGTTAGTTCATAGTGATTCGGTCAACTAAGTAAATGAATGTACTGAACATGCTAAAAAGCACTACAAGGAGCCTGTGTGTCAGAACTCTCATCCATTGTGGCGCAACGTCGTTACGATAGAAACATGATGCACAGAGAAGAGGATTTGGTGGTCTGTTGGATTGGATCATAGGTTTATATACTTATGGTCTGGGTGGGATTCCAACTTATGCTGATGATTTTTGATAGGGAGAGACAGATTCTATTCTTTTCTGGCTATGCTAAGTGAACAAAGTATAATGGCTGTGGTCTGAAATTCACATTAAACATGATACTCCTTCTCTACCAAGTAGACGTTAGGTTGTCAGGAATGGCGACATGTAAAACGTCTATCACCAGTAACCTTTCTTATACTAGTTACTTATTTCTAGTGACGAAAAAAACGCTATGTAGGGTCACAGGACACTTATTCAATTTTTATTTGAGATTCTGTATGTCGATAAAATTGGTTCTGAAATGGGAATGCAACTCAGACCGCCCTTAAAGCGCAATTTGATCTCTTCGTGACAATACAGCTCGACTACAACTTGTTGTTTTTTTAAAACTGCAGATTCCTCAACATCTCCACAAGTTGCGATTGAATGTATTCGAATCATGGCCAGCCACTAAAGTTTTCATCATGAATTATCAAGCTCAAGCATGAAAACACCTATCTGCTGGTGGATAATAATTTTGATTTTTAATGTATTTTCATTCGTTGTCAACACTAACGATATCTATCATTTTTGACCCCCAGGGAGACACAAAACTATTTGCGAGAGCATTCTAAGTTCGGGGATGTTATTTCGACCTGCTGGTGGAGAAAACATCGGTAGTTGACGACTCTTAGTGTGAAGTCAACAACAATATGTGTGGGGTTCGGTTCTCAAACAGCACTTAACTATTCGTCATATTATTTCTAGTTCAAACATGCTTACATGTTTCTGCTGGTGTAACAAACCCATATTTGATGTTCGTTTTCTCTAGAATAGATCAGCGATAGGTGTCGGGTTGGAATCCTGGAAAGGAAAAAATTAATTTTCGTCTCATCATTTCAGTTAAAACATCTAGCCACTGCCGAGAAAATCCGATATATCACAGTAGATTGTTCTTCGATAACAATCCGATTAGGTTCTGGGTTCGAATTCCTATCCACCACAAAACTTGCCTCACGGCATTTCAAGTAAGGTACTTGCGAAGAAGCAATATTTAACATCCCTCCGTTCCAAATGTTTACATTATGTAGTTTAAAGTAGACATTTGATACCTGATACTGTCTAAAATTGAGGTATATCACTTTCTGTATGCCTAGTTAGGAACGACTGTTAGTTTCCGTCAGTCACGAAATCTTTGCTTAGTCTGCATGACCTGGGTTTGAATCCATATGCAGAACGAGACGGTTCGTCATGTCATTTGAAGTTCATACATATTCTCAACTAGCTGCTCTTGGATAAATTAAATTTTAATGTCATTTTGCGTTAAATAATAAGTACGGTATGTTACTTTGAAGAGGAAATCATGAATACGACGTTACTACGTGCATTACATGTCTGACGTAATCACGAGAGTGGTAACATTTCAGGTATGTCATTTATTGTAATAAATATGAGCTTACAAGCATTAAGGACAGTCTTATCTGTGATAAGGTGTTCCCTGATATTTGTAGTATCGTGGTATTACTTTACATCTTTAGTTATCGCGATACAGAGCAGTGTTTTCTAGTGGTGACTTGTTGGAACCATTTTCAGTAGTCAAACGACTGTACCGATGAGCGATTAGAGGATCTGCTAGAAAGCTGCGTATTGCGGGTTGCATACGAATCAGGTGAAATGCAATTCAGGTCGTTCGGATACTTTTGAGCATGACTGTACATACAATGTGGTCAACAGTAATCCTTTGAGTCCTACGTATTAGTTTTAATTTAAGAATTTGTACCAGACAGGACCTGTTTGGTCTAAAGCCAGCTTCCTATTCACCGATTTTAGGTTATAATTTTTCTTGGGCTCGATCAAGTAAACAATGGGAGAGAATTTCGTGTGTGACCGGGAGAAGAGAGATCCCTTGGTGATTATTAACATCGGTTCTATCGCTTTTTTATGCAGTGGATGAATTAGAGCAGTTTTCCAGCCCTCAGGTATCTTCCCAGTTTGCCAGATACGCCCTATCATTTGAGTGATAACTTTTATAGTTCTAGGGTCAGCTGAGTTTAGTAGCTCTGCAATTCTACCGTCTTCTCCAGATGCTTTATTGTTTCTAAGCTTCTTAATTTGTTTAATTATTTCCATTTAGTTAAGTTATTTAGATTTGGCTTCGGTGTTATTAGTTCGCAATGGCCTGAACTTATTCGTTGGTTCTTGATTGTTTAATAATTTTTCAAAATAATTCGGAAGTACCTTACAGTTTTCCTGGTTGTTAAGAGCCAAACAGCTATTTTCACTTTGAAGCAATTAATGCACACGAAATCCAACCACCCTTTTCTTATATTTCTTCTCTTTACCTAATTGAGCATTAAAATCGCCCATTAAAAATTTAACATGTTTTGAGGGAATTTCCGATGTGATGCTTTCTAAAGCTTCCCAAGCTTCATTATCCTCTTCAGGCTTCCTTACGGCTATTCTCATTAACTGGCGAATGGGCATTAATTAAAGTGTAGGCCTCATTTGCGCATATAAGAGAAATTATCATTAGTCTATTGCTATTAGGTTTTACCTCTGCTATTGCATTTAAAATATTTTTGGGGACGGCAATAGCATTTCCCAAATGGTTCAAATGGCTCTGAGCACTATGCGACTTAACTTCTGAGGTCATCAGTCACCTAGAACTTAGAACTAATTAAACCTAACTAACCTAAGGACGTCACACACACCCATGCCCAAGGCAGGATTCGAACCTGTGACCGTAGCGGTGGCTCGGTTCCAAACTGCAGCGCCTAGAACTGTACGGCCACTCCGGCCGGCAGCATTTACCAGATAAGGTGTATTATTAAGTATTCGTCTATCACTTTTACCTTTAAAAAGACGCTTATAAGCTAGAGCCATGGTGTTAATGTCCGTCATTGGTGCTTCTTGAAGTACCAAAATTTGAATTTTCTGTTCTTTTAATGTAGCTACCAGTTATGAAGTATACCTGCTTGCAAAAGTGTTTGTATGTTAAGTGTTGCAAAAAATGTATTTGTTTTGATTTTAAGTTGGCAAGAGGACTTTGATTTCCTCTATGCATTTTAAACTGACAGCTCCTGACAGATCCGAAAGACGTTGTGCCAGTAATACTACTAGTGGACTGACCACCTCGTGTAATATTATGATTATCAAAGCGCTCCATGATGATTGTACCTGAAATCAGGCGGGGTTGAGTAGACTCACTGAGTGAATTCTGAGTGTTGAGACTGGAACTCTTAGTTCTAGAATATACGATACAGCCGCACCGCTGAGAACAGACACTGACCACCTTCCCGCTTGCTACAAGACAGACGCAAAGTGGATTTGATATTATTTTGCCTTAGTCCGAGACTGCTTGTTCTATATGCGTAGCTGTCCACCGTGTCTGGTGGATCGTTCAATCTCCGCCACCTGCGACCCATACACACCCTGGTCAAGGTCGGCGTCTTAGATTTCGAGTTACAAAGTCTTGAAGCCTGGAGTAGATCTCTTTAAATGTGCACTACTGGCCATTACAATTGTTTCAAAAAAGAAGAAATGCAGATCAAGAACGGGTATTCGCTGGACAAATATATTATACTAGAACTCACATGTGATTACATTTTCACGCAGTTTGGATGCATAGATACTGAGAAATCAGTACCCAGAACAACCACCTCTGGGCTTAATAACAGCCTTGATACTCCTGGGCATTGAGTCAAACAGACCTCGGATGGCGTGTACATGTACAGCTGCCCATGCAGCTTCAACACGATACCAAAGTTCACCAAGAGTAGTGACTGGCGTATTGTGACGAGCCAGTTGCTCGCCACCATTGTCCAGACGTTTTCAGTTGGTGAGAGATCTGGAGAATGTGCTGGCCAGGGCAGCAGTCGAACACTTTCTGTATCCAGAAAGGCCTGTACAGGACCTGCAACATGCGGTCGTGCATTATCGTACTGAAATGTAGGATTTCGCAGGGATCTAATGAAGGGTAGAGCCACGGGTCGAAACACATCTGAAATGTAACGTCCACTGTTCAAAGTGCCGTCAATGCGAACACGCCGGGTGATACGCCAGTATGGCGATGACGAATACAAGCTTCCAATGTGCGTTCACCGCTATGTCTCCAAACACGGATGAGACCATCATGATGCTGTAATCAGAACCTGGATACATACGAAAAAATGATGTTTCCCATTCGTGCATCCAGGTTCGTCTTGGGTACATCATCGCAGGCCTCCTGTATGTGATGCAGCGTCAAGGGTAACCGCAGCCATGGTCTCCGAGCTGATAGTCCATGCTGCTGCAAACGTCTTCGAACTTTTCGTGCATATGGTGGTTGTCTTGTAAACGACGTCATTTGTTGACTCGGTGATCGCGACGTGGCTGCACGATCCGTTACAGCCATGCGGATGGTTCAAGTGGCTCTGAGCACTATGGGACTCAACTGCTGTGGTCATCAGCCCCACATAACTTAGAACTACTTAAACCTAACTAACCTAAGGACATCACACACATTCATGCCCGAGACAGGATTCGAACCTGCGACGTAGCAGTCGTACGGTTCCGGACTGCGCGCCTAGAACCGCGAGACCACCGCGGCCGGCACAGCCATGCGGATAAGATGCCTGTAATCTCTACTGCTAGTGATACGAGGCCGTTGGGATCTATCACGGCGTTCCGTATTAACCTCCTGAACCCACCGATTCCATATTCTGCTAACAGTCGTTGGATCTCGACCAACGCAAGCAAAAATGTCGCGATACGATAAACCGCAATCACGATTGGCTACAATCCGACCTTTATCAAAGTCGGAGACGTGATGGTACGCGTTTCTTCTCCTTACACGAGGCATCACAACGTTTCACCAGGCTACGCCGGTCAACTGCTGTATGTGTATGAGAAATCGGCTGGAAACTTTCTTCAAGTCAGCATGTTTTAGGTGTCGCCACCGGTGCTAACCTTGTGTGAATGCTCTCAAAATGCTAATCATTTGCATATCACAGCATCTTCTTCCTGTCGGTTAATTTTCGCGTCTGTAGCACGTCATCTTCGTGGCGTAGCAATTTTAATGGCCAGTAGTGTTAATAAATTCCGAATAATCCCGGTAAACAGGAAAATACATCCTATTACAATATTATTATGAATCGTAGGGTCCTGCACATGTACTATGGACGCACCATAAAAGAAGATGATGTGAAGTATTCTAGAACACTGATCTGATATTTTTGGTGCTACATTAGTGCGCCGGACACAAGAAGAAATTTAGAGATTGCACTGATGCAAATGAACATTTAGGTATACGAATGAATGACACATACGTTCAGGGAACCAAAATGGAAAGATTTGGTGTGACATCATGTCGTATAAGTTCAAAATGGCTCTGAGCACTATGGGACTCAACTGCTGTGGTCATCAGTCCCCTAGAACTTAGAACTACTTAAACCTAACTAACCTAAGGACATCACACACAGCCATGCCCGAGGCAGGATTCGAACCTGCGACCGTAGCAGTCTCACGGTTCCGGACTGCGCGCCTAGAACCGCGAGACCACCGCGGCCGGCGATAAGTTCAAGAAGACAAGTTTTCGAAGTATGTTTTGCTAAAAATCTGGTGGCCTACGTCATATCTCTCGCGAGGTGGTCATGAAATTAAGGTGAAAGAATTTACGGGGCGAAAGGAGCAAACAAAACGTTTGACTAATATAGCTCCACGAATTCTCAGTGCAGATGTACAACCACAGTGAAGCAAATTCTAACTTAAACGGGTCACAGTGCACATATGCTCTCAAAGACCACTTTATCTGCGTAGTTAAATTTTAATCGACCATTTCTGAATTGTGGGAATAGAGAGGAAATACGCGATAGTTTTACTTAAACAATCTCAAAAACTAGGAGTCGTACTGCTAAATAAAGTGGGAGTAGGTAAGTTCATACTTGTCAGAACTGCAACGCCTACGGACGTCGCTCACAAAAGCATCAAGCTCCTATGACACGAAATGGTGTTACGAATAAGCGATATAGCATTTCAACACATTAAAGTCAGTCGTATCACGTATCTGTAGGGACGCGATGCAGTTCAAAGCCGATTCACTTTACATAATGATTTCTCACGACTTTCCAAGTTTTGGTCTCAATTAGTAGTTTCTATAACTATTACTACAGTGAACCCGAATATCTGCGTTTTTTGTTGTGATTTCTATCAGGTAGTTGATTTCGTAGATTCAGCGTACTGTGCTGCGTTTATACCGGCTTCTGAAACAAAATGTACTTTTTGCTTTCTAAATCTCATGGACGCATGGGCGCACCCACGCGCCGAAAATTTACATCTGTCGTTATGCTTCCTTCTTCTTTTTGAGTCGACACATAACATTGCTTTAGTTGTGCTCAAAGACTTCAAGTAATAATGTCAATCAGGAGTGAATGACTACTGCGATTTTACCGAGTCTTCTATTGATTTCCATCATTAGAAATCTCCTCTTAGTGCAACGTCAAGGAGTTGGAAAACCTGATGACTAACGTCTCAGTAAATAAACTGCCAAAGCCGATATAATCTTCGGCCAAAGCTATTAGTGGAAGCAAATTTTTCACACGTTACGCAATCATCTGAAAAGTGATGTTGCAGAAATAATTACAGCATCAACCGCTTATTTAGCATTAGTAAAATTACCTTCATTTTATTGTAAATTTCTAGAGAAACATATATGAGTCCAAAAATGCTCCGCTAGTGTATCAGTAACCAATTTTAAGTTAGCTAAGAAACCTGTAACGCATGGCAATCTTCCTCACCGCTGCCTGCCTGTTGCTTGTTACAGTTCTGCACGCACCAAGAGACGTCGGATAAGGCAGTGTTCCCGACGTTCGCCCGCACGCGCCCACCGGATACACAGATCTCAAAGTCGGTGGCTTCGGTTCTACTCGCGTTCAACTGGACACAGGTAAGAGCATTCAACTCGACGCAGAAACCATCAACACCTTCGGTTATACATTCTGGTATTATTCTGACACTGTATCGTTGTGCAATATAGCCATTTACACACCTACACATTGTGAAACAAACGACGCAACAATATGGGAAGTCCTTGAAGACTTATTACGAGTCAGGGAATGTCGTTAATGTGAAGCCACTACGTATCCTTGTTGTCCAGTGACGTAACGGAAATGGCGTCTGTGCGTAAGCAACACGACTAGGTCGTTATTTCGTTAGCCACATTTTCTACCGCAAATGAAGTAGATAGATTTGTTTGCGATAATTTTGTACATCAGGAAAAAGTAGCTCGAGTTGATCAGTAGCAAATTAATAACGGAAACGTTTACCAAAACAAAAGTGAATCGATTTTCTACTTCGTTGGATATCTTATCGGTAATAATATTCCCCCCACCCCTCAATAACACCTCGCCTTCGACTCCATAACTGAGAGTACTTCAACATCAGCGCTCCTCCTGAGCCTTCTTACAAAATTGGGATTAATCAATTCTAATAACCTCTACTTTCCCTCCTCCTGTCCCCCCCCCCTCCCCCAAACCGTCAAATTCTGCACCTCTCCCTTAGAAATTGCGAATATATCTCTTTAAAATAAAAAAAGATGTACGTAATTTTTTGTTTCACTTCCAGTTTGGTGAGCAATACACTGACCACTGACGAACACGTCGTCACGTGTGATACCTACTACACCGTAACACTGGCATACAATATGTTTTTTTGAAACTTTCACTAACGAAGCCACAAACACACTGCATATGAGATGAGTAAATAAAGGCTCATTGTTGAACCTCTGATCTAAAAAAACAAAAAATCATTAGCAAAATCTGACGCAAAACTCGAACTGCTGTGCTATCCAATTTTCGCAATACATAAAACATTATGGAAACTGAAACATTTTGTTTCTCACTCACAGTACAGATGTACTAGATGAGTGACTAACTGTTGCCACCAAGAATAACTCTGAAAGTATGATAGGAGCTGAAAAGCTTCTGAGACAAAAGGTGCATGGGACAACGGGGCCCATATTATTATGACGTTGGTTTCTTGTTGCTAGGTCGGGTAGGTTCAGAGATATGAAGATAAACATTGTTTTTAATAGGGTGCTGTATTTTGGTACTTATGTTCTGATAGCGGCTATCAAGACGAATCCAATGATGTGTAACAGTAAGGTCTTTGAAGGTCATCGAAGGCCACAAATGTGGCACGAACATCCATTTACAGAAGGTGTCCGAAGTGATGACCACTGGTATCAATACAGTGCTACATTTTTCTTAACATCGATTGAGTGGTATTCCTTGTAAGTAGGCTGTTTAGGTTTTCTTATTGGTAACGCCACGTAGCGCTCTGAAAATCACTGGCTGTGCTGTGTGCAGTCTGTGGTTGGTTTGCATTGTGGTCTGCCATTGTAGTGTTGGGCAGCGGCAGTTGGCTGTTAGCGGCGCGTAGCGTTGCGCAGTTGGAGGTGAGCCGCCAGCAGTGGTGGACGTGGGGAGAGAGATGGCGGAGTTTTGAAATTTGTAAGAATGGATGTCATAAACTGATTGTATTGCAGTAGCTTGAGTAACGAAGATTTTTGCGAGGTAAGTGATTTGTGAAAGGTATAGGTAAATGTTAGTCAGGGCCATTCTTTTGTAGGGATTTTTGAAAATTCTGATTGCGTTGCGCAAAAAATTATTGTGTGTCAGTTTAAGCACAGTCTTGTATAATTTTTCTAAGGGGACGTTTCATCCTTATCACATCGGCACTTATCGAAACACATGCTCTGAGAATTCTGTCTCACATATCTTCTGCTGTAGTTGGAACGTCTTTATAAACAATGTCTTTTACGAATCCCCACAAGAAAAAATCCAATGCCGCCAAGTCTAAAAGTCGGGCGTACCATCCGGCCATGACTCATTTCCTCTGCATTCAATCCAATGATCTGGGAATTGTCTCTGAAGCTCATTTCTGGCCATCAGCGAAAAATGTGCCCGACACCAATCGTGTTATTCCACATTCTGTTCCTTGTTCCTAAAGGTATTTCTTTCAATAACAGACCTAATATTTCTTGCAGGAATGCGTTGTACTTCCTACCATTGAGATTTCTTTTGATGAAACAGGGACCTATACTTCTGTCCTCCAGAACTGAACACCACTCACCGACCACGGTTTTTGGTCTGCAACTTGCCGCAGCCAACATAGATTTTCAGTTGCTCAATAACGCATGTTATGCAAACTAACATTTTCCATGGTTCGTGAATGTAGCCTCGCAGGTAAATAAAATCAAATCAATAAATGTGTCATCCCTCTGAATCTGAAGTTGAGTCTATCGGCCGAATTCAATGCAACGCATACAATCCGTACCAATTAATTCTTGCTGGAGACTGATATAGTAGGGATGATATTTATGGCGATGCAGAACACGAACAACACTGCTCTGGCTCATCCCAGATACCTTTGTGATTTAACGCGAACTAACACAAGGATTTCGAAGCACAATGGCAAGAGTACCAGTTTCCGTTTCCTCGTTAGTAACTTTCCTTTGCTGGATATGTTTTCGATGCGTTAAAGTTCCAGTTGTTCTCAATTTATAATACACATATTTAAATGTACGACGTGTCGGGTGAGTACTTTGAGGATATGTTTCAGTGTATAAGTCTCTTTCTCTTACTGAATTTCGTTGGCATTCTCTGTATGTGAGAAACATATCGACTTGTTCTTCGAAGAAATACATCATTCACATTGGTGAATAGCCACCCTTGGCACAAAAAGGGCCACCAGTGCAAGCCAAAGTCATCCTGTGAAGTGAGAATCTGAGAATGTTACCTCTCCATACTTAACGGTGTACGGCAGTCAAAATTTTATATAAAATTCCAGAAGGAATTGGCAATACAACTACCATGTGATATGTCTTCCTGAGCGGTGGCGGCTGCTGTGTATGAGTACAAGAGCATGTGAACACCCTAACTTTCGACTCCTAGCAGATTTATTGGTTATTTTCCTTTGAATGATGTTACACGTACCGTAGATGCTGAAATGTGAAAGATACGGCACACACTACTGTTCCTCAAGACACAGTGGAACTTGGCAACAGGGTCGCAAGCACACCTTCAGTTGCGCACGTCTTAAGAAGCTTTTGCGCATGCGCAACTGGGGTGGCGTAATTACCTTATGGGACAAGTACATACGGTGTTGCATAACAATGTGCACAACTCACGATGAGCACATCTAGCCCTTGCCACTCAACTAGAAGTTTACGTCAGTGACACCAGGTGGTAGCACACTCGACATAAATCAGCAGCACACTCTTCAGACATGCTAATTCACTCCCTATATACTGTAGTAAAATTATACCAGATGTCAGCGTATGTTAAAGTTGTACTGACAGTAAAGATATTTTGTGGGTTTCTGAATGAGTTATACTATATTACGCTGTGAATTTTATTATACAGTAATCCTTTTGAGCCCGCATCTCGTGGTCGAGCGGTAGCGTTCTCGCTTTCCAAGCCCGGGTTCCCGGGTTCGATTCCGGGCGGGGTCAGAGATTTTCTCTGCCTGGTGATGGCTGGGTGTTGTGTGATGTCCTTAGGTTGGTTAGGTTGAAGTAGTTCTAAGTTGTAGGGGACTGTTGACCATAGATGTTAAGTCCCATAGTGCTCAGAGCAGTTTGAACCATTTTTGAATCCATTTGAGGTGCTGACAAGGGAAACTCCCCATCGCACCCCCTCCGATTTTGTGGTAAGACGGTCCAGTGGATAGGGCGTCGAAAGCTGAACACAGGTCAAGCATGAAAACAGGAAGAAGGTGTACTGAACTGTAAAAAAATAATTTAAAAAAATTGGAATTAAGATTAGGGCACTAGTCGTCTGGACGGAAAATACAATTAAAATCTTCCAACATTACATAATCTCAAATGTCCATTAACAGATTCACTATTTCGTCGTGAAACAAAGCACTACTGTGACGTTTGCCTGCGGAGCCAGTCGGAACACATGTAACAAGTGATCTAAAAGTTTCAGTTTGAGGGTGTTGTTGCACTGATGCAGGTATGTAGGCAGGGAATTAGTGTGCCATTTGCACATGTGTGCGGTAAATGTGGAAATGTGAACCATGGCGACGTTATTATCAAACGCGTCCACTTATTTTTGTTTCCTTGGTTTTTTTCTTGTTATTTTCTTGTCTGCCGAAGAACAAACACCAGTAGACACCCACCAGGGAATGAAGAATGAGACATTAATTGGACAATGAGAAAGACGAAGTCCAAGAAAAGTACCACAAAGAATGCTGCTGCTTCATGATATCCCATATCCTCATATCGCAAATCACGTAGCGCAGGGCTACGTCAACTCAAACTGGAGGCACATGAGCACCCATCCTGCAGTCTCCATCCATCTCCATGCGATTATCACGCCCTCATTCCCTTAGAAAAGGCGTTGAAGGGTCGACCTGTCGGACGAGGATGTACAACAGACAGTCACTTGCTTTTTCAAGCAGCAGGACACCATATTTTAGCAACCTGATGCATCGGTGTTGGGGGGGGGGATCCTTGGGACAGTGTTCACTAGCCTTATTGGCGTATCCATTCTGAACCGTGTGACCTTCGAACGGAAGGTTTTTGATTGTCCTCTATTTACTAAGAGCAGATCGTGGAGTTTCGCTGCAGTCTCTCTGCCACTTTCTAGTATTAACCTTGCTTGGTATGGTGTGTTCATCTTACACATCATTGCTGTTCCCTAATCCTATCCCATATTCGTGATAACATCATATCCAAAGATGTGGGCCATTTTATTTATGGCCACCCCTGGAAGTATAGCCGTCCACATCAGTTGCTTGAAAATAATCCTATAGATATTTCATGTTGACGTCGGATTCAGTTCTATTAATATTAATAGCAGCTGTCTTACATGTTTGGATGAATGTGATAGATACTTTCTTGACCAGTGTCGTCGGACCACGCAGTCATACTGTCAGGAAGGTTGGTGTTTACTGTGTTCATGGATTCGTCAGTCTTAACTTCCATTCCCATATAAACTTCTCCGACAAAGGTGAGGCGCTGCCCTTCCCCGATATTTTCCACTCCTAAAATTTTTGTGCTGTCGTCCTTAAGTACTTTCTTTATGTGCTCTAGTTTCTTCGATAATTCCTGTGTTTTTCCTTATGCGTCGGCTTGGATTTTGGAGGCTGCTGACTATGATGATCTTCGTCAGCAGTCAACACTCTTGATGAGGTGTTACTATTTTTGGTCTTTTTGGCACCACCGTCATGGCTAGCGAGGCCATACCAGATGGGATTGCTGCCTCCTTTGTCGCACGAACACTAAGTGTCTCAAAAGAGCTACGGCTCTTGAGTAAGATCAACATCCGTCTGCTCAGTGATCTGGGTACAACGGATTGTAGGTCTGTCTCCTGAGACCTCAATCTGAAATTTTTATTGTTGGATTCGTCCGCCTGTCCAGGAGAGCTTGATGAAAAGTAATGACTCCGAATTTTTTATGTGAAAACTCTTAAGGCTTTTCAAATAAAACAAACGTTATTAGTGATATGCGATTTCCTTAATCATAGCACACTTACACACCATATCTTAAATGCCATAAAAAAGGAAGCGGGATGGAATCATGGTTGTTAGTCACAATTTATATTTAAGATAATTTACTGACTTTTTCGTTTTAAGGAATTTGACATTTACACATTGTGGACGACCCAATAGATGGAGCTTTGCAAATATAGTTACCAATCCAACACACTTGGCACTCAAATAGACAGTCCCTCATTAAGAAAACAGAGTTACTGACTAGAAATTCAAACTCCCATATAGGATTTCGCTCAAAATACATATAATAAAACGAATTACCAGTAAAGGATGACTTAATGACACTTGAACACTAGTGCCAAGCTAAGATCCAATTGCATAACATGATAGAACCACTTAAATAAAAAATGTATAGCATAAACACTGATCTTTAAAAATAGATGTTCACGTACTCCGACGTGTTAATAAAAAAATTACTAGGAAGAGCTTCACAAGGAACTCAATGGATGCTATGCAGCTTAAGGTTTAGCCAGTTGTCAATCCGTAATGTTTAAGGAAACAGGTTCATGAACGAACAGGCAATACACAATATGTATTTATTTATCTACCGGCGTAACCCGCCTTGGCGGTAGGAAGATAAATACTAAAGTTTGGAAGGCGATATGTGAACAACTCCCGGTATTGACCAGGTTCTTAAACACGGCCAGCCCTAGACCTCGGACGACATTTCACTCGCCACCAAGGCTCTGGCACAGTCAAAAGTTTCTGCCGGAATCACAAAGATATTCCAATATCTCTGAAACATAGAAACACTCGCCAGAACCTTTGACTCGATATATGGGTAAGTGTGTAAAGGAACAAATTACAAGACTGACAAAACCACAACTCAGACCTTAAGTATTTTATACATGGACAACTGTATTCATAGAGTGCAGGCTTTGAAAACGCGAAAATAAAATCATTTGATTACAAGAGACACAAAGCGCTAATAAAACTTCCGAGAAAACATTCAAATAATGGCCACCACTTAACCAGGCTAACTGAACTCTTCCACACCATCTTTAAATCCGACTGCGAAAGTCTCACCACAGTAATAAGATTTCAATGGCTCTGAGTGCGTCGGTCAACATAACACAATTACGACCATTTGCTTCATATCACGTACACAATACGAGGGAGAGGGTTCCACAGCTTCACCTCTTCACTTCAAATTTGGTTCTCAGTAAAGTCACAGAACTTGTATCTCCAAGCTGCCCATGTCGCCCATGTCACACGACAACATGCAACGGTTATCACGCTCATTCTGCAGCCGTTGACACTCGTATTCCAGCGAATGTCACGAGATCAGTCAACTCGCTTCGCCCGCCAACCCGGAACATAATACACGCGAAAAGCAAAAATAGCTTAGCTCAACCACAATCGATCCCAACGATACATTAACAAAACAACACTGGCACCATCTCACCACGGCTCAATTAGGATTATACATTTTTATTCTTCATGCTACACACCTTCGAGGACTTCACTCTGAGAGTGATGAGAAGCAGTGCAAACAGAGGTCAGACTACGGCTCCGTCAGGGAAGTCAATCATAAACTGGTTTCTCGTCGTGAAAACTGTTTTCGTTGCCACGCTGACAATATTCAGAAATAAATACAGTATGTAGACATGAAAAATAAAGAGGCAGAATGTTAAAAACGTCTATTTTGTTTTCACAGATTCCCCCTTTGTACTCGGGCCTCGAAGCTGCTCGCTTGGGGACGGCAAATCTGCCGGCATTCGTGCATCTGTTATTCTTCCTACTTGTTTGAAGCGGCCTTGACGTTGTTGTTTGATATCCGGGCATTCGCTTTTTATGTGGCCTGTGGAGCCGCAAATAACACACATCCGCCGTTGGCCATCGTATACCACGACTGACTCCACTGACAATGTGTTTGTACCCTTTCCGTTTCCCAGCCGTCATTTGTAGAACGTTGCCGAATGATGCCAGGATCTATCCAGTATATTCGAATTCCACTTGAAATGCAAGATTAAATACTCGAACTGATGAAGACCTATCCGAGCACAGCAGATCACAGCATTGACAACTTCACCTTTAGAACTCTGAAATTTCGCGAAACTAGCCGTCGGTGTCATTATTGGAGTGCAAGTTTCGTCACCTATCAGCTTTGCAAACACAGCATTACCGAGAAAATTATAAGTGTAACCAACAACTTCCTCATCTTCGAGACTAAAGTTATTGCAAAAACCTATCGACAATTTCGAACAGTTTGGGACGTTCATATCCCTACGGAAACGCAAACTTTAAGCAAAACTCAATATATTCGTATCCACAGTGTGAGTGTTACGTCAATACTCACAAATTCCACCTGTTAGCGAAGGCCACAGCCTGAGGAGCTACAACGGTGATGCGACCTCACGCCACCACTGCCGACGGAGGACGTAAACCACCGGAACCGACAACTGGAAGACCAACTCTTAGGGAACATTCAAGAGCACAAAGAGTATGTTTCTCCTCGAAACATTGGGACAATAGGTGTGTGCACTTATTCGTAATAGGGTCTGCTGCTGCAACTCCTAATATCTCCAGAAAGAGCTTGAGTGTTCTGCTACTACCCAACAGGGCACTGTCCTTCAGTCGAAAGTCTCATCAGGCCTCTTTCTTATGAGCAGAAATACTTGCAGTTCCTAGCAAACAGTCTCTTCATATGTAACAGCGTCAGGCTGTAGGTACATTTGTTCGACGCTCTTCGCTGCAAAATGTCAATACGTATTATAAACAGAAGAACAGAATGGTGTAAGCCAATCGCGAAGTTATCAGTTTCAGTTCCAGAGGAACATAGGAACACTCAAGGTAATGCAGACATATAAGTATCTTATACCAGAATCAAGGAAAGTAAACCTACGGTTGTAGTATATACAAATCGAGAAAACGTTTTTGACAATGTAGGCTGAAATCCATCCTTCAAAATTGTGAGGGAAGGGGTTAAAAAAGTAAAAAATAATAAAATAAAAAAGGTCGGTAATGAAAGATTATTTACAATGTGTAAAGAAACGAGACTGAAACTTGAAATACGATATTGCAGTGTATGTGTTTGTAAGCAATATGATGCAATCTTCCTTTGGACGTAGCTGAATGTCTAAAGGAACAGGCACTGAAAACTATTTCGGCTATATGTACATGCCTCATGGCTAAATTCAAACTTCCATATATCGTCTTCCATATGTCACTAAACTCGACGTGCATGCATGTACTTCTTACAAACACAGGCACTGCAATGTCTTATTTAACCGCCGGTACCAGTCTAACTTTCCGATTAAATGTTTCCCCTGTACGGGAATTATAGTGAGTGTACGAGTACGGGTTAATGACACATGGACGACGACATATGGCAGTTAGGGTGTTGCTGTAAAGCGATCACAGATAGCCGAAATGGATAAGGAGATCGCTCGTGACAAGCGAGAAACCTGGGTTCAAGTTCGACACAAATTTTCTGTGTCGTCACTCCATTCTACAGTGGAGGTTGGCCGTATTCCCAGTTGTGAATACGTTTTCTGCATGAAAATTTGAAAGCCGAAGAATATAGATGGGAGGCAGGAACTGAGAAGTGAGTAATACAGCGTTTCAGATATTCACGTGTGTTATTCACTTTGTACATAGTGGAAGTAGTAAAGAAAGAAGTAAAAATATTGAAAACGGATTTAAAGTTCATCAACCAGATAAAAACACTTTGTAAGTTTTCTGTCACGTTTAAAAGTGGGATTGCTTGTGAAAGCAAATCTGAATATGCTCTAATATGAAAAGTGTGTCCACTCATTCAGAAAGTTAATACCCATAAAACGAGTCCGGTAACGCTCTCTCGCTGGTAAGAAGTAGTAGAAATCTGTTCTTACATATTTGTTACAGTAGCAGAGCAAAGGCTTGTAACGAGTGAAAGGAAAATAGAAGCCGGCCGGAGTGGCCGAGCGGTTCTAGGCGCTACAGTCTGGAACCGCGCGACCGCTTCGGTCGCAGGTTCGAATCCTGCCTCGGGCATGGCTGTGTGTGATATCCTTAGGTTAGTTAGGTTTAAGTAGTTCTAAGTTCTAGGGGACTGATGACCTCAGAAGTAAAGTCCCATAGTGCTCAGAGCCATTTGAACCATTTGAAAATAGAGTTTAAGTGAACTTGAGCAGTCATGTCAGTTGTCTCATCAAACATAAAGTGTTTAACAACCTACCTTGTAGCCACTTGTAGTGCAGTGGGGATGTGTGCCCCAAGTTGCTATTATAACAATTCACTGCCATGCGTCGAGCATACACACCCTTACGGTGGTAAGTTCCTACGGGACCAAACTGCTGAGGTCATCGGTCCATAGGCTTACACACTACTTAATCTATCTTAAACTAACTTACGCTAGGTACAACACACACACCTACGCCCGATGGAGGACTCGAACCTCCGACGTGGGGAGCTGAGCGAACCGTGGCAAGCCACCTAAGACCCCTTTTTGTAGAGCAAAGCACAGTATCTCTGCAATCTGCATCACCGTCAAGAACTACCTTATCTGCTAAAAATCATGCAAAGAACTGGACGCATAACGTCGAACGAGACTGATGTAAATTGCAGGTAGAAACTGCTGAGAGAATATGGTTCTTTTCGCACATTGCGATTTTATGCCGACTGCAGTATGCGAGTTACACTAATTCTTCCAAACAGAAAATTGAGTGGGACATAAAGCTGAAAAACAACAAAATCTGAATGTAAACTCAAGTAACTGTCTTCAGAAAAGAACGTAAAACATAGTAATACATGTTCAGTTACTGTACAAGGAGTATGTGGCTAGCAAAGTTCCAGCACATGAACAGTTCAACCAAAGATGTTTCAGCATACTTCATTATGCATTTATAATGTTTCATTGATGGGGAGAGCGACTGGAGTGACAGCGCCACGGTAAAATGAATTGATCGCAAACGGTATCTGTAACGAGCCTCGAAATAACACAACGAACCAACGTCCACATGATCGACGCGTGTCCAGCGCTTATAAGTAATAGAAACTTTGCGATGCGAACTAAGAAACTATTTAAGAACCTACCACACGTTCGTAATAAAGCTTTGGAAACTGCGTTGCGGTTATGCGTTTCCTGCACGCATCTTAGCAACATCTGAGCACGCCACTGTCCAGAGACCAGCAACCTTTTGAATTCTCTCACCAACACGTAATTTCTCCATACAATGGAATATAATAACGTTTTTTTACAAACTTAAGCCCCCCTAACGCGGCAGGTAGCGCTCTGTTTGACTCGCTCACTAGGAAATCAAAAGACTACTTCCCGAATACTTCAGAGACTAAATAAAACTAACCAAGCCATTCACTATCGGTACTAGGAACAGAATAGCATCTTTGCGGTGAGTCTGCTACAACAAGTACGCGAAATCATTTAAGTGTAGAGATAGTAAACTGAAATATGGAAGTTGCAAGATATCAGGTAACTTTCAAATTAATGGTTTGCCAATGACATTGAAATTCCGTCAGAGATAGGAAAGGACCTGGAAGATCAGATGGACTGAGTAGATAGTACCTTGAAAAGAGTTTATAACACAAACAACAACAAATGTAAAATAAGATACCTCGAATGTAGTCAAACTTAATCAATTATTGTTGGTGGAATTAGCTAGGACACGAGACACTAAAGTACGAAGGCGTGCTGAAAAAGTAATGCTTCTAAATTTTTTGTGTGAAAACGCTGAAAAGTTTTAAAATAAAACAAACTTTATTAGCATTTTACATCTTTGTTCTTCATGTTTACATATTTATTTGTCAAGATAATCTCTCTGGCGATGAACATATTTCTTCCAGCGAGAAACCAATTTGTTGGTACTGTCACTGCAGAATATTTGACTTTGTTCACGAAGTCATAACCTCACCTCTGTTTGCACTGATTTATCACTTTCGAAGTGAAGTGCTCGGTGGCGTTCTTCAAAATCTGAAAACAGGTGAAAAACCAATGGGGCCGAGTCGGTATTCTATAGAGGATGATCGATGACAGTCAACCTAAGGTGTCGAATTGTTGCAGATGTCACAACACTCGCGTGTGGTCTGGTATTGTCATGCTGAAGGACTGGGTGCTCCATGTTCGGGTGAACTCTTCGGTTAGAAGCTGGATTACAGCACGCTGTTTCTCACGCACCGACACAGGCACATGACACCACATCACACACCACCATGTTACACACTACAATTCGTATCACCTTAGAGCAGTGGTTCCATACATTTCTGGCACTGTTACCCATCAGATCTTGGCTAGCATCCAGCCCCCTCTCACTACCATCAACATCATTAGTGCATAACCGAACTTCACAATGAAAAAGAATTTTCTTTGAGTGCTTTTACTTTTTAAATGATGGAGGATCAATGATGTTTAGTTGTCGTAGATGTCTTGTTAAACGCCGAAATAAAGAGTCAATGAGACAAATGATACCGCTTAATTCTAAGATATTATTTATATTTATAGAAAAATGAAGTAATTGCATCGCGAATGTTACCTACAACTCCTCCTGAGAAAAGAAACCTAATTGTTGGTAGATACTCATTACAAAATGTTCTTCCTCCGCACCACTCCACTCCCTATTGATATTTGCTTCATTCACATTCTGCAACCCAATTTTTAAAATCAACCAAATCAAAGAGTGTACGCTATACCTACTGCTTGTGTACCACTAGATTCCTGGACTCCTTGAGGCGTAGCGCCGTATAACGATCCTGCCTTGGATGCGGTTAAGTGGGAGATATGTCTCAGAGCTGGATAGTGACAGATGGTGACGCGAGACTGCACGCGCACGTAGTTTATGTATCAGCCGATAGAAGACAGCATTGGATAGCGGGACTGTGATTTTAGTTTCGATTGTGCCCACTAGAGTGCACTAAAGTAATAGAATATTTTTCATAAACTGTTCTAGTATTTTCATAAAGTGTTATTATGTCTTTTTGTGTACGTAAAATGTTATAAATGTGTTTTAGCAGTATGAATGATGCGTGAGTGTGGTTTAAGGTTAATACGAAAGTAATTGTTTAACGAGTTATCTAGTCGGATTTAGTGTGGGAACATTTCGAAGAAGTATGGATGTGGACGAAGGGGATTTTTGTTGAATAGATTTGTTAGTAGATTTATGGTAAAGGGAAAGTTAATTCAGGTATAAATAACAATAGTAAATAACTTTATGCATAAGCAAAACTTCAGCATATTATATAATTACGTAGGTAAAAAGTGCAGTCGTTAGGTTTAATATTTTGCGATTGGTTATTGATGAAAAGCGCGGATTGACGATGGAGAATGCTGTTTTGCTATTGGCTGTTGAGTAAACTGACCAATGGTAAAGCAATATTCTTCACGCGCTTTTCTCTACTGATAGAGAAGACTTAGAGTGTTCTAGAGAGGAGTCGAAGCATATCCATGAAAGAGATCGGACGTGTGTAGTAGTAGTTCCGATGGAAATGATACGTTTCCGGATCTAGCAGTGTTTCATACATCAAAAGTGTTGGAAAGTGACGGCATAATTATTACGATGTATGGGTGTGTAGAAATTTGGGAATTTGTAAGTGAATTTTGTGATGAAAAAAGACTTATATTCCGCGTGGCGTATTGAGCAGGTCGGTGGCTAAAAACTGAGACTTGCATTAGGTACCGACAAACTTAATATTTGGCGAGCATTCTCATTCAAAAACAATCAGTATTTTTCGGGCTATTACGTTTTCGGGAAATGCTACACCATAAACTTGCTAACGTGAATGAAAGAGATTGTGAGTGACTGTGTTAAGACTAGCACGGGCTTGGCAGTGATACTTGTTTACCTAAGTTTCAGAATATATTTATTGAGGACAAAATTTCCAACCTTTTATTTCATACGAAAATTTCTCCCGAAACGTAGATAACTGACTTTAATTGCAGCCTGGTTCACGTCGAAGTACAGCAGGTTTCACTCGGCTTCCCTACTGATGATCTGCTGAGAGAATGTTAACAGGTAGGTGCAGGTCCATCGTGAAGGGACGGAAGGAACTTCGCCGCCGCATCCTTACCCATGAAATGGTAGGCTGCAAATGCTTTGAGTCTGCCCACTGCCGCACAGCAATGTAGCAGCGATTACACAATTACTTCTGTGCTGTGATCCCAGTAATGTCGTTTATTGTACCGAAGTGAATAATGAAGTAGTTTGTGGTTCATTGTGGGAACTACATACGACTTGGAGAAGGCATTTTCGTGAGATATTTAAGCATATATGTATCATAGTTACTGTCGCAGATGGATCATACAAATTATGTGTGCAGTAAGTGGACTATATGAGAAACAAGGAAGATGCTATTATATATTCGTTTCACAAGCTTAAACTCCATCACATTGTCTCAAGCGTTAATACTAGTATTTGAATTAACAAATGTAATTATTGGTAACTTACGTTAACAGTATTACAGTTTTACAAAATATTGATGATGATGATAACAATAATAATGATATTTTGAAAATAGTTTCTTGACCTAAACATTACTGAACCCCTTTTTTACCCCTTAGAATATTTCATTTTGCCCCTCGTGGGGTTACCCCCAAGTTGGGAACCACTGTTGTAGACCCAGAGGGCTGCAACTTGCGTCAGCTAAGCGGGAAAGTCGGCTGAGTATTATACGTGACAAATAATGACGACCCAAATACAGAGAACATAAAATTCGATGCAGATACTTCTTGGGTTCCAGGAACGCACTTTATCATCAGACCACCAGCTTTGACACTACAGGAAGAAATACCTAGATCCTTTTACCCGACTCTTACAGCCAACAGGAAACGAAAATTTATGTTTTCCTCGGTTTCCATAGTTGTAAGAGCAGAGCTCACAAACCTCCTAATTGGTCTCTAGTACGCTTACCAAAAAGTGTATATTACTGGATTCTAGGTCTGTGCGTCCTCTTTTTATTCATTTACCAGAGAATTTGATAAAAGTTTGTTATCTCTCTCTTTATTGTCAGCACTGTGCAATTACTTAAAATATAATAGAGCTGGATTCAAGACGCATAAGACAAACTTTATTGAATATTTACAGTTCGAGTTTACGATTACACATCTCGGGCTGTCTAGGGTACTCCTCATCTAATTGTCGAAACCGGGGCCCTAATAACCCTTTCATCCCTCATGAGGGGAAGGTTAGGAGCGAAAACCAGAGCAGTTATTCAATGAATTATTAACCTTCCTACTTTCGTATTTCTGTCAAAATGGCTTTAGACTCCGAAACGTTAGAGTGGAGATTTATGTATTTATGAAATAAATAAGAGATATAGAAATTAAAGTTTATTTCATTTGATGTCCAGAATTTATGGAGTAAATTAATGACCACCAGCATAGTAAAAAGCACATCATCATTTTACCGAACAAGGAAAGAAGAGATGCATATGAAACCTGTCACACTTTAATACACAGATCGTAGTCTCGAAAACTGCCGATTAATACAAAATAATAAAACAATATCAATTTCGAGTTAGAAGTAAATATCTATTCAAATAATTCTAACCCTCCTGCAAGTAGCGTAACGTAAATTAAAAATGTTAATTAAAAATAATTCCCTTCTTGGTAAGTCTACATCGACCTTTCCAATTACATACAGAATCTACTGAAAAAAATAAAAGTCAAATGCTGTGGGAAAAGGTCGTATTCAGAAGGCCGAACGAAGGGACTGGTTCAAATGGTTTTGAGCACTATGGGACTTAACATCTAAAGGTCATCAGTCCTCTAGAAATTAGAACTACTTAAACCTAACTAACTTAAGGAGGAAGGAACCCGTGGTCTAGGGGTAGCGTCTTTGATTCATAATCAGAACTACTTCGGTCACGGGTTCGTTCCCCGCCACTGCCTAAATTTTGATAAATAATCAGCATTGGCGGCCGAAGACTTCCGGCATAAGAAGTCAGCCTCATTCTGCCAACGGCCTTGTCAAAGAGGGCGGAGGAGCGGATAGAGGTTCAGGGCACTCTCTTGTCCTAGGGGTGGGAAATTGCCCCTAAAGGCGGAAGAATCAGCAATTATCAACGACATGAGGATGCAGAAGGCAATGGAAACCACTGCATTAAAGACACGTAACGTGTATCCACAGGACATGTGGCTTGCAGTTGAAGAAGTGTCATGATGATCTCTCCATTGGCAAAAGATTCCAGAATAGTCCCCCATTCCGATCTCCTGGAGGGGACTGCCAAGGGGGAGGTTACCATGAGAAAAAGATTGAATAATCAACGAAAGGATAATTTTCTACGAGTCGGGGCGTGGAATGTCAGAAGCTTGAACGTGGTAGGTAAACTAGAAAATCTGAAAAGGGAAATGGAAAGGCTCAATCCAGATATAGTAGGGGTCAGTGAAGTGAAGTGGAAGGAAGACAAGAATTTCTGGTCAGATGATTATCGGGTAATATCAACAGCAGCAGAAAAGGGTATAACAGGTGTAGGATTCGTTAGGAATAGAAAGGTAGGGCAGAGGGTCTGTTACTGTGAACAGTTCAGTGACCGGGTTGTTCTAATCAGAATCGACAGCAGACCAACACCGACAACGATAGTTCAGGTATACATACCGACGTCGCAAGCTGAAGATGAACAGATAGAGAAAGTGTATGAGGATATTGAAAGGGTAATGCAGTATGTAAAGGGGGGCGAAAATCTAATAGTCATGGGCGACTGGAATGCAGTTGTAGTGGAAGGAGTAGAAGAAAAGGTTACAGGAGAATATGGGCTTGGGACAATGAATGAAAGAGGAGAAAGACTAATTGAGTTCTGTAACAAGTTTCAGCTAGTAATAGCGAATACCCTGTTCAAGAATCACAAGAGTAGGAGGTATACTTGGAAAAGGCCGGGAGATACGGGAAGATTTCAATTAGATTACATCATGGTCAGACAGAGATTCCGAAAGCAGATACTGGATTGTAAGGCGTACCCAGGAGCAGATATAGACTCAGATCACAATATAGTAGTGATGAAGAGTAGGCTGCAGTTCAAGACATTAGTCAGGAAGAATCAATACGCTAAGAAGTGGGATACGGAAGTTCTAAGGAATGACGAGATACGTTTGAAGTTCTCTAACGCTATAGATACAGCAATAAGGAATAGCGCAGTAGGCAGTACAGTTGAAGAGGAATGGACATCTCTAAAAAGACCATCACAGAAGTTGGGAAGGAAAACATAGGTACAAAGAAGGTAGCTGCGAAGAAACCATGGGTAACAGAAGAAATACTTCAGTTGATTTATGAAAGGAGGAAGTACAAACATGTTCCGGGAAAATCAGGAATACAGAAATACAAGTCGCTGAGGAATGAAATAAATAGGAAGTGCAGGGAAGCTAAGACGAAATGGCTGCAGGAAAAATGTGAAGTCATCGAAAAAGATATGATTGTCGGAAGGACAGACTCAGCATACAGGAAAGTCAAAACAACCTTTGGTGACATTAAAAAATGCAACGGTGGTAACTTTAAGAGTGCAACGGGAATTCCACTGTTAAATGCAGAGGAGAGAGCAGATAGGTGGAAAGAATACATTGAAAGCCTCTATGAGGGTGCAGATTTGTCTGATGTGATAGAAGAAGAAACAGGAGTCGATTTAGAAGAGTTAGGGGATCTAGTATTAGAATCGGAATTTAAAAGATCTTTGGAGGACTTACGGCCAAATAAGGCAGAAGGGATAGATAACATTCCATCAGAATTTCTAAAATCGTTAGGGGAAGTGGCAACAAAACGACTATTCACGTTGGTGTGTAGAATATATGAGTCTGGCGACATACCATCTGACTTTCGGAAAAGCATCATCCACACAATTCCGAAGACTGCAAGAGCTGACAAGTGCGAGAATTATCGCACAATCAGCTTAACAGCTCATGCATCGAAGCTGTTTACAAGATTAATATCCATAAGAATGGAAAAGAAAATTGAGAATGAGCTAGGTGACGATCAGTTTGGCATTAGGAAAAGTAAATGCACGAGAGAGGCAATTCTGACGTTACGGCTAATAATGGAAGCAAAGCTAAAGAAAAATCAAGACACGTTCATAGGATTTGTCGACCTGGAAAAAGCGTTCGACAATATAAAATGGTGCAAGCTGTTCGAGATTCTGAAAATAGTAGGGGTAAGCTATAGGGAGAGACGGGTCATATATGTACAACAACCAAGAGGGAATAATAAGAGTGGACGATCAAGAACGAAGTGCTCGTATTCAGAAGGGAGTAAGACAAGGCTGTAGCCTTTCACCCCTACTCTTCAATCTGTACATCGAGGAAGCAATGATGGAAATAAAAGAAAGGTTCAGGAGTGGAATTAAAATACAAGGTGAAAGGATATCAATGATACGATTCGCTGATGACATTGCTATCCTGAGTGAAAGTGAAGAAGAATTAAATGATCTGCTGAACGGAATGAACAGTCTAATGAGTACACAATATGGTTTGAGATTAAATCGGAGAAAGATGAAGGTAATGAGAAGTAGTAGAAATGAGAACAGCGAGAAACTGAACATCAGGATTGATGGTCACGAAGTCAATGAAGTTAAGGAATTCTGCTACCTAGGCAGTAAAATAACCAATGACGGACGGAGCAAGGAGGACATCAAAAGCAGACTCGCTATGGCAAAAAAGGCATTTCTGGCCAAGAGAAGTCTACTAATATCAAATACCGGCCTTAATTTGAGGAAGAAATTTCTGAGGATGTACGTCTGGAGTACAGCATTCTATGGCAGTGAAACATGGACTGTGGGAAAACCGAAACAGAAGAGAATCGAAGCATTTGAGATGTGGTGCTATAGACGAATGTTGAAAATTATGTGGACTGATAAGGTAAGGAATGAGGAGGTTCTACGCAGAATCGGAGAGGAAAGGAATATGTGGAAAACACTGATAAGGAGAAGGGACAGGATGATAGGACATCTGCTAAGACATGAGGGAATGACTTCCATGGTACTAGAGGGAGCTGTAGAGTGCAAAAACTGTAGAGGAAGACAGAGATTGGAATACATCCAGCAAATAATTGAGGACGTAGGTTGCAAGTGCTACTCTGAGATGAAGATGTTAGCACAGGAAAGGAATTCGTGGCGGGCCGCATAAAAAAAACACCTAAGGACATCACACAACACCCAGTCATCATGAGGCAGAGAAAATCCCTGACCCCGCCGGGAATCGAACCCGGGAACCCGGGCGCGGGAAGCGAGAACGCTACCGCGTACGAAGAGATTGCAACTTACCATTACTGTTGTTCGACTTACGTGGTGAAGAAGAAAGGAGGATCTGGCGCTAGGTGAAACTTATAAGACCTGCACAATGAGACAAATACACTGTTTTTTTGGGGGGAGGGGGGGTTACCGACGGAAAGAATGAAAATAATTTGGGAAGAAAGAATAGACAGACACTGGTAAAAGGCAGAACCGCAAGAACAGATAGTAGCAACTAAACATTTACGATCTGATAACTTAGATCACATGAGGTAAAGTACTTTAGAAAGAGGCTGCAAACTAAGCAAAGTGATAAGGTAAGAAATGAAGAGAAGAGATTTTATGGAAAAGTTGCTGCAACACCATTGCTGCAAGAACGAACAGGGTAATGAGGCCTCTACTACATGAATAGTCGTGGTGGGAGCACGAAAAGGAAAGTCCAAAGCACAAAAAAAATCCGCTATGTGTAAACTGGATTATCAGGGATGTTGATTGGAGATGAAACTATCAACACAAGGAAATAATACATGAACGGTAACAACTAAGAAATATAAAGACCAACGACCTAGTTGCCATACGGCAATGCCACTCAACACCACATGTCAAATGTACCTGTAGACATCAGATTATGTGCTACTAGCAGACTGCCCGGGATTCGCTCGGGAAGCACTAAGTATCTGCGACCGGACGACTTACTTGACGTAGGGGTAGTAAATTTTACGCACAAATCTTCCTTGTCAATAAAAATCTGTACAGTAGTTTATGAGATTATCCTGAACATACAGCCAGAAGAGGGGAAGGTGACATTAATTGAAAATATACACAGATCTTTCATTATCGACTTTCATCGATTACAACACTGAGCTTCAAAGAAGCTAATAATCCAAAGAACTTACAAATTCTCTTTTTTCTTTTTTTGCAGTGCTTGTACGTCCAGTATGCATTGAATCTTTGTCCTTCCTTCTGTAGCATCGAAGCAATACGGGCCTCGACAAGAGAAATAGATGTAACACTTCACGTATTTCGTACTGAAATATCTATTGACTTCCTTTTCGACAGCCACTTAACAAGTCAGCGTTCCAACACAGTTCTGTTCACAGACCAAAGAGCGATGCTGTATCGGCTTTGTTTTCTTATTTCTTTTTTCACATCAATGAAGTAATCGCAAGGTAAGTCAAAGCTCCCTGCCCGGAGAGTTTATCTTCTGGTGACGTCTTCCCGTTTCTGTCTTACAGTTCTGTGAAGAGATCGACAGCGGTTGTAGGAAAGAGTTTTGCCATTACTATAATACTACAATCCGGATGGATTCTTCCGTTGAAGCTGGGCACTCGAAAATCGATTTTATATCTCTGCTAGTAGTAGCCGGCCAAGATTTACTGTGGAGCATTCTGCTTAAAAGGAAAAGAAAGAAAAGAGAAACAACAAGTTCCTAATTTGTACAGAAATTGGATGAACGTCCTAATCTCCATCTCTTCCCTGTCTCTGTCCATCCCCTCCTCCTCCTTTCTTTGTTCATCTCCTCCTCCTTCCCTTCTCTCTATCCATATTCTCCTTCCCCCTCTCTGTCCTTTTCCTTCTGCCCCTTTCCTCTCCCCATCTCTCACTCCATCACCTCTTCCCTCTTTCTATATCCATTTTCTCCTTCACCTTCTCTCTCCATGGCCCTCTGCACCCGCTCTCTATCTCCTTCTACTCGTTTTGTATGTCCATTTCCTCCCCCCCCTCCCCCTGTCCATCTTTGCTTTCCCCTCTCTCTGGCCTTGTTGTTGCAAATTCAGATTCTGTAGTGGTATTCTAATCATAAACCAATAATCCATAAATACAACTTTCCTGTATGCTTACAGCGTTTACCTACTGTATATTTTCTAACCTCTCCTGTTATTAAATTTATATAAATTTATCTATTGCATAGATCCAAAAACAGGTCTACAAAAACACGCACGTAAACCAGTGTAACATTGTGTCAAAATTTCAAAGATATAGGTCAAGGACTTTCGGACATAACGTTTTTGAACAAACTAGCATCGACATTTTTATAACGATTTCCTTTTACTCCATATGAATCACATATATGCCCCATGGCGTTCCAGTAGGTATATAAAAGACGTGAGTATTCGAATGCAATGTTGTGTCAACATTTCAAAGGAATCCGTAAATAACTTTTGGAGACTTGAGATTTTGAAGAATCGAAGATAGACGTTTGTACTCATATAGAAAATTCCTAATCACAAATATCTGAACGTTTTTGGCAGAATTCTTTGAAATGTTGACACAACTTTCCGTTGGAATATGCCTGTGTTTCTATATACCCCTTTTTTAATAGTTGTAGTATGTAATTTTTTATAAATTTAGTAATAAGGAAACTTTTTACAAAATTCTGAAAAACGTACATATATATTTACTATTTCTTGTATTAAAGAAATAGAAAAATGAATCCACGCCTGCGTTAGAATTCAACGTTCTGTCAAAATTTCAAAGCAATCGGTCAACAGCTTTTGCAGATACACGATTTTGAACAATCCAAGATTAACGTTTTATTTTTTATAGGTGTGGGAAATATGAACAGTAAGCGTTCTACGGCGTTTAATTTTCTTGTTTATACGTTTCCAGCTTATAAATTCATTTTTAGTGACGACTATTGTTCTGTTTTTCTATCCAAAAGTAGTGTATTAACAAAAAGCAGTGCCGTAGAAAATTTGTAGTTTGTGTTTTTCGTTCACACTTTGTATTTACATTTTGATTGTTTCACTTTCTTTGACGTGAATGCTACAAAGACCGCGTGACATTAATGAGTGACCCGATGTTCAGGCATCCATCAGGGAATTTCAGCTTTTTGCAACGAGTTTACGCGTGTTACTGTGAAGTCACGGCTGTCAATGGCCCAGGTGATACAAGCCGAAACTCGGAACGCAAAGTTGGGAGAATAACAGAGACGCCCAAGTACAAGATTTGTGTACGTGCGTAACACAGTTAGTAGCGGAAAGTCACATGGTTGACAATGTGCGAGGAAAAAGGTGGAGAGGAGGCGCCAAATAATGCTTCTATGTTCTCTAACCGACCATGTGTAAGGTAATAGGAGACGCAGGATAATACTGTCCCATTTTCCATGGACTTCGGAAAACAGTTTAGTATGCTGCAAAAAAAAACGATAATTTCCATTTACGCGTAAACTTTTATTCTTCCGAAATGAGATTAAATGTTACGCTACGTTTTCCTGAGTTGCATCATTTTAAGTGCTCTCATTGCCGAATCTCGCCGTGCCTGAACTATTCTTATTGTGTCTTACGTCTAGTGAAAGGGGCACAGCATCCGGTGTACATTTTGAGAGTGCTTTCTAAAGTCAGCATCCTTTTTTCTCAGCTCATAATAATCGTACAGTGATGAAATGAGATATCATTAAAAGGTTTTCTAACCGGGTTCTGAAATTGCATATCGATTTTCCACTTAAACTTACTATTTGTGGAACATTTTAACACAAAGGCGACTTTTGAATGTCATAGGCAAAAAGGCCTTATGGATACCCAGCCTCATACTCATATTTTACGAAGCTAATTTGTTAATCACGAATAGGAGACTCCCTTTTCATATTATCTTAATACAAATACCATTTTATTTATTTTAAAGTAATTATTAACTGGATAATTTGTATACACCCCATTGTCATCGAAAATAAACGTGACCATTGTGACAATCTATTATTTTTGTCTGTCTTTTTGACTTTTCTAAACTAATATAGTTTCCCAAACGACAAACATTGCCGCATTGAATTCTGATTTACCTGTTGCTACTACAGCCTAACGTGCTTACTGTATTGACAATGTTGGTCGAGTTAAAGTTATTGGTTATGAGGTCTTACTGACAGTCCCTCATGTCTGCCCGTCTTACAATCCAGCACAAGCATTCCGAAAACAAAACACAGTTCTGGATACTTTTTTGACACAAAAATATATTGGTAAATGCTGCTTCTATACTACACTTATGCGTTTCTACTGTAACATAAAATGTAAAATGCATTTCAACTCCAAAAAGACAGTTGGAGGTTACTGCGGCCTATGTGATATACCGAATAAGATGATAACATCACGTTCTAATCTTCACATGTCGCAGGGACAAATGCTTGAAAGAGCGGGATTGTATTTAAGAGATCGCATCTTTACTCAAGGATAATTGTAGTCTTTTCAAGGGTAGCTAAGTCATCTAACATATTTGTATCCCTTAAAGGAAACAAGAAACAAAATATACAGGAAGATTACATTCTTACGTCAGATATAATCTCACCTAGGTGTTACAGTGCTCTGTAAATAACTTTGTTGAAAAGTAATTCCATGGAAATGCTTATGCAAGGAAGTAAGTACCATTAATTCATGATTATTATTTGATGCCATTCAGTTCATTTTTAAGCATGTTTTCTCTTCATTTCCTCACCTCCACTTATCCCAACGACTACAATTATTCCAAATACTGTCATTATTTAAATCTATAAAAGTGTGAAAGTTTCCACAGGTCCACTGGCTTACAAATATTCAGAGATGAAAGTCCTTCCTTACGACAATTCACTTTCCATTTCAACAGATTCTGTAATGTTTTACAGATTTTCAATATGGGCTACTTCGAGCTGCAGTACGCAGGCATGGTACGGGAGTCACAAGAATATGGGCTTTATCGCTCTTCTGTTTTTGGGCTCGGAGTGACTCTTTGGAAGCAGCACTGAATATCGATTTACTTTCAGTACCATGTCGCCATGATGCTGAAAATGAAACGTAGTAGAAGTTGTGTACAAAACATTACGATCAAAATAATCCGGTCATAAAGAGTCATGACCCGACTTCTTTGAGGTAAAGAACTAACGCTCGGAATGAATACTTAATCAATTTTAAAGTGTACGCTCATCGGCTTTTGAGACTACAGAAACATTAAATTGACATTTTTAGTGCTTTTGCACTGTGAAAGGTGACCACTCCTACATTTTAACAATGATTATAACAGCCACGATCTTGTATCTATCACGTATAAAATTAGACGAACACTTTATTCATTGCAGGCATGAAAACCTATCACTGCATGACAGCTACTTAAGACCAAAGGAACTATTCAGAGTGACGACCCCAAGTGCCATTGCATGAATTAAAATGCTGCCGCTCTAAAATATCCACGCTGTACAACGAGACATACAGTTGTACAACTAGAATGAACGCCAAGTAGCTTGAACCAAGAAATAAGGTAGTAATAGTTGCTCTTGTGGTGTTCAAACCCACAGTTTAATAGAGGGCCCTTGCAGTTGACCCGAGATGAGAGTAGTGTCTGAATAATTGCAAATCTCGGTATGTCATCTACAGCAGTTCATAGTACCATGGTGGCTGATGATTTGTTTCGTCGAAATAGCATTCCAAATTTAGCACAACAGATGCACTTTGCAGAAACAAATTTCGTGTCACATGAGAATGGTACCGAGCTGTTGCTATTAAGAGCAAAAACTCGGGTTTCATCTCCGTCAGCATACGTCAACATTCTTACGTCCAAGCCGTTTTTTATCAGCCAATTCCACCCTCGCTGGTGATCACACTGCGGTACCGAAAGCTGTCACCGACCGTAAATTGATAATCCCGTTTGGATTATACCGCCTCTGCCACCTCCTAAGCGGCACTCACGAGTTTAAGCCAACATAATCTCGGTGCTGTCCCAAAGAGAAACTGCATCTACCACCAGAGAAAGACATGAGCTTCTTCTAAGCACAGAGAACGCTCGACTCTCAGAGCAGGTCTGTAAAGCATACAACTGTTTCGGAATTACAGCTAGTGGTAGCGTTAGTGCAAAATGGCAGGAAATGTGCAGGACATGAAGAAGAAACATGTCTTTGTGTGCCCTTTCGCTATCTAATATTCAACAGGAACATGCCCATGAAAGAAGAATCTCAAGGTGCCAGAATTTTACATTGTTACCACGAAATCATCTCCTGTGCCAACCTGTTCGTCTCAGTGTAACAGTTGCAACCTACATCATCAATTATCTGCTGGGTGTATTCCAATCTCTATCTTCCGCTACAGTTTTTGCCCTCTACAGCTCCCTCTAGTATCATGGAAGAAATTCCCTTATTTCTTGACAGATGTCCTATCACCCTGCCCTTCTCCTTGTCAGTGTTTTCCACATATTCCTCTCCGATTCGGTGCTGACCCGCCTCATTCCATATTTTATCAGTCTATCTAATTTTTAACACTCGCATGTAGCACCACATCTCAAATGCTTCGATTCTCTTATGTTCCGATTTTCACACAACACGTGTTTCACTACCATACAAGCTATGCTTCAGACGTACATTCTCAGAAATTTTTTCTCAAATTAATGGCTATAATTGATACTAGTAGACTTCTCTTGCCAGGAAAACCTTTTACCCAGGGCTAGTCTACTTTTGATGTTCTCCTTGCTCCGTCTGTGATTGGTTATTTTGCTGCCTAGGTAGCAGAATTCCGTAACTTCGTCTGCTTCCTGACCATCAGTCTTGACGTTAATTTTCTCTCTGTTCTCGTTTCTGCTACTTCTCATTACTTTCGTCTTCTTTCGATTTACTTATAATCCATATTCTGTACCGTTAGAGTGTTCATTCCATTCAGCATGTAATTCACTTTCACTCAGCGTAGCAATGTCATCAGTGAATCCTATCATTGATATCCTTTCACCGTGAATTTTCGTTCCACTCCTGAGCCTTTCTTTTATTTGCTTCACTGCTTCTTCGATATACCGATTGAACAGTAGGGGGGAAAGACTACATCCCTGTCTTACACACTTTTTAATCCTAGCACTTCGTTCTTAGCCGTCCACTCTCATTATTCTCTCTTGGCTCTTGTACATATTGTATACTACCCGTCTTTTGCTATAGCTTACGGCTATTTTTCTCGGAATTTCGAACATCTTGCACCATTTTACATTATAGAACGCTTTTCTAGGTCGACAGATCGTATGAACGTGTCTTGATTTTTCTTTAGCCTTGGTTTCATTATCAACAGCAACGTCAGAATTGCCTCTTCAGAATTGCCTCTCGGTTGCCTCTACCTTTCCTAAAGTTAATCTGTTCGTCAACTAGCACATTCTCAATTTTCTTTTCCTTTCTTCTGTATATTATCCTTGTTAGCAACTTGGGCGCATGAGCTGTTAAGCTGATTGTGCGATAATTCTTGCACTATTCAGCTCTTGCAGTCTTCGGAATTGTGTGGGTGATATTTTTACGAAATTCAGATGGTATACGCCAGACTCATACATCCTATGCACCAACGTGAAGAGTCGTCCTGTTGCCATTTCCCCCAATGATTTTAGAAATTCTAATGCAATGATATCTACCCCTTCTGCCTTATTTGATCGTAAGTTGTCCAAAGCTCTCTTTCTAACACTGGAGCTGCTATCTCTTCTAAATCGACTTCTGTTTCTTCTACTGCATCAGAAAATTCTTCAATGTACTCTTTCCGCCTATCCGCCCCCTCCTTTGTATTTAACAGCGGAATTCCCGTTGCACTCTTTATGCTACCACCTTTGCTTTTAGGGTCACCGAAGGTTACTCTGATTTTCCTATCTACTGAGTCAGTCCTTCCGACAGTAATTCCTTTTTCGATTACTTCACATTTTTCAAGTAGCCATTTCGTCTCAGTTTCCCTGCACTTCCCATTTATTTCATTCCTCAGCGATTTGTATTTCTATATTCCTGAATTTCCCTGTATATTTTTGTACTTCCTCCTTTCTTCGAGCAACTGAAGTATTTCTTCTGTTACTCATGATTTCTTCGCAGTTACCTTCTTTGAACATATGTTTTCTTTCCAACATCTGTGTTGGCCCTTTTTAGGACGTCCATTCATCTTCAACCGTACCACCTACTGAGCTATTCCTTCTTGCTTTATCTATGGCCTTAGAGAACTTCAAGCATGTGTCGTCATTCCCCAGTACTTCCGTATCCCACTTCTTTGAATACTGATTCATCCTTACTGATCTCTTGAACTACAGCCCACTTTTCATCACTTCTATGTTGTGATTTAAGTCTAAGCCTGCTCCTGGGTACGCCTTACAATCCAGTATTTGATTTCGGAATCTCTGTCTGACCATGGTGTAATCTAGCTGAAATCTTGCCGTCTCACCTGGTCTTTTCCAAGTATTGTGATTATTGAACAGAGTATTCGCTATTACTAGCTGAAATTTATTACAGAACTCAATTAGTCTCTCCCTTCTCTCATTCCTTGTCCCAAGTTCATATTCTCCTGTAACCTCTTCTTCTACTTCTTCCCCTACTACCGCACTCCTGTCCCTCATGACTATTAGATTTTAATCTGCCTTTATGCACGTATTACCCTCTCAGATTCCTCATATACTTTCTCTATCTCTTCAGCTTCAGCTCGCGATGCATACATGTTTACTTGAAGTATCTTTGTCGGTCTTGGTTTGCTGTCGATTCTGATAAGAACAACCCTGTCGCTGAACTGTTCACAGTAATACACTCAGTGTCCTACCTCTCCATTCATAACGAGTGGTACCCGTGTTAAACCATTGTCTGCTGCTGTTGATATTACCCTATACTCATCTGACCATAAATCCTTGTGTTCTTTCCATTTCACTTCACTAACCTCATGTATATCTAGATTAAGCCTTTGCATTTCCCTTTTCAGATTTTCTATTTTACCTACCACATTCAAGCTTCTGACATTCCACGTCCCGACTCTATCAAATTATGCTTTTGTCGATTTTTTTCGTGGGCACCTCCTCCTTGGCAGTCCCCTCTTGGACATCCGAATGGAGAACTATTTCGGAATCTTTTGCCAGTGGCGAGATCATCATGACACTTTTTCAGTTACAGACCGCAGCCCTATGGATACACGTTATGTGTCACTAATGCAGTAATTTCTATTGCCTTTTGCATCCTCACGCCGTTGATCATTGCTCATTCTTGCGCCGTTAGGGGTAGTTTCACACCCGAAGGACAAGAGAGTGCCCTAAACCTCTGTCCGCTCAGCGCCATCTTTGACAAGGCCGTTGCAGAATGGTGTTGACCTCTTATGCCGGAAGTCATCGGCAGCCAGTGCTGATTACTAAGCGGGTTTCGAAACCCGGGACCAAAGCCGTTTTGATTACTAATCAAAGAAGCCATCCCCACACCTCGGGTACACAATGTTTAATGGAGCAGTGCATTTGCATACCTGGTGATTGTACTCAGGTGGTACATCTGGAAAGATTACCGACGTTATTATAGTCACACTATGGGAATTAACGGACGCTGGGAATGGTTGTTCCAACTATAGCATGGGTCATTCCATATTGGAAATCGTTAGGGGATTCAGTATTCCTGAATCCACAATGTCACCTTTTACAACTGACAATGCAGTGGCCGACGGCCTTCACGTAATGATCAAGAGTAGCGGCGTTAGCGGAGATCCGTCAGTGCTGACAGACAAGCAACACTGTCTGACATAACCATTGAAGTCAATGTGGGACGAGCGACGAACGTATCCATTAGGAGAGTGCAGCGAAATTTGGCGTTATTGGCTATGGCAGCAGACGACTCAGGCGAATACATTTGTTAACAGAACGACGTCGCCAGCGGCTCCTCTCCTGGGCTCGTGACCATGTCGGTTGGACCGTAGACGCCTGGAAAACATGGCCTGGTCGGATGAATACCGATTTCAGTTGGTAAGAGCTGATGGCAGGGTTCGAGTGTGGCGCAGGCTCCACGACGCCATGGACGCAGGTTCTCAACAACACAGTGTGCAAGCAGATTTGAAAGGAGTAGTGACGGGAGTAAACTTGAGATGGTAGGCCGTGAGAGGATAGCTCAGTAGATAGAGCAGATGCCTGCTAAAGCAGTAGGTCCCTGGCAGGAGTCGCGGTACGATTAACAGTTTTATTGTGAGAGGAAGTTCATCTAAACACTAAAACTACCTTACACGCTAAGGATCTGCACTGCCAGTCGACACAGTTGTCAACTAACAATTTGGAGAGACTCGTGTGCACCAACTGTATCTGAGTCATATAACATCAGAACATTTTATCTTTTTAACTGTTTGTGCATCGTTCACGGAAACTGGGGATAGCTCCAGATTTGCCTAAATGAAAGAGGAAATCCTCATGAAACAACACTCAGGCTAGCCGGTGTACCAGACCATCGACCGGCAATACTCAGCGCGGATTCAATAAGGGTTTGGGTCATCTTTCTAGCTTGTAACCTAGCACGCTACGCTTTAAGCTACAAGAGCAGTTAATTAGGTCTCTTGCTTTTCTTTTTAACAAATGAGTTGTTCGTTTTGTGGTTTAAATGTTTGTTGTCATTTCAATATACACTACTAGCCATTAAAATTGCTACACCACAAAGATGACGTGCTACAGACGCGAAATTTAACCGACAGGAAGAACGTGCTGTGATATGCAAATGATTAGCTTTTCTGAGCATTCACACAAGGTTAGCACCGGTGGCGACACCTACAACGTGCTGACATGAGGAAAGTTTCCAACCAATATCTCATACACAAACAGCAGTTGACCGGCTTTGCCTGGTGAAACGTTGTTGTGATGTTTCGTGTACGGAGGAGAAATGCGTACCATCACGTTTCCGACTTCGATAAAGGTCGCATTGTAGCCTATCGCGATTGCGGTTTGTCGTATCGCCACATTGCTGATCGCGGTGGTTGAGATCCTTTTACTGTTAGCAGAATACGGAATTCGTGGGTTCGGGAGGGTAATACGGAACGCCGTGCTCGATCCCAACGGCATCCTATCACTAGCAGTCGAGGTGACAGGCATCTTATCCGCATGGCTGGAAGGGATCGTGCAGACACGTCTCGATCCCTGAGTCAACATTTGGGGATGTATGCAAGACAACAACTATCTGCACGAACAGTTCAAATGGTTCTAATGGCTCTGAGCAGTATGGGACTTAACATCTATGGTCATCAGTCCCCTAGAACTTAGAACTACTTAAACCTAACTAACCTAAGGACAACACACAACACCCAGCCATAACGAGGCAGAGAAAATCCCTGATCCCGCCGGAATCGAACCCGGGAACACGGGCGCGGGAAGCGAGAACGCTACCGCACGACCACGAGATGCAGCCGCGAACAGTTCGACGACGTTTGCAGCAGCATGGACTATCAGCTTTGAGACCATGGCTGCCGTTACCCTTGGCGCTGCATCACTGACTGAACGACGAACCTGGGTGCACGTATGGCAAAACGTCATTTTATAGGATGAATCGAGGTTCTGTTTACCGCTTCATAATGGTCGCATCCCTGTTTGGCGACATCGCGGTGAACGCACATTGTAAGCGTGTATTCCTCACCACCATACTGGCGTATCACCCGGCGTGATGGTATGGGATACCATTGGTTACACGTCTCGGTCACCTCTTGTTCGCATTGACGGCACTTTGAACAGTGAACGTTACATTTCAGATGTGTTACAGCGCGTAGCTCTACCCTTCATTCGATCCTTGGGAAACCCTACATTTCAGGAGGATAATCCACGACCGTATGTTGCTGGTCCTGTACGGGCCTTTCTGGATACAGTAAATGTTCGGCTGCTGCCTTGGCCAGCACATTCTCCAGATCTCTCACCAATTAAAAACGTCTGCTCAATGGTGGCTGAGTAACTGGCTCGTCACAATACGCCAGTCACTATTCTTGATGAACTGTGGTATCGTGTTGATGCTGCATGGGCAGCTGTACCTGTACACGCCATCCAAGCTCTGTTTGCCACAATGCCCAGGCGTATCAAGGCCATTATTACGGGCAGAGGCGGTTGGATACTGATTTCTCAGGATCTATGCACCCAAATTGCGTGAAAATGTAATCATATATCAGTTCTAGTATAATATATGTGTCCAATGAATACCCGTTTATCATCCGCATTTCATCTTGGTGTAGCAATTTTAGTGGTTAGTAGTTTAATTCAATTTCGAAAGGTCATCACACCCCAAATGAAACTAATTCGTCCACCGTGTTGAAACCAGTGAGCGAGAAATTCTGGTAACTGCATCTTCGAGCAGGCAGCTTATTTCGGAGGGGGGTGGGGGATGGGTTGGGAGGTGGGGAGGGGGAGGTGTTTAGCCGCGCTCGAGTAGCTCTGCCAAGAAAAATGCTGTCCCAACTCAGAGACACTGTATAAAATAAGTCGGGCGTGTTTACGCGGGATGATATATCCTTCCGCGCGCGTGTGCGCTCCCGCGAGGCTGCCTGAATGTTTGGCTGCATTTCGCACGCGGCCATCACGGCGCCTACGCTTTCGCAGGGACTCCGCTGGCAACCGGCTCGCCAGCGCGGCGGACGCAGCTAATATAGGGCGGTCGCTGCGAGCCGACACAGCCGGCCAGGTGTTGCCAAGGTACCGGCAGCGCGTGTCGCGCATGCATTATTCAGCCGCAGAGCCAATCGGAAGCAGTGCGCTCGGTACGGCGTGTGCAGCGGAAGACGCAGGCGGGCTGCCACACCGTTCGCATTACGCTGCAGCAGAGGCGCCGCAAAAATGCGAAAAGCTGGTTCCGTCGGCTCTTTTCCCTGGCTCTACGTCACGCCCTGACGCGTTGCATCGGTGGTGGCGCTGTAACGGAAAAGAAGGGGGGAAAAAGCATCAGGGGCAGTATTGGATTCTGGCGCTGAGGGACTCACGGCTTAGTCTCACCTGGCCTTTTCTGGGTAGCTGGAGCAAACACGCCAGTGGCGTCTACATCTACATCTGTATATACACTATGAAAAACACTGCGAAGTGTATGGCAGAGGGTACTGTTCCTTTCCATTCCCGTATTCATCACTGGAAGAATGTTTGAATGTCTCTGTAAGTGCTATAATTATTCTAATCTGTCATCACGATCCCTATGTGAACGATATGTAGGGGGTTGTAACATATTGGGTTGTAACATATTCCTAGAGCCATCATTTGAAGCTGGTTCTGAACACCCTGTTAGGAGACTTTTTCTGGGACGGTTTACATCTATCTCCAAAAGTCTCCCAGTTCAGTTCCTTCAACATCTCTGTGATACTCTGCCAAGGGTCGAACGAACATGTGACCTTTTGTACTGACCTTCTCACTATACGTGCAACATCTCCTGTAAGTCCTATTTGGCATGGGTCCCACACACTTGAGCAATAGTCTAGAATGGGTCGCAAGAGCGTTTTCAAAGCAATCACCTTTGCAGACTAATTTCACTTCCCGAGAATTAAAGGAAGTCTCCCACCTGGCTTACCCACGAGTGAGCCTCTGAGATTATTCCATTTCATATCCTTACACAGTGTTATACACAGGTATTTGTATGAGTTGGTCGATTCCTGTTGTGACTCGTCGATATTTTAGTCACAGGATAACAATTTTATTCGTTTTGCAAAATACATAACATTACTTTGCTGATCATTAATAGCAAGTTGCCAAGCACTTCGTTATAGATAACTGCATCATCTGCAAAATGTCTGAGACTACAATCAATATTATCTGCTAGCTCATTAATATACAACATACGCTGATGATACAGCACTCACTGCCCAAGGTGAGACCTTTGAGGAAGTAGAGGTGAAACTGACAACAGCTCTTGAAACTGTGGCCAAGTATTACGATGAAAACCAACTGAAACAGAACCCTGGAAAGACCCAAGTCTGTGCATTCCATTTTAGAAATAGGGAAATCAAAAGGAAGCTGAACATCACTTGGAGAGGAGAACTACTACTCCACTGCGAAACTCCTAAATACCTTGGGGTGAAGATGGCCCGTCCCCTCACATTCAGAGCCCACTGTGAAGAAACGAGCCTCAAAGTCAAAGCGCGAAACAACATTATCCGCAAACTTACAGGAACCACCTGGTGTGCCCAGCCAAAAGTGCTCAGAACATCTGCCTTGGCACTATGTTCCTCCGGCGCAAAATACGCAGCACCCGTCTAGCAAAACTCTGTACATGCTAAACATGTAGATATAGCCCTGAACGAGACAGGATGCATTGTTACAGGCTGCTTACGACCTACTCCTGTCAATAAGCTGTACCAAATTATGGGTATAGTACCGTCACGCAATCGAAGGCAAGCTGCAACAGAACTGGAGAAGAAAAAAACAAGAAATCGACCCTAGACTTCCTTTGTTCGGACATGACCCTCAACAGCCAAGACTGAGGTCGAGAAAAAACTTCCTGCAGAAAACTATGGTAATTCATTCGTCTCCCAGAACTCGCAGAGAGGCTCTTTGGCGAGACCCCCTAGCTGAAGACAATCACATACCGGTAAAGGAGGAAATAGCCGAAGGTTCACACCTCTCATAGCTGAACTGGAAGACTTTGAACAGACTGCGAGTTGGGGTGTCAAGGTGCAAAGCCAACCTCAGGAAGCGGGGCTTCAGAAATGAGCTGGAAACTTGTCAGTGTGGTGACATACAGAACGAACAACATCTGTCTGCAGGAACCTACCGGCTACATCCACTATCTGAGATCTTGTTGCAGCCAGAGAATCTGCTATGACAACTGTCGAATACTGGACCCGTCAAAAAAAAAATATTTATATAATCATCCTTCTGCTTGTTTATCTGCTGCTAGTTTCTATATATTATTGAATCTGTGTCATAAATACTATGGTACATATTTAATTTAGCAAATTTGTTATGTGAATCAATATTTATTAGTTTTTGCAATTATTTTATGTCCTGGACTCGAAAAATAAATACATAAATGCAGAACATAGGCAGCAAGTGTCCCAAAATATTTCCCTGAGGCACACCCTAAGTTACTTCTACGTCTAGCGATGACTCTCCTTCCAAGACAATGTGCTGTGTCCTCCCTATCGAAAAGTTCTCAATGCAGTCACAAATTTCACTTCATACCCATATGATCTTACTTTTGACAGTAAACTTGGGTATGGTACTGAGTCAAATGCTTTTCGGAAATCGAGAAATACTGCATCTTCCTGACTGCCTTGATCCAAAGCTTTCAATATGTCATATGAGAAAAGTGTGAGTTGGGTTTCAAATGACCGGTGTTTCTGGAATCGATGCTGGTTGGCATTCTGTTCGAGATACCTCATTATATTTGAGCCCAGAATTTTCTATAAGATTCTACAACAAATCTTTGAGAAGGATATTGGGCGGTAGTTTTGTGGATCACTTCTGCTACCATTCTTGGAGGCAGGTAACCTGAGCTTTCCTCCAATCTACATCTACATCTACATCTACATGACTACTCTGCAATTCACATTTAAGTGCTTGGCAGAGGGTTCATCGAACCACAATCATACTATCTCTCTACTATTCCACTCCCGAACAGCGAGCGGGAAAAACGAACACCTAAACCTTTCTGTTCGAGCTCTGATTTCTCTTATTTTATTTTGATGATCATTCCTACCTATGTAGGTTGGGCTCAACAAAATATTTTCGCATTCGGAAGAGAAAGTTGGTGACTGAAATTTCGTAAAAAGGTCTCGCCGCGACGAAAAACGTCTATGCTGTAATGACTTCCATCCCAACTCGTGTATCATATCTGCCACACTCTCTCCCCTATAACGCGATAATACAAAACGAGCTGCCCTTTTTTGCACCCTTTCGATGTCCTCCGTCAATCCCACCTGGTAAGGATCCCACACCGCGCAGCAATATTCTAACAGAGGACGAACGAGTGTAGTGTAAGCTGTCTCTTTAGTGGACTTGTTGCATCTTCTAAGTGTCCTGCCAATGAAAAGCAACCTTTGGCTCGCCTTCCCGACAATATTATCTATGCGGTCCTTCCAACTGAAGTTGTTCGTAATTTTAACACCCAGGTACTTAGTTGAATTGACAGCCTTGAGAATTGTACTATTTATCGAGTAATCGAATTCCAACGGATTTCTTTTGGAACTCATGTGGATCATCTCACACTTTCCGTTATTTAGCGTCAACTGCCACCTGACACACCATACAGCAATCTTTTCTAAATCGCTTTGCAGCTGATACTGGTCTTCGGATGATCTTACTAGACGGTAAATTACAGCATCATCTGCGAGCAGTGTAAGAGAACTTCTCAGATTGTCACCCAGGTCATTTATATAGATCAGGAACAGTAGAGGTCCCAGGACGCTTCCCTGGGGAACACCTGATATCACTTCAGTTTTACTCGATGATTTGCCGTCTGTTACTACGAACTG
Organism: Schistocerca gregaria; assembly: GCF_023897955.1. NCBI lineage: Eukaryota > Metazoa > Arthropoda > Insecta > Orthoptera > Acrididae > Schistocerca > Schistocerca gregaria. The sequence continues at coordinate 1,023,093,113 of NC_064920.1, forward strand.
CGACCTTCCTGACAGGAAATCACGAATCCAGTCGCACAACTGAGACGATACCCCATAGCTCCGCAGCTTGATTAGAAGTCGCTTGTGAGGAACGGTGTCAAAAGCTTTCCGGAAATCTAGAAATACGGAATCAACTTGAGATCCCCTGTCGATAGCGGCCATTACTTCGTGCGAATAAAGAGCTAGCTGCGTTGCACAAGAGCGATGTTTTCTGAAGCCATGCTGATTACGTGTCAATAGATCGTTCCCTTCGAGGTAATTCATAATGTTTGAATACAGTATATGCTCCAAAACCCTACTGCAAACCGACGTCAATGATATAGGTCTGTAGTTAAATGGATTACTCCTACTACCCTTCTTGAACACTGGTGCGACCTGCACAATTTTCCAATCTGTAGGTACAGATCTATCGGTGAGCGAGCGGTTGTATATGAGTGCTAAGTAGGGAGCTATAGTATCAGCGTAATCTGAAAGGAACCTACTCGGTATACAATCTGGTCCTGAAGACTTGCCGGTATCAAGCGATTTGAGTTGCTTCGCAACCCCTAAGGTATCTACTTCTAAGAAACTCATGCTAGCAGATGTTCGTGTTTCAAATTCTGGAATATTCCATTCGTCTTCCCTGGTGAAGGAATTTCGGAAAACTGCGTTCAATAACTCCGCTTTAGCGGCACAGTCGTCGATAACAGTACCATCGGCACTGCGCAGCGAAGGTATTGACTGTGTCTTGCCGCTTGTGTACTTTACATACGACCAGAATTTTTTCGGATTTTCTACCAAATTTCGAGACAATGTTTCGTTGTGGAACCTATTAAAGGCATCTCGAATTGAAGTACGTGCCAAATTTCGCGCTTCTGTAAATTTTAGCCCATCTTCGGGATTTCGCGTTCTTCTGAACTTCGCATGCTTTTTCCGTTGCCTCTGCAACAGCGTTCGGACCTTTTTTGTGTACCACGGGGGATCCGTTCCATCTCTTATCAATTTATGAGGTATGAATATCTCAATTGCTGTTGCTACTATATCTTTGAATTTGAGCCACATCTCGTCTACATTCGCGTAGTCAGTTCGGAAGGAATGGAAATTGTCTTTTAGGAAGGCTTCTAGTGGCACTTTATCCGCTTTTTTAAATAAAATTATTTTGCGTTTGTTTCTGATGGATTTGGAAGAAATGGTATTGAGCCTAGCTACAATGACCTTGTGATCACTAATCCCTGTATCAGTCATGATGCTCTCTATCAGCTCTGGATTGTTTGTGGCCAAGAGGTCAAGTGTGTTTTCGCAACCATTTACAATTCGCGTGAGTTCGTGGACTAACTGCTCGAAATAATTTTCGGAGAATGCATTTAGGACAATCTCGGAAGACGTTTTCTGCCTACCACCGGTTCTTTGTTCGAGGCATCTACCATAGATGTAGATAGAAGAAGGGCTAACTCAGCCTAAAATTAAATATAGAATCTGATAGGAATTCCATGGGGTCCTGGAGCTTTGTTCAGTTTTAATGATTTCAGCTGTTTCTCAACACTAATAACACTAATGCTTATTTTACTCATCTTTTCAGTTGCGTGATAATTAAATTGCGACAATTTGCCTATGTTTTACTATGTAAAGGAACGTTTGAAAATTGAATAAGTCATTTCATTTTCTGTGTTTCTACCCTCAATTTCAGTCCCTGTCTCTTTCGCTAGGAGCTGGACACTAACTTCGTTGCCACTAACAGCGTTTACATACGACCCGAATTTCTTAGGCTTCTGCGAAAGATCATTTGAGAATGTCCTGCTATGGTAATGATCGAAGGCTTCAAGCGTTGCTCTCTTGACAGCGAAACGCGTTTCATGCAGCTTCTCTTTATCTACAACCCTAGGATTTTTTAAACCTATTATGCAGTTAGTCTCTGTTTTTTTAAAGTTGCTTTACGGTGACTCTGTACTGTCTAGGGTCCCTCCATTATGAACTGTTCTACTGGGTACATGTCTATCCAGAACATAGTCAACTATCTTTTTAAACCAGAGACATAGCCCCTCTACAAGCACCTGTATCCAGAACGTGGTCAACAATCCTTTTAAACGTGAAACATAGTCCCTCTACAAGCACCTGTCCTGTGCTGAAAGTTCGAAGTTCTTCATTGAGATATGACTCTACAGGCCATTAGAAACGAGCATCGTGTTAGATAATGGTTGTACAGGAAGATAGACTTGATCTTGCTTACGGAAGTGTCTCATGTTTTGTTTCGTCACATTACACAAACCACGCGCGTCACATAGCTCATCAATACACAGAACTATACCAAGATCGACGATAAATCGATGGTCTAAAACACAGAAGTGAGCAAGTTATAACTTCCACTATCGTGAGAGATGTCAGTACCGATGAACAAACCAAGAAACCTCTCAAACAACAGAGTTTTCAGTGAAATTCCTGGTACATGAAACCGACATAGCAGAGTATTCGTGAATCGGCGTAAGAGAGGATTTACAGGTAAGATAATACATTCCATTTCACTTCTTTTCTTTGTTGATCATTGTATTCCTGCCATAAGGCAGTCGTATTTCTCCGCTTTAGCCAAATGATGTAAAAATATAGACATATTCTGTTTTTACAATTCAGTTAAATTTTAAATTAATAGGATTAAAGTACAGCAAAAATTTGGAAGTGGCCCGCTTGCTATATGTTTTACTTAGAGCCCTTGCCTGCAGTATGGTGCAAGCTACAATGTAACCTAATTAATACACCAAAGCAATTAAAGATTATTGTTAAAATTTCCAGTAAAACAGGGATGAATTCATATTAATATTTATTGTAATTGACTAGCAATACATCGGTTCTAAAATCCGACTTACTTGAAGAGCAGTCCGAACTTCATCCACAGACATTTAGAAACTAGAGTCGTTAATTAGCAACAACTTGAGAAAGTTAACAATATTGTTATATGGAACCGAACAGCCTTCACATATGTGGATAGGAGAAACAATATTACTAGGGACTGTCGCATTACATATTTATTTTATGTGTTCATGGAGAAATGACTAAGTATATCGCACAACCATAGGAAAACATGCACAAGAGTTTCTAATATCCTCTACACGAAACATTTGATAGTCCTAAGCTAGCCCCCCCCCCCCCCTCCTGTTTGTATGCATGCCCTACTATAACCACCTACTGTCACATGTCCGGGTGGTCAATGGAAACACTAACAGTTAATTAAAAGCTTGATATATGTGACAGAACTGATACATCTGCAGAATATTAAAACACTTTTTCCACATATAGAGCACGGAAGAAAGGCAGCATATGGCTGTCTATGAACAGAAAGCACACCCAAGACAGCGTAATACCATGTGTCGAAGTCTACAAAGAAAGCACTGCATGAAACGGATTAATTCAACTGGCGATATATTAGAAAAATACTGAAACATATTTTTGATACATATTTAGCGGAGAAGAAACATTGTGCAAAGGTACTTAGGAAAGCAAGGTGCTGAAAGTTTGCCAGTGGCTACGAGTCAAATTCGACGAGGAAATGTTGGACTAAATGCAATTAGGCACAAAATTTAACCAGAGCTACTGTTGTCGGTGCTGATTTGCTGTCAATTCTAATAAGAACAGCCCTGTCACTGAAAAGTTCACAGTAACAAACTTCTTTTCCTTCCTTCCTATTCATAACGAATCCTACTCCCGTTACAACATTTTCTGCTGCCAATGGTATTACCCTATGCCGTCTGACCAGAAATCCCTGTTTTCCTTCCATTTCCTTCACTGACGCCCACTGTACCTAGAATGAGCCTTAACTTTTCTCTTTTAAAATTTTCTAGCTTCCCTACCATTTTCAAACTTATGACATTCCACCATACATGTCAGATGGTAACAGCGAATACTCTGTTCACGAATCACAAGACGACGACGCATACTTCGAAACGACTGGGGGATACAGGAAGATTTGGATATATTACGTCGTGGTCAGGCAGAATTTTCGAAATCAGATACTGAATTGTAAGGTGTACTCAGGAGCAAACATGAACGCGGATAACAATGTAGTAGTGATGAAAAGTTTAAGAAGTAATCACTTTGTGTGATATCTGTATATTTCACATGTTCTCTACTTTTTCTTTTTTAGATACATTGAAACGAAATAAGGCTATTGCATGTTATCTATCCAGCACGAAGTTTGAGAATGTATCAGTGATAAATTTTCGTGATAGTGGTATTCTTTGTACACATCTTTCTCGCTGTTAGGGAGAGCTAAGGAATATCAGGTCTTTCTGTACTTTAGATACTTTCATTGACTATATCTGTATTCTACTGTGATCAGGTCAATGGAAAAAATTAGCTCTTCCAGAATTATAGATTCCGTCAGAGGCTACGAACATTTTCTCATACTAAATTACCAGTAATGTTAGCTTTTTTACTATCGTATGCCTTCCATTACTATTTTACCTAATAACCTTGTCGTTATTCAGATGAACTGCTGGTGTTGCATTTACAAAGGTAAGTTTCTCGTAAACGGCTTTGGTTCTGGTTTCAAAACTTCGATGATGCTTTGTTAGGGTAATGCTGGAAGGATTTCTAAAGCTAATGATAAAAGATTTTCTGTTCTAGAAATTCTGTTATAATGCATAACTGCTTTATGTTTTCACAGACATGAAACTGCATGTCTCTTATACTTGAATTGCAGTTGAGCCATGGGGTACGGCGCAGCTGAACATATAATCGGTTCAAACTGCAGACATTAAGGATCTAGGGATATTCACAGTAGCTTCTCTCTATATATACTCTCTCATGAAATTTTTTATTAACAACCAAACCCAATTCAAAAGTAATAGCAGTGTGCATAACTACAATACTAGGAGAAAGGATGGTCTTCACTATTCAAGATTAAATCTAACTTTGCCACAGAAAGGAGTGAATTATACTGCCACTAAAGTCTTTGGTCACTTTTCCAAATAGTATCAAAAGTCTAACAGAAAGTTGTTATATTAACTTAATTATTTTGTTAAATTAACTTAATTATGTCATGTATTGGAAAATTTGACTCGTTCCACATCATTACGAAATATCGTATTCATGATCGATGGAACTAGTATTAATCTAATCTAATCTAATCAACGAGTGTTACGCAGCCATTTAGGTTACTATTATCGGTTTCTTCGTCACACCGTGTGTTGAGCTTCATATAGTTTCTGACCTTAGCCAAGGTAGAAACAAATATTAATAACACCTAGGGTATGTACAGTCCTCTTGGTATGGTATGCCAGTATCTTTTCCCGCCTTCAATTTCCATTTATGAATGATGTGTAGGAAGAAAAATCGTCTGCACTATTTTGAATACCAAATTTCTCAAATTTTGCGTACAGCACCATTACGCTCCGCTATAATTGAGTAATCGTGGCGTCTTAAATCACTCTTAGAAGCTTAACGGTTTTGACTGATTATTGATCGTTTGGTCAAGTTATATCATCTCTGCAGATGACTAACTACATTATATGGAACTAAGTTCAAGTTTCTATGAGTTCTAGGATTTATTTTCTACACCCATATTCCACAAGCCACTTTACGTTTGGCACCATCTGATCTCCCCATGCCTCTTCTGTTTTCGAATGGGGCGTGGGAATAGTAATCGTCGGTTTGTCAGTAAACCTCTGTGTTAGCTATAATTTCTCAGATGTTTCTCGTTGTATAGTCATTTCGCTAGAAATTTGACGAACGAAGTAGTGTATTGCTCGATGCTTTCCGGAACATTCTCTGTCGGATTATCAATAGCAAACTGTGATGCACAAAGCCCCCTTGCAACTGCTGCCACTGGAGTTCGTGGGGTATCTTCGCAACGATCTCGCGCCGACTAAACGATCCGCGAAGGACCGCGCTGCTCTTCATTGGGTCTTATCCATCTCTTCTATCATTCCATCCTGGTGAACGACCCGGACTGATGAACAATATTCAGGGATGTGTCAAAAAAGTGTTAAGTCACTTCTTTGGTGACTGAATTGTGTTACCGTAAGATTCTGCCACTGAATCTCCATCACCTGCCTGCTGCTCTCCAACAATTTTTTCTGCGTGGCCATTCCACTTTGGGGTGCTAAGGATTGTTACTCTACACCATTTTACGATAGTTACTGTGTGCAGTGATTTGTTGTCGATAGTTTAATAGCAGGGTAGTGGATTTCTTTGCCTTTTCTCTGCACAGTATGTAACATTTTTTCTCTCTGGTCAACAGCCATTCCCTGCCCCGGCAATCGATATTCTGCAGGATTTTGTTATAGTTTCTCGTATTTTGTTCGCCAAACAACAATGAAGAACTGTATCAGATGTCTTCCTGAGGTCAGGAATGAGTGCCGACGACTACGGCGCTCTAGATCTCAAGCACAAACATAATGATATGAGTTTCTCAAGGTCTGTGATTTTTGGAGTACATGCTGAATTTATGCTCAGTGGATTAAATAACTTTATTTTTCTAGTTTCACTTCTCTGTTCAGATGAAATGATCTTTATTACACAACCGGTCTGAGTTGGAAGTTGGGCATCATGGTTCAAATCGCTCTGAGCACTATCGAACTTAACTGCTGAGGTCATCAGTCCCCTAGAACTTAGAACTACTTAAACCTAACCTAAGGACGAAACAGACATCCATGCCCGAGGCAGGATTCGAACCTGCGACCGTAGCGGTCTCTCGGTTCCAGAGTGTAGTGCCTAGAACCGCTCAGCCACCCCGGCTGACAAAGGCCATAATCATTTAACCTGTATTACAAAGTAAAATACGCAAAAAGCGTGTATGTAAAATAGGTAACATAAACTTTATAAATCAAATTCCGAGATTTTGAGGCATTACAAAAAAATCAGATATGCTTACGTGAGCTCCACAGGCTGTCATAAAGACGTTGTATCCAGGGACCGAAACGTCAGTAGTTTTATATGTATTGACAATGCGGTCACAAGCTCAGGAAAATTTTATTGAATGTGACAATGGCCGTGGAAGCCTACGTTTATAAGGGATCCATCACTAGGCCACATCATGAAGAACTAAGAAATCGTCCATCCAGTAAGTAAAGGAAGTGTGTTCGTATGATGGTTAGGAAAGGGTGGGGGGGGGGGGGACTGGTGTAAGTATGGTAGAGGGAGATCGAGCCTTGAATACAAGAAGCATGCTCACACGTACGAAGAGAGAACCGATAGAGGTACTAAAGATACCCTCCGCCACACACCGTCAGGTGGCTTGTGGAGTATGGATGTAGATGTAGATGTAGATGTATATAGGTTGCAGTAGTAATGCAGAGATAAAAAGGCTTGCAAGGAATAGACTACCGTAGAGAGCTCCGTTGAACGTCTTTAAACTGAAGAAAACAACAACAATCTCGAAAGGCAGGGAAACGGATTTAGCGGAATGTGTTTCATGCTGATTAAACACTGAAAATCGAACATTCCTTATTACAAAAGCTCATTAATTTTCAGTATCCCGACACTCTTTTTTTTTATACGTTGGATGAACAGTCAACACCGTACTCTTCCGTTTCACTTATTTTGTTCCAAGTAAATGTTAATCTCTTGCTTTATTTAAGAACCGACAATCATTATTTAAACAGTTTCGTCTTACACTGAAATGCTTTTGTTTTGTTTCCTAACATTCCCGTACAAGAGCTTAAGCAAGGGCAATAATCAAAATAAAATTTAAACAAGAAAATTAAAACAATTTCCTAAAATAACTTCCATTGAACAAAGTTGCATTTCAATATTTTCTAAAATAACTTCAATTGAACAAAGTTGCATTTCAATCCCTTAAGCTCAAGTTAAAAGAAAAAGTCATATAATATCAGAAGCAAACTCAACTCAGTGTGCAGAGCGCACTTAACCACTTTCGACTATTAAGAATAAGTTCACATAACTAATAGTTACTCACCACAGCTTTAGCCCGTCGTCTAATTTAATGAAGATGGTTATTTTACAATAATCTATGAACTAACAATTCCAGAGGACACTTGCCATTAAGTCTCCACTAGTTACATCAGTCTACCAAAATTTGTTTGATAGCAAATACTTTAACTAAAGCTCACGCAGAAAATGATCAGCTTAAGTTCTCACGCGATCCTTTACAACTAGTTAAAGAAACGAAATGCAATTTATAAACTGCAGTTTACCAAGAACAGTTACCAAAGTATTACCCTGAGAGCTCTCCACTATTCCCGGTAGTCAGTACACTGTGCCAATATACACAGTCCTCAAACAAGGAAAATTCCAGTGTACTACGTAGCCGTACACAGCGAGATCTTACAATAACAGAAAAGACAACCTTTTATCAAAGTACCGTGTACAGACTAACCTTACTTAAAATTACTTGACGTTTACCCACCCCTGGACGGTGGTGCCTCTTTAGTACTCGTACCACACTTCACAGGCGTGACTACCAGAGCAACAGGCCCTTCTCGACCAATACAACAGCTTACAGTTCGTGCCTTATTTCCAACAAACCAAATCAACTTATTCGTTACCGGCGCAGTCCATATTTCTTCCCCTCTCAGAATGTCAGCTTCACAATACAGTTATACGAGGTTCTAGAAAAAAATCACATCATCGTTTGAAACCGAAACCAATCCCCTCGTTTTCAATGACCAAAAGTTTAAAATCATTCTACACAAGATGACTACCATGGCGTGTCGTGTTCTTCCTCCGAACTAGCGAAAGAGTTCTGTACACGGGCCTTCCTTCACACACGCACGCTCTTCTGCTTCCAGCAGCCTTACCATAGCCCTCCACTTGCTAGCTGTTACCCTCGCATTTCTCTCTGCACGCGCAGAATCATTTGCCATTCTTTCCGGGAAGCGCTCTGCTCTCACGATGGCCTCGCACGCCTCTTCCATACCACCAAAGACATTCTATGGAGGTAAACCAGCAAATCGAACCCAGCGGAAACCATGAACCATCAAACGTGCTTCAAATCTAACACTATAGTTTTACACTGATTTGTTGTGTATATAAACGTGATAAATATGAACAGGAGATTATAGATAATTAACATATATAAATGCCAAATAGAGCACAGAGGAATAATACAAGGGCGACGTTCAATAAGTAATGCAGCACATTTTCTTTTTTTCTCCAGAAAGCAAGTTGACTTTATTCGAACTACCATCACCTCATATTGATCCCCACTCTTGTAGCTACAAAACATTGCTTTTCAACATAATCTCTGTTCAATGCGACGGCGTTACGTCCCTTAGTTGAAGGGCCAATATACCCGCATTATACTGTTATACTGGTCGACGTCGGAGCCAGGTCTTGCTGCACCAGTAACTTCCCCATCAACCACGGACTGCTTCCCGTGGAGTGCATCCTTCGTTACTCCTTGCGGTCTTCTGCTAAGTGGCAACGAACCCAGTAGATACACACCTTTGAGTACTCCAACTCGGGGGCGCGTGTATCAGAAGCACCAACAGAGGCGTCCAGTGCAGCAGCGAGATGTTTGACTGAGATCCGTCGATCACCTCGAGTGAGCGTGTCCGCACATTCCGGCATTTCGAGTGTCACAGCTCTCTGCTGCTGGCCGGCATGCGGGAAATCGGATAGGTTTAGCCGACCTTGTTCTGGTATGACGCCTCACCCAGTAACTCACCGTGCTTTTGTTGACAGTCAGGTCTCCGTAGACATTGCGAAAGAGCCTATGAATATCTGGGATGCTCTAGTTTTCGGCCAGAAGAGACTCAGTGACAGTTCTCTGCTTGAAAAGCACATCCATTATAGAAGTCATTATGAAGGCTATGTGTAGCGCCGTCACCTATCAGAACTTCTTGGAACTATCGTGGCTGAAGCAGGAGTATTCCAAAACGTCCCACAAAAAATTCCTCGTTGTTTTTAACCGCAACTGGCCGAGAGAAAAAAAGTGTTACATTACTTATTGAGAGTGCCTCGCACAATGTGGTCTGTTTATTATATTTCACCTTGTTTGTTTACCAGGTGTCTTTCCTGTACCTGAACTCGGCCGAGGGGGAGTTCCGAACTGTGGCGGCCACCATCCTGGAAACTCTGAAAGCTGCTGGAGTGCGGGTGCACTTCACGAGGACGTGGAGCGAGCCCTACCACCATGGCTACGCGCCCAACCACTTCACCAACATCGTCGCTGACACGTACCTCGACACCCGCAGTAAGTACCAATTCCTGACAAAAGATCTACAAATTGACACATAAATTGTGTCATCTAACTGATTCCAATATTCAAGCAGATACACCACAACAGTAATGGTGAGACGGTGGTATCCCTACTGTGTATTCACAGCTATCGGAGACAAATAAGTGATTCTCAAGTAATAGAGCACACTGAAGTTTAGTGGTCACTTGAATACTTCGTTTAATTATCGAGATGACAACAGGTCATCTTTCTTGCAAAAATCAAGTTTTGAGTTACTATGACAGATGTAAATGTATTGCGCTAATATTATGCCCATGAGCACATTTTAGATCATCATAAATAAGACTGTCGTGACACAGCTTGCAACTGTTATTATCGTCTGGGCTTTTAAAAATCGTGGATGGCAAGAACTGAAGATGGAAAAGTCGTACACAACCTTCAGCGCACTTCTGGAATTTTAATCGGTGATGGGGTTTGCTAGTTTCCGAAACGAGGAGGTGCTGTGTACCTATGTGAATCTGTAGGTCCCCTTATAACAGGTTGCATAAGCTAAGTCAGAAGTCGGAGAAAGGCTCGGTACACCTTTCTCTGAACACCTCCAAACAATCTACGCCATCTGAAAATTCGACTCCAATAATCCTATCTCCTCTACTTATCAGTCCTCATACGCTGCCGCGCCTTTACCAACTCATCCGAACAACTCTCCACTTACACTTCCTCCACATGCTGTCCCAACGAATCTTCAACCCTTAATGCTTTTGGAGGGTGAGCATTAGCAGCCGTCAAGTAATGTATAACATTCGTTTATGACTATCAGCTGCCTTTTTTTAAAAATCCAAATATCGATCAGTTACAGTCACAGACCAGCTTCACGGATTACGGTTACAACAGTTTCAGCCACAACGTCACATCTGTCATTACAGATGCTCTGTATATGTGACGTGGCCATTATTTACATGCATTTTACACGAAACTTCAACCATCTGACCCTCCCAGATCATTAATTTCACTCCGATATTTACCCTTCCTAGCCACTGTAGGTCCACCCCACCCAGTCCACATTATCAGGGCTTCCCCTCCCTGTCCTCCCCACATTTCCTTAGCCCCGCATTTCCTTATCCCTTTATTTTTTACCTGTCTGTCTCCCCCCCCCCCCCCTCTTTCCAGATACTATAAGTGTCACCAATTTCAGCTTTACTGCATGGTCTCTTCTGTCTCAACAGCCACTCCAATCCCATCGCTGCAGTGTGCGACTTCCCCATCCTTACACCACCACTTTCCTACCCTCTTTACTCCCCCACCTTTTCCCTTCAACAACTGACTCCCTGTACCTTGGCACGCCCTTTCACTCTCCAGTGACAGAAAGTGCTTCTTTCACGTAACGTTGTTATGGCAACACGTTTTAAATGTGCAAGTATTGTATTTCATTTTACCTTTTGTTATTGCTACTTTTAACTACCAGTGCAACATGTTATCTATATCTCAAAAGCTCGATTTTATTTTTCACCTTTAAAAAGTTTTAAGTTCAGTGTATGTATCCCCGCTATCTGTTTCTTGGTTTTTCATCCAGTGTATTTTTTACTGTCCATTTTCTGAAGAGCGGATTGCCTATACTGCTGACAGCGCCTCTTCCCCCTCTCCCCTCTTTCACTGCCCATATAGGGGGCGAAGGATGAAACAAAATAAAATAAAATGGCATACCACTTACAACCGGACAAGTGATAGTCACACGAAACCATCTCACAAACTGTGCTGTGCCATGCGGAATTTTTACCATTTCGGGATTATTTAAACTAACACAACCACTGAAGGAGATTACTGGACCATACCATGGACACTGAATGATATGACACTAAAGGTTCACTTTGGTGCATCCCATATCAGAAGAACCAAGCATAACTGCTCCCTGTAATACGTAACGATAGATAAATAAAGAAGGCTCACCAGCTGTTGAGGGGAAACTGACGGTGCAACAAGAGAAAAAATTTACACGGCTCTGTTCAATGCATTCTATACAGGGTCCCTTACACTATATATTCCTATCTGAATCCCATTAAAATGGGTGATTCCAATCAAAACTAATTACTTTCATTTCCTATGTTTCTTACGTAGAAACTATGGATCCTATAACTGGAGTAGAGCTCTGTGAAGGAGTGCGTGTACTACGATTCGATGATTATCTGACAGTGCGAGACAACAGAAACGTTTGGCACTCGAACTGATGAACTCCTAAGCAAACTGTCGTACAACAGGTGGCACTGCAACTGAGGTTTCTTTTTGTTTCTTTTTGCGTTTGTAAAATTCATCGAGTAATATATCTTCGTATCACAACTGGACTCTAACACGACTGCAATAGTTGCCACACATGATCAACTTATGCCGAAAAATTCTTTCTTTCCATCTTTCAGAGTAGAAAATAATGTATTCATGAGAATTATGTCACGCGTTCGGAAACGCACAGGGTCTTTAGTTTGCCATATATTGTTCCAGCATGTGGTGTTTTTATTACACTACTGGCCACTAAAATTACTACACCACGAAGATGACGTGCTACAGACGCGAAATTTAACCGACAGGAAGAAGATGCTGTGATATACAAATGATTAGCTTTTCAGAGCATTCACACAAGGTTGGCACCGGTGCCAACACCTACAACGTTTTAACATGAGGAACGTTTCCAACGTTTTCTCATACACAAACAGCAGTTGACCGGCGTTGCCTGGTGAAACGTTGTTGTGATGACTCGTGTAAGGAGGAGAAATGCGTACCATCACATTTCCGACTTCGATAAAGGTAGCCTATCGCGATTACGGTTTATCGTAGCGAGACATTGCTGCTCACGTTGGTCGAGATCCAATGACTGTTAGCAGAATATGGAATCGATGGGTTCAGGAGTGTAATACGGAACGCCGTGCTGGATCCCAACGGCTTCGTTTCGCTAGCAGTCGAAATGACAGGCATCTTATCCGCATGGCTATAACGGATCGTTCAGACACGTCTCGTACCCTGAGTCAACAGATGACGACGTTTAAGAGACAACAACCATCCGCGCGAAAAGTTCGAAGACGTTTGTAGCAGCATGGACTATCACCTGGGAGACCATGGCTGCGTTTACCCTTGACGCTGCATCACAGAAAGGAGTGCCTGCGATGGTGTACTCAAGGACGAACCTGAGTGCACGAATGACAAAACGTCATTTTTAGGATGAATTCAGGGTCTGTTTACAGCATCATTATGGTCGCATCCGTGTTTGGCGACATCGCTGTGAACGCACATTGGTAGCGTGTATTCGTCATCGCCATACTGGGGTATCACCCGGCGTAATGGTAGGGGTGCCACTGGTTACACGTCTCTGTCACCTTTTTTCTTGCATTGACGGCACTTTGAACAGTGGACGTTACATTTCAGATGTGTTACGACCCGTGGCTCTACCCTTCATTCGATCGTTGCGAAACCCTACATTTCAGCAGGATAATGCACGATCGCATGTTCCAGGTCCTGTACTGGCCTTTCTGGATACAGAAAATGTTCGGCTGCTGTCCTGGCCAGCACATTCTCCAAATCTCTCACGAATTGAAACCTTTGGTCAATGGTGGCTCGTCATAATACGCCAGTCACTGCTCTTGATGAAGTGTGGTATCGTGTTGAAGCTGCATGGGCACCTGTTCCTGTACACGCCATCCAAGCTCTGTTTGACTCAGTGCCGTTCTTGCGGCCAGAGGTGGTTATTCTGGGTACTGATTTCTCAGGATCTATGCACCCAAATTGTGTGAAAATGCAGTCACATGTCAGTTCCAGTATAATATATTTGTCCAATGAATACCCGTTCATCATCTGCATTTCTTCTTGGTGTAGCAATTTTAATGTGTGAGTACATATGTGTGTGTGTAGTGGTGGGGGTGCGGGAGGGGGGGGAGCGGTTCTGCGGGAGTCAACGACACACACATGAGGCAACAAGGAAAGTCATGGGATAGCGAAATGAACATATGCACATAAACAGCAGTATTGCGTACCCGAGGTATACAAAGGTATGAAAGAGCGGTGGACTACCACAGTTGTCATTTGTACTCACATGATTTCCGACGTGATTATGGGCTCACAACGGGAATTAACGGTAGGAGCTAGACTTGTGGGACATTCCATTTCGGAAATCGTTAGGAAATTCAATATTCTGAGATACACAGTGTCAATAGCGTGCTATGAATAGCAGATTCAGACATACCTCTCACCACGGACAACTCAGTGACAGACTTCCTTCTCTTAATGACCAAGAACAGCGGCGTTTGCGAAGGTTTGTCAGTACCAACAGACAACCAACACTGTGTGAAATAACTACAGAAAACGATGTGCGACGTACAACGAAAGTATCCGTTAGGATAGAGAAATAAAAAAATGGCATTAATGGGTAATGAAATCAGACAACAGACAACAGTGCCTTTGCTAACAACACTACACCGCCTGCATAGCATCGCCTGGTCTACTGACCGTATCGGCTGAAAAGCCGTGGCATGGCCACAGTTTTTTTTCCATCGATGTGAAGAACATTCTAGACAACTCGAGCGATTGATTTGGTTTCTCAGATCACCCGACGTCAGTCCCGTAGAATATTTATGAGACATAATCGAGAGGTCAGTTCGTGCAGAAAATCGAGTACCTATAACTTTTTTGCATTTATGGAGTCCTGTAGGGTCAACACGGTTCAGTAGTTCTACAGGGAACTTACAACGTCTTGTTTGAGTCCATGCGAAAAAAAAAAAAATGGTTCAAATGGCCCTGAGCACTATGGGACTTAACTTCTGAGATCATTAGTCCCCTAGAACTTAGAACTACTTAAACCTAATTAACCTAATGATATCACACATATCCATGCCCGAGGCAGGATTCGAACCTGCGACCGTAGCGGTCGCGCGGTTCCAGTCTGTTGCGCCTAGAACCGCTCAGCCACCTCGGCCGGCTGAGTCCATGCGACATCGGGTTGCTGCACTACGCCGGAAAAACAGGTCCGATACTCCTGTCACCTCAGTTTAGATTAATTTATCACATCTGAGTAAATGTTTAGTGTTTTGGAAGCAGAATGGATAAAGAAAGACGGGAACATTGAAATGACACTCACAGTAGCTCCTAGGAAAGAACAGAATTTAAATAAATAACTCTATCTGCGCGGGGCAGGAAACATTTTTGTGGGAAATACTGATTTTACAGATTTAAACGAAGAAAACTCACTGACGATATGTACAAACGGTCTGAAACATGTTTGTGGCCATATGCATTATTTAAAACATCGATACGAAAACATGCATCAATATTCATATACTTTAGAATGACAAAACTAATTCCAGATTCTTATCCCACCGATCAAATATTACCATTTGACACCCTTTACCATCCACATGTCATGCAATTTCAGTCAACATAAACATGAAATGCCAATCAAAGGACTGGCACTCTATGAGCGTCTCCCAGTCATGTTATTAATAGTGAAATATGATTTAAATTGCTCTTGAGCCTTATTTAACGCTATATTATTTGTTTACGGTGTTAAGTCATGTCGTCACTATGCAGTATAGTTCGCTTTATAGTCACGCTGCGAGCCACGGGTGTGCAGGGAGTTTCACAAATCCTATTACAGCCTCATAGGGGCTGTAGATGGGGCTTACGAGGAGAACACGGCAAGAGCCATAACCCGATTTCCCAGAGACTTCGCTCAGTGGAAGAGGAGCCGAAATAAGCGAACACGTGTCTCGTCTTATCCGTAGGCACTCGGCAATCTCTGAGTAGACGACCGTCAAAGTTCTCGACGTACTTTAGGTGCCTTTTAGCGTGCGAAACCTCAGACCAACTATTGGAATAATGGCTAGCAAAACGGTCTCTCTCTCTCTCTCTCTCTCTCTCTCTCTCTGTCTCACTCTCTCTCTCATTCTCTGTGTCGCTGACTATTGCGCTCTATGTTCGAAATTGATTACTGTTCTCATTTATTTTGTTTCATTTTTATTTATCTACCTACATCCGTAGAATGTTACTAGTGGAATGTTTCTTATCAAGTTAGGGGAAACAAGGAGGTTACATTAATTGTAAAATTACAACTGCGTTTCAGAATGAGTGTCTTACACTTAATACACATATAATCTCCGTGTGTAAGGTACTTTCTTGAATTCTTACATTCTTATATTTCTTTCTTTTATCAATTCTATTTTTATGTTTTTCTTTGGAACTGAACCGATCGCAGAAACATTCGACACATAGAAATTCCGAACACCATGAAAATCGCGTGAAGACAGGTTCGTCACAGCGGCGTTTCTTCGTATGAATCTCGCTTGGTAAAGAAACGTCATTAACACTACTGAAGATTTCACGCTTTGGCAATAATTTCGTGCCAAAATATGCATAACGTAACATTTTTACGAAAACCGGTGCTTGCAGCTTATAACACTACCGTCTGCTACTGCTATACCATAACCTTAAAGCTTGAAGCAGGTTGTGAAATAAAACTATTTTATTAAAGCGATTATGGTACAACTCAACACAGCAGTGTTACCCTCAGAGAGAAATTTTGTTATGTTGACCGTGTTGTACCTAACGGAGGTGGCTTATCGGAAGTGAAAGTCAGATTTAAGTATATATTTGAACAGTAAAAAACAAATTTTGCCTATCTGCACTGTTCAACGGATAAAGAAAACGGTCGCCAGCCTAACTAGGCAAGAGAATGATTAACATTCTCGTTCAAGAAAATAATTATTAATAATTTTAATGGAGAAACACAACCATACTTTGTCACCCGCGAGTGCAGTGAACTCTGACACACACATGTTTACGGTAAGATTGAAACTAACAGTTAGAGCAGCACAAACTATTTGCAAAATTATAACAGATACCGAAACACACTATTACTTTCAGGGCTTCCACAAACTGAATGGTCTTTATAACGTTATTATTACTATTCACTGCAGAATAATTAATTGGATCTAGGTTAAGTCTCTCTCAGTTAAATACTTTACTATTTAAAATGAAAGTTAATTGGAATCCACTAACAGGTTGCTTCTCACTATCATTTGAATAAAGACATAATGTTTTTCATAATTAGTGGTCTTCCCATTACTTGTTCCCTAGCATTAACACAATCGGCAAACTGTGGATCCTGTTATATTATTAATATGCACTTCCAATACACAAGAGAGACAAACACTTAGCAAACATGAGTATATAACGTTACACACTGCAGTTTTCCACTTTTACTACATTGAGAGACAAAATTAACATATTTGTAAGACACTGACTCACCTTCTGAGATTTACAACAGGCAGTAATGTGATCATTTACCAAGCAAAAACTTTATAAGCCTCAGTCTTAACGAACTCTTAATTTGAAGTTGGCAACAATACATTAATAAGCAGTTTTATTAGGAAAATTACTTTCATCAAGCATCATTAACTTTAACTTTCTTTTTACTATGTTCAAGAGTCAATTAGCAAAAACACTGGTCTTCAATGTTATTTCAGTAGGGACACTCGGTAATCACTTTAGTTCAAACGGAGAGGAACCTGAGAGGTGTTATGATAAGGAAAAAATCAAGGTAGGTACACAAATTCAGTTATAAGTTACCTTATATTTGTGCACACTAAAACATCCGATGAGCTGATCCTTCACTGTACATTATTATAGCATTCCGATACAGTGATTGCGCAATGTGGTGGCAACTGCATGTCGGTAGGTGGAATTGCAGGTAGAATTGCTGGACCCTGTCATTTCTTAGTGGCAATGATAGATACAAATTCCAGAATAGTTCCAGCTATTTATCCATCCATCCGAGGCATTGGAAAGTAGCAGAAATAACCTCTCTCGGGACCAGCGCAATATGCAACATTTACCTGGCAGTGCACAGTTTGGTAGTTCGTCGCCGACTCGTAGCTCGTCCCCGACTGATGGCTCGTCCCCGACTGACTCTTGTTCCACCTTCTCTACATGGGCCAACCACAATCTGCGCGCGCTACACAGTTTCGTTCCCGAGGGGAACCACTACTCCTTTTACATACAAACTAACTAAGAATCCTAAGTGAGGATCAGCAGTTTACATAACAGCAAACAAATACCATAAATAAAACAGAACATTTGCACATATTGATATTTCTACAAAAAATTATTCACACAGAAATTACAATTATATACAGTAAGTTTTGTTCCCTCCAAATGGGACAAAAATTTAAATGACAGATATACTACACTGCATAGAATCAAATCATGACATCAAAGTTTTAACAAAGAAAGACGTATACAATTTTTTGTTATCTATTCAATCAAACACATTAACTGAAGCGTAATGATGTAATATTAAATGAAACAAAAGCCAAAATAAATCATTGGAGTATTAGAGCTATGGTGTTACAAGCTGATTATGAATCAAGACACGTTACAAGAATTCACTGAAAACAATTTCAAGTAATTTTGTCATTTATTTATTGTTTTTGTCTTTTTTTATTTATTCATGAGAAGTACAGTTAGCGGGCGCATAAGCACAACGTTATCTCAATACACATTGGAGAACATGCATATAGTAATCTATTACGCACAGGGGTAGATGAATGAAGAACAAAAATAAAAAAAATAATAATCAGGTTTCGAACTCTGGGCTGAAAGTGCGAAACGACGACGCTAGCCACTGTCCGCCGCTTCGCGTGGATTGTCTACCTGCCGAAAGGCACATAAATTACTTTAACCGATAAGCGAGAATATTTATCGATAAGCGAGACACGTGTTCGCTTACATTGA
This sequence comes from Schistocerca gregaria, assembly GCF_023897955.1. Taxonomy (NCBI): domain Eukaryota; kingdom Metazoa; phylum Arthropoda; class Insecta; order Orthoptera; family Acrididae; genus Schistocerca; species Schistocerca gregaria. Next base: position 1,023,111,984 of record NC_064920.1, read on the forward strand.
CCCCTCGTCCAGTAAGTGAAGTTTCTTGGAAATGAGATTATCCGTGTTCTGTTCCCCTCATTTGTAGATAAAGTTTTGACAGTGGTTCCATAGCTGGTAATATATCGTTTGGATGTAAAATAAGTGTAAAATTCGGATTACTTCCGAACCTTCCTCTTTACAGTACGCACTCAGCGGAGACAATAAGTTCTGACCTATGTCCTCCACAGGAGACTATGGCACCGGCAGTATTAAGATTACTTGTCGTCGGTTCTCTTCTACATGACATAAGACACCCTCTTCAAACTCGAGAGTTCGGCGCATCTGTTGCGCACCGTAGTCACGCCTCATAGTTGCGGACTTTACAGTTTTCCGCAGCCGTTGTTATACGAAACAGGTGTATGGTTCGTAATTACTGTAATTTTTCTCATCCATCCCAGAATTAGTGTTCCCGTTTTTCCCTTCTTTTGAAGTGACACACAAACAAATACATATACTGTACTATGTGAAACATCTATATTTATTTTAGTTTGACATGCAGTTAGCAAATAAACCTTAAAAACGTGAACTGAATCTATTAGGCTGATGCATAAATTCGTAGCATTTTAGTTTTGAATATTGACATTCCTGTTGCTATGGGTTAATTTGTTGATTGTCATTTTTCATTTGAAGTTCACTGTTGCTATTCCAGTTTACATATTGACATTATGTCATTTGGAGACAAGTATTAGATTTGTGGGCGCTAAAAGAATGGAGTGATAAGTAGAGAAATTGGAACATTTCCTATTCTTATGTTTGAGTTCAGTACAGGTGTGGCAGCAATGTAGGCAGCCAGAAACAGTTGAGCCATGTATAGGGATAATGCCATTGGACAGAGCACGGCAAGATAATTGTTTTCTCGTTTTGTGGAGGATCGTTTTGACATCAGTGATTCTCCACTTTCAGGAAGACATTTGGAATCTGCTGAAGATCGCTTAAACACATTAATCCACGATGGTCCACATCAGCGTACTTGAGAAGTGTCAAATGTGATGAACTGTGACCATTCCACTACTGTGCGACATTTATAGCGACGGTGTGGTGTACTAGGAATTGTTCCTCGAGGTGTGACCATCAATGCTGACATTTATACTCAACACTTGAGAGTTCCTGCAGACGCAGCGCAAGAACAACGTCCAGGGAGACGGCGTGAAGTCATGCTTCTTCACGATAACGCCCGCCCGCATTCTGCTACACTGAGAAATAACACTATACAGGAGTTAGATTAGGAGGTCATTCCACACCCACCTTCTTCTCCTGATCTTGCACCCTCAGATTTTCACCATTTCCGCCCTCTATCGAACAGTCTTCAAGTAAATTTGTTGTCGAATAAAAATGCGCTCCGAACACGGCTCTACGAACTTTTCGCCTCAAAGTCACCTGATTTCTACAGCCGTGGAATCGAACTACTAGCCCAGCGTTGACATGCTGTTGTAAACAGTGAAGGAGGACTTCTTATAGACGACAGAAGTCTCTTTATGTCTCTTGTCTTTATTAAACTTACGGAAAAAAACTAAACATATAGATGAACCCAATTGAAACCTAGTAATTAAGGAAGGCAGGATTGGATTACGATTGTGGACGGGGCCTGAATCAATTACTATTGGTTTTATTTGCAATTTCACTCATTTATTTTAGTAAATAATTTTTGAAAACAGGCCAATGTGGTCGCAATCAGAATTTTAACGCAAGTAACCACAATCACAGCTGACGGCCTCTTAACGCCAAAATGGCAATTTAAAAAAAAAAATTAACAAATATACTGTCAAACGGCGAATGGAACAAGCAACAGATCGCCAAACAGGTGAGACCAATGATGGTAAATTAATAATACAATAATAAAATTAAACACAAGGGCCAGTGACAGACGGTGCTCCAGGAGTAGGTCACACCAAAAACACTTTCGCGAGCGAAGAGAAAGGCAGCCAACAGTTGCATTCAGATCACAAGATGATAACTCGGACTAGTGACAGTCTAACGAGCGACTAATAATCTTGGTGAGGCTACCTGACGTCCAACAAACCAATGCAAAGATGTAAAATTACACCAAAGCCGGAACCAGCAGTCTGGACTCCACCCGTATAATATTGTGCTTAGAGCGCCCGGAACAAGAAGGAATGACTACCACTAAGGTAGCAGAATCGCCAACCAACCAACAAACACAACGGTCGCCTCGCCCAGAGAGTACGTTGAGTAAAACCTGTGGTCCAAAACCACAGTGCAATAAAACCACAGTAACAAGAGAATCTCGAGATTTCACAATGAGCAAGGTTTCTCTATGCGAATTGAAAACACAGTCAACTGACACTTGTAGGATCCGGTTCCGACGAGGTGGTTCACCCTCGTGACCACGGCCATTCGATGCGGAAGTGCATAAAAGCCCCCAGCGGTCTCGGCTGCTCCTGTGCCTTCAATAGAACTCCACACGGAAGAAGAACGAGGTCGCCCCAAAGACAGGGCAGCGGAACTACATATCGATAAGTGCCGCTGCTGCCACTAGCGGACAGGGAACGCTTACGATACCGAGTGGCGCCATTGAACACGAGAAGAAGACAAACAACGGGTACCATGCCAACGAAACGATACGGTCTGATAGAGACCTGCACACGGCACCAATGCAAGCCGCAGCACGGCTCACCAACGAAAACACTTATCTTCAGAAGAGGTAAACAAGGCTTAAGACTCAGAGAAATTAGTATGACGTTCACATTACGGTGTTATTTGGAGAATGATCATCAGAGCTTCGCAGAGTTCTGAATACCACACAAAAACCTTCTAAGACACATACAAAGACTGCTGTGTTGCCGGCCACAGTGGCCGTGCGGTTCTATGCGCTGCAGTCTGGAACCGAGCGACCGCTACGGTCGCAGGCTCGAATCCTGCCTCGGGCATGGATGTGTGTGATGTCCTTAGGTTAGTTAGGTTTAATTATTTCTAAGTTCTAGGCGACTGATGACCTCAGATGTTAAGTCACATAGAGCTCAGACCCATTTGAACTGCTGTGTCCTGGCTCGAAGCACCCTACAGCTATTCCCCAATGTTAAACCCGCATTACATAAATTACCCTCTGACTATCCATCCCTACTGGCACGGAAAACCCACGCTACGCCCAGAAGATAGCTTACAGATAGACGCTGTTCACGACGTTACACTCTTAGGTTGAGATCAAGTTCTACTGCTGCGAAGATATCCAGCCGCTGAAAGAAGTACCACTTTGGTAACGAGCAGACTTGCCAAGTGCTGGTATAGCACAAGAAGAAAGTTATATGTTTCACTTTCTAGCAACGAACTCATCATACTGTTGCATTTACGTTTGATTTGTTTAGTCCCGCACATCTGCAGACAAGACACCCATGTGAGCTATACTTCAGCTGCTCGTAATTAGTTCTGACACAGGACCAGTATACATTCACAAGCGTAAAAAGGATGTATAATTATTTTCTTTATTTTGTGCTCAATAAAATGTTCTTCATCATAATCAAAGGCAAGAGTTTTCTGTTGTTAGTGATAAAAGCGAATATTGTTTATGAAAACAGAAACATGTTTCACATAAGTTCGGTGAAGTACTGAAGCAGTACTTTCTATATTTTTCTTTTGAGTTCATTTTTGTTTTACCGATCCTTGACTAAATTGCGTTTTCTAGCGCTATATGATAAATCTGTATAGTTTTCTTTATTTTTGCTACAACACCCCTATGTTTCGAATAATGAAACACTAACATTAAATTAGACGCCATTATCTACGGACTGCAGCGATCTGGTGTAGTATTTAAGTACAGTCAACAGTCGAGATCACATTCATATTTGTTTCTTTACCGGGTTCAGCGTATGTTAAAGCCCTCTTTAGAATTTTAGTCCTGCAAGAGTAGGAATAGCAAAGTTACAGAATGGTTCAAATGGCTCTGAGCACTATTGGACTTAACTTCTAAGGTCATCAGTTCCCTAGAACTTAGAACTACTTAAACCTAACTAACCTAAGGACATCACACACATCCATGCCCAAGGCTGGATTCGAACCTGCGACCGTAGCGGTCGCGTGGTTCTAGACTGAAGCGCTAGAATCCGTCCGCCACAATCCCCGGCAGCAAAGTTACAAACAGTACTATTACATACTGTTTGTAACTTAGCTGTTCCTACACATGCAGAGCCAAAAATTCTAAAGATGGCCTTAACAAGTCAAAACCGGTAAATAAACAAATATTATTGCGATGTCGACTGTTGACTGTATCCTAAACGCTGACAGTTTGTTTTGCTATATATTTTCATTATTCTTAAAGATAGGAACAAAAATCTTCTTACGTTACCCTGTCCTTTATGTATTCCTTTTCAGTTTAGAGACAGTTCGCTGCCTTTGATTTTTAGAAGAATCTAGTAAGACACTGTGAAACGTCCCCTTAGAAAAATTATTGAATTACTGTGCTGGTAAACCCCTTACGTTATTTGATTTTCAAACAGCTGAGCAAAACTGAACGTACCCAGACATTTCTCTCTTTACTTATTCTGATCAACACTAAACTGACACACAATATTTATAGCGCAACGCAATCTGACTTTCAAAAATTCCTTCAAAAGAATGGCCCTGACTAACATGAATCTATACTTTTCATGAATCACTTACCTCACAAAAATCTTCGTTACTCGAACTACTGCAATACAGCGAGCGCCAATACTGCCAGCTAAATAAAAGATTCTAACTACTGAAGTCACTAACTACTGATAGGGATAGTTAGCAAATGAAAGATTTTGATTGACAACAAACAATGTATTTACCTTATTAGTGTTCAAAGGTCATTATGTATATATATATCAGTTCATGACATCTAGTCTTACAAATCTACTCTATCTGATGGACACGCGTCCAGATCATCCGCTCTCAAAACTCTGCCATCTCACTCCCCACATCCACCACTGCTGGCGGCTCACCTCCAACTGCGCAATGCTACACGCTGTTCGCTTCCAACTGCCCAACACTGATGATGATGATGAGTCCCATACTCCTTTACAGAGCTTAGGGGAGCGACGCGGGAGACCCGCGCCGCCTTACTAGGCAAGGTCCTAGTGGAGGTGGTTTGCCATTGCCTTCCTCCGACCGTGTGAATATTCCAACAATGGAAATCAGCCACAGACTGCACACAGCACAGCCAGTCATACAGAGCGCTACGTGGCGTTACCAATATGAAAACCTAAACAGCCTACTTACATCTGCTCACATAAACATCGCCATCGTTAAGAGGTAACGCCTGACACGTATGTGGCACACATGACGGACAAGTAACGCGGGTACGGCCTTAAGGGGGATAGGACGACAAGCGGCACGACTTGGAGCAAGACAGGCACCACAGCACGTTTTAATTCCCACTGTAAATAAATTTGTAAAACTTTGTCAGCATGACCAGGAAGGATTCAGGATTCGCACTCATAAAAGTGGAAGTTCAAACACATAACAGTTTTTTTTTTTTTTTGCTCGTGAAATTTCAGAATTTTTTCAATTACTATTGGCTGCATTTGTTGCTATAGGTACACTTTTCTTCATAAGTTAGAGAGATTGTTTGATGAATTTTACACACAGCATACAAACCATACTTACAGGTGTATGACAATCTAGAATTTTCCAAATCTATTAAAAACTTTGGTAAAAAATGAGGTAATTAACTATAAGAGTTGATTTTTTTTCTAAACATGAAGTTTAAAATGCAACAGCTGATTCATTTTTTCATACATTAAATAAATTCTAGGGTTTCATATACCTATAAGTATGGTTTGTGTGCTGTGCAAAATCCGTCGAAGGATCTCGCTTACTTACGAAGAAAAGTGTACCTATAGCAACAAATGCAGCCAGTAGCAAATGTAAAAAACGATGAAATTTCACATGCAAAAATAATTATTTTGTTATGTTTTTGAACTTCCACTACTATGAGTGTGAATCCTGAATCCCTGCTGGTCATGCTGACAAAGTTTTACGAATTTATTTGTAAAAGTATAGACAGTGGGAATTCAAATGTCCCGTGGTGCCTGTCTTGCTCCAAGTCGGGCCGTTTGACGTTCAAGCCCCCTTAACTGACCGAAGTTACTAGGTAAACTATCGTAGTCTATGCTTTTTATGGTAGTCTACAGTAGTTTACGGTAGTTTTACAACTCTAATGAGTATTCCTCGCACATGCCATGTGTCCATGCTATCAATTCAAAAAACACAGATAGATAGATAGAGAGAGAGAGAGAGAGAGAGAAAGACAGACAGAGAGGCGAGAGAAAGTGGGAGAGTTTTAGAGAAGAATTGCCATCTGAAAATAACTCGCAGACGAGGGAAACGGGGCGACAAAGTTAGCACTGAAGGCCGTATTTCTTGCGAGCGTGTGCGCCGCCTAAGTAGTGTGTGTGTGTGTGTGTGTGTGAGAGAGAGAGAGAGAGAGAGAGAGAGAGAGAGAGAGAGAGAGTGTGCGTGCGTGTGTGTGTGGTGGGAGCAGAGCAGACTCTAGAGTCTGCGCCGGTGGCGAGTAAATCACAGCCGCTAAATGTGCCCGTTGTAGCCGCGGCCAGCTGCGGCACACGCGCTTTGGCAGAACGGCCGCGCTTCCTGTGCGTGGCGGGAAGCCGCCTGTCTGCAGAAGGGGTCGAGAGAGGTGGGGAGGGGGCGGCGGGGGCGGCGAGCAGGAGCCCGGAGCACTGGCCGGCCGGCCGGCCGGGAATCTCGCCCGCTCGCGCGGCTCACCTCGTGACGTTCGCGCTGTAGTGCGTGAAATTTCTACCTGTTACCGCCTGAAAAAGGACCAACAGCTTCACGGGCTTTTCACCAGCAGCGAAGTACCGTACGCAGATTCTGGATTTCGATTGTGGTGGAATAAAAGGACGACCCAGTCTGTTTTTCATGACGGACTACTGGCTACTCCGAGCCGCTGAGAAACTGCAATCCTTAAAGCACTCTGATTACACGAACCCACATATCTTTTCAAATTTTCTGGTTCTGAAAAGTACTTACGTTTTGTTCCTTCATGCCAGTATTTTTCAGAAAAAAAGATATTTTTTCTTAAATGTTTAAGTGCGTGAAGCAAAAATATTTAAAAAATTCAGTCTATGTCTACATTCTTCTTCTTTCTTTCCTCGATGACGAGCGTCTGTATTCAAATACAGAGATACGTAAACAGGCAGAATACGGAGCTGCGGTCGGAAACGCCTATGTAAGACAACAAGTTTCTGACGCAGTTGTTAGATCAGTTACTGCTGCTACAGTGGCAGGTTATCAAGATTTAAGTGAGTTTGGACGTCGTGTTACAGTCGGCGCCCGAGCGATGGGACAAAGCATCTCCGAGGTGGCCATGAAATGGGGATTTCCGTCGCTACCATCGGAAAAAAATCCTGCAAGAACGGGACCAATGACGACTGAAGAGAATCGTTCAACGTGACAGAAGTGCAAACAGAAGTGCAACCCTTCCGCAAATTCCTGCAGATTTCCGTGCTGAACCGTCAACAAGTGACAGCGTGCGAACCATTAAAAGAAAGATCATTGATGTGGGCTTTCAGAGCCGAAGTTTACCTGTGCACCATTGATGACGGCACGACGCCTGGCCTGGGACCGTCAACGCCGACACTGAACTATTGATGACTGCAAACATGTTACATGGTCGGACGCGTCTTGTTTGAAATTGTATTGAGTATATGGACGTGCGTGGGTATGTAGACAATCTCATGACTCCATGGGCTTCAGTCCGGAACCGCGCGACTGCTGTTCGAATCCTCCCTAGGGCATGGTTGTGTGTGATGTCCTTAGGTTAGTTAGGTTTAAGTAGTTCTAAGTTTTAGGGGACTTATGACCTCAGATGTTAAGTCCCATAGTGCTCAGAGTCATTTGAACCATTTGAATCCATGAACCATGCGTGTCAGCAGGGGACTGTTCAAGCTTGTGGAGGCTCTGTAATGGTATGGGGCTTGCGCATTTGCAGTGGTATGGAACCCCTGATACGTCTAGATACGACTCTAAGATGTATGTAAGCATCTTGTCTGATCACCTGCATCCATTCATGTCCATTGTACATCTCGACGGACTTGGGAAATTCCAGTAGGACAATGCGACACCCTATACGTCCAGGGTTCCTACAGAGTGGCTACAGGAATACAACTCTGAGTTTAAACATTTCCGCTGGCCACCAAACTCTCCAGACATTAAGATTTTTGAGCATGTCAGGCATGCCTTGCAACCTGCTGTTCGGAAGAAACCACCGCCCCGTCGTACTCTTACGGATTTATGGACAGCTCTGCAGGATTCACGGCGTTAATTCCCTCCAACACTACTTCAGTCATCGTCGTGTTGCGGCACTTTTGCGTTCTCACGGAGGGCCTACTCGATATTAGGCAGGTGCAACAGTTTCTTTGGCTCTTCGGAGTAGCTTCCTCATGAGTTTTTTCTTCTTTCATCTTTTCCGGTTTTTCAAAAATTTCCTCAGTCGAAGACATCCGTTATTGTAAAAGGCTTGTTCGAGAACTAAGAACCTTTGACCAATATTTAACTGATAGTAAGCCTGAACGAAGTTTCACGCGTGCAGCTCTCTCTAAGGACTATTCAGGAAACTACTGCAATGTTGGACTTGTTCGGCAGTCGTAATAGAGCAGATCGTAATGTCACAGATCCCATCAGTTCCGAAGTGCGCGGTGTGTTTTGACTTTTGGTGGCAGAAGGACCTTCAGTTGCTGAAATCCTTCGTGAGTTATGGCTAATATATGGACCTGAAACAAACAGTGTAAAACAAGTTCGAAAATGGTGTCGAGAATTTCAAAATGTTCAAAATGGCTGGACAAAGGTTCACGGTGAACAAGGAAGAGGCAGCGCCAGTGTTGGGACAGGCGACATCGTTCATCAAGTGAACCAAAAACTCCGAAGTTATCGGCGATTGACGAATAGTGCTATGACCAATGAATTCCAAAAGGTTGCTTGAACCTAAATTTACAAGACTGCGATTAAATACCTGGAATATCGCACTCTGTGTGTGAGGTGGATCCCAAAAGTGCTCACTCATAAGCAAAAAGAGCAACGAATGCGTTGTGATGACAGCTTTTGGAGAACTATACCTGTAGATAAGATGATTTGTTTTCTCACATCCTTAAGGGTAACGACACGTGCATATCGTACACCAAAGCAGAATCGAAACAACAGTCAATGCAGTGGCGCCACTCAAGTTGACCCAGTCCAAAAAAGTTTAAGCAATCCTAGTTCTCGAAACGGAAAATGACGGTCACCATTCCTTGGGACGAAGGGAGCGTCCTATTTATTGATTTCATGGACTGTATGTCAATAAATACAGTTGACGTATAGTGTGAAATGCCAAAGAAACTGAGACGTTCGTTTCATAATCGACGCCGTGATAAAATGCCTTCTGGAGTAATCCATCTATTTGACAACACAGGCCTTCAAATCGCTGCCAAAACCTCGGAGGAGATTCAAGATTTTCGTTGGGGACATTATGATTACCCTCCGTACAGTCCCGACTTTGCACCAAGGTGCGATTTCCTCTTCTCACATTTGAAAAACTGATTGTCAACAACAATTTGAAGACGACGATGAACTCAGGATTGGAGCTACAAACTGATTCAGTTCCCACGTGGCAGACTTCTAAGCAAAGGAGTTAAAGCAGAAAGCAACAAAAAGTGTATAGATGTGAAAGGCGAGTTTGTGAAAAGTAAAGTAAGCCTGTAGAAAAATATTACTCTCAATAGAAACACTTCCTCACGACCTTATTTTCACATGACAAAACGGACATTAGTTTCCGAATACGCCTCATAATTGTTGCCTTAGTTTGTAGGTATATAATAAAAATACTAACAGCTATCTTAGCAACATTTATCAGTTTCTTTTTCAATTTCCTCGCAGAACATTTATCTTTCCCATCCCTTTTTAAAATCCAGTCGACGTTCATACTTCCACCCTGTCCTGCCTGGCCCTTCTTCTCCATCTGTTTAATTTGAGTATACAGTGAATGTTACAGAAAAAGGTGCATGGACCGCTGAATGTCTGTTACTGACACAATTTAGGGAGTGAAAAGGCTCTAAATAAAGTGCGTGTTGGAAAATTTGAGGATATTGGGCTGTAACATGACTGTAAGCGTCCAGTTCCTACACAAGATATGACAAGTGTTCTGAAAATCTCGGACAACATAGTGAAGAGCAAGCAGAAACCTTCCATCAAGTATTTTTAGAGCATACCATATAATATATGTCAAAAGCACACAAGGCACGATCTTGAGAACAACTTATTTGGCAGAACGCTGGCGTTAGTAAGGTTTAGTCAACATTCTTCACTGGTGCGTTTGTACCTTAGAGTTTGTACACAGCAAAGCAATTTCTGGTGATATTTTAAGATCCAGTTACCCATTTTGCTTGTGTTATCGTTGTTGAGATAAAACTGACTTACAGTAAAAGTAGTTTAATAAACACCCCTTCCATCAGCTTACACTTGCTGCTACTTCTCTCATAGTTCAAGCAGATGGTGCATCTGAAATGTCACTCATACCTACAAGTGAATTGCGTAAAATACAAAGGCTGTGCTATGGCACGTGAATATTTACTTTGTTGTTACCGGAATTTGGGTTTCAGAACACTTTCTAATATTGCCTCTAGCCATCTCTCGCTATGGCACATTATCATTTATCTACTTTATTTGTATTGGTTTATTTTTGTCTTTATTAATGATCCGTCAACTAGGTAACTACTATGGACTGTACGTTCTTACATAACATTTCTGGAACAAGCTATGTAGAATATATTTGTATGTTAGTTGTTGTTCCTGAAGAATATGTTTCATTGCTGAAATCACCACGTACGACCGTTCTGGTAGTATCCGTTAATCTGAAGTTGTTACATCTAGGATATTTACTAATTTGTCCTTAAAATCCGATATTCTACATCAGTTTGTGAACTTGAAGACCAACAGAATTCACGTTTTTAGTGTTCCTTGACAGATGAAAGCAAGTATCTTAGAAAGGCACTTAAAGCAGAATCCATTTTGTGAAAGAAGTCTTGCGTATTGCTTCATCAAGCACCATTTGATGTACAGGGTGTCCCAGAAAAGCTGCAACAAACTTAGCGAGGTTCTAGAGGGTGTCCTGAGATACCAATCGAGGACAGGAACCAGTCTTCAGAAACATCATCCAACGACGCCACCCATCGTCGAAGTTCCAGGCACCGGCCGCCTACAACTGGATTACCCTTTTGCCAGAAAGCTCGATTTTGTAAGCTGACTGACAGCAGGCCGGAAGTCTCATGATTTTGTTTCTTATTCAGTGATCGCGACTGATTGCCACGATCACCAGTGGAAAACATGGAGCTAGACGCTACGTAGAAAGGCCTTGTCTCCTATGAGTATAGTGCTGTGTTCCTTCAGTTGATGACCGTTTCAGACACAGGTTCAAAAAATGGTTCAAATGGCTCTGAGCACTATGGGACTCAACTGCTGTGGTCATTAGTCCCCTAGAACTTAGAACTACTTAAACCTAACTAACCTAAGGACATCACACACATCCATGCCCGAGGCAGGATTCGAACCTGCGACGTAGCAGTCGCACGGTTCCGCGAGACCACCGCGGCCGGCCAGACACAGGTTTCAAGCCAGAGTTTATTTTCTCCTGGAACCCTCTAAAATCTCCTTTTTTCGGCAAACAGAAGAAAAATAAACTACAGATAGGTTCAAATGGCTCAAATGGCTCTAAGCACTATGGGACTTAACATCTGAGGTCATCAGTTCTCTTGACTTAGAACTACTGAAACCTAACTAACCTAAGGACTTCACACACGTCCATGCCCGAGGCGGGATTAGAACCTGCGACTGCGGCTGCGCGGTTCCACAGTGAAGCGCCTAGAACCGCTCGGCCGCAGAGACCGTTACTACAGATAGAAACGCATGTCTGGAATCGTCAGCCACCAAAACAACAGAGCATTACATTCATGGGGGACAAAACCCGTTCATGGAGTCTCCATCTTCTCCACTGGCGATCGTGGCAGTGAGGTGCGACCACTGAATCACGAACAGTGTAGCGAGACGCTGCACCTACGGGTAGTCAGCTTACGAAGTCACGATTGCTCACAAAAGGGGTGCCTAATGGCAAGTGCCGTCGCCTACAGCTTCGACGTTCTGTGGGAACCCTGTACTCAACTTGTTTCTCAAGATTCCCTCTACAACACCTTGGTGGAAGCAAGATTATTTTGGAATATACAGGTGGTTTATCCAAGATGTTTCTAGTCCTAAGCATAAAAAGCTCCGATATGACGAAACCTTTACATTCGCCTGCTTTTGCCCTGCCAGTCAACGCCACTGACGTCGTACCCAGATTGCTGCCCTAATAAACTTCCTATGACTGAAAATGAAATATATTTCGTTCCATGGTGCAAAAATTACGCCTCATAGACGGAAAATGAGACTAGTTCTGAAGTAAACATAAAGTAGTTAATTAAGAACGTATATTTATCTTCATTCATCCGTTATCGTGCACACTGATGTCGTCTGAAGGAAAATAGTCTGTCGCACTGACAGGCGTTACTTGAATCAACATAGAATGTTATTGTGTGCTGTTCACTACTATACATTTTTCGGTTGTGTCGCCAAAGTGTACGAGCGTCAGTCATAAAGTTTTAATTATTACCTCCAAAATCCAGGGATGTAATTAATGTCACTACAGGATGCAGTGCAATACGGGACAGCACTTTAATAAACTGGGAATGAGCCGCGACACTTTACTGTAACTCCTATGTTGGTGTCCTACGATACTGCGGTCCGCTAATTTCACTGTGTTCCAGGGCTGCAGACATTTATCTGGAACAATCAAAAAATTAATTACATATTTTATTTTGTGAGATGATCATTAAAACTTGTTGACCAGCACTCAATAATAAATCAAACGGACGTGTACAGTACACCTCCATGTAATGCGGAATGTCATCAGTGGCGCACCTGCTAGTATAAGTAAAGGCTGGGATTACTGTGTTGTCAGTGTAGCGGCAGTGACAGCAGATTAGGTCAATCAGGAGAGCTCAGCGACTTCGAAAGTACACAAGTTACGTGGACTAGTTACCAGAGTAAAAAATCCGCCTGTCGACTGTTATTGATGCGAAAGTGAAGCGGAAATTCAAAGCAACAACCGCAGCCAAACCAAGACCATACACACCTCATATACTGACAGTAACCGTCGAGCGTTGGAGAAGACGGTTGTAAAAAGTCTCATCAAATCAGCGGAAGGAATCACTAGTGAGATGAAAAGTGCTTTCAGTAGTCCATTTAGTTAACTGGGAGTTACAGAAGATTGGATACAATGGTCGTCCAGCACATCATTATTCCCATATCACTGTAGTCATGCTTATTGATGCTTAAGATTGTGTAAAGAGCAACGTTACTGGACAGTGAATGAATGGAAACATCTGTTTGGATTCGCTTGTAAGTACAAGTGACATGTCGGATCCATAACCTGTAACTCATACTTGAACTATGAGATGGCTAGCAGAAAGTGTAAACTGCTAAAGAGGGTGTTTATTAAATTAAACTACTTTTCCTGTAAGTCAGTTGTATATCATAAAAAAAGAGCATGGGCCAGTTTCGACTGCTACGTGCACAAAACAATAATACAAGCTAAGCTGGGTAACGTGATCTCAAAATATTACCTGGAATTGTTTTGCTGTGTACAAACACGTGGCAATAAAGTACCAGTTACGGCTGTCGACTAAACATTGTTAACACCAGCGTACGACCAAACAAGTTGTTTTGACGGGTGCTTTTGACGTAAAATATTTGGATGTTCTAAGAACACCTGAGTTCGTATATAAAACATAGTCGGAGCTAAAACAACTACAGGAAAAACGATAGAAAACTTTATATCGAAAGCAGCACTCTTATGAAAAGGAAACGTTATTACATTTCTGTTATGTTTCGATGGCCATGTCGTCAGATGTAATGACAGGCTGTTTCTACTAGAAACGACCCTGCTGCTTTCCTCTCCCATTTCAGCTCCGTTCCTCACGACCTCGTTGTCGATGAAACGTAAGAAATTAAACTTTTTTCCACTGATCACAAATTTTCGGGAACTAACCTGAATTACAATGAGCTTATGTACGTTCGTTACGTGGAGTCAATCAGGTCTGAGAACTGTTTTTAGACCAGCACCTTTTCCTGAAGCTGAAGTCTTTTCTGAGGGCCCGCTAATCTTTTAGAAGCGGTTTCAAACATGACCAGAAAGATATGCATAATTGGAGTGCGAGATCCCCCGCCGAAGCATCCATCACTTTTTGTGAGGCATTACCACATCGTAATTTCGACATCCTTAGTTATGCTGTCTCACACCTCGAAAATCAGGGGGAGTCTTGATTACAGAAGAATACAATTAAGAGCGCCGAAATAGTGTGCTGAAAACTGAGATGTCAACTCACATAGAAAGTAGAAAACATAACATTACCCTGATTGTGTTCAGTTTGATGGATGCTTGAAAACCATTATGGACAAGGTCAACAGCTAAGGTAAACATCAGCACATCTGTGTAACAGCTACAGACCTATAGCGACCACGGAAAGGTGAAACCTGCGTAAACAAACATGCCAAAACAACTTTAAAGCCAATAGTAAACCAGTTACGTCAAAAGCTAAGCAGCATCTGAAATACTCAGCTTCTACAACCATAGTCTGGTGGATGCTGCATAAATATACTGCAGTCACCCAACATACGGACTTCACTAAGGATGTGTAAGCATAACTGTAACGAAGCCAGGCAGCATGAACTAGTGATGACCGGAAGAGAACTATGTGGGTGGCATGAACCAACGATCACTTTGTTTTCAGAAACAGATCAGATTTGTGTGTTTCGGTATCCTAAAATCAAGTAAATTCTGTTGTAACTCGTTCCCACGGCAGTATTAAATGAATCATACGATATTAAAATGTTGTCGACATAGTTATGCTCCTTGTCTATAAATGCTCATCATCAGACTGATACAAGAAGTCGGAGATTAACAATTTGTCCTTTGGGTACAGCTTTCGTTATGTGAGGATCACGCACTTCTCGAGACATTTGTGGCTCAGTGCAAACTGTGGTAGAAAATGTACTAGACGAAGCATGACAACCACTACCTCACACGGAGCATTGCAGAAAAGTGCAATACGAGGGAAACTTGTCACATAGTAGTACAGCACTTATTAATCAGTCAGTGTTAAGGAAAGGTAAAGTCTCCAGAGATTCAGTCCTGACTTGGCATTTGTTGATGGAAGCAATATTTTAGAGAAATGAAGATACCTTCATAAGATTTGTCGACGTAAGAGAAGTATTACGTAATGTAAAATGGCGCAAGATATTCGAAATTCTCAAAACGTAGGTGTAAGCTATGAAGAAAGACGGTTAATATACAAAACGTAAAAGATCCAAGAAGGAACGATAAAAGTAGAATAGCACGATCGAACTGCTGGGATTGAAAGGGATGTAAGAAACAGGTGTAGTCTTTCTCTTCAATCTGTACGTTGAATAAATGTAGCGTGAACGAATATGAATCCTAAAACTCTACGATGACATTACTACCCTCAACGTAAGCGAGGAACAATTGCAGAACATCTAGGATATATGAATTGAACAATCTGCTGAACATTGAATATGGAATACGATTAATGATAAAGTTAACGCCATAACTTCGAACCACGACGCAGATGATGTGAGGTACTTCAGCTACTTTGGAAGCAAAATAAGACAGGCAGCAGCCTAACATAGGCGAGCGGGCCCTCCTGGCCAAAAGAAGGCCAGACATTTGCCTTCATTTGGGAATGAAGTTTCTGAGACTGCACGTCTGGAGCACAGCAGTACATGATAGTGAAACTTAGTGAGTCATGGACTGTGTGGAAACTGGAAAAGAAGCCGTTTGAGACGTGGCACGATACAAAGATCTTGAAAATTAGGTGCCCTTAGAAGAAAAGTTTTCCACAGAATCGTAGAGGAAAGAAATTTGTGAAAATTATTGGCAAGAAGAGGGAGCAGGTTTGCTACTATGTGTCAAGACAGCAGGGAATAAGTTCCGTGTCACTAGAGGGAGATGTAAAGCGTAGAAAGTATAGACGGAGACAGAGACTCAAATATAGCCAACAGATAATTTGTGACAAAGTGTGTCAATGCTACTCTAAGATGAATAGGTTGGTACACGGGAGGAAGTCGTGGCACGCCTTAGCGAATCAATCGGAAGACTAGCGGCCTCTCCCAAAAAACGTTAATGTACTCCGCGTACTCGTTCAGAGCGCCACTCAGAACCGACCTACCGCCGTGTCATCATCTCTCAATGGAGTCATTCGAATGCAGGGTGGATGGTATGTGGCTCGGCATATTGCTCTCCTGGTCGTTGCGAGTGTTCAAGACCGTGCTGCTACCACTAAAATTGTGCGTTCCAGAGTACAAAGCTAAAGCTATGGATATTCGTTGACCCATATTATCCGTTAGATTTTTTCGTGTTATACGTGAAAAATCCCGCCCTAATGTTCTTTCTTATCGAAAGTAAATAACGAAAACATTTTTTATCTCGCAAACGTTCAGTCACCAACACGTACGATAGACAGACTCATGCATAGACAGTGTATGAGACTTGAAATCTGCATTGTAAATACTTCGCGTAGAATAGAATAGAAGCAAATTACGAGGCACATACGAGTAGTGCATCCTATATTGCAGGAGTACACGGTTCCGGTAGTTAAGAAAACGTGTTCTTCAGGCGAAAGCATACCTTGTGTTGCGGGAGTGCCTAGCGCAGAACAAGCACAGGTCCCAGGACAAAGTCACTGGCGACGTCATTGCATTTCTCCCGCGTGGCCTCAGCTTTTACTTTCCTTTTTCTTTGGTTTAGAAAGTGCCTCGCCAGCTTCATTGGGCATAAGGGGGCAACTGGATCCCGCACGTGGCAAAGTCGGCGGCTTTGTGGCGTCAGTTATACGCGACAGCAAGAAAACATTTCGTTGGCAAATTGCGCTTGTGTACGTATGGACTATATCACCTCTACGTCGATCAGTTATCTGAAAGCATTTATCTTCTTGAAAGAGTCACACGTTCGAAGGGAGCAGGAGGACGATTTTCTGCAGAATTTGCGATGAAGTGTGATATCGTTTAAATGATGTACCTGTGAGGGAAACCAGTTACAAATTTCTTTGGATTTTTCGCTTGTCAGAGTCTTTATTCTGAAATTCATCTCTTTAAAACTACATTCCTTGAACATTTTCTTGTCCATCTAGTATTTACATTTCGAACGTTCGCCGCAGGATTTCAAGAACACTAAAGTAGACGAAGCCTTGGCAAGAATTTCTGTAAAACATTTCTTGTCTACCGGTACACTAACGCATAAACAGATGTAATAGTTTAACGTTGTTAGCAAACATCTTCACAAATTCTTGATCGATTTACCTCACATTTTACACGATATTCTAACAAACGATCGGACGGGCATACGTTACACTTTTTTCACACATGTAAGGGAAAAGCTTTCAGGAAAAATCTTGGAAAGTTCTGAAATAATTTAGTTGATATATTAACCGGAGACTCCGACAAACATTTAGACATATATATTTACAACGCACAGTCACATTACTGCCAGGAAAGTTAAGAGTTGTTGGCAATCTATTTTACAAATCATATACAGGTTTTGTACTAAAACTGACTGCGAGAATAAAAATCTGTGCTGTGGTGTGCAGTAAAAATGTGCAGTTAAGTATTCTTTCTTGCAGACAGCTTTAACTCAGGGCATTTAAACCATTATACAAATTGTTTCTCCTATACGTTCTTCTTCTTTATACTTAATCTTAAACAAAATTTTATACATGTCAACGTGTATATCATTTTATTCCTCGCATCCGAGTTTAATAGAAAATAGGAAAGTTATATTTATGATTTGTCGGATCATGATTATAATACTGCTACGGAATCGGAACCATTCAAAACTTTGTAATCCTATACTTTCGTAGATTAAAGCCATGCGAAATACTGTCACTGAAGATATTATCCTTAACTTCTAGCTGCTGGAGAGGTTTCTCCTATACCCATTTCTCTTATACCCCTTATACCAATGATCGCAGCTGGTTTTCCCATTCATTTTAAGTGTCTTTTCTACTTAAAGAAGATTTCGATTGCAACAGCGATAAACAAGACTCAAAGTCAGAGAGAGGGGGAAAGAGGTGGTGACAGACAGGGGAGAAGAAGTGGACACAGAGAGGAGCAAGGGTGAGGTGAAAAGAGTGTCGGGGAAGAGGAGAACCACAGAGTGATGAAGAAGGAAGTAAAGGACAGAGAAAGGAAGGACGAGGCAGAGGATGAAGAGGAGAAGGAGGAGATGAAGAAAATGAGGATAGAGGAGGAGACTACGAGATACATTCAGTTCTCATGCACATTTGTCAGTTGAGGTGCACTGCCGGTTTGGCTAGTGTGACATATTCGGAGCTTCCATTACGAAATGATTTTAGCCTTTTAGTTCTCTTCCCAACACCTCTGTGACTAACTTTATTTCTCCCTTTTGCAATTTTCTCTTTAATTTTACAAAGATAATGTACCATCGTATGTTTCAGTCCCTGTAACGGCGTTGTAGAAAAAACTGAGGCACAACAAAGGCGCGATACCATCGAGGAATTAAACATAACCGTCCAACTAGCTTATAACTTTTGTCCCACTTATCTCGACCACCTCTAATAACACTTTTACGAGAACTAAAATAAAAAAGGGTCGCCTAGGTGCTATTTAACACATCAAATAAATTCGCAATTCCGAGTAAGAACTACCGTTAGCTGTAGAATGAAATTGGGACAGTGAAAATTTGTGCCAGACCGGGTCACAAACCCGGATTTCTCACTTGTCGTGAGCGGCTGCCTTACCATTTGGCTATCTGTGCACGACTCACAGCGTGACCAAAACTTCCATATGTCGTCAACCATCCGTCATTGTCCTTATTCACAATTGCGAATTCATCTTATGTGTTTCGTAACGGATGTGGTTGCCACAGTGCCTGTTCCTTTCGACATACATGGTTATTTAGCTACCAGTGGGACATTAAGCAGCAACGGTGTCTTTCTGGTAACTTTTTTCATTACTAACATACGATGGATAAACAGCATACTATGGTTTTTTATTCTGTGATCCACTTCCTCTCTTCAAGATCTGTTCAAAATCGTATCACTGCGAACCATTTACGTAGACCTGTTGTTATTTAATATGTAACACAAAACCGATTATGACCTTCTAGTTCTAGCACACAGTGTAGTTACTGGTGATAACACAGCTCGCCCACTTGCTGGAGTTGTCAGTAAACAGATGACAACAGAAGGAGAATATGCGCTGGTCATTTAGTCAACTGTCTACAGTAGAAAGCTTTTGTGAGTACAATGTACAGCAAAGAAGAGAAGGTTAAAGTGGCACTTATCTATGGAGAATGTAAATTAGCAGAACATTAACTGGAAAAAATGTCTTTCCTATTTACAATTTTGGTACTGGTACCACAAGTGTACTTTAAAAGATATGTTGTGTACAGTACAGACAGTTCTTGATTAAAAACTGCATCGTCATTACCACTGTTTTACCATGGTCGAAGGTAGATGTAATGCTGCACTGGCAGAGGAAATCTATAGAGAGCGATTTTCTGACAAGAATCCATCTTCACGACGAATCTCCTGTCTTGTTGTGACCTACATCTACATCTACATCGACATCCATACTCCACAAGCCACCTGACGGAGTGTTGCGGAAGGTACCTTGAGTACCTCTATCGGCTCTCCCTTCTATTCCAGTGTCGTATTGCTCGTGTACAGAAAGGTTGTCGGTATGCCTCTGTGTGGGCTCTAATCTCTCTGGTTTTATCCTCATGGTCTCTTCGCGAGATATACATAGCAGGGAGCAATAGACTGCTAGACTCCTAGGAGAAGGTATGTTCTCGAAACTTCAACAAAAGCCAGTACCGAGATACTGAGCGTCTCTCTTGCAAAGTCTTCCACTGGAGTTTATCTATCATCTCCGTAACGCTTTCGCGATTACTAAATGATCCTGTAACGAAGCGCGGTACTCTACGTTGGACCTTCTCTATCTCTTCGATCAACCCTATCTACTGCGGATCCCACACCGGTGAGCAGTATTCAAGCAGTGGGCGAACAAGTGTGCTGTAACATACATCCTTCGTTTTCAGACTGCATTTCCTTAGGATTCTTCCAATGAATCTTAGTCTAGCATCTGATTTACCGACTATTAATTTTATATGGCCACTCCATTTTAAATCACTCCAAATGCCTACTCCCAGATAATTTATGGAATCAGCTGCTTCCAGTTGCTGACCTGCTACATTGTAGCTAAACGATAAAGGATCTTTCTTTCTATATATTCGCAGCACATTACACACGTCTACATTGAGATTCAATTGTCATTCCTTGCACCATGCGTCAATTCGTTACAGATCCTTACGCATTTCAGTACAATTTTTCATTGTTACAACTTCTCGATATACTACAGCATCATCCGCAAATAGATTCAGTGAACTTCCGATGTTATCCACAAAGTTAATTATGTATATTGTGAATAGCAACGGTCTTATGACACTCCCCTGCGGCACACCTGAAATCACTCTTACTTCGAAAGACTTTTGTCCATTGAGAATGACATGCTGTGTTCTGTTATCTAGGAACTCTTCAATCCAATCACACAATTGGTCTGGTAGTCCATATGCTCTTACTTTGTCCATTTAACGACTGTGGAGAACTGTATCAAATGCCGTGTGGCATTCAAGAAACATGGCATCTACCTGGGAAACTGAGTCTCATGGACGAATATCGCGAGCTAGGTTTCACACGATCCCTACATTTCTCCACCTGATAGCGAGAAATTTGCACCCAGATCTCCGCTGAATTGTCTGAGCCTCTGGTTTTAGCTTTCCACTCGGCTCCAAACCTGAGGACCGCGATCTGTTCTGGGAACGACACTATGAACACTTAGCTCAGATTCCACCCCACGAGTTAGGCTTACCCCGCGAGCGTGGCTTTCCGCCTTCACTAACTCCGCCAACCACCTGTATCAACTGAGGATGACCTCTGAACCCAGACGGCAGGAGTCTTTGGTGCCGACATGAGCAACAATTTGCAGTCGGGTGCACCCATTGCTCTCTATCGCCGACGCCAGGGCCTCCACCACATCCCGGATGAAACCCTCCGGCAAGCAAACAGAGTGAACACTGGCCTTCTTCCCCGACTTTTCCGCTATTTCTCAAAGGGGTCCATCACCCGATTAACGTTGGAGCTCCCAATCACTAATAAACCCCTCCCCCCGTGTGCCTGTTCGGACGTTGCTGAAGGAGCGGCCACAAGCCCACTCACAGGCAAAGCGAGCGATGCCACACGGCCAGCCTCCACATTGACCCTCCGCCTCGTGCGCCGCGAACGCCGCTGAACCCGCCACTCCCCTTGGGGAGAGGGTGGCCCAACCGCATCCGGTGCCCGCGAAGATGTCTCGACAGCAGGGACCGTGGGTGAAGCATGTAACACCTGGGGTGTACCATGCGACGCACCAGACTCCTTACTGCCGTTACACTCCGAGGCAGCAGCCTGAAGACGGCTGACAGTGGCCATCAGCGCGCTCAGCTGTTCGTGAACAGTGGCCAGCTCCTCCTGCGTCCGTACACAGCAGTCACACATCCTATCTATCCTAAGAAATCAACAGTTTAAGGTAGAGAGTTAATCAACTTTTAACTAGACTGCTAATTCACTAAAGGCGGCTGATAGCTGACTAAACTGTGGTTACTAGCCACTTCTTGTTGGAAACAAAGAAAATAAGCACTGTCTGTTTCTGGACTGTATTCAAAACAAACACAAAAACTATGGAACTCTATTACTAGGACTCGAAAATTAAATATTCCTAAAGGTAAAAACACACGGAAAAAGAAGTGACAAGTAAGAAAAACACAATTAATACTTAAATTTACGTAGATTGCTGCACAGGACATGTGAATCAGACGGCAGTTATGACGACATTGACAGTACTTCAGATCCTTAACGAAACGGGAAGTTTCAGCCTCAGGTAACTCAGTCACAGTGGAACCCGTACAAACAAAGCCGCCAAGTTCTGTTCACCCTCCTGTCGCAATGAGTCCACACAGGAGCACGCGACACCTTGAACGGAGTATTGATAGTCCTACAACTAGGATTCTAATACATCACTAGCATCACCAGTTCCATCCATAACGTACACATAAACCTAGAAATGCGTGGGTATCGTTTCGAGGGTCGGGTTTGTCAGTGGGCACATCAACAAATCCTCGTTATCCAAAACTTCTTCCCTGTCTTCTTTTTACAAATGAATGATCCTTTTCTAACAAAGGACAGGTAAACTTGCGTTAATAGTCCATCGACAGACTGCCAAGTCTTAACCAGGTGGAGCATCAGCGCCAATGGAGACTTAATGTGCGGGATGCTTGGTACTGATAATAATGACCTCTTTCATCAGTCGTAAACGGCAGGTCATACGCCAACTTTCTCACAGAATTTCTTCTTCGTATTCTGAATGAAGTGGTGCTAAGAACCATAATTCTTGCGTGTTAGCAACATGATGGACGAGATTTTCACTCTGCAGCGGAGTGCGCGCTGATATGAAACTTCCTGGCAGATTAAAACTGTATCGTATCACTGCGAACCATTTACATAAACCTGTTGTTATTTAATATGTAACACAAAACCGATTATGACCTTCTAGTTCTAGCACACAGTGTAGTTACTGGTGATAACACAGCTCGCCCACTTGCTGGAGTTGACAGTAAACAGATGACAACAGAAGGAGAATATGCGCTGGTCATTTAGTCAACTGTCTACAGTAGAAAGCTTTTGTGAGTACAATGTACAGCAAAGAAGAGAAGGTTAAAGTGGCACTTATCTATGGAGAATGTAAATTAGCAGAACAGTAACTGGAAAAAATGTCTTTTCTATTTACAATGTAGGTACTGGTACCACAAGTGTACTTTAAAAGATATGTTGTGTACAGTACAGACAGTTCTTGATTAAAAACTGCATCGTCATTACCATTGTTTACCATTGTTGAAGGTAGATATAATGCTGCACTGGAAGAGGAAATCTATAGAGAGCGATTTTCTGACAAGTATCCATCTTCGCGACGGATGTTCTCCTGTCTACGCCAACTTTCTCACAGAATTTCTTCTTCGTATTCTGAATGAAGTGGCGCTAAGAACCATAATTCTTGCGTGTTAGCAACATGATGGACGAGATTTTCACTCTGCAGCGGAGTGCGCGCTGATATGAAACTTCCTGGCAGATTAAAACTGTGTGCCCGACCGAGACTCGAACTCGGTCGAGTCTCGGTCGGGCACACAGTTTTAATCTGCCAGGAAGTTTCATTATACAAGTTGTTTCTCCTATACGTTCTTCTTCTTTCTACTTAATCTTAAACAAAATTTTATACATGTCAACGTGTATATCATTTTATTCCTCGCCTCCGAGTTTAATAGAAAATAGGAAAGTTATATTTATGATTTGCACTTGCCCGCGAAAGGCAAAGGTCAGGAGTTCGAGAGGAAGTTTCATATCAGCGCACACTCCGCTGCAGAGTGAAAATCTCATTCTGGAAACATCCCCCAGGCTGTGGCTAAGCCATGTTTCCGCAATATCCTTTCTTTCAGGAGTGCTAGTTCTGCAATGTTCGCAGGAGAGCTTCTTTAAAGTTTGGAAGGTAGGAGACGAGGTACTGGCAGAAGTAAAGCTGTGAGCACCGGGTGTGAGTCGTGCTTCGGTAGCTCAGATGGTAGAGCACTTGCCCTTGAAAGGCAAAGGTCCCGAGTTCGAGTCTTGTTCGGGCACACAGTTTTAATCTGCCAGGAAGTTTCAACATGATGGACGTCCAGCAAGTAATGCCTTGCGTATACTTCATGCTCTGAACCGAAGGTATCCTGCCCTTCTGGATTGCTATTACTATTATTATTTGTTATGCATGAAATTTGTCATCTATCGTGATATTGCAGCTAAGGAGAACTTGCAACATTTACTTGTTTGTAATTCACTGCAGCGGGCATCACTGGAATCTGCGATGAATACTGTATAACAAAACCAAACTGGTGCTTTTAATTTATTATTTCAACTAACACATTGACCAGTGTATCTCTGTCCATGATTATCACCTTGGGCACCTATGATTTTATACGATATTTTTGCACATCATGGATTATATTGCTGCAAAATGGGAGTAAAGATCACCGTTTCTCTTTCTTATTAAGTTGAATGTTGTGTTTACGTGAATATGTGATACGTTTTTGAACAGGTCTTGAGAAGAGGAAGTGAATTACAAAATAAAAAATTCAGGGTGCTATTTCAAAAGACGTACTGCTGTTCACATTTTCATAACAAAAATAAAAGAACGGCAATCGTTTTGGTTAATGTCCTCCTGGTAGCCAAATCCACATTTGAGTCATCAATTTTTAATTTTCCTCCTGTATGGGAAGTTACATGGGTTGGTCAAGATAAATGCGACGCGCTGTAACCATGAAGCTGCTTCTTCCCAAATGACCATCAACACGATTTGTTCCAGTCTATTCAGCAACCAACTCTCCTCCTAGAGCGTATTGGTAAATTCCGGCTACAAACTTCCTGTAGAGGGGAGTGAGTACTTGTTACAACCACTTGAAAAATGTTGGTAACCTGACCACTTTTACAAGTAATTTATTAAGCGTGGCCCAGTACATGACCTGTTTTACAATTCTACTCATTAATAACTAAAGAAACAAAAAGGAAACTTAGTAGTTTTCAAAAACACTGTGCCTCTTCCAATTCGGATTTTCAGCACCTCTTTGGACCAAAACAGTCACGCCTGCTGACGGTGAAGATATCCCTTTCCCGAAGCCGTTGCGTAACTGTGACGAAAATGGTATGCTGCGATGGAGTCGGACATTCTGGATAACAAGCTCTATAAAGGCAACAAGGAGCTCTTCCAATATCGTGAGCTTTACCATACAGAGGAGTTATGTCGATGTATTCCGCAGATCTGCACTTACTTATGTTGGTCTAACAATCACAGACACGTGAACGAGGCTCTAACGAGGTCAGAGAGGTAGCATAAACGTCAGATGACATCAGCTGATCTGGCGAAAGCACCCCCCCCCCCCCCCCCCGCCGTGACTATCCCGTTGCACCCCTATCTATCAAACATGTTTTCAAATGGCTCTAGGCTAAAAAAAAAATGGCTCTGAGCACTATGAAACTCTACTGCTGTGGTCATTAGTCCCCTAGAATTTAGAACTACTTAAACCTAACTAACCTAAGGACATCACACACATCCATGCCCGAGGCAGGATTCGAACCTGCGACCGTAGCAGTCGCACGGCTCCGGACTGCGCGCCTAGAACCGCGAGACCACCGCGGCCAGCCCTGGGTTCAAATTCAGAATAGTGTGTACTTAGTCCCCTCAACAAGTACTAGAAGTCTGTAAGGGGAATGTCCGAGCACCCTGTATTAATATTAACTACTGCGGTGGTGTGCGCATACTGCAGCTGTTGAATGAGACTTAATATCATATTGAAAATGCAGTGTGATGAAAGCACAGCACAGTACAAGAGTCATACGTGACAATGGTGACTCTATATTAAAAAATCACGTTCTCTTTTCATCGCAGCTTCTTTTGTGAAGGTCTTGGAAATTAATCAAGCGCGTGCTTTCATTTTTCGGCAGCGAGCATATCGAAATGTGCGACGAGTAGACCACCAGCAGCCATGCTTCTAATGTAAACCAGCGTGGCAGAACTTTACTTAATTAAGGACGCGCCGGTGCCTTCGGAGTTGAGATTATGTGGCGGTAATCAAAATACATGCCGTGTGCTGGCGGTGCAGGAGCTGCAGTATCATGAGAAAAACCTTCAATGCATACGAGAAAAACTTTACTAGAATATCCCTAATACCTTTGAGCTATATACACGTAATTTTATACGTGTTTCTGCAGAAATTTATATCGCGATAATGAATTTACAGTATCATTTTTACGAGACTCGGTTCTGTGGCTTAACGAGGTGGCATTTCCTACATCACCGTCCGTAATTTCTTTAATGACATTTAAATTCGTTCCGACGTCTTTTTAGCTTTTACTTCCAGCACATTAAATATAATAGCTTCCAGTGGATGCCAGTACTTCACACATTAACTCACAACGAATACTAGAAATAATTGCCGTTCAAATTTTTGACGGTTACGCAAGACACGTGGCAAAATAGTTCTCTTTTTAAATTTGCTTATTGTCCGATGTCTCGTGGGAGTTTGAAACTTCCTAAGCTTATTTTAAGAACTACGGCAACTAGCTACGTTTATTTGTGTTATAACTTAATTAATGATTTCATTACAGCTGATGAAGTAGTTTCGTTAACTTTGACCGGTTCCTTTGTTAGCTTCTTAGTTAGATTTTCAGTTACGTTTTACATGGATCATCTGCACGACTGGTTTGGTAATCACGTGAAACAAATGTTTTTAAAGATATTTGTGTACATATGTCATTAGCGTGTATGGATTTATGTTGATCTATTGCAGAGCACTGTATATCACTTTGACTTAAATACCCCACTTAAATAACAAAGGAAACACTTTTATTTTCTGTTCTTAACATTCAGCCAGGGTTTAATTAAATATTCGTCTACGGAACAGACGTAGTGCAAAGGAAATTACATGAGATTATACATAAAATTTGATTTGCTACCACACAGCCTTTTTATTTCATTGGGGAAACAATCAACGGTTTCTAACTATTTTTGCTGCGATAGTCTCCGCAGGTGAGTGGTAAGCGCGAATAACTGCTATGCGGAGGACCCGGGTTCGATTCCTGGAAGTGCCAAGGAATTTTCGTTGGTGGGAGTACTGGAACGTGAGGCAAGTTGAGTTGCTTCTTTAGCTAGGAGTAGCGGCTCCAGGTCGCGAAAAACCGGCATCGGTCAGAAGAGCTGCCTGCCCCTTCCCCATCCCATGACGTCATTGGCAGAGGATGACTCGTTGGTCGGTAGGTACCGACTGACCCGCCAGGGCTTGTGGACGAAGCTTACGTAAGCTTTACTTGCAAGGGGTCCACAGCCATGACATACTCTTGAATGATATCAAGTTGACGCGTTGCCTATTATTATACGGATTAATCAAACCTTGTTTTCTTAAACTCCTCACTATTACGTATTTACGGCTGTGTGGCCTTTCCCCATATGACTGCAAAATCATAAAATCCAAGGTATAAAGCCAGCATTGCTTTTTTAGTAGTCAGTATAAAAATAAAATAACATTAAAAGTACTGGGTGAAGAAAAAGGCAGTGTAAATTTGAAAACTTAATAAACCACGGAATAATGTAGATAGAGTGGTAAAAATTGACACACATGCTTGGAATGACATGGGGTTTTACTAGCACAAAAAAACCAAACTATTCCTAGACGCGTGAAAGGTCTCTTGCGCGTGTCGTTTGGTGATGATCGTGTGCTCAGCCGTCACTTTCGTCATGCTTGGCCTCCCAGGTCCCCAGACCTCAGTCGCTGCGATTATTGGCTTTGGGGTTACCTGAAGTCGCAAGTGTATCGTGATCGGCCGACATCTCTAGGGATGCTGAAAGATAACATCCGACGCCAATGCCTCATCATATCTCCGGTCATGCTTTACAGTGCCGTTCACAACATTATTTCTCGACTACAGCTATTGTTGAGGAATGATGGTGGTCCTATTGAGCATTTCCCGTAAAGAACATCATCTTTGCTTTGTCTTACTTTGTTACGCTAATTATTGCTATTCTGATCAGATGAGGCGCCATCTGCCGGATATTTTTGAACTTTTGTATTTTTTTATTATTTTATTTTTTTTAATTTTTTTGCTCTAATAATACCACATGTCATTCCAAGCACGTGTGTCAGTTTGTACCTCTCTATCTACATTATTATGTGATTTATTAAGTTTTCAAATTTATACTGATTTTTTGATCACCCAGTGTATACATGAGGTATGGTCAGCGTATTTGCCTGTGTCACACCATTTTAAAAGCAGAGCTTGCTTGACTTGATCCATAGTAAGTTTATAAATATGGAAGTAATTCTGCTATGCTTTCAAGACTATAACGGTGAACCTATTTTGATGGCATTTGATATGGAAATAGCTTGAACGCTGAGGAAAAAAATAGGCAAATTTACAAAACACGTGGTAGCATACTTTTATTGATTTGAAGAATATAACGTGAATTATGGAACAGTGTTTACTCTTCGAAAGAGTTATATATACTGAGCTTTGAACTTTATTATATTTGTAAAAATGCTTGTATTGTTTGATAAGGTTCTACACTCCTGGAAATTGAAAGAAGAACACCGTGAATTTATTGTCCCAGGAAGGGGAAACTTTATTGACACATTCCTGGGGTCAGATGCATCACATGATCACACTGACAGAACCACAGGCACATAGACACAGACAACAGAGCATGCACAATGTCGGCACTAGTACAGTATATATCCACCTTTCGCAGCAATGCAGGCTGCTATTCTCCCATGGAGACGATCGTAGAGATGCTGGATGTAGTCCTGTGGAACGGCTTGCCATGCCATTTCCACCTGGTGCCTCAGTTGGACCAGCGTTCGTGCTGGACGTGCAGACCGCGTGAGACGACGCTACATCCAGTCCCAAACATGCTCAATGGGGGACAGATCCGGAGATCTTGCTGGCCAGGGTAGTTGACTTACACCTTCTAGAGCACGTTGGGTGGCACGGGATACATGCGGACGTGCATTGTCCTGTTGGAACAGCAAGTTCCCTTGCCGGTCTAGGCATGGTAGAACGATGGGTTCGATGACGGTTTGGATGTACCGTGCACTATTCAGTGTCCCCTCGACGATCACCAGAGGTGTACGGCCAGTGTAGGAGATCGCTCCCCACACCATGATGCCGGGTGTTGGCCCTGTGTGCCTCGGTCGTATGCAGTCCTGATTGTGGCGCTCACCTGCACGGCGCCAAACACGCATACGACCATCATTGGCACCAAGGCAGAAGCGACTCTCATCGCTGAAGACGACACGTCTCCATTCGTCCCTCCATTCACGCCTGTCGCGACACCACTGGAGGCGGGCTGCACGATGTTGGGGCGTGAGCGGAAGACGGCCTAACGGTGTGCGGGACCGTAGCCCAGCTTCATGGAGACGGTTGCGAATGGTCCTCGCCGATACCCCAGGAGCAACAGTGTCCCTAATTTGCTGGGAAGTAGCGGTGCGGTCCCCTACGGCACTGCGTAGGATCCTACGGTCTTGGCGTGCATCCGTGCGTCGCTGCGGTCCGGTCCCAGGTCGACGGGCACGTGCACCTTCCGCCGACCACTGGCGACAACATCGATGTACTGTGGAGACCTCACGCTCCACGTGTTGAGCAATTCGGCGGTACGTCCACCCGGCCTCCCGCATGCCCACTATACGCCCTCGCTCAAAGTCCGTCAACTGCACATACGGTTCACGTCCACGCTGTCGCGGCATCCTGCCAGTGTTAAAGACTGCGATGGAGCTCCGTATGCCACGGCAAACTGGCTGACACTGACGGCGGCGGTGCACAAATGCTGCGCAGCTAGCGCCATTCGACGGCCAACACCGCGGTTCCTGGTGTGTCCGCTGTGCCGTGCGTGTGATCATTGCTTGTACAGCCCTCTCGCAGTGTCCGGAGCAAGTATGGTGGGTCTGACACACCGGTGTCAATGTGTTCTTTTTTCCATTTCCAGGAGTGTATATAATACGATGCAGTGTAATGAATTCAATGCTTATGCAATCTTCTATGTGTTTAGTCCGTACTGCCATAGTAATATCACTCACAAACGAATTCCATTTTAGTCGCTGAGCGTCACTTGTCTCTTGTGGATTCTAAGACGAGTACTAAGCTGCAACATCTGTTGCTGGTTTTGTTAGCGCTTTTAAGCCTCGTCCATAGCCTCCCTGTTTCGATTCCCGGCCGTGTCTGGGTGCTAGTTTTGTCCTAATCATAATTTTACCGTCATCTACGTGAAAGTCGCCGAAGTGGCCTCAAATAAAAAGACGAGCACAAGGGCCCAAAATTTCCTAACAGTGTCTACCGGCCAACAAAGCCTTACACATTTCACATCATTTTACTGATATGCGAGCGCAGCGTGGGCATAACAGATAGTATATAATAAAATTACTAATCATATAAGGGTAAAAATCGTAAGGATAGAGAATGGGAGGATATCATACAATAGAATGTTTAACTACGTTACTGGACTTTAAGGGTATAGGGGTACCATCATGTGTTACAAAATTCGTAATAACGCAGCACAGTCACAAGTGTAAGGGAGTATTGAACTATGCTAGGGACGCTTAGTGGCTAACTGGTCGAAGATAAATCTGGGCGGAAGGATGTTATCAATATATAACATTTGTTAACCACGAAAGTGACATATTAAAATGCAATATGACAAGAAGGGAAGGGACGATTATTGTCACTTCATCGTGCGTGCAATGTTCTGTGAATTTTTTATCGATATTTATTCCAAAATGCAAACAACTAATGATTAAAATAATGATATTTTTGTGACATCGCATTAGCAATAAGAAATAAACATCTTCACTGCCACTCGCATAATTTGCTGTGCCACTTTCGTCGTTATGCATAGACGATATCCTTCGGCACAGGTTTCCTCCAAACAGTCGGCCCCAAGATGTTGCTGTCATAGG
Organism: Schistocerca gregaria; assembly: GCF_023897955.1. Taxonomy (NCBI): domain Eukaryota; kingdom Metazoa; phylum Arthropoda; class Insecta; order Orthoptera; family Acrididae; genus Schistocerca; species Schistocerca gregaria. The sequence continues at coordinate 1,023,142,666 of NC_064920.1, forward strand.
TTGGTACTCCCTTACACTTGTAAGTGACTATGCTGCGTAACTACTGTTTTCGTAACATCTGTTGTCAGTCCGTTGATATAGTTAAACATTTTACTACATGATGTCCACCTTCTATGAATACGTACATTTTTAGCTTTATTTAATTCGTGTGTATGTGGGGCTAACCACACTCTGACTTTAGAATTATGTGACACACAAGCACGTTGACTGTAATTCCCAAAGCGCTGCTGGGACTGTTTATACAGAGGTGTCTACAAAAATGTAGACACTCTTTGACAGTTAATATCTTTGGAACAAAATGACATATCACTTCAGTTTGGGCCGCACCGTAGTCCATTGTTTTCTCTACACATTTTGGCTCGCTTTTTCCAGCAGATGACAGTGCAACAATGAATGAAGTAAGATTGTCGTTTGAGCGACGCAACACTTTATGAAAGTGGTACTGGAAGTACGAAAACATGATGGAAGTACAACGGCAGTGGCGTAATGTGTACGGAATTCGGCCTCCAAGACGTTCAGTAATATGTCGTATTCGGGATAAATCTGAAGCCGACGGTACTGTTCAGGATGTGCACAAGGAAAGGTCTGGCTCACCAAAAACGTCAAGTCCAGCTTTTAGCGCTGGTGGGTTGCAACATTTTACTGCCACCTCAAAAATCGGAGAAGCAGGGACAAGCCGATCAAGCGTACGACGAATTCTGAAGACTACAAAGTGGGGATTGTGCATTCCAAGATCGCTGCACACTCTGAGTAAGAATGACCCGGATCGAAGGATGGAGTACTGTGAATGGTTTGAAAGCACGCTTCGCTAAGATGAATGGTTTGCAGGGATGATTATCTGGTCTGACGAAACGCAAATTGAACGGCACTGTAAACCGCCACAACTCCTTAAGTACACGTGGACAAACATGTTAGTCAACTGAAACTTCCTGGCAGATTAAAACTGTGTGCCCGACCGAGACTCGAACTCGGGACCTTTGCCTTTCGCGGGCAAGTGCTCTACCAACTGAGCTTCTGTAAAGTTTGGAAGGTAGGAGACGAGGTACTGGCAGAAGTAAAGCTGTGAGTACCGGACGTGAGTCGTGCTTCGGTAGCTCAGTTGGTAGAGCACTTGCCCGCGAAAGGCAAAGGTCCCGAGTTCGAGTCTCGGTCGGGCACACAGTTTTAATCTGCCAGGAAGTTTCATATCAGCGCACACTCCGCTGCAGAGTGAAAATCTCATTCTGGAAACATCCCCCCGGCTGTGGCTAAGCCATGTCTCCGCAACATCCTTTCTTTCAGGAGTGCTAGTTCTGCAAGTTTCGCAGAAGAGCTTCTGTAAAGTTTGGAAGGTAGGAGACGAGGTACTGGCAGAAGTAAAGCTGTGAGTACCGGACGTGAGTCGTGCTTCGGTAGCTCAGGTGGTAGAGCACTTGCCCGCGAAAGGCAAAGGTCCCGAGTTCGAGTCTCGGTCGGGCACACAGTTTTAATCTGCCAGGAAGTTTCATATCAGCGCACACTCCGCTGCAGAGTGAAAATCTCATTCTGGAAACATCCCCCCGGCTGTGGCTAAGCCATGTCTCCGCAACATCCTTTCTTTCAGGAGTGCTAGTTCTGCAAGTTTCGCAGAAGAGCTTCTGTAAAGTTTGGAAGGTAGGAGACGAGGTACTGGCAGAAGTAAAGCTGTGAGTACCGGACGTGAGTCGTGCTTCGGTAGCTCAGTGTCAGTTCCGCCTCTACCGTAGCGCAGCGTGTTTTCCTCCTGTCAGTTTAGTGCCGTGTTGGTCTCCGTGCGCGTCGCATCGCTGGTTGTCGGCTGGTGTTTGGTGTTCGTGCGGCCCTTCCTGTCGCGGCGTCGTCTCTCGCCGTGATGTCCACCATGGTTCCCACGAAAGTTCCGCGTACAGGTACAGTCAGTTTTACCTTTGACAAATCCACGCGTCACGTCCAGCCCGGTTCTTTGGAGATACATGACTGGTTAGTCGATACAGTTAAGGTCACTACTGATCAGGTGCATACCGCATATTTCGACAGCGAATTATATGTGTTTTTTGTTAAGTTTCTTGACCCGCTCCAGGTTGATAGGCTACTTTCTCGTCATGGTTCTCAGGTACCCTTTACGCACCGTGATGGTTCCACTAGTATGGTTCTCTTGGCCAATGCAGAAGTGGTATATACGAATGTTCGGGTATTTAACCTTCCGCCCGAGGTTGACGACTCTTTTCTGAAGTCCGTTTTGCTTCCTTATGGGGACGTACGCCATATTCGAAAGGAACGCTGGTCTGCTCAGCACCGCTTACAGGTATATAGTGGTATTCGGTCGGTGGAAATGGTGGTCAAAAAACCTATTCCTTCTCACCTACAGGTATGTGGTTATAGGGTCCATATCACGTACAGTGGCCAGGAAGGAACATGTTATTATTGTAATGAAACTGGTCATTTCCGTACTAATTGTCCGCGGCGTGTGGTGGTATTAAAACCTACATACGAACAGCGTAAAAAATTGACTTTAGCTGATCTTCTCCCGCAAGGATCTCGGACTGAATCGCTCACTGTTACTGAGGGACGCAGTGATCCGTTACCCGACAACGGCCGTGATTTTCCCCCCGTTGTCCTTGAGTAGGGATGTTGCTGCCCATAATTCCGATGTTCCCGCGCTGATTTCTCACAACAAGCGTCGGCGAACACAGGATGATGCGGCTGATGAATCTTCCTTATTGGCTCGCCCTTCCGATGGGCCTCCGGTAAAGGACTCTCTTTCTCAGTCGGAAATCGTGGATGAGGAAGCCACAGGTGCTATCACGCCTTTGCAGAAGCTCCCTGACACCTTATCTGACGTTGTTCCTGCTACCGCGGCAGCCTCTTCGGAGACGCCCGTGACGGAACCTGCTTCTGGTTGCCACGTGTCTTCTCCGGTGCTCTCAGACACTTCTCCTATTGACTCTGTTTCGCATCCCCCTTCTGGAATTTCTGTCGCCCCCTCTGGGTCACAGCCTCCTCCCATCAAACAACTGATTGATTCTCCAGAGCCAGTGGATCCCGTTGTTATTCACCAACTGTCCCACCGTGAACCCATGTCTGCGGACGAGTGGGATGTAGAGGCCTCTCTCTCGCAATCTGACACGGAATGTCTACATGATGCTCCTACGCAGCCGAACGCTGCAGCGTCGGCACCGCGGAGCCGCAGTCGAATCCGTAAACAGCCACGGAGAGCCGCGTCACGGCCGAAGAAAAAGCAGTGGGAAGATGAGGGTTCTGTTTCGTAGTTTTTCTCTCTGTGGTTCAGCGCTTGTTTCTGGTATGATTACTTGTATGCTGCTCCGTCAGCTGACGGCTCTCTACCGATCTTTGTTTTTCTTTGTAGGTTGAAGTTCCATGCAAGCATATACATTTCTTACTCTGAATATTAACAGAATATGTTCTGAGCTTCGGCTCGCCGCTTTGCGACAGTTTATCTATCAGTCTGGGGCAGATGTTGTTTTTTTACAGGAAGTCCTATTCGACCAGTTTTCCATTCCTGGGTTCTCGACGTTTTTTAATGTCGCTTCCGAACTTTCTACGGGCACTGCCTTGTTTTATAGAGAAGGCATTCCGTTGATGAATTTCGAAGTACTTGACAGTGGAAGGGGGATCGGGTGCACGTTTTATGATCTCAGTTTACTCCTTCTTTATGCCCCTTCTGGTTCGGGTTGTACTACCGCACGCTCGAGTTTCTATAAAGAAGAAGTCATTTACCTGCTTCGTAAATCCCCGACAAAGATAATTTTAGGTGGGGACTTCAATTGTGTTCTACGGCCGGTAGATCAGTCTCCTAATTTTAATTTCAGTAAAGAACTCGACGACCTTGTGCGCTCCTTGCACCTGCGTGACGTGTGGGTTTCTCGCAATCCTACACTTGTGCGACATACCTACTTTACTCCCACGTCTAGCAGTCGCCTCGATCGCTTTTACCTTTCCGATTCCTTGTGTGGGCAACTTCTGGCTGTTGATGTGATACCAGCCTGTTTTACTGATCATTGCGCTGTAGCCGTTACGTTTAATTACGAGCGACAACCGGTAAAATTGTTTCGTCCTCCTTGGATGCTCAATATCGCGTATTTGCAAGATACCTCCCTTGGTATCGTCCTGGAGGACATTTGGACACGTTGTTCTCGTACTATGGACCGGTACCCGTCTATCGTGGCATGGTGGACACTGTATGCAAAACCTCACATCCGTAGGGCTCTCATGCGTTTTGGGGCTGCGAAGGTGGCAGAAGATCGACGAACGCAAGAATTTTACTATTCTGTCTTACGTCAACTGTACGATAGTGCTACGCATGCTCCCCTCCGGGTTACTGATATACAGCGCATCAAAGCCAAATTGCTGCAGTTCAAACGCATTCAAATGGAGGGCCTGCGGACGAGGTCTCAACCACGTTCCCTTCTACAAGAGGAACTGACGTCACTCTACCATCTAGTCCGTTTACGGTCGCGCCGGAAACGTGGGTGCCTTGCCTCCCTCACAACCGCTGACGGCCGCGTGTTCACCTCTCACCGTGACATTTCTGACTTCGTTTACACCTATTTTACTGATCTGTACGATACTCATGTCCCGGCGGAAACCTCTCTTGACGACTTTACCTCCTTGCTGCCTCGCGTCGTCACTACTCAATTAAACGACGCCTTTCTGCGTCCCTTTCAGAAGGATGACATATATGATGTTGTTGCAGGATCGCAGTCCCGCAAGTCGCCTGGATTAGATGGTATTCCTAAGGAGTTCTATGTTCAATTTTGGCCGCTCATTGGTGACACCTTAACGTCAATGGTAAATGAAGTGATGCGGGGAGTCTCACTTCCTGCTCCTTTTCAGGAAGGCAGAATGGTCCTCCTCCCGAAATCCACAGGTCGACCTGCAATTGATTCCCTCCGTCCTATTACTCTCCTTAACTTTGATTATAAACTTGTCGCTCGAGCAATTAATATCCGTCTCTCTAAGCTGCTCGATACCATTATTGCCGCCCACCAAAGCTGTGTGCCTGGACGCACGATACTGACTTCCGTCCTCGAATGTCGCGATGTAATCTCGGTGGCGGCTGCCGCTAATATCCCAGGGGCTTTGCTTTTTCTTGATTTCCAAAAAGCGTTCGATCGCGTCAGCCATGATTTTTTATCGAGAGTGCTCACCGCTGTCGGCTTTAATAATGATGCTCGACAAGTATTAACTAATCTTTTTACCGGTATCAGTGTCTCGGTGATTGTGAACGGTCACCCTACCCCCCGGATATCGATCAGACGGGGGTTACCCCAGGGAAGCCCCTTATCCATGTCACTTTTTGTTCTATCCTTAGAGCCCTTACTTCGCCATCTCACCATGCACTTACGTGGCTGGAATATATTGGGGGAAATTTTTGCAGTCCGTGCATACGCCGATGACGTCATGGTTTTAGTACGACATGCCGAGGATATACCGCGGCTTAAGGATACCTTGGATTCATTTTGTGGTCTTGCTGGTGCTCGCATTAATGATCGCAAATGCACGTTCCTGCCGTTGAGAGGCTTTGATCATGTCGTCATTCCTTGGGCGACGGTTGTCGATCGCCATAAGACCTTGGGGATCATAGTGGATCGTAATCCGATCAAAATGGCGGCACTAAATTGGCGTGAGGTTACGAGTCGTGTTCACGGGGCGATCCTTGAACATGACCGCCGTTCCCTTAGCCTCCTTCACAAGGCACGGGTTTTAGAGACCTATGTCTTCAGTAAAATATACTACGTTGCGCAGGTCTTCCCGCTTCCCGCGATGATGGCCCGCAGGCTGAAACAGCTGTCTAGTCGATTTCTGTGGCGCCGCCATGTCTTCCGTGTCCGATATGAAGTTGTGGCCAGGCCTCGGAAGCTTGGAGGATTGGGTCTTTCAGATATCAAAGTGAAGACGTCCATCTTATTTGCCCGCCGCAATGTTTTAACCTGTACGCGGGCTCCGCATTCAGTCACCTCTCGTTTACTTTCCCGCCTCCGGCCGGCCAGTCTGACCCCTCCTGTTGATGTTGGACGGATTAATCCTAAATTGCGGCACATTCGTGAATACTTTGTACTTGTCGGTATTCTGGGTGCTGATATACTTTCTATGACGCATATAACTACCAACATGCTACAAATCCGTTGGGGTACAGCATGTTTCCCTTCTTCTGTTGAACTTGCTTCCCCGTCAACGTCATGGAAAACGGTCTGGTCTCATCTTAGTCTTCCCATTTTGCCGATGGAGATTGTTTCAACGTGGTATAAGGTCATTTACCGTCTGATACCTACTGGTGATCGTCTTTTTCGTATTGGCCTTCGTCCGACTGACCAGTGTGAGGAATGTCATCAAACTGACACCTTACTTCACAGGCTAGTTGCTTGCGGACGGGATCATTGGCTCTGGGTCCGCCGTCAATTAGCTTTTCTTACTAGAGGGCCTGAAACCGCATTCCCAGACGACATCTTCTTACATCCTGACATCTCTTATTTTCCTCAGACGAAAACGAACACGATTGTTTGGCTCTTGGGTTACTATGTCCATTACGTCATTGAAGGCGGTAATGACCCAGATCCCCGCGTTTTTCACCATTATTTGTCAACTGCGCATTGGAAATGGCAGCGGTTACCACAATACCGAACGCTTTTTGCGAATATGCTTTTTCTTGTGTTTAACCGTCAAGGGGTTGGTTAAGTTCCCCTGTGATTCCTGTTTTCTTCCCTGAGCTCGAGTCCCCTCCCTTGTTGTATTTTTTCGTAATTTTTTTTTTCTCTCTCTCTTTTGCATGTATATATATACACCCAAAATTCATACGGGTGGGGTAACGGGTTGGTCTTCCCCTTCAGAAGAAATGTTTTACTTGTGTTTCACCTAATTTGTTGATTTTCTTTTTGCAGCTTATATTAAATGATGATTTGACTATGGTTGTCTGAATTCTCGTGAAATATACCAAGTCAATCTGATAATAAAAAAAAAAAAAAAGTTGGTAGAGCACTTGCCCGCGAAAGGCAAAGGTCCCGAGTTCGAGTCTCGGTCGGGCACACAGTTTTAATCTGCCAGGAAGTTTCATATCAGCGCACACTCCGCTGCAGAGTGAAAATCTCATTCTGGAAACATCCCCCCGGCTGTGGCTAAGCCATGTCTCCGCAACATCCTTTCTTTCAGGAGTGCTAGTTCTGCAAGTTTCGCAGAAGAGCTTCTGTAAAGTTTGGAAGGTAGGAGACGAGGTACTGGCAGAAGTAAAGCTGTGAGTACCGGACGTGAGTAGTGCTTCGGTAGCTCAGTTGGTAGAGCACTTGCCCGCGAAAGGCAAAGGTCCCGAGTTCGAGTCTCGGTCGGGCACACAGTTTTAATCTGCCAGGAAGTTTCATATCAGCGCACACTCCGCTGCAGAGTGAAAATCTCATTCTGGATGTTAGTCAACTGGGTGTTACTATGTGGTGTGGACTGTCATTTCGCTGGTTGATTGGCCCATTTTTTTTTTTGAAAGTACCGTAACTGATTAGATGCACGAGGGTCTTTCAATAAGTGATGCCTCACTTTTTTTTCTCAGAACATATTCATTCTTAAGAGTCACAATTTGGTGACAATATACAATAGGTTTTGTCGATGTACTATTTTTCTACGTAGTCTGGATCACATTCTATGGCCGTACGCCAACGTTGTGGAAGAGCATGTCTTCCCTGCTGGTAAAAGCTCTTGTCGTGAGCCGCGCGGGGTAGCCGCGCGGTCTCAGGCGTCTTGTAACGGTCCGCGCGGCTCCCCTCGTCGGAGGTTCGAGTCCTCACTCGGACATGGGTGTGTGTGTTGTCCTTAGCGTAAATTAGTTTAAGCTAGATTAAGTAGTGTTTAAGCTTAGGGACCGATGACCTCAGCAGCCTGGTCCCATAAGACCTTACCAAAATTCTTCTCCTGTAGGCATAGCCATGTTTTCACTGCATGAGTGACACTCTCATCATCTTCAAAGTGTGTTCGCCGTAGAGAATCTTTAAGCGGCCCAAAGAGACGGAAGTCCAAGGGTGCCAGGTCTGGACTGTAGGGTTGGATGAGGTAATGATGTCCAACTCAATTTGGCGATGTGTTCACGGGTTCCAAGACTTCTGTGTGGGTGTGCATTATCGTGTTGAAGCAAGATTTCACCAGGATGCTTGTCCGGTCGAACATGTCCGAAACGGCTCTTGCGTTTATTCAGCGTCTTCATGTATGTCTCTGAATAGATGGTTGATCCTCTTGGCATCACATCCCAGAAGACTGTCACCATGACGTTCCCGGCAGAGGGGGTTCTCTTGAATGAGGATGATGCCACACCAAGGACTGCCTTTTTGCTACCGGTGCTAAGTGGTGCACCAAGCTTTCGTCCCCCGCAACGATCCGTGACAGAAAGGCGTTTTAGTCTGTCTCAGAATGCTCCAACAATTCAGATGAAAGGGTATTTCTTTGGATATTGTGGTGCGCTGTGAGCATTCGTGGAACCCATTGTGAGCACCTCTTTGAATATCCGAGAGTCACGATCACTGCAGACGCACTTCCAATGATGACCGACAATTGTAGAGCCAATTGTCGAGTTCTGATCGCCGGTCGGCAAGAATAATGGTATCTGCAAGATTCACCACGTCTGGAGCAGTGGCGACAGGACGCACCGAGCGTGGCTGATCATGGAGTTCTGTTTCTGCCTTTCCTGAGGCTGTAACTTACTTTACCCATCGCCCAACTGTACTCCTATCAACTGCAGCAGCGCCATACACTGCACAAAAAGGTTTATGGACGTTCACCAAGGTTTCTTTTTCTGCAGACAAGAATTCAATAACAACATGCTGCTTGTAACGTGACCCGTATCTAGACGCCATTTTGACGCTGTACTAAGGCTTTGCCATCTGGCAAAACAGTCCGAAATTTCACCGTCTCACATAACAAACATAAAATGTAAAACACGAACAAGAACGTTTGTGTATATAAATTAGTGGCTTTTTAAAAAAACGTTGGGCATTTGTTGGTGAACGATCCTCAAATCTTCACATGCTGAGAACATCGATCTTACCTGCCACCCGATAGCTTTTTGAAAATCAAAGATTTTACCTAAGACTCGAGGCTCTTCCCCTCACAAAAACAGAGATGTCAGGGCCTACTTGGACGAAAATACACCTGTACAATTCGAAGAGGAGCTACTGAATACCACCACGGTCTCCAGACCTTACACCTCTTGACTTCTGTCTATGGAAACCTTGAAAAGAGAAGTATATTAAGAGGAGCCAGTTACACTGAACGAGCTACTAGAAACCATCGAAGCGTCATATGCGGTTATCACACCTGCGAACCGACAGCCGTAGTTCGGTCAACAATTCAACGGCATCGACGATGTTTGGCAGCAAATGGGGGCCAATTTGAACACACGACGAATGGTAATGGTACGTCATTTTTCTCCATTGATATTAAATATCAAAAAAGTCTCAATTTTTGTGGACCCGTCTGTATCTTCTCTGGTGTGGACGGCAACGAAACACTCGCTTTTCGACAACCGGTGTCTGAAACGAGCCCTCATTGCTTCGTTAAATGTCTAATTAATAATCCTCCCACTGCGATTACTTATAGTTCCTTACGTTGTCTATGGTAGACAAGTGTTTTAAGAAAATATTATTTAAGTGTTGATTCTCTATTACAGTAAATAAAGCTTGTAACATTTTAATAAGTAGTACTTTGGGTAATCATTGTCTTCATTGCTTTCTGTTGTTGTTCTATGCACTAATAGCACATTAATTTCCTTTCAACTACGTAAATCTTCATCATTGTACACCCAAAATATGGTACCATATCTAGGTCTTAGCATAATTCTAAGGACCACATGATCAGCCACATTTTACGGTTTTTAAATTTTGTGTGAAAACTTCGAAAATAATGAACATAACAGTACAAAAACATCCATATGAAGTATTTATACTAAAACCCGCGTATTCGTACAAATTCAGCTCAATAGCTTCAAATTTCAGCGGATGTGAAATTTCGGTAAACCACTGGTAACTTGCATGTACCTAACATATCTCTACAGAAATTTCTACGCAATAATTTCAAACTAAAACACATATGCTATTAAAATTTCAGCTCTAGATATTCAGATTCCAGTGGACATACAACTTGTTTAAAATACATATTTTTATGATATTATTGAACTGAGGGGATTCAGTCTTAAAATTACTTACGTTTACATTTTTCTGAACAGCGTTTCTAAATTATCAGAATTTCAGTAGGCCGTAGCGCATGAGCAACGCGACACATTCACTCAAATAGCTCTCGTGTTCGGCCCCAGTGCATAGTGACGGAAAGGTGTAATCCCGTTCTCGGCCGGCGTGAACTCGGACCTGCAGATTGCTATTCAGTGTACTTACGTCCCAACAAATAGGCAAGATACTGTCTTAAAACCGCAAGTAACCGGTTTCGGGTTCGAAACCGGTGCAGAGTTTTAATTTGTCACAAATGCTCGTAGCAGCTGCTAAAGACTAAATATGTGTCATCTATGGCGCATTACTTATTCCAGCCAACAATAATTATAATACGTAAGCTTCTCACTAACCAAAGATGTAACGTTGAGGTCAAATGTAATTCGCCGATCTCATTCCTATCCATTGAAGTCCTGAATACAAAAAAATTTATAGGTTTACAACTTTACAATAGTTTAAATATCAACACATTTTTCTTACTCTGGATCTGCAGTAGTAACATTCCTAGCTAGCTAATGAGATGGGAAAGTTTGTCAATAACAGCGTAATGAAAATTGTCGCACAGTTTTTAAAACTCGGAGAAGTTTCGGCACCGCGCGGACTACAATAGGCTTTAAATTAAACGGTCGTAACTGAGATTGTTTCACTATACCCTGTTACACACTCGCTACTAACGGAAAACTTTTCAAATATCCGTGGACTGCAATAAAGTGTTATTTGTCGAGTTCAGATGTGAACTTGAATGTAAATAGCGCTTAGCTAAAGCATCTGTATGCTTCCAGAAACTGCTCATACCACAATACATTATTAAAAGTCAGAGAATTTATCTGCAGTAGACGGCAACAGCATCTGGAGCAAACTAATTAAAAATTGTCTGACAGTGTGTTCATCTCAGGTAGCCAAGACGAGTGTTACAGCCAAGATATCATCGCTTCTGTAATTACTCGTACTAGAAATATTGTTGTTGGATAGTTCTTATAGATGTTTATTTTCATGTATATTCTGTGAAATCTCGATCACTATTTCATACCTCTGTAGAAAAGGGACTGCATTTGTTGTAAGTCGGACGCAATTTTTTTATATAGGGTGTAAAAGAATGTTAGATAATCAGACGATAGCGCTTGTGCCCCGTCGCGTCAAGAATAAGCACAAATGTCTCTATGAAAATAAAAAATTAGGCGAACGACACTTCCTAATGCCAAACCTGGAAATTGGAAGTCAGAGTGGTCAATGGACAAATATTATCTAGCAGCTTGGTATCTCTTACATTGACATACCACAAATATAAAGAAGAGCACACTGAAAACCTCTCTTCAGAATAGGATTTTCACCTGCCTCGAGATGACTGGGTGTTTGTGTTGTCCTCATCATTTCACGATCATTCTTGTAAGTGGCGGTATTGGATTGAGCAAAGGTTGGGAAATTAATTGTACGGTCGCTGATAACCGCGCAGTTGAGCGCCTCACAAACCAGACATCATCATCATCATCATCATCATCATCATCATCACCATTTCTTCAGAATAGAAATTACTCTCGTTGCTGCACAATAATAACCGATTCGACACAAGATTTTAATACTTTAGAAACTCACGGCATAAATAAGGTACCGGTAATATTAAGAAAAGAAAAATTGCGAGATTTCTGTTCGGTGTGGAAGCGTCAGTTGAAGAACTACGCTACAACCATTTGCACGAGCTACGTTGGTGGTTGATACGAATGCAAGCGCTTGGACGTGAAGGCAACGTGTCGTATGAAAATTTTCTAACTTTGGAAAATATTTCAAGTGCTTTAATGCCTAACGCTAGACATTCCGAAATGATTGACACAAAAGTTACTCTACATAATACAACACATCGGTGAAACTAAGAAGAGTGTCATCTGTAAAATATGGTGAAAGATTCTTAATGGAGATCCGAGAAACATTCACATCTATTTCGATGAAACTCTGTTTGCAGCACGCGAAAGGACTAGATGGAAATCATGCAAGCACAATGTACTCTGCATAGGATTTCTTATACTGTATTTGTTATTTCTGCTTGAATGCTATTAAGAGAGGAGACTTTTAGCTCAAATACTTATTTTTGTATTTGTAATTGAATGTTATTAGGTTTCTGCGTAAGTTCTAAGCGTTTTTGTTTTGCATGTTAGTGTTCCGGCTACTATGAGTTTATTTATGAATTGTCAGTTTTTATTTTTTGTTCTCTGTCGCTGTTTGAGTTTACGTGTTGTCATTTTGTTATATGGAGATAGTGCGTGGGGCTGTGGACACTAGAAAATGGAGTGCCAAATGTAGAAATCGGAACATTTCCTGTATATTCTTCTGTTTGAGTTCGGTAGAGTAACAGCAGCAGAGGCAGCCAGCAACATATGCGCCGTGTACGCGGATAATGGCAGAGCACGGAAAGAAGATGGTTTTCTCGTTTTGAGGTGGATCGTTTCGACATTAGTGACTCTCAACTTTCAAGAAGACCTTCGGTGGTCGATGAAGATCGTTTAAACGCATTAATCCACAACGATCTACATTAGTGTACTGGAGAACTGGCAAATGTAATGAACTGTGATCATTCCACGATCGTGCAACGTTTTCAGGGGGTGGAGAAGATTCAGAAATAGGGTTTATGGCTACCACATGCTCTCAGCCAAAATCACAAAAAGCTGCAGGTGGCCATCTCTGCTTGCTTGTCCGCAATTGGCTCGTGAACAACACCGACGATTCCTATCCTGTATCGTTACTGATGACGATAAATGGTGTCTTTGTGCTAACATTTGGTAAAGAAAGGAAAGGTTGAGCGCAGACAAAGCAGTAACTCCCTGTACAAAGACTTGCGCTCATTGACAAACGATAATGTTATGCATCTAGTGGAACAGTGCCGGTGTCGTGTATAAAAACTTGCTTCCTCGTGGTGTAACTATCACTGCTGATATTTATTGTCCATAACTGAAGCGACCTTACATGGAGTCCAGGAACATTCCGCTCCCACCTCATTCATCTGATCTTGCGCCTTTAAATTTTCGACTTTACCGCTCCCTATTGAACAACCTTAAGGAATTTCCTTTCCGGATTAAAATGTACTCCGAATATGGCTCGATGAATTCTTCGCCTCAAAACCAAGTGTTTTCTTCAGTCGCAAATCAAAAAGTCACGCCAACTTTGACACACTATAGTAAGTAGTGAACGAGAATGTATTATTGATGACTTGTCTCTGTGATGTGTATCTTCTGGGTTTATTAAACTTATGGAAAAACGCAACGATTATGCAGCAACTCAATACGTGTGATAGTGCTGGAAACAAATAGTAGTTATTCGAGAGAGAACATCACATTTGTTAAACTCCTGTAGCACAAATACTTGATAGAAAAAAGTAAAGCACACTTTCGATGTTATTTAGGATTGTATTTTCCAACTGTAAGTAAATTTATGTTCTAATTATTTGGTAGTGCGTGGTAATAGTGACCATTGGCACCCGGGCCAAGTGCATTTAGAGAAAAATGTCACGTAATATATTTTACTGTTGTCATTGTTATTAAAAAAAGCAAATTTGTCTAGGCAACATATTCTTCTGCGCTTAAATAAACAGAACAGAAAGTAGCCGTTGAACTGTAGGGATAAATCACTTACCATCGAATAAAAGGCTCAAAAATAGAAAACTAAACCTGCAAGTGGCCTGTGGTAGTAGAAATTAGTACAGCACTTGATAAAAATCTAAATTGCGAAAGACAAAGTAGATATCATAACTGAACTGAAGAGATCGATGGAAGAAAATGCTACCCCTAAGAGGATATTTTGTGTTACTGCATGCTGTATATTGGGTTAAATTCAAAGACAGAACATTAACGCACTAGACAAAATAATTCACATAACAGCAGGTGCTTGCTAGTTGTGCATCTTTGGAAATGCAACAGGTTCCGTGTTCACAGTAACCCTTATTAAATTGGGTGTTACAGCTTCCTTTGGCTGACCCCTGCGATTCCACAGAATACAATCTGGCATTACAGAGGTTTCTAGCGTATATGCCAAGTTATTGGACGCATATGAATGTATTTCTGCAGACTTTTATTGAAAATTAGGTGGCAGATTGAAGTACTAAACGTAAAAGTTCGAAGATAATAGCCAGAGGCAGGAAGAATGTCTGGCAAGACATGTAAACCAAAAGAAGAAAAAACATACAGGGCGTGACGTGCATAAGTACAGATATTTTTGTGTGTGGTACCTTAACATGTACACACATCCGTGTGTTGGTCGTTTATGCTCTGCGTCGAACAGTGGTCCCGCAAACACGAAACGTAATTTACTGCATGATGTTTTCCGCACGTCGTAGCCTCACCGCTAAGTGGACTAGAAGTGTCAGTACAGATTAACCTTTTAGCGCCCAAGCGTCCTCACTTCGACGTTTGACCTGTTGCCCAGGAGGAAATCAGCATTAATGGATTGCTCTAGCCACATGCACCAGAAAGCACTACCCAACCCAAACACATACGGCCTGTAATAGCTGTAATTATTAGTCTGGAAATGACGTAAATTCAGTACACCATCCTGAGTCACCAATGGAATTATCTTCACTTATAACCGTTGCACTCTGTATATGTGCGGGAGAGAGATAATGAGCTGTCGCAGAAAATTAATTTTAAAAGACGATTGCTAGATGGGTCTATTGAGATCTGACATTACTGTTGTTCCGAAAATTATTTGTTATTTTTGAAAGAATGGTTGCTCAGAAACTAGCTGAATACGTTTATCTATAGGTGGTTTAAAGAAAAAAATGGAAATTTTGTTGATCACATTTTAGCAGTTTCGTGAAGGCATAAATCAAAAACAAAAACGTAAAATTTGGTGAATGGAAACAATGGAATGAACAGAAACAAAACATCCAAACAAGTTCTAATGTTTCATATTGGAAAACAAATGGAAATATAGTTCAAAAATTTGTTTGTTTAGGTTGATGGTAAAACGGTTTGTGAGGGAAATTATAAATTGCAAAGATGGCAACACTTTCAGTTGTTTCGTTCATTCTATGACAAACATTTCACGTGATTATGAATTCGCTCACGTAGAACTTTATTTGTAAGTACCACCGTCAATTGTGTTATTTTAAGCAAAGTACATGGTGAGCATATTTGAATCTCGTTTCGTTAACAGAATGGTCAGTTTTAAGGTGTGGTTGCGTTTACGTAATTTGACGCTATTGAAGAAACCCCTGGCACTGTTCTCAACCAGGGAGATTATGCTGTAATTAAAGTACGTGGTGAAGGTTATCAGTTATTTAGATTTTATACAAGTATTTTTTTATTTAGAAGGCAAAGGTGATGTTGATCCTTTTTTGGAAAGACGAGGACCACGAGGCACGTTTATTTTAACAGATGAGGAGTCGAAACTTCCTGGCAGATTAAAAGTGTGTGCCGGACCGAGATTCGAACTCGGGAACTTTGCCTTTCGCGGCCAAGTGCTCTACCGACTGAGCTACCCAAGCACGACTCACGCTCCGTCCTCACAGCTTTACTACTGCCAATATCTCATCTCCTACCTTCCAAACTTTACAGAAGCTCTCCTGCAAAAGGCAAGGGTCCCGAGTTCGTGTCTCGGTCCGGCACTCAGTTTTAATCTGCCAAGAAGTTTCATATCGGCGCACACTCCGCTGCAGAGTGAAAATCTCATTATGGAGATGAGGAGTCAGTTTTCAGTCAAGAAGATGTTGTTACAAAGCTCTTTAGTTACATCTGCGGGAACGACTAGGAGATTCAAACATATCATTTTTAAACATGGCGTCAGTGACACTGCTCAATAAACTCGGCCAAGGAAACTGAAAATCCCCATACATCATCATGAAAGGAACTCGAATATATTCGCACGAGCTAGACATTAAACAGAAACAGTTGTTTGCACGGTTTACACTTTTTTTTTCAAACTAGTTGTCGTTTTATCTCTACACGACATTTCGAGAACTTCCCTGGTTGCTGAAGTGGCTTGTGAAGTTAAAATGAAAACAACTAGAAGTTCTGAACGGTCACAGCTCTTTGGGTGGTTCAAGAAAAACCGAAACTGTGGTTGCGTACAAAATATCGATGTTCCGAGTTTAAACAGCGATGTTTCAATATAGATACGTCGTGACATCATATCAAAGAAGTTGTAGGAAAAGTCCACCTTCAGTGTGGGCACAAAACACCAGGTTACTTGTTGCCACTAACATATTTCTTTCATTTAAATGAATCTTTGTCTCAACATGTCTCATAACGACATGTGTGCGGCAGTAAAAGTAGTAGAAATAGCAATAGTTCAACATCCAAGATCGCAAAAAACATTTCTTTATTTAAGAAAACTGGTTTCAACCGACTTTGCTGTCATCTTCAGGTCATAAAAAACCACATGCACAAGATGTTACGTGGATAAAAATCAGCACCTCACATCTTGAGATCATATGCGTCAGGTTTGCGTAGAGTGAATATACTTTACAATAAAAGGATTTTTAAGACCAGATGACAGCAAAGACTGGTGAAAACGGTTGTGTTAGATACAATATTTTAAGCGGTTTTGAGTTTTGAATGGTTTTCAACAATTAAAACAGACCGCCCTTCAGTACTCTCTAAACGAGAAAATTCCGTCAGTAGAAATAGCATTTGGAAGAAAAAACTCATACATTGTGTTTTGTCCACAATCTCAGATCGGTAGGGGAAAAAATACTGAAGAATTGCTTGAGTCGATTCCTGTTGTATAAAGGATTGTAACACGGTTCAAGCGAAATGTAGCAGCAGCTGATGAGCTAAGTAAACCAGTTCAAGAAGTATTTGTTAGATGGAATCCAACGTTCTGTATGACCGAGCGCGCAGCACCCTGATAACGGCCGCAAATATCATAGATGTGATTTAAGGTTGTGATATTTCGCGTTGTATTGAAGTTGCTACTAGTGAAATTTGCGCAGAAAAGTACATCGCAAGCAGTAAAATAATCCTGATAATTACTATGTCGCATATCAAAATATGTCATGTAACCAACACAGCTACTCGAGAGAACTTTGGGAGCAGCTTCATAAAGGAAATGAAAAAGCACTTATTCCCAAATGAACATGTTCGTTAGCTATATCAAAGTTTCTCCAGCTTATGTTGAGGAAGTATCCGACATCTTGATTTGCAGCTCCTTGTATTGGCCGTGTTTGCAGTTAAAATTTTTTGGATGTGAGGTCCGCCAGTTATGCAGACACTGTTTTCCTTAGTACCTAAACATGTTTCGGCACCACAGTGCCATCATCAGTGGGTTTTCGTTTTTATTTATTCTTTACATTTGGTGTGCATGGATTTTCTGGACCACTTTTGCGTTAATTACTACAGGTAGCGTGCTATGTTTTCGTATGGCAAGCACTTCCATGCTGAGATATTGTGATGCAGTAAGTATAACAAGTATTTTCCACAAATAACGTAGTGAAAAGTGCTTTACTAAGTTAATACACACACTTAGCTCTGAGCTGCCACTATGCCGCGGCCGCCGGCCCCTTTGGCCGTTCCCCCACCCCGACACTTTGCGCTCTGCCTTGGCAGCGCCACGGCAGTACCTGTCGCGCCGTGTTTCATGCGGTCGCTAACACCGAGAGAGCTGACCCTCACCTGCGCCAGCCACGCTTAATTCGCCCCTAAAAAAATAGCCCGATATTTCTGTGGGCGCCACGCCACGCCGAGCCAGAAATTGTGTTGAAATTAAGTTTGTCCTTCGGATTTATTACTGGCAACAGGTGCGCATCCTCGGAAGCGTGCGGAGCTCTTGGTTGCGACGGGTTAGTTCTACATTATGAGCTCCAGTGGACGAGTAAAAACACAAATTTGAGTGCCAAATGAGTGTTGCGTGTATTGAGACGCGGTTTGAAATACGTGAAGAATGAGAATTAAAGACGGTCTTCGCAAAAGGCGATGCGTAGTCAGATGGACTCTCTGCTTTATTATACTGTTGTATTTAATTTTGTCCTCCCAATGTGTCCGCAACTCGGGGTCTAATGGCTAGGTTTGCTGCCTCTGGATCATGGGGCTGGGTTCGTTTCCCTGCCGGGTCGGGAATTTTCTCCGCCCAGGAACTGGTTGTTTGTGTTGTCCTCAACATTTCATCATTATTCGTGAAAATGGCGAGACTTGACTGTGTAAGGACTGGGAATTTATACGGGCGCTGATAACCGCGCAGTTAAGGGCCCCACAAACCAAATATCATCATCATCATCCCGATGGTAAAACTCAAAACAGTGATTTGGCTAAGGTGAAATTGCACTGCAATAAGCGAGAAACGATGTTTCCACATAGAAAATGATGATGAGGTTTATTTGGGACGCAGAAAGTAACATCCTCGTAGACTACGCGGAAAACAGTAAAACAGCAACTGACTGCCACCACGAAACTTTACTGGACGGTGTGTAGTGTGTGCCGTTGCTTAAGCGACCAATATTAGGTGATAAAAGATCGCTCTTCCGTAATACACCTACTCAACAGTAAATACAGACAATACAGACAATAAATACAACAGTCGCAATATTTTGAAATATTCCATTTCACTACCAGTTTCCGCGCTTCATTGGTATCATCTTCAGGCACGAATAAACGTAGCTAGATATGTCATCCAATCGTTTCTGCTATTACAGGGATCACTAATTTCAACTGTCTGTTGTAGATTTCTGAAACTTTTATGTAGACGTTACTGTGTCATTAGACGTTTGATGTATTAGTCTTTTGTTATATTCACATTTGTTGTTTATTAATACTGTTAATAATAGTAGTTACTTCCCTTGTAGAGTAAGTTTGTGATTATTGAAGTCATGTTTTTAACATCTTCTTATTGTAGTAGCGGAACTTATAAAAAGTAAAATTTTACCATGAGTGAGAAGTGTGGGCTTTGCCGTAGGTTCGTGAGTAGTCGATTGCGGTGTGAGACTTGTTCGAAGTATTCTCACTGGGGGGGAATGCAGTGGGGAAGCCAGTGATCATTCTGGTGAGATCCTCTCCTGGAACTGCAGGTTATGTAGCAAGAGTAAATTGATAGAGGAGTAGGAGCGTAAGATCTGTGCCCTTCAGGTGCAGATGAAAAACGCACAGGAGGAGCTAGATAGGATGAGGAGGGAGAAGGGGGTTGGGGAATGGGAGCTGGCTGTTGGCAAGAGCTCTGCTAGGAGAAGACGATTTTCAGATAGTTTTACTATTGGTATTTACAATAGATAAGACCAACTGTCGGAGTCTAGTGCAGAAGAATCTCTAGTAGCTGTAGATGTAGGAAGTATGCAGCAAACCTCAGTAGTTACAGTGGCTAGAACAGTTGCGAAATCGAAGAGGAAGAAGAAGGTAGTGCTGTTAGGTAGTTCTCATGGCAGACGTGTAGGCCAGCAGTTGCAGGAAGTGCTGGGGAGTGAGTACCAGTTCACCAGCATTGTGAAGCCTAATGCAGGATTGGCTCAGGTGACTGTTAACATAGGGGGGTTATGTAGGGATTTTACCAAAGAGGATCAGGTAGTGATTGTGGGTGGGGCTTGTAATAGTATTGATAGGGATTGGGAGTATGACATAGATGGTGACCTGGAAAAGATAGCCACTCAGACTGGAACTGTTTCAGCGTCACGATCGGCCTCATCTTAATACAGCCGTCAGGCGTAATAGCATGAGACTTGGGGGTGCGCTGATGACAGAAAGCATGGGTCACGTTTCAGTGGTGTCGGTGGGGTCTATCAGCAGGACAGGTTTCACTAGACGTGGCCTGCACCTCAACAGGTATGGGATGGGGAGGTTGGCAAAGTTCATAGGTGACAGCATAGGTGGGGAAAATTCCTGCAGTAGTGGGTGTTAAAGCTGCACCTTTTTTAGATTGAAGTCAGCTGATAGGTATTCCTGCTTAAGGGAAGTCTCTCTAACAAAGGAACCCTTTTTGACAAAGCAATTAGTATATTTCATCAAAATATACAAGGCTTTAGAGATAAAGTTAGTGAATTGCTTTATAGATGTTGACTCTGAAATTATTGGTATACCTGAACACTTCTTAAATAAGGAGATAATTCAGAGGCTTCCTTTACCAGGATACAGGTTGGCTGGCAGCTTTTCTAGGAGCTCTTTGCGGTGTGGGGGACTGGCCATGTATGTGAAAAACGGAATCCCATTTGAGTCAATAGATGTTTCAAAGTACTGCACTGAAAGGGTGTTTGAATGCTGTGCAGGTGTGGTGAAATTTAATGGAGCTAAACTTCTAACTGTTGTTATTTATAGATCCCCAGACTTCGATTTCACAACATTTTTCCTAAAGCTAGAGGAGGTTCTTGGTTCACTTTATAGGAAATACATAAAGTTAGTTATATGTGGTGACTTCAGTATTAATTGTATAAGTGATTGTGCAAGGAAGAGGAAGCTGGTAGACCTCCTTAATTCATATAATCTTATGCAAACCGTATTCTTTCCAGCGAGAGTGTAAGGGAACAGTAGAACAACCATAGACAACATTTTTGTTCATTACTCATTACTGGAAGGGCATTCTGTTCGCAACAAGGTGAATGGCCTTTCAGATCATGAGGCACAAATTTTAACTCTAAAAGATTTTTGTGCTGCAAGACGTGTTAAATATAGTCATCAGCTGTTTAGGAAAGCTGATCCAGTTGCTGTCGAGACCTTTGTAAACCTTATCAAGAAACAAGAGTGGCAAGATGATTATAGCGCTGATACAGTAGACGATAGATATAATGCTTTTCTCAAGACTTTTCTCGTGCTCTTTGAAAGTTGCTTTCCGTTAGAACGTACAAAACAGGGTACTAGTACAAACAGGCAGCCGGGATGGCTGACTGGAGGGATAAGAATATCTTGTAGAACAAAGTGGCAATTATATCGAAACGTTAGAAACAGTCAAAATCTAAATGCAGCAGCCATTACAAACAGTATTGTAAGGTGCTTAAAATGTTATTAGGAAGGCAACAAGTATGTGGTATGCAGATAGAATAGCTAAGTCTCAGGACAAAATTAAAACCATATGGTCAGTCGTAAAGGCAGTGGCTGGTCTGCAGAGACAGGTCGAGGATATAGAATCAGTGATTAGTGGGAATGTCCGTGTTACTGATAAGTCGCATATATGTACTGTATTTAATAATCACTTTCTGAATATAGCAGGTGAACTAAATAGAAACCTAGTCCCAACAGGAAATCATATAGCGCTCTTAGAAAAAAGTGTTCCGATACTGTTACCTGAAATGCTCCTCCATGGCACTGACAAGAGGGAGATTGAGTTAATAATTAAATCAGTAAAGACCAAGAACTCTTATGGATATGACGGGGTATGTAGCAGAATACTGAAGTATTGTTCTATGTATGTTTGCCCAGTACTTAGCCATATCTGTAACTTTTCCTTTAGGAGTATTCGGTTTCCTGACCGATTAAAGTACTCGGTAGTGAAACCACTTTATAAAAAGGAAGATACTGATAACGGTGACCATTTTAGACCTATTTCTATGCCATCCGTGTTTGCTAAAGTTATCGAGAAGGTTGTATATACAAGGTTACTGGAGCATTTAAATTCACATAATTTGCTGTCAAATGTTCAGTTTGAAAATGATATACACTCCTGGAAATTGAAATAAGAACACCGTGAATTCATTGTCCCAGGAGGGGGAAACTTTATTGACACATTCCTGGGGTCAGATACATCACATGATCTCACTGACAGAACTACAGGCACATAGACACAGGCAACAGAGCATGCACAATGTCGGCACTAGTACAGTGTATATCCACCTTTCGCAGCAATGCAGGCTGCTATTCCCCCATGGAGACGATCGTAGAGATGCTGGATGTAGTCCTGTGGAACGGCTTGCCATGCCATTTCCACCTGGCGCCTCAGTTGGACCAGCGTTCGTGCTGGACGTGCAGATCGCGTGAGACGACGCTTCATCCACTCCCAAACATGCTCAATGGGCGACAGATCCGGAGATCTTGCTGGCCAGGGTAGTTGACTTACACCTTCTAGAGCACATTGGGTGGCACGGGATACATGCGGACGTGCATTGTCCTGTTGGAACAGCAAGTTCCCTTGCCGGTCTAGGAATGGTAGAACGATGGGTTCAATGACGGTTTGGATGTACCGTGCACTATTCAGTGTCCCCTCGACGATCACCAGAGGTGTACGGCCAGTGTAAGAGATCGCTCCCAACACCATGATGCCGGATGTTGGCCCTGTGTGCCTCAGTCGTATGCAGTCCTGATTGTGGCGCTCACCTGCACGGCGCCAAACACGCATACGACCATCATTGGCACCAAGGCAGAAGCGACTCTCATCGCTGAAGACGACACATCTCCATTCGTCCGTCCATTCACGCCTGTCGCGACACCACTGGAGGCGGGCTGCACGATGTTGGGGCGTGAGCGGAAGACGGCCTAACGATGTGCGGGACCAAAGCCCAGCTTCATGGAGACGGTTGCGAATGGTCTTCGCCGATACCCCAGGAGCAACAGTGTCCCTAATTTGCTGGGAAGTGGCGGTGCGGTCCCCTACGGAACTGCGTAGGATCCTACGGTCTTGGCGTGCATCCGTGCGTCGCTGCGGTCCGGTCCCAGGTCGACGGGCACGTGCACCTTCCGCCGACCACTGGCGACAACATCGATGTACTGTGGAGACCTCACGCCCCACGTGTTGAGCAATTCGGCGGTACGTCCACCCGGCCTCCCGCATGCCCACTATACGCCCTCGCTCAAAGTCCGTCAACTGCACATACGGTTCACGTCCACGCTGTCGCGGCATGCTACCAGTGTTAAAGACTGCGATGGAGCTCCGTATGCCACGGCAAACTGGCTGACACTGACGGCGGCGGTGCACAAATGCTGCGCAGCTAGCGCCATTCGACGGCCAACACCGCGGTTCCTGGTGTGTCCGCTGTGCCGTGCGTGTGATCATTGCTTGTACAGCCCTCTCGCAGTGTCCGAAGCAAGTATGGTGGGTCTGACACACCGGTGTCAATGTGTTCTTGTTTCCATTTCCAGGAGTGTACTTGCGCGGCACTATGAGATACACTAAGCTGAAAAAAGATATGTTAACCTATGAATCAAGGAAACGGCAGCCCGCGATTCCTGTTTAGGTACTGAGAAACCGCAGTTCATGTACCGACAGAGCAGTTGCCATGACTTGTTTGTCCACTACTACACTTTTTATACTCTCAGGTGACGAAAGACATGGGACAGCGATATGCACATGTACGTATGGGGGTAGTAACGCGTACACAAGGTATAAAAACGTAGTGCATCGGCGGAGCTGCCAGTCGTACTCAGTGATTCACGTGAAATGATTTCCGACGTGATTATGGCCGAACGACGGGAATTAACATACTTTGAACTCAGAATGGAGCTACATGCATGGGACTTTACATTTCCGAAGTCGCTAGGGGAAATCAGTATTCCGAGGTCCATACTGACAGGAATGTGCCGCGAATACATTTCAGGCACTACCTCTCACAGTGGCAACGTAGTGACTGATGACGTTCACTTAACGATCGAAAGCAGCGGCGTTTTCGTAGAGTTGTCGGTTCTAACAACAAGCAACACCGCGTCAAATATCCACACAAATCAATGTGGGATCTACGACGAACGTATCCGTCGAGACAGTGCGGCGAAATTTGGCGTTAATGGGCTACGGCAGCAGACGAGCGACACAAGTGCCTTTGCTATCAGCACAACATCGCTTGCAACATCTCTCCGGGGCTTGTAAAGACATCGGTTCGAGCTCAGACGACTGCAAAACTGTGGCCTGGTCGGAAGAATTCCGATTTCAGCTGGTAAGAGCTGACGGTAGGGTACGAGTGTGGCCCTAGGCGCCACGAAGCCATAGACTGAGGTCGGCAACAATACAATGGGCAAGCTGGTGGTGGCCCCATAATGGTGTGGGCTGTGTTTATACGAAATGGGCTGGGTCCTCCGCTTCAGCTGAACCGATCACTGACTGGGAATACTACCATTCGGCTACGTGAAGACTTTTGCAGCCATTCATGGGCTTCATGTTTCCAAACAACAATGAAATTTTCTTGGATAAGAATGGTACATGTCACCGAGTCATGGTTGAAAGCGATTGGTTTGAAGAACATTCTGTACAATCCGAGCGAAATAGCTGGTTATACGAATCGCCCGACATGAATCCCATCGAACGGTTATCGAGAGGTCAGTTCGTGTACAAAATCTTGCACCGTCAACACTTTCGCAATTATGGACAACTATAGAGGCAGCATTGCTCAATATTTCTGCAGCGGACTTCGAACAACATATTGGGTCTATGTCACGTCACATTTCTGTACTAGGCCAGGCAGAAGGAGGTCCGTCACGATATTAAGAAGTATCGCACGACTTAAATTACGTCAATGTACAGAGTAGTCTGTGGTGGCGAAGGACGCCCTTACCACATTCATCAGCACAACGCTGCACATCCGCGGCCACCAACGTGATAGGAGGTTGACTCGAGAGCTCTGCTGAGGCATGTTTGACATTCTGGGACAGATCAATCCTGTCTGGTACGGATCTTATACCGACGAGCAGTATTCGAATATTGGTCGAACGAGTGCTTTGTAAGCTGCGTCCTTTGTTGATGGACTAAATTTCCTCAGGATTCTTCCAGTGGATCTCAGTCTGGCATCTGGGTTACTTGTGATTAATTTTATGTGGTCGTTCCATTTCAAATCGCTCCTTATGTGTACACCTAGATATTTTATGAAAGTAACGATTTCCAGTTATTCTTCTGCATTTGTTTAACAAAACAAAGGGTCTTTCTACTACATTACATTCGTTTATATTGTGGGTCAATTTTCACTCTCCGCTCCAAGCTCTATCCTCTGCAAGTTGGTTGGGTTGTTTTGAGGGAGGAGACCAGAAAGTGAGGTCATCAGTCTCATCGGATTAGGGAAGGACAGAGAAGGAAGTTGGCCGTGTCCTTTCTAAAGAACCATCCCGGCATTTGCCTAGAGCGATTTAGTGGTATCACGGAAAGCCTAAATCAGGAGGGCCGGACACGGGATTGAACCGTCGTCCTCCCGAATGCGAGTCCACTGTGCTAGCCACTGCGCCACTTCGCTCGGTGTCCTGTGCAAGTCTTCCTGCATTTCGCCACAATTTTCTACCGTCGCGACTTCGCCGTACACGATATTATCATCCGTGAAAAGCCTTGCGGAACTTCCGAGTTATCTGCAAAGTCATTTATACATACATTGTGAAAATTAATGGTCCTATAGCCTCCGCTGGGGTTCCCCCGAATTTCTTTTGCGTCTGAAGTCTCTTCTCCGTTCAGAATGTAGTGCTGTGTTCCGTTTGCTGGAAACGCTGCAGACCAATCACACAGTTGGTCTGATATTCGGTAAGGTCGTATTTTGTTCCTTATGCGGCAGTGCTTAACTGTATCGAATGCTTTCCGGAAGTCAAGGAACACAGTATCTACCAGGGCGCCTGTGTCTACTGCTTGCTGTGTCTCGTGAACGAACGGAACGCAATCGGTTAGGTTTCATACGATCTTTGTTTTCGGAACCCATGTCGGTTCTTACAGTGGAGACATCCGACCTCAGAAAATACCGTAATATGCGAGCATACAACCTGTTCGAATATTCTACAACTATAGCCTTACAGATCCCTTAATCGGGCAGGTAGGTTAGAAAATTTAAAAAGGGAAATGGATAGGTTAAAGTTAGATATAGTGGGAATTAGTGAAGTTCGGTGGCAGGAGGAACAAGACTTCTGGTCAGGTGACTACAGGGTTATAAACACAAAATCAAACAGGGGTAATGCAGGAGTAGGTTTAGTAATGAATAGGAAAATAGGAATGCGGGTAAGCTACTACAAACAGCATAGTGAATGCATTATTGTGGCCAAGATAGATACGAAGCCCACACCTACTACAGTAGTACAAGTTTATATGCCAACTAGCTCTGCAGATGACGAAGAAATTGAAGAAATGAATGATCAAATAAAATAAATTATTCAGATAGTGAAGGGAGAAGAAAATTTAATAGTCATGGGTGACTGGAATTCGGTAGTATGAATAGGGAGAGAAGGAAACATAGTAGGTGAATATGGACTGGGGCAAAGAAATGAAAGAGGAAGCCGCCTGGTAGAATTTTGCACAGAGCACAACTTAATCGTAGGTAATACTTGGTTCAAGAATCATAGAAGAAGGCTGTATACATGGCAGAAGCCTGGACATACTAAAAGGTATCAGACAGATTATATAATGGTTAGACAGAGATTTAGGAACCAGATTTTAAATTGTAAGACATTTCCAGGGTCAGATGTGGACTCTGACCACAATCTATTGGTTATGACCTGTAGATTAAAACTGAAGAAACTGCAAAAAGGTGGAAATTTAAGGAGATGGGACCTGGATAAACTAAAAGAACCAGAGGTTGTACAGAGTTTCAGGGAGGGCATAAGGGAGCAATTGACAGGAATGGGGGAAAGAAATACAGTAGAAGAAGATTGGGTAGCTTTGAGGGATGAAGTAGTGAAGGCAGCAGAGGATCAAGTAGGTAAAAAGACAAGGGATAGTAGAAATCCTTGGGTAACAGAAGAAATTCTAAATTTAATTGATGAAAGGAGAAAATATAAAAATGCAGTAAATGAAGCAGGCAAAAAGTAATACGACGTCTCAAAAATAAGATCGACAGGAAGTGCAAAATGGCTAAGCAGGGATGGCTAGAGGACAAATGTAAGGATGTAGAGGCTTACCTCACTAGGGGTAAGATAGATACTGCCTACAGGAAAATTAAAGAGACCTTTGGAGATAAGAGAACCACTTGTATGAACATCAAGAGCTCAGATGGAAACCCAGTTCTAAGCAAAGAAGGGAAAGCAGAAAGGTGGAAGGAGTATATGGAGGGTCTATACAAGGGCGATGTACTTGAGGACAATATTATGGATTGGAAGAGGATGTAGATGAAGATGAAATGGGAGATACGATACTGCGTGAAGAGTTTGACAGAGCACTGAAAGACCGGAGTCGAAACAAGGCCCCTGGAGTAGACAACATTCCTTTGGAACTACTGACAGCCTCGGGAGAGCCAGTCCTGACAAAACTCTACCATATGGTGAGCAAGATGTATGAAACAGGCGAAATACCCTCAGACTTGAAGAAAAATATAATAATTCCAATCCCAAAGAAAGCAGGTGTTGACAGATGTGAAAATTACCGAACTATTAGTTTAATAAGTCACAGCTGCAAAATACTAACACGAATTCTTTACAGACGAATGGAAAAACTAGTAGAAGCCGACCTCGGGGAAGATCAGTTTGGCTTCCGTAGAAATGTTGGAGCACGTGAGGAAATACTGACCCTACGACTTATATTAGAAGCTAGATAAAGGAAGGGCAAACCTACGGTTCTAGAATTTGTAGACTTAGAGAAAGCTTTTGACAATGTTGACTGGAATATTCCCTTTCAAATTCTGAAGGTGGCAGGGGTAAAATACAGGGAGCGAAAGGCTATTTACAATTTGTACATAAACCAGATGGCAGTTATGAGTCGAGGGACATGAAGGAGAAGCAGTGGTTGGGAGGGAGTGAGACAGGGTTGTAGTCTCTCCCCGATGTTATTCAATCTGTATATTGAGCAAGCAGTAAAGGAAACAAAAGAAAAATTCGCAGTAGGTATTAAAATCCATGGAGAAGAAATAAAAACTTCGAGGTTCGCCGATGACATCGTAATTCTGTCAGAGACAGCAAAGGACTAGGAAGAGCAGTTGAACGGAATGGATAGTGTCTTAAAAGGGGGATATAAGATGAACATCAAGTAAAGCAAAACGAGGATAATGGAATGTAGTCGAATTAAGTCGGGTGATGCTGAAGGAATTAGATTAGGAAATGAGACACTTAAAGTAGTAAAGGAGTTTTGCTATTTGGGGAGCAAAATAACTGCTGATGGTCGAAGTGGAGAGGATATAAAATGTAGATTGGCAATGGCAAGTAAAGCGTTTCTGAAGAAGAGAAATTTGTTAACATCGAGTATCGGTTTAAGTGTGAGGAAGTCGTTTCTGAAACGATTTGTATGGAGTGTAGCAATGTATGGAAGTGAAACATGGACGATATATAGTTTGGGCAAGAGGAGAATAGAAGCTTTCGAAATGTGTTGCTACAGAAGAATGTTGAAGATTAGGTGGGTAGCTCACGTAACTAATGAGGAGGTATTGAATAGGATTGGGGAGAAGAGAAGTTTGTGGCACAACTTGACTAGAAGATGGGATCGGCTGGTAGGAGATGTCCTGAGGCATCAAGGGATCACCAATTTAGTATTGGAGGGCAGCGTGGAGGGTAAAAATCGTAGAGGGAGACCAAGAGATGAATACACTAAGCAGATTCAGAAGGATGTAGGTTGCAGTAGGTACTGGGAGATGAAGAAGCTTGCACAGGATAGAGTAGCATGGAGAGCTGCATCAAACCAGTCTCAGGACTGATGACCACAACAACAACAACAGCCTTACAGTTTTGTGCATCTGATCGATGACCGTTTCACAAAACGGGAATGTCCTGTGCTTTTTCCCAATCATCAGGAAATCTTCGCTCCTCCAAAGATCAACGGCAGGATGCTGCTAGAAGAGGTGCAAGTCCTTTGGCACATTCTATGCAGAATCGTATTGGTATCGCATCAGGTTCAGTCGTCTTCCCTCTGTTCAGCGATTTCAGTTGCTTTTCCTACCGTAGAACAGATCAGGCACTTAGGTAACGGAGTGAGACAGCGCTAAGATCTTAATTGCTACTGTAAGGCGTACATTGTTTACGTCACTGAAATAACTGTGCCTCCATTTTGGAGCATTAGTTACTTAGATCAAAATGTGCAGTTTAGGATCTTTCACATATTTGTCAATATCTATACTCCGCAAACAACTTTATTTTGTACGACCAGAAAAAGGGGTGGGGCGGTACTATGCCTACCGCTTTCCTGTTCCATTTGCAGTGGTTAGAGGGAAGAACGATTGTTTGTAAGCTTCCGTGTGTGAGTCTCTAGCCGGCTGTTGTTGCAGAGTGGTTCTAGGCGCATCAGTCCGGAACCGCGCTCCTGCTACGGTCGCAGGTTCGAATCCTGCCTCGGGCATGAATGTGTGTGATGTCCTTAGGTTAGTTAGGTTTCAGTAGTTCTAAGTTCTAGTGGACAGATGACCTCAGATGTTGAGTCCCATAGTGCTCAGAGCCATTTGAACCATTTTTTTTTTTTTGTGTGAGTCTCTCTAATTTTACCTTAATGGTTCTTTCGCGAGATACACATAGAGGGAACCCATATATTAGTAGACTTTCTGGGAAAATACACTCTCGGAATTTTAAAAATAGAACACTCCTTCAGCAGAACGCCTCCAATGTAATGTCTGCCACTGTAGTTGGCTGAGCATCTCTGTGACGCTTCGACGCTTACTAAATGAATCTGTACCGAAACGCTCTCCTCTTCTTTAGCTTTCCTACATTTAATCTATGAATCCTACATGGTACCGATTTCAAATTGACAAGCAATCTTCAGATATTGGACGAAAGAAGTAATCTGCGCCCAAGTTTAAACAAAGGCAGCGTTTCACACACGTCAACTTTTGTGTCCGACATCTTCTACAATGAGGTGGCTTTAAATGACACAGTTTGCTACGTCACTCTGAATAAGTAATCCTTTATTAATTACAACAAAGCCTGTCTCTGCACGCCAGGCTCCGCTGTAGCTATGAAACTGCATACGTGACTGGCGGTTCAGAATACTCTAAATGAGCCACGATTACTGAGCGGCGGATTGATACAAGTTAAGGGTGGCCGTACTGTGCCTTCAACACGGTTACTAGAAAACAAAAGTTCGTGGATACTTGTTGACGATGTCTTGATTGCGTTGGTATGTAGGCACAGTTCACAACAGATGGAAACCTCTTCCCGACGACTGACCCGCGCTGTGTCGTGGCGAGCAGGTAGCACAACGACGTTACTCTGACAAGAACATCCTCGAAGTGGGTAGGATCCGACCCAAACCGAACTGCCTTGCTGTCCTCTGGCGACGCTTTTTCAGGGCAGAGACCAGGCGATCGCGGCTCGCAACTGCAGGAGGCACAGCTTCTTCCTAGAATATTATTGGCACCCCGTGATACCGTTTTACTGTGTAGTATCTCTTCTTGGTCGATACTTCTTGCACCGCTCTCGATACTCGACGACACCCCATGGTTCCGCCCCAAACATCTGCCCCAGCGTGGGTATGGAGATGGGATACGGTTGGTGGAGGTGGGGGGGGGGGGGGGGGGGGGAGGATGTAGCCACCTGTGGCACCTGTGCGGTCCCGTCGAACCATATCTGATGTAGGTGGAACGGAACAACACTTCAGGCACCACACCCTTTCTCGTTTGCGACCCCAGCGAAACAAAGCAGTGAACACTGGTTGCTGAGGCTGAAACTGACTCGAAAGGAGGGGTAAAAGCTCTCTGTGGCGGACGTAGCAAATGAAGAAGACCATGCACGAGCTCCTCTCGAGGATTTCCATATTTGTGCATGTATCAATCCAATGACAGAAAAACTTCCAAGTCCTGTCTCGGTAATTGCCCGTCTGTGATTTGAAGTTCCTTACGAAGCATTCGGCTTCACCAACAGTCTGTGGATGACAGGGCGCCGTGTACCATTGTCTGCATAAAAGTGTTCAAATTCCCAAGAAGTGAACTACGGCTCATTATTAGACACTATCACGTCAGGAGAGCCTGAAGTGCAGAAGATCGACGTAAGATCTGATAACTGTGCTGACTGAGGTGGTAGGCGTCGTTGGAAACTTCGTGGGAAATTTTCTGTGTGCATCGGCTACCACTAGCCGGCCTATATTCCTGTATGGCCCAGAAAAATCTATGTGTAGCTGTTGCCAAGGCCGGTCAAGACGCACCTACTCAGAGTACCGCTGTGGAGGAGCCGGTTGACACTCTGCACACATCGCTCGCTGTCAGGTCATGGCCTACATTTGTGCATCCATTCCTGGCTATGTAAAATACCATCTTGCCAACTACTAGGTGTAGACACTACCCTTACGTACTGAAGAACTTCCCGCTGCAGAAACTGAGTAATCAGGACTCTTGCATCGCCACTTTCAGAGTACATCAGGAAGACGCAAATCTGTAAAGAGATGGCACGCCTTTGAGCAAAGTTGTGACGAACCACCGTGTGGTCTATCTCCTTCAGACTCTGCGGCCACCCATGCTGAACAAACTCCATCACTATCCACAACGCTAAGTCCGATGTCGTCTACTGAGACACATCAGTGTGATGACAGGAGTGCTCGGAGGAACCAAACACAGCATCGGAGCCAGTAGGGAACGTTGACAGACGTTTGCATGGGAGTATTTGGTGGTGCGCCGATATGCCAACTCGCAATGGTAGCTGGGCAACTGCAGTGTACTCGTACCTGCTGGGACTGGCTGGGAGGATCTCAACAGAGACATCAATGGTCTGTTGTCTGTAACTAGAGAAAAGTACAGGCCGTACATGTATTGATGGAAGTGTCTCAACCCACAAACGATAGCCAACGCCTCCTTTTGAAGTTGCCTGTAGTTGCGTTGGGCGTCGGTCAATGTCCTCCACGCAAAAACAATTGGCCCGTCATTGGAGCCAATTCGATGTGTCATTTCCGCACCAGTGTCATAAGATGAGGCATCTACTTCAAGAATAACAGACTTGTTGGGGTCGAAATGGACCAAACACCGATCACTTAGTAGTGCATCTTTCATTCGTTGGAAAACTGCCTGACATTCGGCCGACTATACAAACAGAACGCCCTTGTGGTGCAGCCGACTTAGAAGCACCGCGATCTAAGCAGCATTCTGTATAAAATGGCTATAATAGATTACCTTCTTCGTAAGATGATCATGATGATTCTATAAACTTTTTGGAGCAGGCATGTTACGAGTGGCCACAAAGTATGATTGTAGTGGTTGGGTGCGAAGATATATAGTGTCAGTGAATGGGAAGGAACATTCAGAGCGCTCAGTCCCACTTAGGACAACACTTGAAACAATGCCTCTAAATTTTTTAAGTATTCTGGTGGTGTACGATCAGGGACAAGCCGGCCGGTGTGAGCGAGTGGTTCTAGGTGCTCCAGTCTGGAAGCGCGCGACCGCTACGGTCGCAAGTTCGAATCCTGCCTCAGGCATGGACGTGTGTGATGTTCTTAGGTTAGTTAGGTTAAAGTAGTTCTAAGTTGATGACTTCAGATGTTAAGTCCCATTGTGCTCAGATCCATTTGAAACATCAGAGACAACCATATCATCTAAGTAATTGGAACAAGAAGATACTTGCGATGTCAGTTGTTCAAGGTATATTTGGAAAATAGCGAGGGTGCAAGCTTGTGTTGAACATAAAAATCTTGTTTGACACTTCATCTAAAGGCCGTTGCTAGCAGATTAGTTTTTGAAAAGAAATGGCCCTGACCTAATTTGTCCATCAAATCCTCAGGGCAGGGCAACGGAAAAGAATCAACAACAGTTTGTGGGTTGACGGTTGGTTTAAAGTCTGCACAGAGTCTCAGTATTCCTAACAGTTTAGTAAGGACCATTAAGGGTGACGCCCATTGGCTGGCCGACACTGGTTTGATGACTCACTGCCCTGTAACCCCATAATGCCTTAGGGACAGGACGAGTACGACAAAGCTAGGGATGTGCATTTTCTTTAAATGTCACATGGGCCTCTAATAGTCGGGCCTTGCTTAAACTGCCAGGGAACAGAGAACAGTACGTGCCACATAAATCATTAATACTGGCCAGTAAGACAGATGAATTAATTTGTAACACCTGCCCATGAACTGACAATCCGAAAAGGTCAAAGCCATCCATGCCAAAAATGTTGGCATACTTGCGAGAGCACAGCTTATGACATAAAACTGTCTTAGTATTACCACTGAATGCGGCTGGTAAACTGCACACTCCAAGAACTGGAATAGGTTGTCCGTTCATACACAGCGCAGTTTAGCAGCGCGACAGTAACACCAATATATAACTGGAAATTAACACACTTGTTGAACACACACATCTGAACATACAAAGAATTGGATTGCCGAATCGGCGGACTCTTGCACAGTAAACACAACATACACCTCATTATAACCGCTGTCTGGCGTGAAATGTGAAAGCTACCTAACACCATCTGTACTGAAACTTACCGACCGTGTGTGGTTTGCATCATGCGAAATACTTGGCTTTGCGGCAAGGGCACTGTGCCCTAACCACTCATATCATCTCTTAGTTTCTTCTTAAATAATCAAATTGTTTCCGTTTTCTGTTCATCAAGTTATGTTCATTTTATACCAGTACTAGCTCATTAAAATAAATTTTGTTAGAAATATGGAAGAATATACTGTAACATTTAAAACTGTAAAATGTGTGGCCTGCTTTTTAAAGTAGGTAGCAGATTTTGAAATATGTTTTGTGGACACATGTAGTAAGCGTTGCTTCACACAGTGGAGAATGGCAAAACAGAGGTACGCCGGCGATCGAGACGTTGCGAAGTAAGCATACACAGATAGCCTTGCTGACAGCCGCAATCTACCAACAGGTTGACGCAAGGACGCATCCAGACCGAGTGCCAAGCAAAACCTGGAGAGTGCTGAGTAAGGGGAAGTGAGGCCAGCACGCTAAGTTACTCTGCAATATACTGCGGGAGTAATAACAAAATGCTACCACCGAATGTAAAAAAAGTGTCCTGCTACCGGATATAAATAGTAGAGCACAGGTAGCAACAGACAGTAGCCTGAGGCTCCCGAGTGCGGTCAGAGGCGCGCGTGGCGCGCATTGTCCGAGAATCTACACAGCAGCAGCCTGGCGGAGGGATCCGCAGGGCTGGGCAGCGATGACGAGGGAGAAATCGTAAAGAAAGTTCAATAAATAGAACTCCACGCCGTCTCAGTCTTTGGCGCAGCCACTGTGTCTCCTGCTAACAAGTGCCTCCTCCGTAACAAATACTGCAGAGGCCGTAACATATGCAATAAATGAAATGAAGTGAATGTACTCTATCATGTGTTTGAAAGCAACGAGGGTTGGACTTCGTCGATTGTCCGGGCTGCGCCATGGCCTGATGTTGCGATTGATTTGCACATAACCTAGACTTCGGGCCTGATCTGAGTGGGAAGGGGTGTTGGCCCCCGAATGTCTTACTGTTGGCAACAGATATTGCAGATGCTTGAAAATCATACTCGGTTACATTGACAATGACCTGCGACTCAATAACAGACAATACTGTAGTGAGATCAGAGATTTGATGCTTTAGAATGGCAGCACCAATATGGGAATCAGACACGTTCTGAGTAATCGCATCTCTCATCATAATGTCACTGCAACGTAACACACACGGGCACTGAGAGTGACATGTCTTGTAAGGGCACGAGGTTCCGTTACCCAAATTTTGTATAATAGTCCTGGCTGCTGTTTTAATCTGAAAAACCTGCAGCGAGCAGCTGCTACATGCGCTTGTGATTTGACATGATTTGACAATTTGTCAACTAATTCTTCGTACAGAACCTCATGAGGCTAGCGATCTGGAAACAGGTTTGCTAATAACGGGAACACTGAGTACATACGCTGGTTACCTGTTATAGCGGAGGCATCGAAATACCTCGTCAGCTGCGCTACATAATCAGCCGAGTCTTCACTTTGTCCGAGAAACTCTCTGAGTATAGGTGATAGAACAGTTTTCCGTTTCCAGTTGAACAGATTGAGGTGGTGGCCATGGTACTGCCTCGCAGTGATTGTAATAACTCTTGAATACTTTGTCCCTGCACTTGTATATCTTCCATTAGAGACGCATCCTAAACAGACATCGTGAACATTTAATACAATACTGGCCATTAAAATTGCTACACCAAGAAGAAATGCAGAAGATAAACGGATATTCATTGGACAAATATATTATACTAGAACTGACATGTGACTACATTTTCACACAATTTGGGTGCATAGATACTGAGAAATCAGTAATAACGGCGTTGATACGACTGGTCATTGAGTCAAACAGAGATTGGATTGCGTGTACAGGTACACGACCCCATGCAGCTTCAACACGATACCACAGTTCATCAAGAGTAGTGACTGGCGTATTGTCACGAGCCAGTTGCTCGGCCACTTTTGACCAGACCGTTTTCAATTGGTGAGAGGTCTGGAGAATGTACTGGCCAGGGCAGCATTCGAACGTTTTCTGTATCCAGAAAGGCCCGTACAGGATCTGCTACATGCGGTCGAGCATTATCCTGATGAAATGTAGGGTTTCGCAGGTATAGAATGAAGGGTAGAGCCACGGGTCGTAACACATCTGAAATGTAACGTCCACTGTTCAAAGTGCCGTCAGTGCGATCGATAGGTGACCGAGACGTGTAACCAATGGAACCCCATACCATCACGCTGGGTGGTACGCTAGTATGGCGATGACAAATACACGCTTCCAACGTGCGTTCACCGCGATGTCGCCAAACACGGATGCAACCATCATGATGATGTCAACAGAACCAGGATTCATCCGAAAAAACGACGTTTTGCCGTTCGTGTACCCAGGTTCGTCGTCGAGTACATCATCGCAGGCGCTCCTGTCTGTGATGTAGCGTCAAGGGTAACAGCAACCATGGTCTCGGAGCTGATAGTCCATGCTGCTGCAAACGTCGTCGAACTGTTCGTGCAGATGGTTGTTGTCTTGCAAACGTCCCCATCTGTTGACTCAGGGATCGAGACGTGGCTGCACGATTCGTTACAGCCATGTGAATAAGATGCCTGTCATCTCGACTGCTAGTGATACGAGACCGTTGGAATCCAGAACGAAGCTCCGTGTTGCCCTCCTGAACCCACCGATTCCATATTCTGCTAACAGTCAATGATATCGACCAACGCGAACAGCAATGTCGCGATACGATAAACAGCAATCGCGATAGGCTACCATTCCACCTTCATCAAAGTCGGAAACGTGATGGTACGCATTTCTCCTCCTTACACGAGGCATCACAACAACGTTTCACCAGGCAACGCCGGTCAACTGCTGTTTGTGTATGAGAAATCGGTTGGAAACTTTTTCTCGTGTCAGCACGTTGTAGGTGTCGACCCGGCTCCAACCTTGTGTGAATGTTCTGGAAAGCTAATCATCTGCATATCCCATCATCTTCTTTGCGGCGGTTGAATTTCGCATCTGTAGCACGTCATCTTCATGGTGTAGCAATTGTAATGGCGAGTAGTGTTTAGCAACAGAAAAAACAGCGCTGCTGCAAGAGAGAGTTAGTTACACAATACGAAACAGTAAGCTTATCGCGAGATGCATCCTATTCGGCACTTTACTTGTTGTGCCCGTTTTATTGTTCACTGAAGTCGCTAGTAATGATTCAACTACTTAGAACAAACAGAGAAATAATGCTTTATTAATTATAACAGAACTTATCACTGCTCCCCGGACGCGGCTGTAGCTATGAAATTGCACATGTGGGCTTGCGCTGACGAATTAATACATGTTCAGAACGACCGTACTGTTGCTTCACTGTAATCAATGTCCGCCCCCGCTAGCTGAGTGTCAATGTCAATCCTAAGGGCTCGGGTTCGTTTCCAGGCTGGATCGGAGATTTTCTCCGCTCAGGGACTGGGTGCTGTGTTGTCCTAGTCATCATCATTTCATCCCCATCGACGCGCAAGTCGCCGAAGTGGCGTCCAGTGGAAAGACTTGCACCCGGCTAACGGTCTACCGCACGGGAGGCCCTAGTCACATGACTACAGTCACTAGAAAATACAAGTTTGTGGACACATGTTGACATAGCTCTGATCGCGGTGACGTGCAGGCACGGTTCGCAGCAGATGGAAGTCTCTTCACACCCCGACAATTTACAAGGGCCGTGTCACGGCGAGTTATTGTGGACTTCAATCCAGAGACCGGTTTGTTGTACCTCTCCATACTACTCTATCCTGTGCAAGTTTCTTCATCTCCAGGTAACTACTGCAACTTACATCCTTCTCAACCTGCTTAGTGTAGTCATCTCTTGGTCTCCCTCTACAATTTATATGCTCTACGCTGCCCTCCAGTACTATTTTGGTGATCCCTTGATGCCTCAGAACATGTCCTACCAACGGATCCCTTCTTCTAGACAAGTTGTGCCACAAATTCCTTCTCTCCCCAATTCTATTCAGTACCTCCTCATTCGTTACGTGATCTAACCATCTAGTCTTCAGCAGCCTTCTGTAGCACCACATTTCGAAAGCTTCTATTCTCTTCGTGCCTAGACTATTTATCGTCAATGTTTTACTTCCATACACGCTGCACTCCAGGCAAATACTTTCACTTCCTGACACTTAAATTTATACTCGATAATAACAAATTTCTCTTCTTCAGAAACGTTTTTCTTGCCATAGCAAGTCTACATTTTGTATCCTCCCTAATTCACCATCGTCAGTTATTTTGCTCCCGAAACAGCAAAACTCATCTCCTATTTTAAGAGTCTCATTTCTTATCCTAATTCCCTCAGCATCACCTGATTTCATTCGACTACATTCCATTATCCTCGTTTTGCTTTTGTGGATGTTCATCTTATATCCTCCACAACACGGCTAGTAGCCAGCACAATGTCACACGGACAGGAATTTCCTGCACGTAGGCTGGATACGACACGAACCGAACTGCCCTCCTGGCCTCTGGCGACGCTTTTTCAGGTCAAGGTGCGGCGGTGACGCCTCGGAACCACGGGAGGCACGGCTTCTTCCTGGCGTCTCACCGGCGCCTCGTGATACCGCTTTGCTGTGCAGGATCTCTGTGGTGGGCGATACTTCTTGAGCCGCTCTCGATACTTTATGAGATCGCATCAATGTTTATGATCAACAGCGTGTCGCAAAATGACCTTTTTTTGATTCATGGATGCGACTGCCACGAATTCTCGGAGTATCACTTGCAATCTATGTCCTCAATTATCTGCTGAATGTTTTCCAGTCTTGGTCTTTGTACTCTACAGCTCCTTCTGGTACCATGAAAGTCAGCGGCTGTGAGCACTATGGGACTTAACATATGAGGTCATCAGTCCCCTAGAACTTAGAACTACTTAAACCTAAATAGCCTAAGGACATCGCACACATCCATGCCCGGGGCAGGATTCGAACCTGCGACCGTAGCAGTCGCGCGGTTCCGGACTGAAACGCTTAGAGCCGCTCGGCCACCGCTGCTGGCATGGAACTCAGTCCCTGATGTTTTAACAGATGTCCTCTCATGGTGTCCCTTTTCCTTGACAGAGTTTTCCAAATATTTCTTTCCTCTTCGATTCTCCGCAGAACCTCCTCATTCCTTACCTTATCAGGCCATCTGATTTCAACATTTGTCTGTAGCACCGCTTCTCAAATGCTTCGAATCTTTTCTGTTCCGGTTTTCCCACAGTCCGTGTTTCACTACCTGATATTCTCAGAAATCTCTTCCGCAGATTAAGACCTACGTTGGATACTAGCAGACATCTCTTGCCCAGGATTCCCCTTCTAGACAGTGCTAGTCTGCTTTTTATGTCCTGCTTTCTCCCACCGTCTTTGCAAATTCTGCTGCCCAGGTAACAGAATTCCTTAAGTTGATCTACTTCGCGATCACGAATCCTGATGTTAAGTTTCTCGTTGTTCTCATTTCTGCTTGTTCTCCTTACTTTCGTTTTCGTTCGATTTACTCCCAATCCATATTGTGTACTCATTGGACTGTTCATTCCATTCAGCCGATCATTTAATTCTTCTTCACTTTCACTCAGGATAGCAACGTCATCAGCAAATCGTATCATTGGTATCCTTTCACCTTGAGTTTTAATTCCACTCCTTTGATTTCCATCATTGCTTCTTCGATATACAGATTGAAGAGTAGGGGCGAAAGACTAAATCCCTGACTTACACCCTTTCTAATGCGAGCATTTAGTTCTTGGTCATCCGCTCTTATTACTCCGTCTTGGTTCTTGTGCATACTGTATATTACCCGTGTCACCCTATAGCTTACTCCAAGTTTTCTCATGTTTTCGAACATCTTGCACTACTTTACTTTGTCGAACGCTTTTTCTAGGTCGACAAATCCTATGAACGTTTCTTGATTTTTCTTTAGTCCTGCTTTCATTATCAACCGCAACGCCAGAATTGCCTCTCTGGTGCCTTTACCTTTCCCAAAGCCAAACTGATCGGTATCTAATACATCTTAAATTTTCTTTACCATTCTTCTGTATATTATTCTAGTCAGCAACTTTGATGCATGAGGTGTTAAGCTGATTGTGCGATAGTCTCGCACTTGTCATCTCTTGCAGTCTTCGGAATGGTGTGTATGATATTTTTCCGGAAGTCAGACTGTATATTGCCAAACCCATACATTCTACACATGCAGTTATATTAAATGGTATTTGTAGATACTGTTTGCAGAACGTGTTGCGAGTAGATTTAGTAACAAGCAAGTAATAAATTACAATGTCATGCGTGTTGTTGAAGTTTTACTGCACGCCAGTTTTACGCAGAAGCTACGCTTTTGCTCTCCATTTTAAGCAAAAGCCAGTTTTTGCTGCATCTCAATTTTTATAACATCGTATGTCCTGAACTGTGTGTCGTACAAAGATATAATGTTGTAGATATGTTCAGAGCTATATTTCGGTTCTGTCTGCAAACTATGTTGTGAATAGAGTCTGTAGTGAAAAAGTAGTAAATTGAAAAGTCATATCTGATTCTGAAGCTTTGCTGCCATGTTGGCTGGTTGATTCGGGGGAGGAGACAAAACAGCGCGGTCGCCGGCATATAGGATTGGGGAAGGAAGTCGGCAGCGCACTTTCAAAGGAACCATCACGGTATTTGCCTGAAGCGATTTAGCGAAATGACGGACACAGTTTTGAACCGTCGTCCTCCCGAATGCGAGTCTAGTGTGCCAACCACTGCACCAGCACGCTCTGTGATGATACTTGAACAGCGAAAATGCAGTAACCGATAAAATTCTTTCCTTTCATAATTTAGGGGGTTTTCAGCGATAAAAGTTTCACTGGACGTCACTAAGTGGTCTCATCCTCAAAAGGTGGGTAAGTTTGGGAATGCTCGCCGTCACTTAAGCTAACTGTAGTGCTCGTTTCATTGTGCTAAACTTTTGACTTTTGAAAGTATACCTCGTAATGAGTGCGTTACGACAGAATTTTAATTCCAGAATGATATTTTCACTCTGCGGCAGAGTTTCCGCTGATATAATGTTAATCTTCCAGGAAGTCTCAACATTTTAATTTTTAAATTCATTCAATAATCACGCGAAAAATTAAAAATCGAATTTTTGTTGCCCCTGGAAGTCGTTAGATAAGCAACTTGCAGCTGAATTGTGTTCCGGGACCGTCGCTTAGCACTATCCGAACGCATTGGGCTGGACGCTTTACTGAAAAATTTAAGAGATACTGTTTATTAATAATACCTTCACATCAAATTACACGTGCTATTGTAGAAAGCTACAATGGCAAATAAATGACAGATGTTGTCGCGCACCACATTGTACCGTATATGTTTTTATGTAACAGTGTTAACTCGAACGTTTACTGCACAATGAGTTCCCCACTTTAGCACGAACTAACCACTACTCTAACCTTAATGCTTTGAATTTCGACCATGCGGATATTTAAAAGCACTGATGTGTGTCACACTTTCCGAAACATCCTGTAAAACTGTCGTTTTTACGGCAGATGAAAATGTTCTCTACTGTGACGTCTGTCATTAATTTTGTACTATAAAAAAACTACGCTCATACGGGTTTCTCTCTCTTGTGATGATATGTGTTTTCGTTCGGTATTTTCCGACTAATATTGCAAATTACTAATGATTCGTTGTTGAAGAAACGTGTTTCCATTACGTTAAACTGGTTTCTAAATGTAGGAAAAATTCAGCTTCATAGTACGATTATTTCTTATACATTCCATTAACACATTTGTATGACAATTATTTTATTTACATTCAGACGTAAGGCTGAAGTATAGTTCAATGCCATCAAATATAGAGCAAGGGTTCTTTGTGACAATTGATTAATATTACACCTGCTTATTGGTTTACAACTGTTATCACATTTAAACCACATGTATAATCGGAAGTTATTTAAAAATGGCGCTAAGACATTACCTTCCTGTTCTGTTCTCTCGGACAAGCACTCGGGATCCGTAACTGACCTAGCGTAAGGAACGTGTGCCAAGTTTTTACGGCGTTTACTTCAGCGCCGTAACGCGGAAGCAAATAAACTCAGAAGTCTTCCTGATTACTTTTCACTGTAAACACGAGCATTACATAAAAGCATTACTCTCCACAGGTCACGTAAACTGCCCTAGGAAGCGAAACTCTGTATTGAGCAGACGATGCCATCTGTTAGACTTGCGACCTTTATCTAATGGGTTTCATCAAAGTAGTTTACAACTTCATAAACTATCTATTCCCGTTACCAAATGTTTGAACTCGGATATTGGTTTTTCCAGCTCACAATTACACGTGATACTATCAACCCGTCTTCCTATTGGACGTGGTGTGTCGTTACCTTCCTCCGACCTATGAACCCACTTACCCAGCCATTTAAGGAGCACTTACAGTTTAATGCGCGACTTGGCATTATTCATATTAAGGTATCATTCAAGCGACAATATGGAATATATTCGATAAAAGATGTTAGTTCAATTAAATCTAAGAATTATTTATGGTTTTCCGCGACGGTTCAGTTATCCACTGTGTGCATAAAATAATTACTACAAGGTTTCTCTGGTGATTCTCTTCCTTTTTCACTCCTGCAGTCGTATAAATTTTTACGCGTATTTTGATACAGTCAGTAAACACAAGAAGCAATCGGCAGCATTTTTTCATGTAACTCTACGTAACCATTACCATTCGAATAAGAATGTACAGGATGTTCAACAAATGACGCAAAATGAGTTTGCTTTCTAAGTAAATAAACCTTCAAATTTTGAGTCTTTTCTTTATTTTTTACCTGTTAGCCATGTAGCCGTCATTTAGCCTTTTATATTTTTTTAGAATTTAACAGCACCTATTGAGCATCTTCTATTTTGTTTAATTTAGCTTCTCATTTTGAAGCAGGTTTTCGATAAACTATTGTACTGATTTTGTTGATTTACGCACGAAGTTCACGCTAGTGAAATGTTTGATTCTCATATCTGCAAAGCAACACAGCAAGATTTATTTCGTTCATGAGTTTCGTGCAAACAGGCGGAAAACGGTGATTTAATTTCGAGCGTATTAGAGATTGGATAACAAAAACACTTTTGTTGTAGAACGAAACATTTACTTGTTATTCAGCCTAAAATATGGAATACTTCTACCAAAAAGCAACGGGAAAATTCCTAAATATTACTTCAAGTTGCTTATGGCACAAAATGTGATATTGATAAAATTAATTCTTGTAATCGAAGGTAAGTATTCGTTCCCATGAAAGCAGCACGTTGAATGCAATCCACAGACGCGGAAGTTATCTCCATGGTACTCCAGACAAATATGACACGTCCAGTTATGTTCACCATATGTATTGCATAGTCTGCCAAAGTATTTGGTGCAATCGCCGAAATTTTGCAAATGATGTGTTTTTCAATTAAAAGAGGGAAAAACTGTGGTAACTTCTAGTAAATCGGGAGGAAATACTCGGCTTGCGGTAATTATTGCAATTAACTCGTAACGTAGAGAAACTTAACATACATTCAAGCAA
Organism: Schistocerca gregaria; assembly: GCF_023897955.1. Lineage (NCBI taxonomy): Eukaryota > Metazoa > Arthropoda > Insecta > Orthoptera > Acrididae > Schistocerca > Schistocerca gregaria. Next base: position 1,023,185,462 of record NC_064920.1, read on the forward strand.
CGTACGCTTGAGGAATCGAGAGATGGACTCAGTCATGTCACACAAAATGCTGTACCACGGGATAACAATTCAGAAAAACCCAATAGGAAGTAAGGAAATTATGCATTGCGCAACACAATTAAAGGAACACTTTTTCGATTCCCATAAATATCTCCCATCATCACACCTAAGTGTGAAATTTGGCTCAAAGATCATTTCCGTGTAACGGTGGAAATGATAGGCGCCCTACAACGTCACCTTAGAACTCGGTGACAGTTCCTACTCCAAAGCGTCGACATATAAATAAAAAAAGAAATAAAAAAAGAGTCCCATCTCAGAAGTTCATAAGAGTTGCATTAATGGTATCTCATGGAAACCATGTTTCACCATTATTCTGCCCAACGCCATCGCGGATGTGCTAAACGATGGAAAAGTCGTCGCATACCCTCTTACCCAGAATTCGCCCCTTGCTTTGAAGCATCTACCACGGAGGTCAACTTAGTGTCGAAATCTCGAGGTTTTCTTATGGTCGGCCAAGGAAAACGTTTCCGACAAGCCACTGTTCACAATCGACACGAAAAGGCCTCAGCAGGTGGCATAAAGGGCGTCGATGAAACAACTTCTTGCCTTGATGTGTTGATCCACACACATTTCGAGGTCGAAAACTATATTTCACAGTGTGGTAAGAAACGTGTCGAAGTTTATGACAACGTACGACACTACTGCCACCCTGTTTCGGAGATTTCGACACCCATTCAGTCCGACGGATGCTCTAGCACATGAGATCAGCAACCATTTGTAACGTGCTTAGCAAAGGAGCGTCTGGCACTGAGGATGTTGTCGAACAGGGCGTCCTTAGAGGGGAACCACTGCTACCCTGAAGCGATAAATAGACTTACAGGCATGCATATTCAAATACAGAGATATGTAAGCATGCATAATACGGCGCTGCGGTCGACAACGCCTATATAAGACAAGTATCTGGCACAGTTATTAGATCAGTCACTGCTGCTAGAATGGCTGCTTGTCAAGATTTGAGTAAGTTTGAACGTGGTGTTACAGTCGGCGCCCGAGCGATGGGACACAGCATCTCCGTGGTAGCGATGAAGCGCGGATTTTCCCGGAAGACCATTTCACGAGTATATATGGATATGGTGTCTGTTCATTCGGACATGCCCGAAAGAACAGACACCATTGATGATCTGCAGCAGTCTAGAACGAAATTAGAACTGTATTAATACCTTCAGCTGCTAACGGGCGTCGTTATATATCAACGGGGACAGATGAAAATGTGTGTCCCGACCGGGACTCGAACCCGGGACATCCTGCTTACATGGCAGACGCTCTACCCATGTGAGTCACCGAGGGCACAGAAGATAGTGAAACTGCAGGGACTATCTCGCGCACGCCTCCCGCGAGACCCACGTTCTAACCTCGTATGTCCACGCATTGCATTCGTAACGTCCCACCCCAACACACTCATTTCTCGTGGAAGAGTTTCATACCATGTCCCTTAAGAGGTCGGGGAATATGTGTGCATCCGCACAGAAGAAGAAGGTCATGGCCGGTGTTGCCAGAACTATATCCATATAAGTCCTTGGTATGGAGCAATGCTCCTGACTCAGCCAACCTGCAAAGGGTCCGACATATGGTGTCTTTATGTTAACAAAAGGAAAAGAAAGGAATCGTTCACCCCAAACAGAGCAGCAACTTCCTGTACAAAGACTTGCGCACATACGCAGAAGACAAAGTTATACATCTGTTGGAACAGCGGATCTGGTGTGTTACGAATTGCTTCCGTGAGACGTAACCATCAGTGCTCATGGTTTTGGTTAAAAACTGAGACGCCTTTCAGAAGCGTTACAACAACAACGACCAGAAAACTGCGTGAGGTGATGCTACTCCACGACAAAGCCCGCCCACAGTCTGCTAGACTGACAAAACTCACCACACAGTAGTTCTATTGGGAAATCATTCCGCATCCAATTTATTCACGTTATCTTGCGTCCTCAGATTTTCACCTTTTCCGCTTTCTATCGAGCAACCTTCAACGGACTTCCTTTTCGAATGAAACTGCGCTCCTAAGATGGTTCACCAAGTTCTTCGCCTCGAAACCTCGTGAATTCTTCCGCCGCGGAATCGAAAAGTTACGATATCGTTAGCAAACGGTTGTAAATAATGAAGAAAAATGTATAACTGATGACTAAATTCTTTGTTACGTGCATATGTTGCATTTATTAAGCTACTTGAAAATCGCTACGAACCTGTGGCTTGGAATGATGTACTGATGTACACTAAGGTATTAATCCCGGATTTCCTTAGTATAGAGCAGACAGTTATTAGACAGCGACAAACACATAACCTCAGACATGGAATTAGCTGCACCTGTGAAGTATTTGATACCTCTTTGACGAAACTGTGTTTCTAATGCTTGACTATCACACCTGCAAATGAGACCATCAAACTGAGCCTTTGCTGCACCTTAATCTAATCTTTCCTTTAATTCAGTTTATGCAAAGAACTCTACAAATTGTGGTATAAGACCTTCATTAAGTAATACAAAATAATTTATCCTTCCAGTTTACGTAATTTTGGGTTACTACTACGAACATCTGGGGCTGATGGCTGCCATGGAAGAAAAGAAGCTCTTTGATAATGGTGAGTACTGCCAAACATGCCACTGTTCCGCAAGTATACTGACATAAACTAAAATTCATTAATTACAATGTGATTGCATTCATCAGTCTTTCTTTCCAGTTGCCTTCTATGCCGTACGAAATTTAAAGCTAGGAATGTGATGTACCAATTTTAAAATTTGATTTATGCAATAAATTTTTAAATGTATGTAAAAAATATATATAAGGAAATGAAAGCTAAGTAGAGACTATTGTTAGGTAAGTGCAAATTTTTCTCTGAAAATGTGAAAACGCTCCTTGTGTTTGTCACTTGAAAGTGCGTTGTGTGTCATATCTTCCAATGACATCAACGAAATGCAATATCTCGAAACGTGGGAACTTCGATGATTTGATACTTCTTGTACAGTATATGTTTCTTTTAAAAATGACTAGAATAAAGGACGAATCGTTTATTCTTTAATAAATGTGTGTAAAATGTCCTGATAACATGAACTTCGAATAATGTTGCTGAGCATTATTAGCTCGAAATTTATGCTTTAAAAATTATGTAGTTCAAGTTCATCACACAATGTAGGGCCTGCATCATGTTTCTATAACTAACGAACGGTTACTAGCCTGTCCGGCTACCCGAGCGGTCTAACGCGCTGCTTCCCCAGCGGGAAGACGGGACGGTCCCCGGCACGAATCCGCCCGGCGGATTAGTCTCGAGGTCCATCCTGTGAATGATTTTTAAGGAGGTTTTCCATCTGCCTTGGCGAACGCGGGCTCGTTCCCCCTATGCCGCCTCAGTTACGCTATGTCAGTGACTGCTGCGCAAACACTGTCTCCACGTACACATACACCTTAATTACTCTAGCACGCAAAAATTCGGGACACACTCATGTGGTATGAAACGTTCTCAATCGGGGGGTGGGGGTGGGGTTGGGGGAGGAGGAGAGCACCTACTGGGGACCGAACCGCACAGTAACCCTGGGTCGGTGTGGGGCGGCGGTGGGGTGGGTGGACTGCTGTGGCCTGTTGTGGGGTTGTGAACCACTGACGGCTACGGCGGGAAGAAGCCCCTCCATCGTTTCATACACAATACACAATTCACAACGGTTGCTACTTTTGACCCACATAAATCGACAGCACAGTAGTCAAGACCATCATGTTTCAGAGTTTTTATACTTCCAAGAGATGAAAAAAAGTTGCAGGAAAATGAAAACACTCAAACAAACAAGCTCTACAATATACTCTGAAAAATAAGAAAATTTTGTATTTCTCGACGAATAAAATATTTGTCGCGTTAAAAGTCAGTCGTTACTCATGCTTTTGATACGCACTGAAATGACATTCATTGCTAATGCATAAAAAGGGTGCGTTACACTGAGGTGACAGAATTCGTTAGATACCTCCTGGTATCGTGTCGCACCTTTTGCCCAGCGTAGTGTAGCAACTCGACGTCGCATGGACTCAACAAGTCGTTGGATATGACTTCCGGAGTTATTGAGCCGTGCTGCTTCTACAGCCGTCCATAATTGCGAAAGTGTTGCCGGTACAGGATTTTGTGCACGAAGTAAGCCCCTCGATTATGTCCCATAAATGTTCGATGGCAATTTGTCGACCAGAAGAGCTCAGCACATACAATCAGAAGAGCTTAGCACATTCAATAATTGCCTTAGCACAAGTCACATGTAACTATCCCCTGCAGTGAACATTCTCGAAACGAATCGTGAACAACTGTGGCCTTGTGACATGACATCTTTGTTGGGGAACATGAAGCCAAAGAATGGCTGCAGATCGTCATCAAGTAGCTGAAAGAAAAAATTTCTAGACAATGGTCGGTTCAGTTGAACCAGAGGACCTAGTAGCCAATTCCACGTAAACACAGCCCATATTATTATGGAGCCACCACCAACTTGCACAATGCCCTGTTGACAACTTGAATTCATAGCTTAGTGGTTTCTGTGCCACACTCGAACCCAATCACCAGCTCTTAACCAACTGAAATCGGGACTCATCTGACCAGGTCATGGTTTTCCAGCGGTCTAGCGTCCAACTAGTATGGTAACGAGCCCAGGCGAGCCGCTGCAGGCAATGTCGTTCTGTTAGCAAAGGCATTGGCATTCGTCGTCTGCTGCCATTGACCATCAACGCCAAATTTCGCCGTACTGTCCTGACACCTACGTTCATCGTAAGTCCCACATGGACTTCTACGGTTATTTCACATAGCGTTGCTCGTCTATTACCAGTGACAACTCCACTCAAATGCCACTGCTGTCGGGCGGCGTTAAGTGAAGGCCGTCGGTCACTGTTTTCTCCGTGGTGACAAGTAATACCCGTAATTTGGTATTCTCGACGCGCTCTTGACTCTTTCGATCTCGGAATATTGAATTCCCTAATTATTTCCGCAAAGGATTGTTCCATGCGTCTAGCTCTAAATACCATTCGGCGTTCAGTGTCTGTTAATTCCCGTCGTGAGCCCATAATCACTTCATACGAATCACCCGACTTCAAATGACAGCTCCGCTAATGCACTGCCCTTTTATTCCTTGTGTACGACTGCCATCGGTACATGGCCATATCGCTCTCCCATGACTTTCGTCACCTCATTGTAGTACCGCAACAGATCAACAGTAAGAACCACGGTCGGAAAATACATGTAACACAAGGGATACACGAAATAACGGGTGAAAATGTGAATCTGAAACTGCACATGCGGCCATATACTATGTTGCAGTGAAAGCTTATCAATGCAAAAACCAAGTAGAAAGTCTATCTGCAGTCACTAAGTTGATTATATTGGGGTATTGTAACTAAATTCAGTCCAAACATCCACCGTAACAGAAAAAGGGCTCAGGTGACTTTAAGCATGCCAGTGGAATCTAATAATTGCACAATTGTAAGAAACAGTAAATCGTATCAATAATGGTGAATCACAGTTGTTGTTAACCATGGTAACAATTTCTTGTGGCACTTCCTATACCTATTACCATGAAATCTAAATAACTTTGCTGTGTCTTGGCAGTCTATAATTTAGGCACTATGACATGAATTATCATGCAAACACTTCCTATAGTTCCGACTGCAAAGTAGTATTTTGAACAGAACTGTCGAAGTACAGGAACGATAGAAACCAATAAAAATGGGAGAGTCTTTTCTGTCTTTTGGTGAACAGATCTCCATTCACACCTTAACATGGTGGAAGTGAAACAGTCCACAGTCGATAGCCCTCTCTCTGGGAGATGACGACACTGTGAACGAATCAGTAGCTTCTCTTGATGGACGTATGGTGGAAGCAGAAGATAGTCCCAGCTGGAAAATGCAATCCGGAGGCAACCACTCGGAACTGGGGAGGTGTCTGAGTAGTTACGTGCCTGTGTAGTGGCGGCCTCTTGTGATTGTGTTGTGTACCTCTTGAGCTACGTACACAGCAGTAACCGTGGCAAAATTTTAAATACTGAGTGAAAAACTCTCGTACAAAATATGACACAGAATAGCCACTGCCCGCATCTCGTGGCACAACAAGCGTTCTCGCTTCCCACGCCCGGGTTCCCGGGGTCAGGGATTTTCTCTGCCTCGTGATAGCTGGGTGTTGTGTGACGTCCTTAGGGTAGTTAGGTTTCAGTAGTTCTAAGTTCTAGGGGACTGATGACCATAGATGTTAAGTCCCATAGTGCTCAAAGCCATTTGAACCATTTTTGAATAGCCACTCGAAAATATATTGCTAACGAATGTTCAGTGCATGGGATAGTTGCATGCGACGTGTGCTAAGGCAATTATTAAATGTGTTGAACTCTTGTGGTGGACTAATTTATCACTGAAGAATATACCTACCGAATGTTGTGGACCGAGAGGTCTCTAGATCTGAATATCGTAGTTCTGATTGAATTCTGGAGACGAAATGCATCTAATTGGCATCCGCCATGTAGGAACTGTTGAAGCCAACAGAGAGGAAGACCGTTTTAGGTTTCATACGAACGTAAAAAAACCGTGAGACAATGCTATGACTTATCTTAGAAGTACTACGGGTAACTTTAAAATATTTCTGTTTGTTGATAACACTAGCTTGTTGTGCAACATTGGCTCAGTTTAAAATAGTACAGTACATGAGCAAAGTCCACGGCTTGTAGAACATAAACTAACGCTAAATAACAGTAGCCGGCCGTTGCGACCAAGCGGTTCTAGGCACTTCAATCTGGAACCGCGCGACCGCTATGGTCGTAGGTTCTAATCCTGCCTCGGGCATGGATGTGTGTTAGGTTTCAGTAGTTCTGAGTTCTAGGGGACTGATGACCTCAGATGTTAAGTCCCATAGTGCTCAGAACCATTTCAACCATTTTTAAATCACAGCAAGACTCAGTTCTTATAGTTTCCAACAACAATTCAGCAAAACTTCACGTTTTAATTTCACAGAACGGGCATATGATTAGTGAAACTTAACATTTCAAGTTTGTAGGTGTTCAGGTAGACAGCAAGCTCTCGTGGAAAGCCCACGTTCAGGATCTTGCTCAAACACTGAATACCGCCATTTTTTTATTCGAACGGTATTAGAAGTGAGTGATCGTTCGACACGAAAATTGGTCTACTTAGCTTATTTTCATTCGCTTATGTCGTATGGTATTATATTTTGGGGTAACTCTTCGCATTCCAAAAAGATATTTTTGGCTCAGAAACGGGCGGTTCGGGCAATAAATGGTGTAAGTTCACGAAACTCTTGTCGACCCCTGTTTTCGAGTGTTGCTATTTTGCCATTGGCCTCTCAATATATATATTTCTCACTGTCGTTTCTTGCTACCAATATTAGCTTATTCCCAAGAATAAGAGCTTTCACTCGGTTAATACTCGGCAGATATCATATCTGCATTTGGATCGGACTTCCTTAACACTTGTCCAAAAAGGTGTGCAGTAGACTGCTGCATCCATTTTCAATAAGCTGCCACTCGAATTCAAAAATCTTAACAGTAATCCCCGAGCTTTCAAATCGACACTGAAGAGTTTCCTCATGGGTCACTCCTTCCATTCTATCGAGAAGTTCCTTGAAGAAATTAATCTGATTCTCATTGTATTGTTCATTTCGTTTAATTAAACTTGAGGAGTGACTTTTTTCGAGTTCATAAACATTTATTTTCATCTGTTATTACTTTTATGTTGTAATTTCATGTACTGACACGGTCCATGTCCTTGGAGATTTGCACCTGAATTTGGCCTATGGAACTTGACTTCTAAACAAATAAAGTAATATTCTTAGGAATGAGCCCCTTAACTGAAAGCTTGTAATACTTTCACCATGCACACTAGCTTCTGGCACAGCCAGGGGAACTATTCTGCAGTGGTGCGTCATCTTCGTCTGTACTTGTTGTATTGGTTACACCCTTGTACTGTATCCACTAATAGATTAGTTTCATTACACCAAAACACTGTCTACACTAGAATGTAGCGACTGTTGAAGCTAGCCTAGGGAAAGACCATTTTAGGTTTCATAGGGACGTAAAAAAGCCGTGAGGCAATGCTACAACTTACCTTAGAAGACGACCTCAAAAGCCAAACCAAAATTCGAAAAGTATGAAGATTTAGAAAATTTTTTCGACAACGCTGACCGAAACATATTCAGCTCCGGGAACGAGAATTAACAACAGTCAATAGCACGAGGAGCAGAATACTAAGTACAGTCAGTTATTTATTTATTCATTCGTGTCAGAAGCATTTACAATGTATAAAATAATGTACAATATTTACATGTTGTTTGTAGATACATTTACAAGATAATTATTTACACTTTAGCCGCCCAGAAGTTAGCTACCTCTATTGCATTTGGCGTTGCACGAGCAGGTCTTCTGTTGTGCACGTTGCTGGACATTGGGTACACTGGAGCAGGTGGAAGGTCGTCTACGTTGCTGCACACTCGCAGAGTGGCGGCTCCTCTAGGAAACCCCATTTGGTCAGATTGCTCTTACATTTCGTGACACCCGTGTGTAGTCTGTTGAGGAATCTCCATGTACTCCAACTCTCTGTGCAGCCGGGTGGTAGTCTTTCGCTTGGTGTAATCCATCCCACGGTACTGGTACACTGGAGCAGGTGGGAGGTCGTCTGCGTTGCTGCACACTCGCAGAGTGGCGGCTCCTTTAGGAAACCCCATTTGGTCAGATTGCTCTTACATTTCGTGACACCCGTGCGTAGTCTGTTGAGGAATCTCCATGTACTCCAACTCTCTGTGTAGCCGGGTGGTAGTCTTTCGCTTGGTGTTATCCATCCCACAGTACTGGTACACTGGAGCAGGTGGGAGGTCATCTGCGTTGCTGCACACTCGCAGAGTGGCGGCTCCTCTAGGAAAACCCATTTGGTCAGATTGCTCTTACATTTCGTGACACCCGTGCGTAGTCTGTTGAGGAATCTCCATGTACTCCAACTCTCTGTGTAGCCGGGTGGTAGTCTTTCGCTTGGTGTAATCCATCCCACAGTACTGGTACACTGGAGCAGGTGGGAAGTCGTCTGCGTTGCTGCACACTCGCAGAGTGGCGGCTCCTCTAGGAAACCCCATTTGGTCAGATTGCTCTTACATTTCGTGACACCCATGCATAGTATGTTGAGGAATCTCCATGTACTCCAACTCTCACTGTAGCCGGGTTGTAGTCTTTCGCTTAGTGTAATCCATCCCACAGTACTGGTACACTGGAGCAGGTGGGAGGTCGTCTGCATTGCTGCACACTCGCAGAGTGGCGGCTCCTCTAGGAAACCCCATTTGGTCAGATTGCTCTTACATTTCGTGACACCCATGCATAGTATGTTGAGGAATCTCCATGTACTCCAACTCTCAGTGTAGCCGGGTGGTAGTCTTTCGCTTAGTGTAATCCATCCCACAGTACTGGTACACTGGAGCAGGTGGGAGGTCGTCTGCATTGCTGCACACTCGCAGAGTGGCGGCTCCTCTAGGAAACCCCATTTGGTCAGATTGCTCTTACATTTCGTGACACCCATGCGTAGTCTGTTGAGGAATCTCCATGTACTCCAACTCTCTGTGTAGCCGGGTGGTAGTCTTTCGCTTGGTGTAATCCATCCCACAGTACTGGTACACTGGAGCAGGTGGGAGGTCGTCTGCGATGCTGCACACTCGCAGAGTGGCGGCTCCTCTAGGAAACCCCATTTGGTCAGATTGCTCTTACATTTCGTGACACCCGTGCGTAGTCTCTTGAGGAATCTCGATGTACTCCAACTCTCTGTGTAGCCGGGTGGTAGTCTTTCGCTTGGTGTAATCCATCCCACAGTACTGGTACACTGGAGCAGGTGGGAGGTCGTCTGCATTGCTGCACACTCGCAGAGTGGCGGCTCCTCTAGGAAACCCCATTTGGTCAGATTGCTCTTACATTTCGTGACACCTGTGCGTAGTCTGTTGAGGAATCTCCATGTACTCCAACTCTTTGTGCAGCCGGGTGGTAGTCTTTCGCTTGGTGTAATCCATCCCACAGTACTGGTACACTGGAGCAGGTGGGAGGTCGTCTGCGTTGCTGCACACTCGCAGAGTGGCGGCTCCTCTAGGAAACCCCATTTGGTCAGATTGCTCTTACATTTCGTGACACCCATGCGTAGTCTGTTGAGGAATCTCCATGTACTCCAACTCTCTGTGTAGCTGGGTGGTAGTCTTTCGCTTGGTGTAATCCATCCCACAGTACTGGTACACTGGAGCAGGTGGGAGGTCGTCTGCGTTGCTGCACACTCGCAGAGTGGCGGCTCCTCTAGGAAACCCCATTTGGTCAGATTGCTCTTACATTTCGTGACACCCATGCGTAGTCTGTTGAGGAATCTCCATGTACTCCAACTCTCTGTGTAGCCGGGTGGTAGTCTTTCGCTTGGTGTAATCCATCCCACAGTACTGGTACACTGGAGCAGGTGGGAGGTCGTCTACGTTGCTGCACACTCGCAGAGTGGCGGCTCCTCTAGGAAACCCCATTTGGTCAGATTGCTCTTACATTACGTGACACCCGTGCGTAGTCTGTTGAGGAATCTCCATGTACTCCAACTCTCTGTGCAGCCGGGTGGTAGTCTTTCGCTTGGTGTAATCCATCCCACAGTACTGGTACACTGGAGCAGGTGGGAGGTCGTCTGCGTTGCTGCACACTCGCAGAGTGGCGGCTCCTTTAGGAAACCCCATTTGGTCAGATTGCTCTTACATTTCGTGACACCCGTGCGTAGTCTGTTGAGGAATCTCCATGTACTCCAACTCTCTGTGTAGCCGGGTGGTAGTCTTTCGCTTGGTGTAATCCATCCCACAGTACTGGTACACTGGAGCAGGTGGGAAGTCGTCTGCGTTGCTGCACACTCGCAGAGTGGCGGCTCCTCTAGGAAACCCCATTTGGTCAGATTGCTCTTACATTTCGTGACACCCATGCATAGTATGTTGAGGAATCTCCATGTACTCCAACTCTCACTGTAGCCGGGTTGTAGTCTTTCGCTTAGTGTAATCCATCCCACAGTACTGGTACACTGGAGCAGGTGGGAGGTCGTCTGCATTGCTGCACACTCGCAGAGTGGCGGCTCCTCTAGGAAACCCCATTTGGTCAGATTGCTCTTACATTTCGTGACACCCATGCATAGTATGTTGAGGAATCTCCATGTACTCCAACTCTCAGTGTAGCCGGGTGGTAGTCTTTCGCTTAGTGTAATCCATCCCACAGTACTGGTACACTGGAGCAGGTGGGAGGTCGTCTGCATTGCTGCACACTCGCAGAGTGGCGGCTCCTCTAGGAAACCCCATTTGGTCAGATTGCTCTTACATTTCGTGACACCCATGCGTAGTCTGTTGAGGAATCTCCATGTACTCCAACTCTCTGTGTAGCCGGGTGGTAGTCTTTCGCTTGGTGTAATCCATCCCACAGTACTGGTACACTGGAGCAGGTGGGAGGTCGTCTGCGTTGCTGCACACTCGCAGAGTGGCGGCTCCTCTAGGAAACCCCATTTGGTCAGATTGCTCTTACATTTCGTGACACCCGTGCGTAGTCTCTTGAGGAATCTCGATGTACTCCAACTCTCTGTGTAGCTGGGTGGTAGTCTTTCGCTTGGTGTAATCCATCCCATAGTACTGGTACACTGGAGCAGGTGGGAGGTCGTCTGCGTTGCTGCACACTCGCAGAGTGGCGGCTCCTCTAGGAAACCCCATTTGGTCAGATTGCTCTTACATTTCGTGACACCCATGCGTAGTCTGTTGAGGAATCTCCATGTACTCCAACTCTCTGTGTAGCCGGGTGGTAGTCTTTCGCTTGGTGTAATCCATCCCACAGTACTGGTACACTGGAGCAGGTGGGAGGTCGTCTGCGTTGCTGCACACTCGCAGAGTGGCGGCTCCTCTAGGAAACCCCATTTGGTCAGATTGCTCTTACATTACGTGACACCCGTGCGTAGTCTGTTGAGGAATCTCCATGTACTCCAACTCTCTGTGTGGCCGGGTGATAGTCTTTCGCTTGGTGTAATCCATCCCACAGTACTGGTACACTGGAGCAGGTGGGAGGTCGTCTGCGTTGCTGCACACTCGCAGAGTGGCGGCTCCTCTAGGAAACCTCATTTGGTCAGATTGCTCTTACATTTCGTGACACCCGTGCGTAGTCTGTTGAGGAATCTCCATGTACTCCAACACTCTGTGTAGCCGGGTGGTAGTCTTACGCTTGGTGTAATCCATCCCACAGTACTGGTACACTGGAGCAGGTGGGAAGTCGTCTGCGTTGCTGCACACTCGCAGAGTGGCAGCTCCTCTAGGAAACCCCATTTGGTCAGATTGCTCTTACATTTCGTGACACCCATGCATAGTATGTTGAGGAATCTCCATGTACTACAACTCTCAGTGTAGCCGGGTGGTAGTCTTTCGCTTAGTGTAATCCATCCCACAGTACTGGTACACTGGAGCAGGTGGGAAGTCATCTGCGTTGCTGCACACTCGCAGAGTGGCGGCTCCTCTAGGAAACCCCATTTGGTCAGATTGCTCTTACATTTCGTGACACCCGTGCGTAGTCTGTTGAGGAATCTCCATGTACTAAAACTCTCCACCTGCTACAGTGTACCTGTACTGTGGGATGGATTACACCAAGCGAAAGACTATCACCCGGCCACAGGTGGGAAGTCGTCTGCGTTGCTGCACACTCGCAGAGTGGCAGCTCCTCTAGGAAACCCCATTTGGTCAGATTGCTCTTACATTTCGTGACACCCATGCATAGTATGTTGAGGAATCTCCATGTACTACAACTCTCAGTGTAGCCGGGTGGTAGTCTTTCGCTTATTGTAATCCATCCCACAGTACTGGTACACTGGAGCAGGTGGGAGGTCGTCTGCGTTGCTGCACACTCGCAGAGTGGCGGCTCCTCTTGGAAACCCCATTTGGTCAGATTGCTCTTACATTTCGTGACACCCGTGTGTAGTCTGTTGAGGAATCTCCATGTACTCCAACTCTCTGTGTAGCCGGGTGGTAGTCTTTCGCTTGGTGTAATCCATCCCACAGTACTGGTACACTGGAGCAGGTGGGAGGTCGTCTGCGTTGCTGCACACTCGCAGAGTGGCGGCTCCTCTAGGAAACCCCATTTGGTCAGATTGCTCTTACATTTCGTGACACCTGTGCAAAGTCTGTTGAGGAATCTCCATGTACTCCAACTCTTTGTGCAGCCGTGTGGTAGTCTTTCGCTTGGTGTAATCCATCCCACAGTACTGGTACACTAGAGCAGGTGGGAGGTCGTCTGCGTTGCTGCACACTCGCAGAGTGGCGGCTCCTCTAGGAAGCCCCATTTGGTCAGATTGCTCTTACATTTCGTGACACCCATGCGTAGTCTGTTGAGGAATCTCCATGTACTCCAACTCTCTGTGTAGCTGGGTGGTAGTCTTTCGCTTGGTGTAATCCATCCCACAGTACTGGTACACTGGAGCAGGTGGGAGGTCGTCTGCGTTGCTGCACACTCGCAGAGTGGCGGCTCCTCTAGGAAACCCCATTTGGTCAGATTGCTCTTACATTTCGTGACACCCATGCGTAGTCTGTTGAGGAATCTCCATGTACTCCAACTCTCTGTGTAGCCGGTTGGTAGTCTTTCGCTTGGTGTAATCCATCCCACAGTACTGGTACACTGGAGCAGGTGGGAGGTCATCTGCGTTGCTGCACACTCGCAGAGTGGCGGCTCCTCTAGGAAACCCCATTTGGTCAGATTGCTCTTACATTTCGTGACACCCGTGCGTAGTCTGTTGAGGAATCTCCATGTACTCCAACTCTCTGTGTAGCCGGGTGGTAGTCTTTCGCTTGGTGTAACCCATCCCACAGTACTGGTACACTGGAGCAGGTGGGAGGTCGTCTGCGTTGCTAGCACACTCGCAGAGTGGCGGATCCTCTAGGAAACCCGATTTGGTCAGATTGCTCTTACATTTCGTGACACCCGTGCGTAGTCTCTTGAGGAAATCTCGATGTACTCCAACTCTCTGTGTAGCCGGGTGGTAGTCTTTCGCTTGGTGTAATCCATCCCACAGCACTGGTACACTGGAGCAGGTGGGAGGTCGTCTGCGTTGCTGCACACTCGCAGAGTGGCGGCTCCTCTTGGAAACCCCATTTGGTCAGATTGCTCTTACATTTCGTGACACCCGTGCGTAGTCTGTTGAGGAATCTCCATGTACTCCAACTCTCTGTGTAGCCGGGTGGTAGTCTTTCGCTTGGTGTTATCCATCCCACAGTACTGGTACACTGGAGCAGGTGGGAGGTCGTCTGCGTTGCTGCACACTCGCAGAGTGGCGGCTCCTCTAGGAAACCCCATTTGGTCAGATTGCTCTTACATTTCGTGACACCCGTGCGTAGTCTGTTGAGGAATCTCCATGTACTCCAACTATCTGTGTAGCTGGGTGGTAGTCTTTCGCTTGGTGTAATCCATCCCACAGTACTGGTACACTGGAGCAGGTGGGAGGTCGTCTGCGTTGCTGCACACTCGCAGAGTGGCGGCTCCTCTAGGAAACCCCATTTGGTCAGATTGCTCTTACATTTCGTGACACCCATGCGTAGTATGTTGAGGAATCTCCATGTACTCCAACTCTTTGTGTAGCCGGGTGGTAGTCTTTCGCTTGGTGTAATCCATCCCACAGTACTGGTACACTGGAGCAGGTGGGAGGTCGTCTGCGTTGCTGCACACTCGCAGAGTGGCGGCTCCTCTAGAAAACCCCATTTGGTCAGATTGCTCTTACATTTCGTGACACCCGTGCATAGTCTGTTGAGGAATCTCCATGTACTCCAACTCTCTGTGTGGCCGGGTGATAGTCTTTCGCTTGGTGTAATCCATCCCACAGTACTGGTACACTGGAGCAGGTGGGAGGTCGTCTGCGTTGCTGCACACTCGCAGAGTGGCGGCTCCTCTAGGAAACCCCATTTGGTCAGATTGCTCTTACATTTCGTGACACCCGTGCGTAGTCTGTTGAGGAATCTCCATGTACTCCAACTCTCTGTGTAGCCGGGTGGTAGTCTTACGCTTGGTGTAATCCATCCCACAGTACTGGTACACTGGAGCAGGTGGGAGGTCGTCTGCGTTGCTGCACACTCGCAGAGTGGCGGCTCCTCTAGGAAACCCCATTTGGTCAGATTGCTCTTACATTTCGTGACACCCGTGCGTAGTCTGTTGAGGAATCTCCATGTACTCCAACTCTCTGTGTAGCCGGGTGGCAGTCTTTCACTTGGTGTAATCCATCCCACAGTACTGGTACACTGGAGCAGGTGGGAGGACGTCTGCGTAGCTGCACACTCGCAGAGTGGCGGCTCCTCTAGGAAACCCCATTTGGTCAGATTGCTCTTACATTTCGTGACACCCGTGCGTAGTCTGTTGAGGAATCTCCATGTACTCCAACTCTCTGTGTAGCCGGGTGGTAGTCTTACGCTTGGTGTAATCCATCCCACAGTACTGGTACACTGGAGCAGGTGGGAAGTCGTCTGCGTTGCTGCACACTCGCAGAGTGGCGGCTCCTCTAGGAAACCCCATTTGGTCAGATTGCTCTTACATTTCGTGACACCCATGCTTAGTATGTTGAGGAATCTCCATGTACTACAACTCTCAGTGTAGCCGGGTGGTAGTCTTTCGCTTAGTGTAATCCATCCCACAGTACTGGTACACTGGAGCAGGTGGGAGGTCATCTGCATTGCTGCACACTCGCAGAGTGGCGGCTCCTCTAGGAAACCCCATTTGGTCAGATTGCTCTTACATTTCGTGACACCCGTGCGTAGTCTGTTGAGGAATCTCCATGTACTCCAACTCTCTGTGTAGCCGGGTGGTAGTCTTTCGCTTGGTGTAATCCATCCCACAGTACTGGTACACTGGAGCAGGTGGGAGGTCGTCTGCGTTGCTAGCACACTCGCAGAGTGGCGGATCCTCTAGGAAACCCCATTTGGTCAGATTGCTCTTACATTTCGTGACACCCGTGCGTAGTCTCTTGAGGAATCTCGATGTACTCCAACTCTCTGTGTAGCCGGGTGGTAGTCTTTCGCTTGGTGTAATCCATCCCACAGTACTGGTACACTGGAGCAGGTGGGAGGTCGTCTGCGTTGCTGCACACTCGCAGAGTGGCGGCTCCTCTAAAAACCCCATTTGGTCAGATTGCTCTTACATTTCGTGACACCCGTGTGTAGTCTGTTGAGGAATCTCCATGTACTCCAACTCTCTGTGTAGCCGGGTGGTAGTCTTTCGCTTGGTGTTATCCATCCCACAGTACTGGTACACTGGAGCAGGTGGGAGGTCGTCTGCGTTGCTGCACACTCGCAGAGTGGCGGCTCCTCTAGGAAACCTCATTTGGTCAGATTGCTCTTACATTTCGTGACACCCATGCGTAGTCTGTTGAGGAATCTCCATGTACTCCAACTCTCTGTGTAGCTGGGTGGTAGTCTTTCGCTTGGTGTAATCCATCCCACAGTACTGGTACACTGGAGCAGGTGGGAGGTCGTCTGCGTTGCTGCACACTCGCAGAGTGGCGGGTCCTCTAGGAAACCCATTTGGTCAGATTGCTCTTACATTTCGTGACACCCATGTGTAGTCTGTTGAGGAATCTCCATGTACTCCAACTCTCTGTGTGGCCGGGTGATAGTCTTTCGCTTGGTGTAATCCATCCCACAGTACTGGTACACTGGAGCAGGCGGGAGGTCGTCTGGGTTGCTGCACACTCGCAGAGTGGCGGCTCCTCTAGGAAACCCCATTTGGTCAGATTGCTCTTACATTTTGTGACACCCGTGCGTAGTCTGTTGAGGAATCTCCATGTACTCCAACTCTCTGTGTAGCCGGGTGGTAGTCTTACGCTTGGTGTAATCCATCCCACAGTACTGTACACTGGAGCAGGTGGGAGGTCGTCTGCGTTGCTGCACACTCGCAGAGTGGCGGCTCCTCTAGGAAACCCCATTTGGTCAGATTGCTCTTACATTTCGTGACACCCATGCGTAGTCTGTTGAGGAATCTCCATGTACTCCAACTCTCTGTGTAGCCGGGTGGCAGTCTTTCACTTGGTGTAATCCATCCCACAGTACTGGTACACTGGAGCAGGTGGGAGGTCGTCTGCGTTGCTGCACACTCGCAGAGTGGCGGCTCCTCTAGGAAACCCCATTTGGTCAGATTGCTCTTACATTTCGTGACACCCGTGCGTAGTCTGTTGAGGAATCTCCATGTACTCCAACTCTCTGTGTGGCCGGGTGGTAGTCTTTCGCTTGGTGTAATCCATCCCACAGTACTGTACACTGGAGCAGGTGGGAGGTCGTCTGCGTTGCTGCACACTCGCAGAGTGGCGGCTCCTCTAGGAAACCCCATTTGGTCAGATTACTCTTACATTTCGTGACACCCGTGCGTAGTCTGTTGAGGAATCTACATGTACTCCAAGTCTCTGTGTACCCGGGTGGTAGTCTTTCGCTTGGTGTAATCCATCCCACAGTACTGGTACACTGGAGCAGGTGGGAGGTCGTCTGCGTTGCTGCACACTCGCAGAGTGGCGGCTCCTCTAGGAAACCCCATTTGGTCAGATTGCTCTTACATTTCGTGACACCCGTGTGTAGTCTGTTGAGGAATCTCCATGTACTCCAACTCTCTGTGTAGCCGGGTGGCAGTCTTTCACTTGGTGTAATCCATCCCACAGTACTGGTACACTGGAGCAGGTGGGAGGTCGTCTGCGTTGCTGCACACTCGCAGAGTGGCGGCTCCTCTAGGAAACCCCATTTGGTCAGATTGCTCTCACATTTCGTGACACCCGTGCGTAGTCTGTTGAGGAATCTCCATGTACTCCAACTCTCTGTGTGGCCGGTTGGTAGTCTTTCGCTTGGTGTAATCCATCCCACAGTACTGTACACTGGAGCAGGTGGGAGGTCGTCTGCGTTGCTGCACACTCGCAGAGTGGCGGCTCCTCTAGGAAACCCCATTTGGTCAGATTACTCTTACATTTCGTGACACCCGTGCGTAGTCTGTTGAGGAATCTCCATGTACTCCAACTCTCTGTGTACCCGGGTGGTAGTCTTTCGCTTGGTGTAATCCATCCCACAGTACTGGTACACTGGAGCAGGTGGGAGGTCGTCTGCGTTGCTGCACACTCGCAGAGTGGCGGCTCCTCTAGGAAACCCCATTTGGTCAGATTGCTCTTACATTTCGTGACACCCGTGCGTAGTCTGTTGAGGAATCTCCATGTACTCCAACTCTCTGTGTGGCCGGGTGGTAGTCTTTCGCTTGGTGTAATCCATCCCACAGTACTGTACACTGGAGCAGGTGGGAGGTCGTCTGCGTTGCTGCACACTCGCAGAGTGGCGGCTCCTCTAGGAAACCCCATTTGGTCAGATTACTCTTACATTTCGTGACACCCGTGCGTAGTCTGTTGAATAATCTCCATGTACTCCAAGTCTCTGTGTACCCGGGTGGTAGTCTTTCGCTTGGTGTAATCCATCCCACAGTACTGGTACACTGGAGCAGGTGGGAGGTCGTCTGCGTTGCTGCACACTCGCAGAGTGGCGGCTCCTCTAGGAAACCCCATTTGGTCAGATTGCTCTTACATTTCGTGACACCCATGCGTAGTCTGTTGAGGAATCTCCATGTACTCCAACTCTCTGTGTAGCCGGGTGGTAGTCTTTCGCTTGGTGTAATCCATCCCACAGTACTGGTACAATGGAGCAGGTGGGAGGTCGTCTGCGTTGCTGCACACTCGCAGAGTGGCGGCTCCTCTAGGAAACCCCATTTGGTCAGATTGCTCTTACATTTCGTGACACCCGTGTGTAGTCTGTTGAGGAATCTCCATGTACTCCAACTCTCTGTGTAGCCGGGTGGCAGTCTTTCACTTGGTGTAATCCATCCCACAGTACTGGTACACTGGAGCAGGTGGGAGGTCGTCTGCGTTGCTGCACACTCGCAGAGTGGCGGCTCCTCTAGGAAACCCCATTTGGTCAGATTGCTCTTACATTTTGTGACACCCGTGCGTAGTCTGTTGAGGAATCTCCATGTACTCCAACTCTCTGTGTGGCCGGTTGGTAGTCTTTCGCTTGGTGTAATCCATCCCACAGTACTGTACACTGGAGCAGGTGGGAGGTCGTCTGCGTTGCTGCACACTCGCAGAGTGGCGGCTCCTCTAGGAAACCCCATTTGGTCAGATTACTCTTACATTTCGTGACACCCGTGCGTAGTCTGTTGAGGAATCTCCATGTACTCCAACTCTCTGTGTACCCGGGTGGTAGTCTTTCGCTTGGTGTAATCCATCCCACAGTACTGGTACACTGGAGCAGGTGGGAGGTCGTCTGCGTTGCTGCACACTCGCAGAGTGGCGGCTCCTCTAGGAAACCCCATTTGGTCAGATTGCTCTTACATTTCGTGACACCCATGCGTAGTCTGTTGAGGAATCTCCATGTACTCCAACTCTCTGTGTAGCCGGGTGGTAGTCTTTCGCTTGGTGTAATCCATCCCACAGTACTGGTACACTGGAGCAGGTGGGAGGTCATCTGCGTTGCTGCACACTCGCAGAGTGACGGCTCCTCTAGGAAACCCCATTTGGTCAGATTGCTCTTATATTTCGTGACACCCGTGCGTAGTCTGTTGAGGAATTTCCATGTACTCCAACTCTCTGTGTAGCCGGGTGGTAGTCTTTCGCTTGGTGTTTTCCATCCCACAGTACTGGTACACTGGAGCAGGTGGGAGGTCATCTGCGTTGCTGCACACTCGCAGAGTGGCGGCTCCTCTAGGAAACCCCATTTGGTCAGATTGCTCTTACATTTCGTGACACCCGTGCGTAGTCTGTTGAGGAATCTCCATGTACTCCAACTCTCTGTGTGGCCGGGTGGTAGTCTTTCGCTTGGTGTAATCCATCCCACAGTACTGGTAAGCCTTGCACCCCATAGTTCCATTCGGCAATGCTGTGGTGCCCCAACTAGAGCCTCGGTAGATCTGAGGAAACTCTTTCTGGATTTTAGTCGTGTGTTTGCTGACTGATAGCCATATAGGGGGTGAGCTGCAGAAGTTTCTGATTTTTTCTTCGCTCTTTTTGCTGCTACCTCCCGGCGGATATCGGGGGATGCAATTCCCGCGAGGTTGTACAGTTTATCCAGAGGAGTAGGCTTCAGGCACCCAGTGATGATACGACAAGTATGATTAAGAGCAACATCTACTGTTTTGGCATGGCAGGAATTGAACCACACTGGGCTTGCATATTCTCCGGCAGAGTAACACAACGGAAGGGAAGAGGTTCTCACAGTGTTGGCGTGTGCTCCCCACGTTGTGCCTGTTAGCTTTCTGATGATATTGTTCCTGGCTGTCACTTTTTCCTTGGTATTTAGGCAGTGCCTCTTGTATGTTAATGCACGGTCAAGGGTGACCCCTAGGTATTTGGGATACGTACAGTGTTCTAGTGACGTTTTTTCCCAGGTGATTTTGAGGGCTCTAGCTGCCTGTCGGTTTTTAAGATGGAAAGCGCAAGTCTGTGTTTTTCCAGGATTTGGTCTCAACTGATTTTCCCTGTAGTAAGCTGACAGTTCTCTCAATGCTTTGGACAGATTCTCTTCAACAGTTTCAAAGCAGCGGGCTTGGGAAGTGATAGCACAATCATCTACATAGATGAAGCTCATTGTTCCTTCAGGTAGTGGTTGATCATTTGTGTAGATGTTAAACAAAGCTGGAGCAAGCACACTTGCCTGAGGTAATCTGCTTCTCTTGCCCTGGAATTCAACAGAAAATCTTCTATTTTCAAGGAGATTCCTTATGAATCAGGTTAGCTGGTAGTCTCTAGTGGCATTGTAAAGCTTCATTAGAAGTCTTCTATTATTAACTGTGTCATAAGCTGCTGTTAGATCTATAAATACAGCTCCTGTGATCTCTTCCCTTTCAAAACTATCTTCGATGTACTGTGTTAGTTTCATCACTTGAGATGTGCAGCTCTTTCCCTGTCTAAATCCAGCCTGCTGTGGGATGTACACTCCTGGAAATTGAAATAAGAACACCGTGAATTCATTGTCCCAGGAAGGAGAAACTTTATTGACACATTCCTGGGGTCAGATACATCACATGATCACACTGACAGAACCACAGGCACATAGACACAGGCAACAGAGCATGCACAATGTCGGCACTAGTACAGTGTATACCCACCTTTCTCAGCAATGCAGGCTGCTATTCTCCCATGGAAACGATCGTAGAGATGCTGGATGTAGTCCTGTGGAACGGCTTGCCATGCCATTTCCACCTGGCGCCTCAGTTGGACCAGCGTTCGTGCTGGACGTGCAGACCGCGTGAGACGACGCTTCATCCAGTCCCAAACGTGCTCAATGGGGGACGGATCCGGAGATCTTGTTGGCCAGGGTAGTTGACTTACACCTTCTAGAGCACGTTGGGTGGCACGGGATACATGCGGACGTGCATTGTCCTGTTGGAACAGCAAGTTCCCTTGTCCGTCTAGGAATGGTAGAACGATGGGTTCGATGACGGTTTGGATGTACCGTGCACTATTCAGTGTCCTCTCGACGATCACCAGAGGTGTATGGCCAGTGTAGGAGATCGCTCCCCACACCATGATGCCGGGTGTTGGCCCTGTGTGCCTCGGTCGTATGCAGTCCTGATTGTGGCGCTCACCTGCACGGCGCCAAACACGCATACGACTATCATTGGCACCAAGGCAGAAGCGACTCTCATCGCTGAAGACGACACGTCTCCATTCGTCCCTCCATTCACGCCTGTCGCGACACCACCGGAGGCGGGCTGCACGATGTTGGGTCGTGAGCGGAAGACGGCCTAACGGTGTGCGGGACCGTAGCCCAGCTTCATGGAGACGGTTGCGAATGGTCCTCGCCAATACCCCAGGAGCAACAGTGTCCCTAATTTGCTGGGAAGTGGCGGTGCGGTCCCCTACGGCACTGCGTAGGATCCTACGGTCTTGGCGTGCATCCGTGCGTCGCTGCGGTCCGGTCCCAGGTCGACGGGCACGTGCACCTTCCGCCGACCACTGGCGACAACATCGATGTACTGTGGAGACCTCACGCCCCACGTGTTGAGGAATTCGGCGGTACGTCCACCCGGCCTCCCGCATGCCCACTATACGGCCTCGCTTAAAGTTCGTCAACTGCACATACGGTTCACGTCCACGCTGTCGCGGCATGCTACCAGTGTTAAAGACTGCGATGGAGCTCCGTATGCCACGGCAAACTGGCTGACACTGACGGCGGCGGCGCACAAATGCTGCGCAGCTAGCGCCATTCGACGGCCAACACTGCGGTTCCTGGTGTGTCCGCTGTGCCGTGCGTGTGATCATTGCTTGTACAGCCCTCTCGCAGTGTCCGGATCAAGTATGGTGGGTCTGACACACCGGTGTCAATGTGTTCTTTTTTTCATTTCCAGTAGTGTATGTTGTCTCTAGCTTCTCCGTTAGTCAGTGTAGTATGAGTCTTTGAAGGAGTTTATACAGATGACAGAGGAGAGATATAGGGCGGTAGGTTTTAGGATCATATTGGTCCTTGCCTGGCTTGCGGATAGCTACAACTTTGGCTTTCCTCCAGATTTTAGGAATGTTGCAGGATCGGACACAGTTGTTCATTAGGTCTCTCAGCCATGCTTTTTTTATCGGTCCAAAGTTTTTTATCTGCTCAACTCTTATATCATCTAGGCCTGCCGCTTTCTCATTTTTGCACTTACTCAGAGCGAGATCCACCTCAGTCTGGGTAAATGGTTGAAGCAGAGTATTGGTTTCTTGGTCAGGTCGTCTCTCACATGTCTTCTTACCAGGCCTGGCTGAATAAGGTGGTTCCCATTTTGTACGAGTTGGTGTGCAATTTGATCAGCTCGGACATTCGCTTGCATATTCGCCTGTGAAGGGTCATTATTCAAGCGTTTTAGAAGCCTCCAGACCTCTTGACTATTTCTACTCTTCGATCTGTTTCTCAAACTGTCTTCTCTTTGCATCGGAGATTGAGGAGAGGACAGATCTAGCTATTTGGGAGGTTTCCTCACTGAATGGGTTTTCAGAGCATTGGGTATAATACTCCTCGAGAAGTGTAGCTGTTGCTGAAGTTACGCCCTGCAGGTAGTTTGTCTTGCAGCCTCTTGGGATACATGCTCGCGAGCAGAATTTAACTAGCTCAACAAAGTGTTCATACTCTTCAGGCACAGGCTTGAACTTTATCGTCCAGCATTTTAGAAAGTTTTGGCCAATCTGCCTTCTTAAAATTATACCTTCGTCTAAAACCAATTTCTCGAGGTCTTACTATGGGAAGAAATCGGAACATTATTGGTCTATGTTGTGTGTTAGGTATGGGATGACACACTGATTTGTGGCACTATTGCGCTGCATTTTCACTCACAAATAAGAGGTCAGGGTTGTACCCTCGTTGCCACCTTCAACTGTCAAAGGATGGAAGTTTACTATCATGAATGAGGGAGAGGGAGTTAGTTTCCGCCAAAGATATAATGGCTTCTCCATTTTCATCTTCTCGGGTGTATCCCCAGGTATGGCTGTGGCTATTAAAATCCCCTGTTACCACAGATATCTTCCGTGAGTCAAAGTTTTTAGGAGGAACAAAGGAGAATTTTTCGGAAGGAGGCTTGTACACTGACGTTATCACACAGTTGCTGAGTTCCAAGGTGATGATCTCGATGTTATTGTCATGTGTGCAAAAGGCACTCAAGGCTTGACGAAAATAGCACTTCCATATTTAGCATGAGGTATTTCTGCAGCTAGCTGCAAACCACGTATTTTCGGTCGTCTTTGCTGGGTATTTCTGTGAGTTACTTGTATACACAGTACATCACACTTCTGTTCACGGCACAGTTCTTGAAGCAGCTGTTGCTTCGGTCGTGACATGCCTTCAATGTTTACTGAAATAACTGTCAGAACAGGTTCTAAAAAGAACCGTTTGTTTAAATGTTTCATGTTTGGACTCATAAGTGCTTCTGGAATGCTGATGTTCAGTTCAGTACCTATTTCAGATACCTATGCAGGGGCACCACGTGCAGGAATCAGCTTCACCCCCAGTACAGTCAGTTAAATGGTTCAAATGGCTCTGAGCACTATGGGACTTAACATCTAAGGTCATCAGTTCCCTAGAACTACTTAAATCTAACTAACCTAAGGACATCATACACATCCATGCCCGACGCAGGATTCGAACCTGCGACCGTAGCGGTCTCGCTGTTCCAGACTGTAGCGCCTAGAACCACTCGGACACTCCCGCCGCGGGGAAGACATCAAACCTGACGAGATGCAGGTGGTCTGTAGTAATGCTCAATTACCCCACAGAGTCATGGTACCTACGATTACTGCTACAGTTCCGACTGAAGCCCAGGTGACTCTCCCTAATACGAGGGTAATCACAAAAGTAAGGTCTCCCACTTTTTTTATAAGTACAAAACTCTGTTTGTATGGCTGCTGGTCACACTGTTATGAAGAGTGCTTCACGCGCTGTGTATAAACATGCTCACGCCGCGCTGAAGCGCTGTCTTGGCTTACGGGCAGTTTAGAACGGAGCTCTCGTTGGATGTTACCGCCAAGTGCGAATTTCGCGCAGTTATTCGGTTTTTGAACGTAAAGGCCACAGCGCAGAGTCAAATCCATCGCCAATTGACGGAAGTGTATGGTGAGTCGTACATGGACGTCCAAATGTTCATGAGTGGTGTAGAGAATTTGCAGCTGGTCGGACCGAAATTCAGGACGAACAAAGGAGCGGGAGACAGTCAATTTCTGAGGAGAGGGTGTTGAAGGTTGAGCAAAGCATGCGTGAAGTTCGGCGGATCACCCTGGATGATCTCTGCACGTTGGTTCCTGAGGTTTCCCGAAGCACGGCTCACAGAATTTTAACGGAAACATTGGACTTCCGGAAGGTGTGCGCAAGATGGATGCCATGTATAATGAGGATCATGTGCTGCAACGAGTTGATGCTTCCCGCACATTTCTTCACCGCGTTGCAGCCAAACAGGACAACGTTCTGGATTCAGTTGTCACGGGAGACGAAACCTGGGCATACCACTTTACACCTGAGACCAAGCAACAATCACGCCTGTGGAGGCATCCTTCTTCGCCAAAGCCGCGGAAATTCAAATAAACACAGTCTGCCGGTGAAGTGATGACAACCGTTTTTTGGGATCGGAAATGGGTATTGGTGGTCGACTTTTTGTTGACAGGTACTGTGAGACTCTGAAAAAAACTAAAACGGGCAATTCAGAACCGGAGAAGAGGATTGTTGAGCAAGGACGTACACATTCTCCATGACAACGCTCGCCCACACGTCGCTCGGCAAACCGTTGCTCACCTGCAGCAGTTTCAGTGGAACATAAGCACCCACCCACCCTATAGTCATGACTTGGCGCCCAGTGACTATCACCTGTTCCCTAGGTTAAAGAACATTTGACCGGAAAGCGATTCAGCTCCGACGACGAGGTGAAAGAAGAGCTTCATAACTTTCTGAACAGCAGGGCGGCGAACTGGTATAATATGGGCATACAAAAAAATGCCACAGCGTCTACAAAAATGCATCGACAGAAATGGTGATTATGTCGAAAAATTGCTAAATGTTCAAGCTGTAAACTGATGTAAAACATTGTAGAAATAAAGAAGTCTATGTACTTATAAAAAATTGTGTGTGTGTGTGAATTCCTAAGGGACCAAACTACTGAGGTCATCGGTCCCTAGACTTATACACTACTTAAACTAACTTAACGGTGGGGACAACACGCACACCCATGCCCGAGGGAGGACTCGAACCTCCGGCGGGAGGGACCGCACCATTAGTGACATGGCGGCTCTAACCACACGGCCACTCCGCGCGGCTTTTTGGGATTACCCTCGTAGCATAATACTCTCCCCATCCATCACCGCCCTTGGTACGGTTTATCTTCGAGCAGCCACTTGCCTATTTGGGGCGTATCCAGACACGAACCTGACCTGGGTAACAAAAAACGTGATTCATCCAGTCATATGACACGTATCCATTGACACACGGTCCAGTCTCGATGGACCTGCGCCCACAGCAATCGTAACTGGAGATGTGATTGAGCCAGTACGGGAAATCATGGAGGTTTTGTCTGCTGCGGCACCCCATTTCAACCGCGCGCACTGAACGTTGTGCTCCTGAAAACTTATGCTTGCAACAGCATTGAACTCTGTGGCCTTACAGAGTGTGCACGCCTGGGATCTCAACGTTCTGTGATGAGGTGTGGGTGACCGATACTCTTTCCCGAACTAGTCGTTTCGCCGTCCTTCAGCTACTTTCGCTTTTTCCCTGGTACTCGTTTTCATCGCCAGCTCCTAACAAACTTCCGTTTGTCTAAGTGTCTTATTTCAGTGGACTTCCCCATTTGCGGCCCATATCGTAGATAGAATGATGTCCCAATCATCTGTTCCGCATATTACGGGACGGTTATAATTAGTGCCTCGCGGGATTAGCCGAGCGGTCTCAGGCGCTGCAGTCATGGTCTGTGCGGCTGGTCCCGGCGGAGGTTAGAGTCCTTCCTCGCGCATGGGTGTGTGTGTTTGTCCTTAGGATAATTTAGGTTAAGTAGTGGGTAAGTTTAGGGACTGATGGCCTTAGTAGTTAAGTCCCTTAAGATTTCACACACATTTGAACATTTGGTTATAATTAAACGATCACTGCTTGAGCCAGAGTAGACGCTGGAACTATTTAACGCTGTTGCAGAGTTCAAATGGCTCTGAGCACTATGGGACTTAACCTGCTGCGGTCATCAGTCCAGTAGAACATAGAACTACTTAAACCTAACTAACCTAAGGACATCACACATCCGTGCCCGAAGCAGGATTCGAACCTGCGACCGTAGCGGTCGCGCGGTTCCAATCTGTAGCGCCTAGAACCGCTCGGCCACTCCGGCCGGCTGTTGCAGAGTACTAGGCCATCAGGATTCAAAGGATGGAACGATAAATTGAGCTTTCGTCACACATAAAAGAAACATTTATTGAAACTTTTATTAAATTCAACATACCACAGCCAACCTACATGGAGTCAACGCTCCAAGAAATATCGATTTAAGAACAAGCCAGAGTTACATAAAATAGTTATGCGTTCACTTATATGAATCACTTAAGAAAACAGTTCATTAAATAACCTCTCATGGAGACAGTTTTAGCCAAGATGATTTGCAATTATTTAAACAGGTTTGTCAGTAACAGTGAATTCAAAAAACACTTACAATATTAGGAAAAAGAAAGAGTTGCATTTAACGCACAGTCAAGAATTCTAAAGAATTAATGTCCTTGAGGAAAGTATACTTTACTTAAGACATTCCGGCAAGTGCGGCTTAATTGCAAAAGATCAAACCAGACAATACATAGATGGGACTATAACCACCAAAAAAAATTTTTGATCATATGGTTCTTTTCAGCATATTAGTACGCAGACAGGTAGAATGAGGCTGCTTAGAAACTCTTAGCAGTTATAAGGAAAACTATCCATCAACATGTTCAGCTAAATATATGAAGATAGTAACTGTTCTCTAAAGAAGAAATCTGTTGATTACCATGCAGATATATCAGCAACACCTGTCGACAGTTGAGCGTTTCAATTAATTATCATTTATTCTGGTCATCAATGGTATCTGCTCTTTCGAGAACAGTTACTAACTTCATATATATACAGTTAAAGGCTACTTGACCTTCGTCTGTGCGAATGCGCACAGGTTCCCAGAACTCTTACGAGAATCGTCACATAAGTGTGCATGGGTAATGAGTGGATGGGCAAGTATCTATTAGGTACATTACGTATGTAGATTGTGGACAGTTGGGAATGTGGGTGTCACGGGAAGCGTGCATGGGATAACTCCCTGCAGCCGCGCTATTCATCTGTGTCCTCGGTGGCTCAGACGCCGGCGCGGTAGCTCAGCGTGTTCGGTCAGAGGGCTGCGTGGTCTCTGTAATAAAAAAATCTGAGTCAAGGAATCAAGGAACAACTTGAACGGATGTCTTGTGACGTCCTCCCAGACCAAACGCAACGAACTATCTCGAACAAAATGAAAAAAAAAAGGATAGAGCGTCTCCGATGTAAGCAGGAGATCCCGGGTTCGAATCCCGGTCGGGGCACACATTTTCAGCTGTCCCATCAACACCACCTGTCGGCAGCTGAGGGTTACAATTAATCATCATGTTCAACTAACATTAGGAAATGCTATTATAACAGATACAGCACATTCATTGTAATATAGGGCGTCATTGCCGTTCCCACATGTGCCAGGCATTTAGCAGAACGATTCTTTCATGTGGTGAGTGTAGAGGAAGTCGAACACGCAGCAAACTAGAATTAACAGCCAATAATCACTGTTCTTAACATCAAGGCATTTTAACACTTTTTCCTTCCTCTACGACCGCTGATCACCGTAAATATCAGTACTTATCCGAGTAACAGATAATCACGTGGATGCAACTTCGCTTTAGAAAATAGCAGGCAGAAATGTCAGCGTCACAAAAAAGGCTCTGTTTGTTTTAATGTGGAAATACATTCTGTAGATGGAGTCAGTGCAGCTCACTACCATCTAAGAAGGATCTCAGAAAGCCGGCCACTGTGAACGAGCGGTTCTAGGCTCTTCAGGCCGGAACCACGCTGCTGCTACGGTTGCAGGTTCGAATCCTGCCTAGGGCATGTATGCGTGTGATGTCCTTGGGTTAATTATTTTTAAGTAGTTCTAAGTCTAGGGTACTGATGACCTCAGATGTTAAGTCCCATAGTGCTTAGAGTCAAAAGGGTTCAAATGGCTCTGAGCACTATGGGACTTAACTTATGAAGACATCAGTCCCCTATAACTCAGAACTACTTAAACCTAACTAACCTAAGGACATCACACATCCATGCCCCAGGCAGAATTTGAACCTGCGACCGTAGCAGTCGCGCGGTTCCAGACTGTAACGCCTAGAACCGCTCGGCCACTCTGGCCGGCGCTTAGAGTCATTTGAACCATTTGGAACTCAGCAAAATATGACAGTATGCTTTAGAGCGAGGAGCGAGCACTGCCCAAAATCGTTACATACACGACAAATTCACACTCTTCCACTGTACAGGCTTATCAAGATATAGACGTCTGATAAAGCGTAAGCTTTAGGGAATTACTAGTCGATAGTGTCGGAAGTTCCATGCGGCTTTTCGCGGATGATGCAATAGTATACAGAGAAGTTGCAGCATTAGAAAATTATAGCGAAATGCAGGAAGATCTGCAGCGGATAGGCATCTGGTGCAGGGAGTGGCAACTGACCCTTAACATAGACAAATGTAATGTATTGCGAATACATAGAAAGAAGGATCCTTTATTGTATGATTATCTGTTAGCGGAACAAACACTGGTAGCAGTTACTTCTGTAAAATATCTGGGAGTATGAGTGTGGAACGATTTGAAGTGGAATGGTCACATAAAATTAATTGTTGGTAAGGCGGGTACTAGGTTGAGAGTCATTGGGAGAGTCCTTAGAAAATGTAGTCCATCAACAAAGGAGGTGGCTTACAAAACACTCGTTCGACCTATACTTGAGTATCAGTGTGGGATCCGAACCAGATCAGGTTGACGGAGGAGATAGAGAATATCCAAAGAAGAGCGGCGCGTTTCGTCACAGGGTTATTTGGAAACCGTGATAGCGTTAAGGAGGTGTTTAACAAACTCAAGTGGCAGACTCTGTATGAGAGGCGCTCTGCAGCGCGGTGTAGCTTGCTCGCCAGGTTTCTAGAGGGTGTGTTTCTGGATGAGGTATCGAATATATTGCTTCCCCCTACTTATACCTCCAGAGGAGATCACGAGTGTAAAATTAGAGACATTAGAGCGCGCACGGAGGCTTTCAGACAGTCGTTCTTCCCGCGAACCATACGCGACTGGAACAGGAAAGGGAGGTAATGACAGTGGCACGTAAAGTGCCCTCCGCCACACACCGTTGCGTGGCTTGCGGAGTATAAATGTAGATGTAGATGTAGAATCAGCTTCCTCCTCGTGCTCCGTACTGTCGCTGTCTGCTTCTTCCTTACTGCGCACAGATAAACACTCTTTCCGGGAGCGATCTCGAAAACCGTAGACCATGGAACTGTTGCTAATTTATGTCGTACGTTGGAACAGTTCCAACATGGCGCACCGTATGGGTTCCAGCTTTATAGGAATTATACACAGACTGCGCGCTGAAGGATTTGCGTTGTTGGTAGTGTTAGTGCCATGAATTGCCATTACGTGCCGCTGCTGGTGATATTGATTACCGAGGACCCCAGACATGCAACGTGAACAGCGCACGTTACCAAATGTGATCCCTGCTCCGTGGAGGGATGGTGCTGCGGACTCAACAGTTTTGATGCATTATAGAGCTCCACGTCACAATGTTCGTACGATCACTCTGTTACTGAGTTGGAGAAAACCGAATCAATAGCCGATCTTTCCAAACTGGATGGACCCAAGATACCAAGATACCAAGATTTGGAACCCAAGTGATTTCTGATTGTGCGGTAATCTCAAGGACAGTGTTTATCAACGGGATAGTAACACGTGAAGATGGAGGTAGCTTACGTCCTACCTGAGATGTGTTTCGGGCAGCAGTAGGGCAGTCTCCAGTGCGCTTCCAGGCTGACGTAGATGCAGACAGTCGCCGCACAGAGCAACGTTTGTAACCTGGAACGTAAACATGGTATACGGTTAACGAATGTTACCCTGTCGTCTGGTGACAGAAGTCATGCGATAGCGGTATGCACATATACAAATGGCGGTAATGAAGCATACACAAGGTATAAAAGGACAGTGCACTGACACTCAACTCATTCATGTGAAAAGGTTTACAACGTAATTCTGGCCGCACAACAGACTTTGAGTAGGGAATGGTAGTTGGTGATAGGTGCATGGAACAGCCCATGTGGAAAATCGCTAGGAAATTCTATATTACGAGGTCCACATTGTGAAGAGTGTGCTGAGAATACCACATTTCAGGCATTACCTCTCACCAGGACAGCCGTGGGAAGTGGCCGCGCGGCTGGAGGCGCATGTCATGGACTGCGCAGCCCTCTCGCCAGAGGTTCGAGTCCTCCCTTGGGCATGGTGTGGTGTGTTGTTCGTAGCATAAGTTAAATTAAGTTAGTGTAAGTAGTTTATCAGTCTAGGGCCGATGACCGCAGCAGTTTTGTCACTTAGGAATTGTAGTGTACATAGTTCTGCGTAGTCAGCGCGTACACAACTTTCCCACTAGAGCGCGCCCCGATAAGCACAACAGCGCAGGCGCAGCGCTCGTCCGTCTCCGCTCTACGAGATGGCGCTGCCGTAAAGACGGACCAACTACTGCTTCAGCCGATCCGCGTATTAATACACTCCTGGAAATTGAAATAAGAACACCGTGAATTCATTGTCCCAGGAAGAGGAAACTTTATTGACACATTCCTGGGGTCAGATACACATGATCACACTGACAGAACCACAGGCACATAGACACAGGCAACAGAGCATGCACAATGTCGGCACTAGTACAGTGTATATCCACCTTTCGCAGCAATGCAGGCTGCTATTCTCCCATGGAGACGATCGTAGAGATGCTGGATGTAGTCCTGTGGAACGGCTTGCCATGCCATTTCCGCCTGGCGCCTCAGTTGGACCAGCGTTCGTGCTGGACGTGCAGACCGCGTGAGACGACGCTTCATCCAGTCCCAAACATGCTCAATGGGGGACGGATCCGGAGATTTTGATGGCCAGGGTAGTTGACTTACACCTTCTAGAGCACGTTGGGTGGCACGGGATACATGCGGACGTGCATTGTCCTGTTGGAACAGCAAGTTCCCTTGCCGGTCTAGGAATGGTAGAACGATGGGTTCGATGACGGTTTGGATGTACCGTGCACTATTCAGTGTCCCCTCGACGATCACCAGAGGTGTACGGCCAGTGTAGGAGATCGCTCCCCACACCATGATCTACATCTACATCTACATCCGTACTCCGCAAGCCACCTGACGGTGTGTGGCGGAGGGTACCCTGAGTACCTCTATCGGTTCTCCCTTCTATTCCAGTCTCGTATTGTACGTGGAAAGAAGGATTGTCGGTATGCTTCTGTGTGGGCTCTAATCTCTCTGATTTTATCCTCATGGTCTCTTCGCGAGATATACGTAGGAGGGAGCAATATACTGCTTGACTCTTCGGTGAAGGTATGTTCTCGAAACTTCAACAAAAGCCCGTACCGAGCTACTGAGCGTCTCTCCTGCAGAGTCTTCCACTGGAGTTTATCTATCATCTCCGTAACGCTTTCGCAATTACTAAATGATCCTGTAACGAAGCGCGCTGCTCTCCGTTGGATCTTCTCTATCTCTTCTATCAACCCTACCTGGTGCGGATCCCACACTGCTGAGCAGTATTCAAGCATTGGGCGAACAAGCGTACTGTAACCTACTTCCTTTGTTGTCGGATTGCATTTCCTTAGGATTCTTCCAATGAATCTCAGTCTGGCATCTGCTTTACCGACGATCAACTTTATATGATCATTCCATTTTAAATCACTCCTAATGCGTACTCCCAGATAATTTATGGAATTAACTGCTTCCAGTTGCTGACCTGCTATTTTGTAGCTAAATGATAAGGGACCTATCTTTCTATGTATTCGCATCACATTACACTTCGCTACATTGAGATTCAATTGCCATTCCGTGCACCATACGTCAATTCGCTGCAGATCCTCCTGCATTTCAGTACAATTTTCCATTGTTGCAACCTCTCGATACACCACAGCATCATCTGCAAAAAGCCTCAGTGAACTTCCGATGTCATCCACCAGGTCATTTATGTATATTGTGAATAGCAACGGTCCTATGACACTCCCCTGCGGCACACCTGAAATCACTCTTACTTCGGAAGACTTCTCTCCATTGAGAATGACGTGCTGCGTTCTGTTATCTAGGAACTCCTCAATCCAATCACACAATTGATCTGATAGTCCGTATGCTCTTACTTTGTTCATTAAACGACTATGGGGAACTGTGTCAAACGCCTTGCGGAAGTCAAGAAACACGGCATCTACCTGTGAACCCGTGTCTAAGGCCCTCTGAGTCTCGTGGACGAATAGCGCGAGCTGGGTTTCACACGATCGTCTTTTTCGAAACCCATGCTGATTCCTACAGAGTAGATTTCTAGTCTCCAGAAATACATTATACTCGAACATAATACGTGTTCCAAAATTCTACAACTGATCGACGTTAGAGATATAGGTCTATAGTTCTGCACATCTGTTCGACGTCCCTTCTTGAGAACGGGGATGACCTGTGCCCTTTTCCAATCCTTTGGAACGCTTCGCTCTTCTAGAGACCTACGGTACACCGCTGCAAGAAGGGGGGCAAGTTCCTTCGCGTACTCTGTGTAAAATCGAACTGGTATCCCATCAGGACCAGCGGCCTTTCCTCTTTTGAGCGATTTTAATTGTTTCTCTATCCCTCTGTCGTCTACTTCGATATCTACCATTTTGTCAACTGTGCGACAATCTAGAGAAGGAAGCACAGTGCAGTCTTCCTCTGTGAAACAGCTTTGGAAGAAGACATTTAGTAATTCGGCCTTTAGTCTGTCATCCTCTGTTTCAGTACCATTTTGGTCACAGAGTGTCTGGACATTTTGTTTTGATCCACCTACCGCTTTGACATAGGACCAAAATTTCTTAGGATTTTCTGCCAAGTCAGTACATAGAACGTTACTTTCGAATTCATTGAAAGCCTCTCGCATAGCCCTCCTCACACTACATTTCGCTTCGCGTAATTTTTGTTTGTCTGCAAGGCTTTGGCTATGTTTATGTTTGCTGTGAAGTTCCCTTTGCTTCCGCAGCAGTTTTCTAACTCGGTTGTTGTACCACGGTGGCTCTTTTCCATCTCTTACGATCTTGCTTGGCACATACTCATCTAACGCATATTGTACCATGGTTTTGAACTTTGTCCACTGATCCTCAACACTATCTGCACTTGAGACAAAACTTTTGTGTTGAGCCGTCAGGTACTCTGTAATCTGCTTTTTGTCACTTTTGCTAAACAGAAAAATCTTCCTACCTTTTTTAATATTTCTATTTACGGCTGAAATCATCGACGCAGTAACCGCTTTATGATCGCTGATTCCCTGTTCTGCATTAACTGATTCAAATAGTTCGGGTCTGTTTGTCACCAGAAGGTCTAATATATTATCGCCACGAGTCGGTTTTCTGTTTAACTGCTCAAGGTAGTTTTCAGATAAAGCACTTAAAAATATTTCACTGGATTCTTTGTCCCTGCCACCCGTTATGAACGTTTGAGTCTCCCAGTCTATATCCGGCAAATTAAAATCTCCACCCAGAACTATAACATGGTGGGGAAATCTACTCGAAATATTTTCCAAATTATTCTTCAGGTGCTGAGCCACAACAGCTGCTGAGCCCGGGGGCCTATAGAGACATCCAATTACCATGTCTGAGCCTGCTTTAACCGTGACCTTCACCCAAATCATTTCACAATTCGAATCTCCGTCAATTTCCTTCGATACTGCCGGGTGTTGGCCCTGTGTGCCTCGATCGTATGCAGTCCTGATTGTGGCGCTCACCTGCACGGCGCCAAACACGCATACGACCATCATTGGCACCAAGGCAGAAGTGACTCTCATCGCTGAAGACGACACGTCTCCATTCGTCCCTCCATTCACGCCTGTCGCGACACCACTGGCGGCGGGCTGCACGATGTTGGGGCGTGAGCGGAAGACAGCCTAACGGTGTGCGGGACCGTAGCCCAGCTTCATGGAGACGGTTGCGAATGGTCCTCGCCGATACCCCAGGAGCAACAGTGTCCCTAATTTGCTGGGAAGTGGCGGTGCGGTCCCCTACGGCACTGCGTAGGATCCTACGGTCTTGGCGTGCATCCGTGCGTCGCTGCGGTCCGGACCCAGGTCGACGGGCACGTGCACCTTCCGCCGACCACTGGCGACGACATCGATGTACTGTGGAGACCTCACGCCCACGTGTTGAGCAATTCGGCAGTACGTCCACCCGGCCTCCCGCATGCCCACTATACGCCCTCGCTCAAAGTCCGTCAACTGCACATACGGTTCACGTCCACGCTGTCGCGGCATGCTACCAGTGTTAAAGACTCCGATGGAGCTCCGTATGCCACGGCAAACTGGCTGACACTGACGGCGGCGGTGCACAAATGCTGCGCAGCTAGCGCCACTCGACGGCCAACACCGCGGTTCCTGGTGTGTCCGCTGTGCCGTGCGTGTGATCATTACTTGCACAGCCCTCTCGCAGCGTTCGGAGCAAGTATGGTGGGTCTGACACACCGGTGTCAATGTGTTCTTTTTTCCATTTCCAGGAGTGTATGTAACGCAGCCAATGAGATTGCTGCTAACGTAGAACCTATTCTCCTCGCGGATCACACTCGCGCAGTGATACCTGAACGCGCGGGCAGTGGTTGCAGTGTTTCGGTTCATTACTGATGCTTTCATTTGCTGATAGTGCCACTCTTTTGGACGCTGTCATGTGTTGCTGGTTGCTGTCGCAGGCGAGTACTGGGTGGTCGGCGTGGACATCGAGCAGTACGACGCGGACAACCCCGGCAAGTACCTGCGCGATCTGCTGCGTCAGCAGGAGGACGCCAACGCGACGCGGGCCTTCCGCTGCTACCTGGGCGTCGCGCCATCCGCTCCGCGCGACATGACCAACTTCAGCCAGCTCGTCAGCTCCTACATACAGCTGCCGCCCTTCAACATCCCCAACCCCGTGTCCGTCGTCGGCGGCGTCCGACTGGTGAGCCAACAGAGGCAGCGCCAACCTCTCCACGCTGCTGCTCGCTTCCCGCGGAATGTACGCTCTCAATGCATTTAGATAGGTATTTAGGTATCTTACAAAAGGTGCACACACTTACGGTATCTGTAGAGAGCAAGTTGTTCTACCTCGCACGGCTTCTCCCAGTCTCTGTCCATCTCCCGAAAAGTATCCAACGAGCTGTACGCTGGTTTCTTAAGAGAGGTAAGATAAAATTTGTCATTCTACATCTACTTGCACACCTACATTATACTCTGCGAACCACTGTGAAGCGCGTGGTAGAGGGTATATCCAAATGTACCAGATCATAGTGTTTTTTAGAGAGGAAACACAATGTTTATAGCCCTTGTGCGTGCTGAATTAATCAAATGTTGCCCTGACGTTCTCTGTGAGAGCTATATCAAGGAGATTGTAGTATATTCTTTGAGTCATCTTTTAAAGCCAGTTCTTAAAACTTGGTTAGTAGACTTTCTCGGTTTACTTTCCGTCTATCGCCAAGAGTGCGCCAGTTCAGTTCTTTCAACAGTTATGTCATAGTCTTCCGTGGGCAAAACACATCTGTGAGTATTAGTGCTGTCCTTCTCTCTAAACGTTCAATATCAAATGGCTCTGAGCACTATGGCAGGTAACTGCTGAGGTCATCAGTCCCTAGAGCTTAGAACTACTTAAACCTAACTAACCTAAGGACATCACACACATCCATGCTACAGTCTGGAACCGCGTGATCTCTACGGTCGCAGGTTCGAATCCTGCCTCGGGCATGGGTGTGTGTGATGTCCTTAGGTTAGTTAGGTTTAAGTAGCTCTACATTCTGGGAGACTGATGACCTCAGAAGTTAAGTCCCATAGTGCTCAAGGCCATTTGAATTTGAACACATCCATTCCCGAGGCAGGATTCGAACCTGCGACCGTAGCGGTCGCGC
This sequence comes from Schistocerca gregaria, assembly GCF_023897955.1. Taxonomy (NCBI): domain Eukaryota; kingdom Metazoa; phylum Arthropoda; class Insecta; order Orthoptera; family Acrididae; genus Schistocerca; species Schistocerca gregaria. The sequence continues at coordinate 1,023,222,152 of NC_064920.1, forward strand.
GGTTGCAGACTGTAGTGCCTAGAGTCGCTCGGCCACTACGGCCGGCCGTTCAGTATCCTCTGTTAGTCTTTTATGGTAAGGGTTCCACACACTTCAGCAATATTACACGTTGGGCCGTAAGAGTGGCCCATTCGTAGACTGAAACCATTTCCCTTGTATTCTACCAATAAACAGAAGTGTGCTACAGTACCTGCTTTAGGAATGATTGAGCTTCGTGCTCATTCCCATATCCCTACAGAGTGTTACACCCAGGTATTTGTATGCGTTTACCGTTTCCAACTGTGTCACACTAGTATTATATGTATAATCTACGTTGGCTTTTTTTCCTTTTGTAAAGTGCACAAATTTACATTTCTGAACATTTCATGCAAGTTGTCAGTCTTTGCACCACTTTGAAATCTTATCAAGTCCTGGCTGAATACCTGATCACCTTTGTTCAGACTATATTTTAAATAACTGCATCATCTGTAAGAAGTCTCAGATTACTATTAATATTGTCTGTAAGAACATTACTATGCAACATGAACAGCAAGGGAACCAACACACTTCCCTGGGGTACACCCTAAGTTACTTCTACATCTATTGATGACTCTCCGTCCAAGATAACGGCCTTCGTGCGTCCTCCCTACCAAGAAATTCTCACTTCATTCACAGATTTCGCCTGATACCGCATACAGTACCTGTAACGAAGGGCGCTCTCAGTCTCATGAACGTGCGCCTTTGATGTAAGACTGTGGTGGATAGCTGAATGAGAAAAGGAATTAACCCACAGAACTCGAGGTATAATGAGTCGAGACAACATTTTAACAGGAATATGGCAGCAACGAAAGTATATACCAGTTCCTAAGAAGTCACCTAGATAGGACGGGAAGTGGAAGGCTGGGTTCGGTAGGTCATAGACCATATTTACAAGACAAACATCCAAAAATAAACAGTTTTGGAATGGAAATACTTTAAAACTGATTCCATAAAAACTAATAATATTGAGATAAAAATGAAATGACATAATTCGAGAGACTTTTCTGGTCTCGTACAGATATGATTTTGTGTACAGACACTGAAGCAGCGAATGAAAACTTGTACCTAGGACGGGAATCGAACCAGGGTCTCTTGTTTACTGGGCATCTTAGGTGCCTCGTATATAAAATGATGTCTCGGAATAGACGGGCCTTAATAAGTCTTCCCAGTTTTTAGAATATAGGATGGCCAAGCTTAGCAATAATAAGAATGCGAACGTAACATACAGTTAATTAATTTGTAATGGGATAATTGTGCTCTACTTGTGGGTTGTGTAACTGGAGACATACGTTTGATGGATGCAGGATGTGCCGCGGATCGAGGTCAAGATCAGTGGAGCGAGCAGCCTCCAGGCCTGCTACAATTAAACCGCTTCTCTCTCCTGCTTGGGTGGAGATAGATACCAGATAGTCCCAGAAGTAGATAGATATCGAGACCGCCCCAGAAGTTACAGCCACACACTGCGGATTAGCGACACTTCGGGTGGCCTTAAAATTAACTGCCGCCAGAAAAGATCTTGAATACACACCAGAAACTATGACACAACAAACGGCCAAAATCAATTACAGCAGCACTGTGCTGATGACTGTTAGTATCACTCAGTCTATACAACTACCGGAACAATTCGCAAGCGACTGGCGGAACATGTTGTCCCTGCTAGCAGTCACTCGCTTGTACATCGCACGCCCGTGCACACGTAGAACCACAGTACGCCCTAGTCGTCAGCCACTGAATCTCTCCAGACAAATGACGGGAACGGTTCCATTGATAGCGCAAAGACGATTCCTTTCCCTGTCCTTGTCCCTGATGACCTCGTTCTCGACCTGACGCCGTACCCTAATCTTCCTTCCGTCTTCCAGTAGTACGCTGCGCTTATAGCAGCTTACTCAGCCCAGAGAAAGAGAGCCCTCCACCGATTCGTTGTCGTCCCTCACGTCTGAAACTTACATGAAATCCAATCATATGAACTTATCACCAACATCGTCTTCTGAAATTAAGAAAATTATATATTCTCTCAAAAATAAAAGCTCCATTGGATCTAATGGTGTTTCAGTAGAGTTTAAAGATTTGTTTCCTCATAATGAGTCCCGTCTTACCTTAAATGTGTAATGCATTATTAACTCAAGGCATTTTTCCAGATAGACTGAATTATGCTGTTGTTAAAACCCTCTATGAGGAAGATGGCGGGAGAGATGTCAATAACTACCGACCTGTTTCACTACCGACTCCATTCTTCAAAATTTCCGAATTGTGAAATGCTTTGGGTGAAGGTCAGGGTTAAAGCAGGCTCAGACATGGTAATTGGATGTCTCTATAGGTCCCCGGGCTCAGCAGCTGTTGTGGCTGAGCACCTGAAGAATAATTTGGAAAATATTTCGAGTAGATTTCCCCACCATCATGTTATAGTTCTGGGTGGAGATTTTAATTTGCCGGATATAACGGGTGGCAGGGACAAAGAATCCAGTGAAATTTTTTAAAGTGCTATATCTGAAAACTACCTTGAGCAGTTAAACAGAGAACCGACTCGTGGCGATAACATATTAGACCTTCTGGTGACAAACAGACCCGAACTATTTGAATCAGTTAATGTAGAACAGAACAGGGCATCAGCGATCATAAAGCGGTTACTGCATCGATGATTTCAGCCGTAAATAGAAATATTAAAAAAGGTAGGAAGATTTTTCTGTTTAGCAATAATGACAAAAAGCAGATTTCAGAGTACTTTATGGCTCAACACAAAAGTTTTGTCTCAAGTATAGATAGTGTTGAGGATCAGTGGACAAAGTTCAAAACCATCGTTCAACATGCGTTAGATGAGTATGTGCCAAGCAAGATCGTAAGAGATGGAAATGAGCCACCGTGGTACAACAACCAAGTTAGAAAACTGCTACGGAAGCAAAGAGAACTTCACAGCAAACATAAACAAAGCCAAAGCCTTGCAGACAAACAAAAATTACGCGAAGCGAAATGTAGTGTGAGGAGGGCTATGCGAGAGGCGTTCAATGAATTCGAAAGTAAAGTTCTATGTACTGACTTGGCAGAAAATCCTAAGAAATGTTGGTCCTATGTCAAAGCGGCAGGTGGATCAAAAGAAAATGTCCAGACACTCTCTGACCAAAATGGTACTGAAACAGAGGATGACAGACTAAAGGCCGAAATACTAAATGTCTTCTTCCAAAGCTGTTTCACAGAGGAAGACTGCACTGTAGTTCCTTCTCTAGATTGTCGCACAGTTGACAAAATGGTAGATATCGAAATAGACGACAGAGGGATAGAGAAACAATTAAAATCGCTGAAAAGAGCAAAGGCCGCTGGTCCTGATGGGATACCAGTTCGATTTTACTCAGAGTACGCGAAGGAACTTGCCCGCCTTCTTGCAGCGGTGTACCGTAGGTCTCTAGAAGAGCGAAGCGTTCCAAAGGATTGGAAAAGGGCACAGGTCATCCCCGTTTTCAAGAAGGGACGTTGAACAGATGTGCATAACTATAGACCTATATCTCTAACATCGATCAGTAGTAGAATTTTGGAACAAGTATTGTGTTCGAGTAAAATGACTTTTCTGGAGACTATAAATCTACTCTGTAGGAATCAGCATGGGTTTCGAAAAAGACGGTCGTGTGAAACCCAGCTCCCGCTATTCGTCCACGAGACTCAGAGGGCCATAGACACGGGTTCACAGGTAGATGCCGTGTTTCTTGACTTCCACAAGGCGTTTGACACAGTTCCCCACAGTCGTTTAAAGAACAAAGTAAGAGCATACGGACTATCAAACCAGTTGTCTGATAGGATTAAGGAGTTCCTAGATAACAGAACACAGCATGTCATTCTCAATGGAGGGAAGTCTTCCGAAGTAAGAGTGATTTCAGGTGTGCCGTAGGGGAGTGTCATAAGACCGTTGATATTCACAATATACATAAATGACCTGGTGGATGACATCGGAAGTTCACTGAGGCTTTTTGCAGATGATGCTGTGGTGTATCGAGAGGTTGCAACAATGGAAAATTGTACTGAAATGCAGGAGGATCTGCAGCGAATTGACGCATGGTGCAGGGAATGGCAATTGAATCTCAATCTAGACAAGTGTAATGTGCTGCGAATACATAGAAAGATAGATCCCTATCATTTAGCTACAAAATAGCAGGTCAGCAACTGGAAGCAGTTAATTCCATAAATTATCTGGGATTACGCATTTGGAGTAATTGAAAATGGAATGATCATATAAAGTTAAACGTCGGTAAAGCAGATGCCAGACTGAGATTCATTGGAAGAATCCTAAGGAAATGCAATCCGACAACAAAGGAAGTAGGTTACAGTACGCTTGTTCGCCCACTGCTTGAATACTGCTCAACAGTGTGGGATCCGTACCAGATAGGATTGATAGAAGAGATAGAGAAGATCCAACGGAGAGCAGCGCGCTTCGTTACAGGATCATTTAGTAAACGCGAAAGCGTTACGGAGATGATAGATAAACTCCAGTGGAAGACTCTGCAGAAGAGACGCTCAGTAGCTTGGTACGGGCTTTTGTTGAACTTTCGAGAACATACCTTCACCGAGGAGTCAAGCAGTATATTGCTCCCTCCTACGTATATCTCGCGAAGAGACCATGAGGATAAAATCACAGAGATTAGAGTCCACACAGAAGCATACCGACAATCCTTCTTTCCACGAACAATACGAGACTGGAACAGAAGGGAGAACCCATAGAGGTACTCAGGGTACCCTCCGCCACACACTGTCAGGTGGCTTGCGGAGTATGGATGTAGATGTAGAACGATGTATTCTAGAATAATATCTGCCCCGAGAAAAAAATTATATCCTCTGTAAACCACAGTTTGGATTTCAGAAAAGTTGCTTTGCTGAGAATGCCATTAAATAACAAAACAGCCGTAGCTGGTATTTTCTGCGACTTAGTCAACACATTTGAGTTTGTCAATCACAATATTCTCCTAGATAACAGGAGGTTTTATGGGATTGATGATATAAATGGATAATGGATAATGTCATACCTAACCAAGAGAGTCCGCAGTTCATAGTTTCGCAGACACGTTCTCGCCTAGCGAGCACGGGGTCCCGGGTTCGACTCCCGGCGGGCTCAGGGATTTTACCTCCCTCGAGATGACTGGGTGTTTGTGTTGTCCTCATCATTTCATCATCATTCATGAAAGTGGAGAGATTGGACTGAGCTAAGGTTGGGGATTTGTATGGGCGCATGATAACCGCGCAGTTGAGCGCTCCACAAACCATACATCACATCGTCATCTAACGAAAATAATGCACAAAGTTGTATTTAGTTAAACCAAAATATTCTGGGGACATTATTCCGACTGGTGAGAAGGCTCAGTCTTAAGGCCACTATTATTCCGCATATCATATGTAATCTATCTTCTGCCTAATACACAACAAACAGAATTTGTTCTTTTTGAGTATGGCGCTAGTATTGTAACCAATCCATGCATACATACAACAACAAAAGAAATGGTAAGCAATCTACTTAAAAGTATGATTGACTGGGTTTTCTGCGAATAGTCTCACCCTCAATTTTAACCTATTCGGTTCCGCACAGGTAGGGTTTCTACGCTATTAGTAACTGTGACACATGGTGAAGAAATAGCAAATACGGTGGAACCTTCAAAATTCGTAAGTGTCCATGCTAGCGAAGAACGGAAACTGGAAGAACACATTCTGAAATTCCTAAAACAACTTAGTTCAACAACATTTGTACTTAGAATCACTACAAATCTTGAGGAGAGACATATGGGTAAGGTAACATATATTTCATATTTTCATTCAGTAATGTCATACGGAATAATGTTCTGCGGTTACTCATCTTCAAGAAAGGTAGTCTTCATTCCTCACAAACCTACTTCACGATTAGTATGTGGTGCTCACCCACGATCATCTTGTAGACACCTGCTTAACGAGCTGGGCATTTCGACTACTGCTTTAGAGTTTGTTTATCCCCTAATGAATTTTGGTGTAAATAATCTGCAGCAATCCAAAAGCAACATAATTACAATACCAGAAGAAGAAAAATGACGTACATTGTGCCATATTAAGATTGTCTATAGGACAGGAAGGGTTGTAAAATACAGCAAATAAAATGTCTGATCACTTACCCAGTGATTTAAAATGTCTGACTGATCACAAAGTAAAATTTGAAAATAAATTGAGAAAGTTTCTCCCTGACAACTCTTTCTATTTATATTATTGAGTTGTGGTGGACTGGATTACTAATTCACACCGGTATGTTGTCATTTAACAAGTAAAAAAAGAAAAAGAGAAAAATCCCTTGTAAGTGGTCAGAATATAGGCATATTTACAAAGCAATTTTTGATGTGAATATAAAGTGACTCTTTACGAACTTGCAGCATGCTACAGGTGAGAAAGTGGTCCGCAACTTGTCTTATAATTGAAATAAATGGTTGTCGCTTCTTCGTAAGTTGCATTGAGAAGTATACATTCTTTTATCTCTTGATGGTGACTAGTTTCGAACACCTGTGTCTATTTTCAAACCATTCGTGCTGTACGTGTGACAAACGAAGTCGATAGCCCATATACAGAATTTGCTCCTGCAGTAATCAAAACGATATACGGCCGACTTAAAAACAGCAAGTTACACTATATGGGAAGGACAGTAGAGAACTTCTTTTGTCAGGACGCCGCTGTCCACTCTTCAAGGAACAGGCATTGGCCTCTCCTCAGTTCGCGACCGCCACCTAAATGTATTAGCAACACAGCAAGCCGCAACTGTCGGCAACTGTCTAAGTCGAATCTCATCTGAAAAACTTGACCATAATTCGTCTGCATACGAGATTTGTGGGGTGCCCCTCATTCACAGATTCGCGTGCGGAAAACCGCCACAGTATCGGCATTTCTGCGTCGGAAAGTAGCAATTATAGGCAAATGCAAATAATATCGAGATGAAGTAACTAACTTACCTGAGAAGCTTTAATATCTAAGCACTGTACCAATGAACCAACACTGTGGCGCCGACCTGTTTTATACATTGAGACGCCTCAGGGGAGGACATGGAAAGAAAATGAAGGCCTGGGAAAGTAGGGATTGAACATCATTTGTTAAAGCACATTTGAATTACAGTTTATTAAGATCACAAAATTCCAAATAAATCAGCAAACTTAAAAAGATGTCCCCCAAAACCAAAGGGTATAGTTAGCAATTTCTAAATTAAAAGCACTGTAAGGCGAAGAATTAGGTATGATGAAATTTTCCATATGTTCTTTACATCAATGAGCATTTCAGAGTAAAATTTCATCATCTTAACAGTACAGGCTTTAAATGATATCAAGCAACTCTTAAAAGTTTTTAGCAGTGCGTGGAGTAATGTACAGAAACTCACAGTAACACGTAACTGAAGCTTAACTGGGCACGTCCAGTGACATTTAAATAAGTTTAAAGTACGTTTTAAGAAAAGACATATACAACAACTGTAATAAGAAATTTGAAGAAGAAACTTTTACGTATATAGCTACTGTAATGAGAAATCCGGAGGCGAAACTTTTGCTTGTATAATAACTGTAACAGGGTGAATTTTTGCAAAATAATCGGAGCAGCCTTTTGGTATTGCTCCAGAACCCATGACACTCCACAATAAGGCGGCCCAGTAGCGCCAATTAAGTGATTGTAAAACAGTAAAATAAACATGCGCAATATAGCGTGGCAACAAAAAGGCTGAATCTGACGCTCTGTGGATTTGATTTAGGGATTACCTGAACGTCTTCCTGCAATACCACTATGTTTTACAGTTTAAGAAAGGACAAGTAAAAAACGACTCCTGGTACCACGTGATATAACAGAAAGCTACAATAAGTTAACATAATTCTTCATTTATAAGAAGCAGAAATTGTTTTTGGTAGCAAGACCCGTACTCCCGGTCTTAAATACACATTTCCATTCATACTAAGAGGCCCCGGGATGGACCAACTCCGTAAGGCTGGCCACAGGAACACAGATGGAGCGTTAAAAGCCACACCAAACTTTACTCTGATCACAACGGCATAATTCACTGACTATCGGATTGGATGCCTTTATCCAGTTGTCTCACCAAAGCACCAACACAATAAACAGCAAACGTTCAATTTGACGGAAGTCTTACTACGGGAGGCTGAAGTCTGTCAAACAAATCAAATGATTTAAATAGCAAGACGATAATTAGCTGGTAACTGCTTCGTTCAGAGGTCCGCCTAGTTAACTAGCAGTACCCAAGTTAGTTCACCTTGTTAGACACTTTGCTGGTATAGCGTGCCGTAATTGCAGTCATAACAGCGCTGGTGCACTCATAAATGTCAGCAACAACTTCAAGTTGCTCACCGGATATTAAAGCAGAGGCGCAATCAAATAGTTTGCTGCCACGTGGCTGCACGTAGAGTAGAACTCTGGCAGAGACAGCGGTTTGCAGCAGCACTCCTAAGCCTGTGGAGGAAAAGGCCCCTCTTTAAGCTACACCACGAGCTCAGCACGTTCCACGAGCTCTCTGGCTAGGCACCGCCTCCCTCCTCATCATACTGTCTGAGAGAGAAATCTCACCAGAGACCTCTTAGAAGCCACCCGTGCACGCCCTCTAGGCAAAGATAGGTGCACACGAGATCCTAGTGCGATAGATCGATTCGCTAACGTTTCTCACATTATTAAATAACAGGAACTTTGAAAAAGTAACAACTGCACGGTTGGTAATGGTTTCGTCGTCTCCAGACAGTTTTCGCCGACTGAATAAGGGACGAATTTGACCGCCGTAAGTTTCCTCAGTGATGTACATGTGTCTCTCAGAACAGCTGTAGACTGAGACACAGAACATGTTCTGCACGGGGTAGCTGCATGGTCTCGGCGCCTTGCCACGGTTCGCGCGGCTCTCACCGTCGAAGCTTCGAGTCCTCCCTCGGGCATGTGTTGTGTGTGTGTGTGTGTGTGTGTGTGTGTGTGTGTGTGTCTCCTTAGCGTAAGTTAGTTTAAGTTAGATTAAGCAGTATGTAAGCCTACGGACCTATGACCTCAGCAGTTTAGTCCCATAGGAACGTACTACAAATTTAAAAAAAAGAGAACTTGTATACAATCAAACTAAGATTGCCCTTTTATCCGAGAAAATGTGCTTTACTATGCAGCCCTCTCGTCGATGTCGTCCGTCACAGCAGATGATGTAGCAGCATATGGGATAGCACCTCTGCAAAATTTCTGACCTGGGAAAGTTCCACTTGTATTGCTAAAGTTTACTGTGCGGGTAGAAAATCTACGTTAATTAATTGCTCAGGATGCCATTATGGTGTATTTATTAATGAACACCGTTAAAAAATAGCTCTGAGCCCCATGGGACTTAACATCTGAAATCATGAGTTCCCTAGAACTTAGAGCTACTTAAACCAAACCAACCCAAGGACACCACACACATCCATGCCCGAGGCAGAATTCGAACCTCCGACCTAGCAGTCGCGCGGTTCCAGAGTGAAGCGCCCAGAACCGCTCGTCCACAGCGGCTGGCAGTAAAATAATTTATAGTTACTCAGTGTAATACAGTAATACAATGCCGTATAATATTGAAAACCGAGAGCATGATTGACACGGAGTTAAGACCAGGAGAACGTCTGAACACCGACAGGCTTTCTGAGCGCACAACAAGAGTTATTTGCAAACTTCGTGCGCTCTCTGAAGGATTCAGACTTCGTTGTTAGTGTCTCCGACGTCATTTGTTTCTTGTTTCAATGAGTTTAATTCATATTGTAGTAATAGTAAAAAAGCTTTAATGACTCTAAGACAACCGTAACACTTATGTTAAAACAGGATTATAATACTTAATATTTGAGACAGAAATAGTCCTTGTTTTGCCCCTGAGTGTCTTGTTGTCTCAGAGGTCTCCATTTGCTCTACTACGTACGCTGTTGCCCAAAGGTCATTTTCTCACACCACCAGATAGCTCACTTAACAGCGACATACGACGCGACCAATTTCCTGTCAGCTTACCGATGGTGGGAATCGCCTCATATGTGTCGTAGTAGCGCTCTGTATTACAGATTACGATAGTAACTTATCCATCTTATTTGTAGCTTTCAAGCATAAAATGAAAAATGGTAAACAAACGGGACCCTCACAAAGGCACTACAGCGTGCCTCCAGCTACGAACTGCAGGCTCTCAATAAACCCAGAATATTGTCAACAAGTTGTTGTTCAGAAGCAGCTGTTAGTACACATTTGGACTCTTAACAAAAAAGGCTTGTGTACTGCTGAAACTGAAATCAGCTATCATTTGCACCCTCCGTAATCTGTATAACAATGTTTTATTGGGAAAAAATTTTCATGCAGCTGACAATTCTCTCGTCGCAATCACATCATCATCAGGCCGAAGAGACTGGCCACCTGAATCGCCTTTCTCTCTGAAACATTTCTTGCCAAATCCCTTCCTTAATCTTTCCCTTGGCGTGTCCTCTGGCCTCAAAAAAATGGTTCAAATAGCTCTGAGCACTATGGGACTTAACTTCTAAGGTCATCAGTCCTCCACATCTTAGAACTACTTAAACCTAACTAACCTAAGGACATCACACACATCCATGCCCAAGGCAGGATTCGAACCTGCGACCGTAGCGGTCGCGCGGTTCCAGACTGTAGCGCCTAGAACCGCTCGCCCACCACGGCTGGTCATGTGGCCTCCTTTCAATGGAAACATAGTAGAATATGATAATAGACTAGTGGTAGGAGTTCATTCCACGTATCTGACCTGTTCACACAAGACAGTTGCAGTTGCTTCTCTTTAGACTGACAACGTTTGAGTTTTGTACACTTATTCCAACTAGCATAAGTAAAATATCTGCAACGCAGTACCCCCTAATTTGTACTACACTCATATTAACTTTGTAAGGTGTCAGGAAAATCCAACACCTTCCATGAAAACCCTGACATGATAAGCAAATCCGGCAGTATGTCACATAGCTCCAAATAAATCCTGACATTAAATTAACCAAAGTAATACGATCATTGAGTGAGCAAATGGAATACTACAGACTAAACCAAGAACGCCTAAATGCATGTCATACCTTCCCACCGTGAAGCAGACGCAGTTCCGAGGGAAGAAACGAGAACAGAAGCCGAGAGCAGACCTGTGTTAAGCTAGAAGGCCCTACGATAAGGGACAGACACCCACATCTCCTGCAGGTCACCAGGACCACCCCCAGCCCATGTTAAGAGATAGATCCCTCCAGAAGAACAGTATAGATAACACTAAAAGGGCCACACCAGCTGAAAGCTTTAGCGTGAGACTTTTGCGCGTCTCTGTTACGTTGCAAACGTTAAAAAGATTGCACCACCACGAAAAGTATAACGTTTCTCATTGGATAGACAGAATTTTGTAGGCGGAGCTTAAGGTTGACATTGAGACCCCGATTGGTCAGTTGAAAACACAGCAAGATAGCTTTTTTTTAAACCAAATTGTAGTAAGGAGATGTTAGGAGAGAGTTGTTTCCGAGACGGCGAGGTGTATGGAGCTGCACTGCCCACCACCACCTGACGCTGCCTAACCAACGACAAGGTAATCGAACGCACGCGATGCCGCATTTTTGAGCGCATAAGGCTTCACTCAGAACTGCAGAAGTCTCACCTGTTACACTCCCCTTTTGCGTAATACTAGTGTCGATCGTCAATTAAAGCTCATGATGTTCACATTTGCTACTAGAAGTTAACATCTGAAACGCGATGATTTTTCTGTTATATAATTATTGAGAAGCCACATCAGCCACTGTAATTTACGACAAGTTAAATAAGTAAGTAAAGATAATTGAGGGTCACTGTAGACCATTTTGATAGTTTTCTCTTTTTATGAAACTTAACTTAAACCTAGATTATAGATGTGATATGGCATAGGTCATCCTTCTATCCATTGTAGAACTTGGAAACCCATTCAGGAAATATTCGTTCACATTTTTGTTGAACGCAGTTGGTTATTATCATCCTGTATTAAAACATTCCCTTTTATCAATAGTGCAATTTATAAACAATGTTTTGTGAGTAGAATAAAATTTCCAATGGTAAACTTAACTGCTTTTTCGACGTTATTTTACCAGCTAACTAAAAATAGGAAAGCCTTGAACCCCTTCCACTAAATTTAGTTAGTATTCAGATTCTTTTACAGGGAGTGCAGTGGATCTGACGCTGAAATCATTAAATATTTGTTTATATCATCGCTAGTCTCACTGAACTCTTCTGAACTCTGGCGTCTTCTTATCAGCAACAGGTCCCAGGTTCAAACTAGTCAATTCTCTAAAAAAACACGCTCAGAGAGTCGTTGCGCGAAAGTGGTAGGGAGTCACGACTTAGAACAAACAGACACCACGCAGAATGTTAGAACATTAACGTTGAAAAATAGGTTTACAGTATATCACGTCATGGGGGACAGCTTTTATTAGAGGCAAAATGTTTACCGACACTAGGTGTCGCTTAAGATTGGTTATGCCCCTGAGACGTAGCAGAGCGTCGGTACTCTTTGGCATTCCTATTAAATGTGAGTTGCTTATTATCCAGGTATCTGCTCCACGTGAAAGGTGGCAGGCCGCACAAAATTGAAGTTACTGTTACACATCTAAAATATCTTCCTCGATCAAGAGTTTTATACGGACAAAATTTTTCTTCAAACGTTTTTCATCTGCGGAAAAGGAGAAACGAGCTTTTGTTTCCAGTTCCTCCCGTCCTCATATTCATGTAACACGTTACTGATTACCCCCATCGTACACCAATAAAACCTGTACTAAGTTACAAGACCGCGATTGTACTTCAGACATCAGGCTTTCTCATTCAAGCAAAACTTATTTCCCGTATTAGGTCAATTATTGCCTCGTATGGTCTTCACCTTTTTTCCGGGGCGGCCAACATCACTTTTCCCATTCCGTTCAAATTCTTTTAGCTTTCTTCAGAATCTTCGTCAATTATTCCCCTTTAGAACGTTCAGCCAGCATTTGTTTCTTCTACTGTTCATCGTGTAGTTTCCTTTGTTCCTAATACTTTAGTTGTGGCTATCTCTCTTGTTATACCATTTGCCGGTGTCTTACTTGTTCGTAATTTAAAGCCCATGATTCACTAAATTAAGCAATGAAGAGAAAAAAATCAATCTCATAAAACTTTATTGGTATTTCTTTTCGTGTTTTAAGTTTTTATACGAATCTTGTATACTTATTGAATACATTAATTCGTGGTCTTCCTGCACGTCCTTATTTCTGATTGCCCTTCTACATACTTTATTTATATCAAACACATCTTTCTGGTTCCCTACTTAAATATATGAATGTAGTGAAAAATACAAAATGTCATCAGCACATTTTTGCGTTTAAATTACGAATTAGAAAAAAATTATTTTTACATGCATGGGTTTAAGTAACAAACAAGAAAAATGTATTCAGAATGAAGAGGTTTGAAAGTATATACGAGGGTTGGAAATTAAATAGTGGTAACTATTTATTCACAACCGCTACAAAAGCGTTACATGTTTGCACCTGTTACTGTCCTTCAAAGCAGTCACCAGTGTTGTGTAGAACCCGTTACCAACGATGTGGAAGGCGTAGTATAGCGTTAGCAGAGCCTGTTCTGTTGATGGTGCGAGTGAGCGGTCTACTGCCTGTCGAATCTCTGGAACAGTTCTGAAGCGAATGCTACGAAGCGGTTCCTTCATCTTCAAAAATGTTCAATTGTGTGTGAAATCTTATGGGACTTAACTGCTAAGGTCATCAGTCCCTAAGCTTACACACCACTTAACCTAAATTATCCTAAGGACAAACACACACACCCATGCTTGAGGGAGGACTCGAACCTCCGCAGGGACCAGCCGTGCAGTCCATGACTGCAGCGCCTAAGACCGCTCGGCTAGTAGCGCGCGGCCCTTCATCTTCGGAATCAAATCAAAGTCACAAGGACTTAAGTCCGGGGACTAAGGTGGATATTTCAGTACTTCCCAGTCCCATCGACCGATCAGAGCAGCCACAGCTTGGGCTGTATGCGGGCGAGCATTGACGCAAAATCATGGGTGGGTTGTGGAAAAAGTGTCAACGCTCCTTTCGCAAATCTGGTCGCAAGTGATTCTCCAAAAACGAACAGTAATACTGGGCATAGACGGTATGTTGTGGAGGAACGTAATGCGTTAGGATAACACTATCACAGTCGAACGCGAGAATCACCATAACTTTTGACCGCCCCATTCGTACAATCAACAGCTCAGGCTCTGCTAACGCTATACTACGCCTTCCACATCGCTGGCAACCGGTTCTACACAACGCTGGTGACTACCTTGAAGGACATTAACAGGTGCAAACATGTGAGGCTTTAGTATCGGTTGTGAATAAATAGTTGCCACAATTTAAGTTCCAACCCTCGTAGAAGGGCAGTCAGAAATGAGGATATTCATAAATTCTGTAACATATTAGAAACACATATTAATAAACACACACAGTGAGTGAACGACAGGAGAGAGACAAAGGAGGGAGACTTCTTGATTTGTAATGGTAATATTTCACCCATTACTGACAGGTAATGAGAGGAACTGAATTTAATTATTTATGGCAGTTTGGATGCCACTTGCAGTGTAACAGTTAGAGGCGTCTACGATGAAATTCGGACGGCAGTCTGTGCCATAACTGAAAGGAATAGAAATTCTACTTATTTCTTTGTGGTAACGAGTTCTAAGGCCACAAATTTGCAGCTTATAGATTAGATATCCGTTCATACCTCGAATTTTTGGTCGGAATTTAAAATGAGTTTCACCACTGGCAATATTTAACTCATGTGAAAAATAGTTGCACCGCAGATAAGATTCTGGGGTTTCATTTTAAGGTACATGTTTCCCCATATCAGATGTTGTGAGCCGATTATCATGTCATGCGAAATGAAGAAAACACTACCCACAGGACGACCGTACCTAGAAAAATACAGTACTGTGCAAAGTTTTAAATTATTTTTAATTTATTTCGGTATCAGCCAATACAATTTCGTTCCAGCTGGAATATAAAAACGACAATAAAACCGGTCGTGAATTCCCAGATTCTCTCCACGACACATAATATGGTACAATAACGTTAAATCGCCTCGTCCGTGTCGCTCATAAAAGTTAGCTCTGAGGACAATATAACGAGACGTAATTGCTAATGGAATAGTGCTATAGTGTGGTTTGAAATGCTTCTATATATCCTCAGCTTTGCAATTATCTGATTAGGGAGTGGTATCAATTTGGGAAATGGAAGCTGCACACAGGGGAAGCAAGCCCACGCTAATCAGTCCACGATTTCGCCGGGCGATTGTCGTCCATACATTCAAATCTCATAGGATTAGTCCTAAAATAGAATGGCTGCAATTTTTCTCTGAAGACCGTGGTGTGAGATGCACAATAGTACAACTTATTTGAAGTACAAGTACGTACAGTAACATGTACATCACAAAATCACAGATCGATGAGCTCAATATTCTTAACATAACTAGCGGTAATAATCGCTAGAAGGGAATATCTGAATATAATTGAAGATAATGGCAGCCAGTACCTTAAGAAATATTCATGTTTTCCATGTACTAGTTTTTGAGCCTTTCCAGGTTCACTTTCAGACGCAGCATGCAAAAATTTAAATATTCTTTCTTTAGCGTGATGCTGTGAAACCTGTCACTACCTTATAATACTAACCTGTGAGTATATACTATATTATGTCTCTGGGTTTAATACCCTGAAAATATTCCCCCTTCGTATGAAATTTGTTCCTGAATGAATAACAACGCCATCCGATCACTTATAAAGAAATATGAGGTAATGAACCAACTTTTTTAGCGATAAGGAACAATATAGGGATCTGTAATATAAGTAAATTGGAATGAAGATCTTCAATTATCCTAGTATCAGCTGTTATTAGTATATCATTCCTCAGAGGAGAGATACGAGCAATGTAGATGTAACTACACCGGTATCTACTAATACCTAACAAATGGGAAGTAACTTACCTGATACCAAAGTCTCGAAGTATTCTTCGTAGCAGTAGGTATCTTCAACAGCGTTCCGTCTGGCAATTACCTAAATTAGCTGAAAATTGCATCTAAATCCGGAAATAATATTGCTATTGAAGGTAGGTTATAGAAATTCTGTCCTTGCTGAGGGCACATCAATGAATATTTCAACTAGATTACAATGAAAAATTTGCTTTCATCAACAAAGCTTAAAAGAACACATGTGTCAATGAACATTACTGAAGAGAGGACTGAAAATAATTTGGCGAGAAGAATTATTCATGGGAGATATGAACTGAAATTCAGTTTCCAGAATAAGATTTTCACTGTGCAGAGGAGTGTGCTCTAATATGAAACTTCCTGACAGATTAAAATTGTTTGCCGGTCCGAGCCTCAAACTCAGGACTTTTGCCTTTCACGGGCACATGTTATACCACATGAACTACACGAGCACGCCTCACAAACAGTCCTCACAGCTTCAGTTCTGCCAGTACCGCATTTCCTACATTCCAAACTTCACAGAAACTCTTCTGCGAATCTGGCAGAACTAGCGCTCCTGGAAGAAAGGATGTTGCGGAGACGTGGCTTAGCCACAGTCTGGGGTATATCTTCAGAATGAGAATGGTAGAGCACTTTCCCGTGATAGGCTAAGGTCCCGAGTTCGAGTCTCGGTCCAGCACACTGCTTTAATCTGCCACTAAGTTTCATGTCAGCGCACACTCCGCTGCAGAGTGAAAACTCTCATTCCAGAAACATGCCCCAAGCTATGGCTAAGCCATGTCTCCGCAATATCCTTTCTCCCATGAGCGCTAGTTCTGCAAGGTTTCCAGAAGAGTTTCTGTGAAGTTTGAAATGTAGGAGACGAGGTACAGACAGAAATGAAGCACTGAGGACGGGACGTGAGTTGTGCTTGGGTAGCTCAGATAGCAGAGAACTTGCCCACGAAAGGCAAAGGTCCCGATCGATTCTCGGTCCGGCACACGGCTTGTTTCAATTTGCCAGGAACTTTTGAAATTCATTTGTTCCTCACAAAGTAATCACAAACAATCATGAATAACGTATACACTCGTAACTATTTGCTTATGGACACATTTACAAAACAGAGAAAAATAATCCCGTTTTCATGATACTGTCTACAGTTTAAAGAGTGTGGAGAGGGACCGATATGCTTGGATGCTCCAGTGAACAGTATATGTTCATCTTCATTTGCTCCAACAAAGATGCGAATCGAACACAGAGCTATCACAGCTGACGCGCGTACATAGTTTCAAGCCTGAAAAATTATGTAACAAAGAATTACTCCAGCGCGTACGAGCAAACAAGAGTCTCAACGGTAATCCTGGACGACGTAGCTTCAAAACTCAGAACCACAAGAGATTGGTCCGTACTTTAAAAGACGGCTGCAGGCAGAACGATGTTCACAGCTTCAGGCAGAAATTAAAAAAAAGAGCGGTTTCAGCCCGTGCACGCTACCTTACTGAACTCGAAATTCGGCGCCAAGCAATATGTTTGGTTGATTACACTCCACTTGGGTAAAGCCATGCTTTACACTGCTCATTCGAAAATAAGGTCACTCTAGCAGTCGAAAACATCTACTACAATCTTCGATTTATGCGAGCCGTGTCGGCAGTTACATCGTATTCGGCTGACGTTAACTGAATGTCGAAAAGTAGCCCTACAAGAAATAGAGGCTCCGAAAATTGCAGCTGGACACACACACATAATGTAGGTATTAGTTCAAAAGATAAATTCCTTGACTGCTGCAAGTGGTAAGATGAAATCATCACCTATAGCTCTGACATTCTGAAACTCACTTGTCAAATTAGCCCCTCCCATGTCCGTCTGCTGGAAAATTCAATGTAGCACACGTGTCCTACACCTCACACAGGAATTCCCACCTAGGACGTTCTACATTAAAATGACAGACAGATAGGTCACCACACACAAAGGGGTTTTACGCCACAGAATCCTGATTTTGGGGTCTGACATAAATTTTCTTTTTACAGTTTTCGGTAATTTTTACACAATGAAGAAAGAAAGTTTGCAGGCTTCTTTCTGCATCTCAAGGGTGATGTCTATTCAAATCTTGCGTTAGTCACACAAGATTGGCGCCAGTAACGCCACTATGAGAAAGCAGATCAGGTTTGCTATGAATACACTCTGTAACGGTCGTGGGCGTTAGTTGCCGTTGAGATTGGACGTTGGGATCTGATGTTAGTCAAGATTATTTTTAATTTAATCGTGTGGCTAGACACCCTATCTGGCAGGCAGTTCGCCGGGTGCCGGTCTTTCGATTTGACGCCACTCCGACGACCTGCAGTCGATAAGGATGATAGAATGATGATGAGTACAGCACAACACCCAGGCCCTGGGCGGAGGAAATTCCCCAAGACAGCCGGGAATCGAACCCGGGCCAAGAGGATTGACAATCCGTCACGCTGACCATTTTGTTACCGGGGGCGGACTTACTCAAGAACGCCTTTAAGACGAAAATAACGCCATTATCGAAATCTCACTGAAACTGAGCGAGGTCGTGTAATTGGGATACGAGAAGCTGGTTGTTCCTTCTATCATGCTGCAGAATGACTTGGCAGGAATGTAGCCACTGTACATGATTGCTGGTAGCGGTGGTCACGAGAATGTACGGTCGCAAGAAGACCGGGCTGCGGATGGTGACGTGGCAGTATCGGGAGGGAAGACCATCGTGTTCGGCGTATGGCTATGGCACGTCGTACAGCATTTGCTGCAGCAATCTGAGCAGCAGTTGGCACCGCCATGACACCACGATCTGTTGTAAATCGGTCGTTCAAAGTCAGTTCCGATCCAGACGCGTTCTACTGAGGCCAAATGATTGCCATTTACAACTTCAGTGGTATCAAGCGAGAAGTCATTGAAGGGCAGTGCGGACATCTGTTCAGTGATAGCTGCGTTTTGGTTAGGAGGAGGCCAGTTGAGAGCCTGCAACCAACCTGTCGTTCTGAACGGACTGGAGCTACGCCCGAAGTTACGGTCTCTGGTGCGATTTCATGTGACAGCAGGAGCACTGTCGTGAATATTTCATGCACCCTGACTGCAAATCTGTACGTCAGTCTGTTGATTCGAGCTGTTGGGCTGCCACATGAACAGCATTCCAGAGATGTTTTCCATAAGGATAACGCTCGCCTACATACCGCTGCTGTAATGCAACACGTATTACAGAGTGTCGACATGTTGCCTTGGTCTGCTCGATCACCAGATCTGACTCCAATAAAGTACATATGGGACATCAGTGGACGAGAACTCTGGCTTCATCAACAAACAGCATTAATCATCCCTGTATCGACCGACCAAGTGCAATAGACATGGAAAACCATCCAAACTGACGTCCGGCACCTGTACAACACAATGCAAGCACGTTGGCATGCTTGGATTCAAGATTCTGGCAGCTACACCGGTTATTAATGTATCAGCATCACCTTTACAATGGTTTATATCGCGCTTACATTACTCTGTGATCTTGCAATGATAATCACTTACATATGTTAGCTAGGCAAATGGATTCCAGAAATTTCATTACTCTTCATTAACTATTTTTTGGTTCAAAAGTGTTGAAAAAATGTTCACATGTGTGTGAAATCTTACGGGACTTAACTGCTAAGGTCATCAGTCCCCAAGCGTACACACTACTTAACCTAAGTTATCCTAAGGACAAACACACAGACGCACCCATGCCCGAGGGAGGACTCCAACCTCCGCCGGGACCAGCTGCACAGATAGCAGTGGCTTAGACGGCTCGGCAAAACACGTTCAAATGTGTGTGAATTCCTAAGGGAAAAAACTGCTGAGGTCATCGGTCCATAGACTCACACACTACTTAAATTAACTTACGCTGAGAAGAACATACACAACCAAGCGCGAGGGAGGACTCGAACTTCCGGCGGGAGGGACCGCACAATCCGTGACATGTGGCGCCAAACCGCGCGGGTATTTTTTTGGTGTTCCACCTTTTTTCTGTCAGTATATTTACGAGAACAGTTCAGTATTTCCAGACTTATGCAGGCTTATTGGTCGTTCGGCTATATGAGACTGACAAGGAGAGGTCCCTAGGGGAGGGATACACTTTCTGAAACATTCTATATAGCGATGTAGCATAACGTTCAAGGAGTCAGACCCTGCCGCCATTCACCCTGGTGGGCCCTCGTTTGCGAGTAATCGACGAAAACTTCCGGAATTTCGTACGATGCAATATATGTTTAAAAATTGTATTAATATACATACTGATTCCATAGCGCAGAGGTTAAGGTTTTGGCCATACATGCAAGAGGATTATTTTTAAATCTTTATCGAAATGACTTCGATCATTATTTTTATTTATTTACTTGGCTGAAATGTAATTTTTTTCTATACCTTTGTCACCCCTATTAGTCATCGTATAAATACATCATTTGCTCTCATTTTTTTCTATAAGTCTTTTTCCACATGGCTTCCTTATTCATGTGATTTTAATTATTGTTTTGTGTTATCTTCGATTTAATTGCTTCCATTTTCGTCCATGTTATTGCATTCATTATTTCTATTCCTCATTTTTGCTTCAGTTACATTTTACTTATAATACCTGCTTTCATTTAAACCATTATTATTTTGTTCATAGTGGAATAAGAATTTGTGTTTTAAATCTTTGTATGGCGATTGCCATTCAAAAAGATGTACTTCTTGTAACGTAAAATACGTTCTTGACACCATTGCACAGACAATATAAACAGCTCATTTTTTCTTTTGTTTGTTAAACGACAGATCGGAGCTTTCAAGTATTTAAACACTGTGGTAGATAAATAAAAATAATTAAATTAAACAACGCAAGAAAAACATTGAGCAAGCCAGTGTGGCCGAGAGGTTCAGGGAGCTTCAGTCTGGAACCGCGCGACTACTACGGTCGCAGGTTCGCATCCTGCCTCGGGCATGGATGTGTGTGATGTCCTTAGGTTAGTTACGTTTAAGTAGTTCTAAGTTCTAGGGGAATGATGACCTCAGATGTTAATTCCCATAGTGCTCAGAGCCGTTTGAGCCATTTGATTTGAAAACATAGACAGCCACTTACCGTGAAGATAAAATGTTAAATTGCAGACATGCAGCATTATAAGAAACTTCACCTGAACTTTCAGCCACAGGCTTCGCAAGAAAAAGGAGGAGAAACGCACGCCATTAATCCACAGACGCAACCATACCTTAAGCACACATGACCTCCAGCTCCTGACAGCTCGGGCCGGCATTCTGGTCCGAGATGTCGGAGTTTGCGGTCACACGTGCGCGAAGCGCGCTTTTTTGTGTTATTGAATGGTGTGTGTGTTTCTCTTTCCTTTTTTGACGAAGGCTGTGGCCGAAAGCTTATGTGCAAGCGTGTTTTAATCGTAACTCAGCGTGTTATCCTCATGGTAAGTAGCAGTTTGTCTATTCCTTACATTGTTAATATTCCAACCTAGAGTTCCTATTATTTAATAATTAAATTCACATGCACAAAGATTCCAAGTGGAGAAAGTATGATAGGAGGAAGAAATAACAGCAATTGAAGAAGTTAAAAGGTTGATTAAAGTCATGTGACAAAGGAATACAAATAAACGAAATTGCGTTGAAACAAATTAACTGAATAAAAATAGTGATCAAAGTCACTTCGATAAAGATTTAAAAATTAAAAAAATAATTGGATCTACCTATGGAGAGTTGAGGCTAAAAACTTTTGCATGTGAGTCTTATATCTTAACTGTTAGGCTACGCAAACAGTCTGTAAGCTGTTACTATTTTTAAACCTACAAAGCATCGCACGAAATTTCGAATTTCTTTTCTGTCGATTACTCGCAAACGAGGGCCGACCTGGTTGAATGGTTTCAGGGTGTGAATTCTTGGACCTTCAGCTACACCACTGTAGGCCTACACATTCTTCAAACAGTCTATCTCACTGCTGGGGACCTCTCCTTGTAAGTGCTAAACGTCTGGTGGCAGAATTTTACTGTGACACTCGGTCATCATGGATCTCCGCAGTCAAAAAGACTGTAAATCACGCTTACAAATGTTTCGTAAAACAGGGTATTCTGTCACTTCGCACATGAAAAAGGAGTTCTATCTCGAAGTGATCGGAGGGGTACTGCGTATGTTCCTCTCCCCTTCTTGTAACAACCGTTGATTTGTGCATAAGTAGCTCCTCCCATCCTCTGTAAATCTTCAGCACACGTTACTCGATGATGTGAATACGTGTGGTTGCACCAGTATCTCACCCTTAGTAGTGTTCACTTGCAGCTACAAATTGTCGTCCCTGTCCATGAAAAACAGAAGATCGAACACGCAGTTGTAAAAAACTGGCCTCACATTCGGGAGAATCACCGTTCGAAACTCCTTCCGGTCATCCGGATTTATGTTCCAGTGGTTTTCCACTTACTGGATGATTACTGAGCGAATTTGCTCGATTCATTTCCTAGTCCTTTCCTCTTCCGGGGTCGTGCCTTGTCTGTAATGTCTTCCTTTTTTACATAGAATAAGTGTAGCTGTTGGCCAAGACCAGAAACTGTTGCAGAAATGAGTCGGTAGCACGCTGAAGTTTGTACCGGGGCATGGTAATTCCTTGAATTAGTGTTTTAACCAGTAACCGATCACTCTAGATTCTTTAAAAAATCAAATCCCTATTTATAAAACAGCTTCAGACGTCTGATAGCTGTACAAAGAGGTTCATGTGTCAGATATTTGAATTTAAGTATGTAAAACCATTATGGTTGAAGAATAAATACCTTAAGTATGTTTGTTTCACTAGATTCACAATATTCACCCATGGTGTAATTAAAAAGTCAGAACTAATACTGGATGAGTGAAATTGGGAAATCATGTGTCAAAGAATATATAGGAAAACACTCACATAGAAGGGCTTGACGGCAAGGTTGTTCGTCACCATTTCTCCTTTCATTATTTTGTGCAGTATGTTAGAGAGAAAACGTTTGTTAGGAGTTGTCATGTGCTTTCATTCTCAAATGCTGAATGAATATAGTGTGGATAATTTGTGTGCTGTGAAGTACGCTGCCTCGAGACACATGACTTACTGTGTTCAAACTTTAAGGTGAGATTACCTCTGAATGAGTAGGTTACGACAGCATTTAAAATTTGAGATTCGGTCTGTGTTATTATTATTATTATTATTATTATTATCATTATTCTTCATGTATGGGCCCAATAGGACCACGAGAGGTACAATGAGTCAATGTCGCTCTTGATGGTTCACCTTCCTCTGTTTACAAATTCGTTTCATCCTTTCAGAATCAAAACGGTTTCTTTCATCAGGCCACGGTATCCAGTCCGTTTTCTAATTTCCCTCTGACCAACTTCCCAATCAAATATCTTTCGTCTGAATGTGTTTCTATCTCTAATGTCCACGTAAGTTATACCGGCTACTGTAAGATCCTCCTTAATTGCAGCGACCCATGTAATTGACCCAGTTTTGTCCTTACTTCCGTTTTCGTTGAATTCTACTACTCGTTTTGTCAACATAGTGGGTGCCATTCTTTTAATGTGCCCATAAATGTTAAGTCTTCGTTTTTTCATGTCACCGTGTATGTTTGTGTATTCTTCTATTTCCTTATTACCTATCAGCCTGTAAGTGTCTCTATCAGCAATTTACGGGTCTGATATTTTCCTAATAATCTTTCTTTCTTTCGTCTTTTGAATTTCTTCATTATCCCTCTTTCTATTTAATATTAAAGTTTCTGCTCCACAAAGACATTCAGGTTTGCTTACAGTGCTGTAATGCATAAGTTTACTGAATTTAGAAAGTGATTTTGTTATTATAAATATTTTATGTTAATCTGAATGCAGTTGCCGTTTTTTGAAAGATAACTTGGTTTTCAGCTTTTTGCAGATCGTTTTCTTTTATAATTTTCCCCAGATACTTAAATTAAGAAACTCTTTTTATTTTTCCATATTTTGTGTTTAAAAACTTTGGTGCTTAGTTTGTTGCGTGTCATATATTCCGTTTTTTTAATGTATTTGAAATCCTACTTTTTTGGCAACTTCTTTAAGAATTTCTATTTGTTTTTGAGGTGTGATGATATTCCTAGTTAAAATTACCAGATCATCAGCAAAGGCGAGGCAATCTACTCAAATATTAATTCTGGCTAACTTGACTGATTGGTCTATATTTCCACTCTATTTTGCTCTCGTCATTCTTTAATTACCTTTCCCAAAACACAGTTAAACAGTAATGGGGAGAGTGCATTTTCCTGTCTAACACCAGTCTTCAGAAATTTCTCCCACGAATTTAATTTGAGACCGAGCATTGGTTAACGTTTCCATAATCAGTGTTAGAGTTTCATTATCTAGCCCTAGTCCTTTTGTAATTTGAAAATGAGATTCACGATCAACTGAGTCGTATACCTTTTTAAAATCCACGAATGTACGTACAATATTGTAACCAGAAATCCTCTGGTGCCTAAGATAAGTTTTAAATTAAGAATTTGTTCTGGACAGGATCTGTTTGACCTAAATCCTGCTTGTTGTTACCCACTTTAGGATCTAGCTGTTCTTAGGCACGATCTAATGAAGTCTTGAAGCCTCAAAATTCTGTCTGTAATTATATTAAATAATGAAAATCAAATGTGTGTTGCCTTTGGAGGCCGTTACGCAGAAAACCTGCAATTGTGAGCAGTTTAATAATATAGGTACATAAGGCATTGGTTTAGATTTCAACTACGAAAAGAGTTTCTATCTATCAAGGAGAGCCGGCCGCTGTGGCCGAGAGATTTTAGGCGCTTCACTCCGCAACCCATTTGCTGCTACGGTCGCAGGTTCGAATCCTGCCTCGGGCGTGGATGTGTGTGATGTCCTTAGGTTAGTTAGGTTTAAGTAGTTCTAAGTCTAGGGGACTGATGACCTCAGATGTTAAGCCCCACAGTCCTTAGAGCCATTTGAACCATTTGTCGAGAAGGCAGCTATTCCGCGGCAGAATGGAATTCTCATAGTGAAACTAAAAGTTGCTTTTCCATCTTTCGTTCACACTTCTAGACAGAATAAAACTGTGTGCTAAACCAATGTCCAGACGCAGAACTTAACCTCCATATCAAATGTTCTGAAAACTGTGTGCTAAACCAATGTCCAGACGCAGAACTTAACCTCCATATCAAATGTTCTGAGACAGGGAGATACAATGACGTGACAAAAGTCATGGGATAGCGATATGCACATAAACACTTGGCGGTAGTATAGCGTACACAAGGTATAAAAAGTCACTGTATTGGCGGAGCTCTCGTATGTACTCAGATGGTTCCTGCGAAAACGTGTGCGACGTGATTTGGTCGCACGACGAGAATTAACAAACAATTAACAGAGAATGGAAGTTAGAGCTAGACGCATGGGACATCCCACTTCGGAAATCCTTAGAGTTTCCAATATTCCGAGATCAACAGTATCAAGAGTAGTGTGCCGAGAATACCTAATTCCAAGCATTAAATCTCCCCACAGACAACACAGTGACTGACGGCCTTCACTTAACGACCGAAAGCAGCGACGTTTGCGCAGAGTTGTCAGTGCTAACAGACAAGCAGCACTGCGTGAAATAACTACAGAAATCAATGTAGGGAGAGCCATGAACATATCTGTTAGGACAGTATTGTGAAATTATGTGGCAGCACACGAACAAGACTAGTGCCTTTGCTAACAACACGACATCGCCTGCAGTGCCTCTCCTGGGCTCGTGACCACATAGATTGGTCGCTAGACGACTGGAAAGCCATGGCATGGTCAGATGAGTCCCGATTTCAGTTGGTGAGTGCTAGTGACAGGATTCGTGTGTGGCGCTGACCCCAAGAAGCTATGGACCCAAGTTACCAGTAAGGCACTGTGCAAGCTGATGGTGGCTCCACAATGGTGTGGCTGTATTGATATGGGATCGTCTGGGTCCCCTGGTCCAACTGAACCGATCATTAACTGCAATTGGTTATCTTCGGATGCTTGGATACCATTCGCAGCCATTCATGGGCTTCATGCTCCCAAACAAAGATGGAATTTGTATAAACGACAATTCGCCATGTTACCGGACCACAGTTGTTAGCGATTGGTTTGTGAAACAATTTGGACAAATCGAGCGAATGATTTGGCCACCTAGATTACCCGACATGAATCCCATCGAACATTTATGGGACAGAATCGGGAGGTCAGTTCGTACACAGAATCCTGCACCGGAAAAATTTCGCAATTATTGACCGCTATAGAGGTAGCGTGGCTCAGTATTTCTGCAGGGACTTCCAACAACATACGGAGTCCATGCCACGACGATTTTCTGCATTTCGCCAGGCATAACGGGGTCCGACACAATATTAACAGGTATCCAATGACTTGTGACCTTAGTGTATGCCTCATAGCCCATCTCAAAATCTTCCTCAACAGAAGAGTATTTTTTTTTACTTATTCTGGCAAAATACTGCTGTGAAATCAATCTTCATCATTGCCTCCCCTACAGCAGTCATCTGACTGTAAGAAACTATAGTTTTTCTTCCATTACAGTGTTGTTTCTCGTAATATTTACGTTCCATTGCCACAAAACAAAAGCCATCGGAAGTGATTTGCTTGGTTTGCTGCTGTCCTCCATATTTTGTTCTCCTCTTTCAATCTCTTCACTGTCCGCCCCCGGTAGCTGAATGGTCAGCGTGACGGATTGTCAATCCTCTGGGCCCGGGTTCGATTCCCGGCTGGGTCGGGGAATTTTCTCCGCCACGGTGGGTGTTGTGCTTTCCTCATCATCACCCTATCATCCTCATCGACTGCACCTCGCCGAAGTGATGTCAAATTGAAAGATCGGCACCTGGCGACCGGCCTGCCCGTCGGGGCGACGCTAGCCATACGATTACATAAAAACCTCTTCTATTCGTGCTTAGCGGTCCAAACATTCTCGATAAACTGTTTTTGATATGCTAGTCTTGATATGCTTTTAAAGTCCTTCTTCTCTACCACTACCTCCAGCGTCACGTTAACTTTTCATGAATGTCTATCAACTTCTCTCTTTTTGTGGTAAGAGTACTGTATACACTTCTTTCCTAACCTATTCATTACAAGTATTGCTTCATCTCATACTTAATCTGTTCTCTTAACTTCAATATTCTTTGATTCCTCGCTCCTTCATATGCTTCAATATTCTACGTCTTCGCCATCCAATAGTACACGTTCCACTTCCAGCTATCACTGAGATACAAACGTACACTATCTGGAACTTCTGCCTCATTTCTATACCACTGTCGTACTTCTCCGTCATCCAGTACTGGACGTTTCATTTTCAGACATTGGTGATAACCAGACGTAATTATCAGGAAGTTCTTCCTCATTTCTGTAACATTACCCTACGGTCGTGTTATTCAAGATAGTGTTCTACAATGTAAGAATCAAGCCGTAAGCTATCAAACCAACCGAGGAAAACTCCAGCGTAAGTATTCTGGCAGTAATGGATAGTCGTACATTTTTTCAAGCGACTTCCAACAGCCGTTATATATTTGAAATAATGCATAACACAAAACTATATTAATCTCCCTTTATTAGCGCAGACGATCTCGTTAAAATACCATCATTACACTGTGAAAGAATACCAATATCATTGACATGCCATTACTTTCATTAATAGTGAAATCCATGTGAAGTGTACAGTCGTCATCGTGGTTTTCTGTGCCAATATAGGGGATGTTTCTGACTGACGCTTCAATAATTTCGACACAGATTGAAGCGCCTAGAACCGCTCGGCCACCCCGGCCGGCTCAATTGAGAGTGGGGAACCGAAATATTAGTAACGTATTTCACCTTCACGGGAGAGATATAGCAGCGTGTTCGGAGGGTGACAGACTCTTGCGTCGGTGCAGTGTGTAATATATGGTTCTATAACTCTGGCAGCGCTCAAAGACTGAGGTTTCAGCGTTCACAGCAGCAGCAGCAGCAGAAGCAGCAGAGGGTCACCATAGGGAGTGCTGACGGGTTTACTGCACGTCGCGACTCAGCGACCTAGATGTGGATAGCGTTCTCGGGCCGCCTAGCGATGTGTGTAAACAGGCGAGTGTGAAACCTCCGCCTCTCACATCCGCTGGCCCGCAAATATAATCTGCACTTCAAAGCCGCTCGCGGAAGACTCTTGACGGAAAACACGCGTTTCTCAGGCGAGGCACGGCGACGCCTCGTGTAGCCGGTCTCCTGTGCATCGTTACTTTCTTGTGAATGATGGTGGCGAAAACGTTCAGCAATCATGCATGAATTCCGTCTTGCGCAATACGCCCTGAGGGTATGGATGTGAAGTAAAACGTAAATTCGCTGCTTTTAGAAGTGAGGACATTCTGGTGGATGGCATTTTGGAGCTCTCTGGCAATGACAGAAACTAATGAAGTATTAAAATAATTTTGATAAATTTAGCTCCAAGGCTCTACATGTCCGCTTCTAAATATGTTGTGAATCCTTAAAGTAGTCGCAATCTTCATCTCATTCAGATTACGAAAGAAACAATATTACTACCTGCTGAGACTAGTCACACAGTTTTCACTATCACCTCATAAAAAAGCTACGTTTACTGATTCTTTATATAGCAAGAAAAGCATCTCTGAAGAGCCTTCTAAAATTACGTAAATAATTGTTTTATTAAGTGGCAAGAATAGCATTTCCGCAGAAGAGAAATTTATTAACATCGAATGTAAATTAAAGTGTTACGAAGTCTTTTCTGGAGTGTAGCCATTTATGGAAGTGAAATATGGACGATAAACACTTTAGACAAGAAGAGAAGAGTACTTTTGGAAGTGTGGTGCTACAGAACAATGTTGAAGATCAGATGGGTACTGAATAGAATTCGGGAGACAAGAAATTTGTGTCACAACTTGACCAAAAGAAGGCATCAATTGGTACGAAATATTCTGAGACAATAAGGAATCACCAATCTAGTGCCGGCCGGAGTAGCCGAGAGGTTCTAGGCGCTACAGTCTCGAACCGCGCGACCGCTACGGTCGCACTGAAGACCATAACAAGTGGTACATGTCTTCAGTACATAAACACATTGGAATTCGGCGCTATAATACCGTACCACGCCATAGCTGAATGGCGTAGCCCACATGCGGAGTGAAGATTGGCTGCACTATTATTTGGTGTCCTGTTACGCTATTATAGCGCGGAATTCCAATGTGTACATGTACTGCAGATATGTACCTGTCAAGAAACAAAAATAAATTTTCCTTGTTTTATTTTCTCTCGGACTTATATGGGTGCTGTTGGTATGCAAATCTTTTAGAACACGTTTTCATATATTAAATTCAGTTGAGTGTAGACTGCCCTGCCATCGTAAGTATTGCAGCCTACAGCTAGTTTGTTTATCGTTTAATCCGATATTGTACTCTGTTATACTTCAAAATTATTTTACCAATGTTTCAGTCTATCAGTAAAAAATCGAACAATGGTACTGCAGGAGTCGTCTGTTTATGAATAAAAACATAGGACTGCAATTTAAATACTGCTAACAGCATAGTGAACGAATTATCGTAGTAATACAGGCACTAAGCCCACACTAGCCACAGTAGTACAAATCCATAGATGACAAAAAGATTGAAAGCACATATAATGAAATAAATTATTCAGTGCGATAAGATGAACGAAAAGACGGGGAACTGGAAGTCGACTGCAGGAAAAAGAAGAGAAGGAAAAATACTAGCAGGACATGGACTGCGAAAGAAATGGGAGCGGAAACCACCTGATAGAATGTTGCACAGAGCACAATAATGCAAACCATTAGTTAAAGAATCATAAAAGAAGATTTCACGTATGTAAGACCTGGAGGTACCGAAATATTTTAGACGGATTATATGTTGCTAACACAAAGACCCCGAAACCGGATTTCAAATTGCGAAACATTTTCAGAAGCAGACGTGGACTATGACCATAGTTTATTGTTTAAGAGCCGCAGCTTAAAGCTGAAGAAATTACATAAACGTAGAAAATTAAGAAGATAGGGTCTAGATAACCTGATAGAACTACAGGTGCTGAGAGTTTAAAGGGTAAATTAGGCAGATATCCAATAAAATACGAAAAGGAATGTAACGGAAGGCGAATTAGTAGTTTTGACTGATGAGATAGCGAAGGCAGCTGATAATCTGACAGAAACCGTTCAGTAACAGACGTGATATTACATTTATCTAGCGACACCACCAATATCAAAATGTAGCAAATGATGCAGGTAAGAGGTAACACAGAAGTTGAAAACATTAGTCTGACAGCAGTTGCACAACGGTAAAGCCATACTCATTTAAGGAGAAAAGCAAACCTGTATAAGCGTGTATGAAATAAACAGCCAAGTTTATACACTCAAAGGCTAAGCCATTATAACCACTGCCCTCCATGAGTAAGAATGTCGTTGGGTGGCTTTGGGGATACGTGAAGCAATATGGGAAGTACCGGGTGATCAAAAAGTCAGTATAAATTTGAAAACTTAATAAACCACGGAATATTGTGGATAGAGAGGTAAAAATTGACACACATGATTGGAATCACATGGGTTTTTATTAGGGGAAAGGAAAAAAAAAACCACAAAGTGAACAAAATGTCCGACAGATGGCGCTGGACAGCAAAACGTCAGTGACTGCGTATGACAATCGCGTATAAAAGGAGCTGCAATGAGAGAGAGAATCAGATGCGCCAGCAGTCGCAGCATTTTGACGTTACCTGAAACGGCGCTTTTAGTGGAGCTGTATTATCAGAATGGGAAATGTTCTAGTTCAGCGTTACGATCCTATCGCCATAGGAAGGGGATTCGAACGGGTAAAGGTCCGTTGGCAAATGCAGCTGTGGCGAGTATGATTTCGAAGTTCGAAGCCACGGGTTGTTTAGATGATAGATCCCGTAGTGGCCGACCGAGCACAAGGCGTAATGCTGCTGAGACAGATCAGGAAGAAATGGAGACTGCAGCAAGTTCGTCTATGCACGGGGAAGTCAGAGCTCGTGCAGTCGCACGTCGCACCGGCATTCCATACACTACTGTTTGGTTGGCACTTACGCGTACCCTCCGATGCTATCCGTACAAAATCCATCGGCATCATGAACCGTTACCTGACGATTTAGTGAAGAGAAGAGCATTTGCTGTGAGGGCGTTTGAAAAGGTGGCGAAAGACGGCGATTGGTTGAGTAACGTGTTGTGGACCGACGAAGCTCATTTCACGCTCCGAGGTTCTGTCAACGCCCACAACTGTAGCATTTGCGCTACCGAAAATCGTAGAACTGTCGTGGAAACTCAATTGCACGACACGAAAGTCACGGTATGGGTTGGATTTACCACATCTACGGTTATTGGGCCTTTTTTCTTCGGGGTAATGCGTGATTCTGGTTTTGTAACTGCTACCGTGACGGGTGAAAGGTACGCCGATATGTTACAGAATCGCATCATCCCCAGCCTGGCTGATAAACACCTGCTGGAACGTACGTCGTTTATGCAGAAGGGCGCTCCACCCCATATTGCTAGACGCGTGAAAGATCTCTTGCGTGCGTCGTTTGGTGATGATCGTATGCTCAGCCGCCACTTTCTTTATGCTTGGCCTTCCAGGTCCCTAGACCTCAGTCCGTGCGATTATTGGCTTTGGGGTTACCCGAAGTCGCAAGTATATCGTGATCGACCGACATCTCTAGGGATGCTGAAAGACAACATCCGACGCCAATGCCTCACCATAACTCCGGACTTGCTTTACAGTGCTAGTCCTCGACTATAGTTATTGTTGAGGAATGATGGTGGACATATTGAGTATTTCCTGTAAATAACATCATCATTGCTTTGTCTTACTTTGTTATGTTAATTATTGCTATTCTGATCAGAGGAAGTGCCATCTGTCGGACATTTTTTGAACTTTTGTATTTTTTTTGTTGTAATAAAAGTCCATGTCATTCCAAAAATGTGTGTCAATTTGTACCTCTCTATCTACATTATTCCGTGATTTATTCAGTTTTCAAATTTATACTGACTTTTTGATCACCCGGTACATACGTGAACAGAGAATTATTCTAGCGAAGATACGAGCCACAAATGAGGATATATATAGCGTGATTTAAGCTTCTTTCAGAAAGGGCAGCTCGTTTGGCCTCGGCACCTTGGATAGAGCATCTTCAAAATAACAAAGCTGGTCGGCTATTCCAGTGTAGCTGTCGAGAGTATCCAGGGAAAATTTCTGTAATTTCATCTTATGAATGGGAGAATGGGACTGGAGAACGGGACTGCAGCTAGTCAATGACTTGCAGAAAATAGATATCCAACAGCCATAAATCATACGATAAATTTACGGCTATTCGACATGTGTTCTCTACAAGTCTAGGGAAAACGGTTGAAACGTTTGGTCGCGCTGGGAATGGAAGTACTGGGGAAATGATTGAACACCATTCATGGTAAAACATGATTTTAAATGCAAGTTATCGCAGCGACAGAGTTCTTTGACAGAATACAAGATCGACGATCTAAAATAAATAATCAGCTCAAATCTAAGTCAATAAATTTAAAATCCGGCGCCGTTGGTTGATCGTGACGCTTCAAAAGTCATATTGGTCAGCACCAGACACCATCTCACTCTCAAAATACATTTAAAACAACCTTGAAATACGTACATTAGAAATATCTTCATCGGTAAGCTCAAAATTATTTTCGCTATTAAATCTTTAAGGATAGATCCAAGTCATTACACTACACACTATGAGTTAATTAGTCACAGGAGGTTTTTCTTTAATGCAAATTGAATTTACCCTTGAATTTAATCAACGCCAAATAATTTTAACGAATGTGCATGCGTTCAAACGGCAAGCAGGATATACACTTAAAACTAATTAATAACCAGGTTTAGAAGGCAAATTGGATATGCACTGGAAATTAATGTCAAAAGTTTCAAACCATTTAGCAAACGCATATGCGCTCGGCAGGAAATAGAACGTCCACTTCAAATTGATCAACAAGCTTAAAAAGGTAAATTGAATATACAGCGTGAATCTTCTAACACTTCCACAGCGAATAATGTGGGAACAGAGAGTGGCGTTGATGTGCGATCTTCACACATTGGACTGGTAATCAGGAGTTCGTACCGTTAGCCAATATACTAATTGTAACAATACTTAGAAAGCGTCTTTGTGCAAAGGTACACTTTTTTAAATGGAACAATGTCTAATGACATTAACAAAGTAAAAGTGCAATAAAGGAGAATGTCAGTGGTGTTTGTTACAGGTTTTAGAGCACGTCGTTTACGAGATGTCTTATTTTGAAATGTTCCCACACCGACACTGGTACAATACCTGCGGTAGCACACACTAAATAATACGCAAGAGGATTCTGACCGGTAACGAGACAATAAATCGTCACAGGCTTTGTTCCAAATCACCAGCGTCGCCGGCAATACCCGGTTCCAGTCTGTTATGGACCCGCGCTAGCATTTCAGCGGAGATGTCCGAGCAGGCTACAGTAATATGTCGTTGCGTATAATCAGGTGTAGTTGGCATGTCCTTGCACACAGCGCCTTCGAGCTTTCCCCATAGAAAATAATCTACAAGAGTCAATTCCGGGTAAAGGGCCTGCCAGGGTACAATCCAAGGTTTTGGAAACATTTAGTTAAGATATGCTGTACTGTGTCATGCACTATCGGGTGGACAGCAATCGTGTAGGTACCATAGGTTCCTCCTAGTACTCAGAGAAGTGTCTACCAGCATCCACGGAAGGTTGTCTGTTACGAGGCTGCAATGCTTGTGAGTGTTCGGTGTTCCGCCAACGAAGAAAGGGCCTATGAGCTGATGGTTCACTATCCCACACCACACTTTTACCATCTATGGACGCTGAAGTTCCACCTAATGAAGCCAACGGGGACTGTCAACACACCAGTAATGTATGTTTCGGCTGTTTGACCTGACCATAATCGGCTTTAATCACTAAACAGAAGTCATAATAGATCTGTAAAATCATGTGTTAACGCCCATGTACAGAATTTCACACGATTCTCATAATCATTTCCATGCAACTCTTGATGGACAGATATGTGATAGGGATGGAACCTGTATCGAAGGAGAATGCGCAGGACAATTCTTCTTGCGATTGCATGGGATCTAACGTGTGGACCAATTGGGACAGCAGCAAATACATTAATATCTCATCTTCCGTCGACACTTGCTTCCTTCTCTTACTTTGTCTAGATGTCACACTACCACTTTCACGTAAGTGGTTGCGAGGTGCATTCTTCCCATAGTCTATTCACGACCTACTGCTTGACTGCTTGGACTGTTACACACTAACTGACTACCAAGCAGCGATGCACTCAAGGAACACACAAACATATTTTAAGCAAATATAAGAACATCGCACCTAGCAACTACGAAAGTTAAACGGCGCAAACGAGTATCGAAGTGGAAACTTTGCACGTGATACCTCGTAAAGACTCCCACTAGAATCCTGCAATAAACACCACTGACAACCTAATTTAGCCTGCTTTTAGTCTGTCACTGCCAATAGGTGAAAAGCGTATGTTTGCACAAAAAATACGCTTTCTGAGTGTTATTACAATATGTTCATTCGCTATCAATTTGAGGCCCTAACTATCAATTCTATCTGCGAAACACGCAAATCAATAGTTCACTCCATTTCCTCAATATTTGCGGTAGAAGTTTTAGGTGATTCACTTTATACTAGAAACTAATTAAAAACCCAAAGAATTTTAATAAGCGCATATTCTCTCGCAGAAAAAATAGCACTCACTATGACTTAATTTAAAACACGATTTTAAAGCCACCAGTCAAATGACGAACGCGCAGGCGCTCAGTTAACATATAAAATACCCATTTAGAATTAAATAAGAAACAAATTCCTTAACAAGTGGACTAAAACAGAACACGTCAAGCATGTCATACCCTGTAAACAAGAAATTGGATAGGCACACTCAGTTCGTAGTATTAACAACACTCGATTCCTCCAGTACCGGGAATTACTGCACCAAGTAAGGGTGACGGCTCCCGCCAAGACACAAGAAAAGTGGTCAGAGTATCTTGGCTCAGTTTCACTAGTTAAGAGATTAAATTCTCAATTCAGACTTAGCTACAAATCAGAAGGAAGCAGAGCATTACAGAAATCATTTATAAACCACAAGTTATAAACGATAACAACACTTCAAGGGCTGCACAATTAGGGAAACTAGAAATACAGAATCTGCTATATCGAATGAACGGTCTAATGAGTACAGTATATGGAGACATTTTACATCAGAAATGCTGATCACGGAAGATGAAGTTAAGGAATTCTGCTACGTAGGCAGCAAAATAACACATGAATGGCGGAGCATGGACGACATAAAAAGCAGACCAGCACTCGCAAAAAGGACATTCCTAGCCAAGAGAAGTCTATAAGTATCAAACATACGCCTTAATTTGAGGAAGAAGTTTCCGAGAATGAGCATTTGGACTACAGCACTATAGGGTAATAAGTCATGGACTGGGGGGAAACCGGAAAAGAAGAGAATCGATGCATTCTAGCCAGCCGGTGCAGCCGAGTGGTTCTAGGCGCTTTAGCCTGGAATCGCTCGAATGCTGAGGTCGCAGGTTCGAATCCTGCCTTGGGCATGGATGTGCGTGCTGTCCTTAGGTTGGTTAGGTTTAAGAAGTTCTAAGTTTTATGGGACTGATGACCTCAGATGTTAAGTCCCATAGTGCTCAGAGCCATTTGAAACATTTTGATGCATTCTAAGTATGGTGCTACAGAAGAATGTTGAAAATTAGGTGCTCTGACAAGGCAAGAAATGAGAAGGTTCTCCGGAGAATCGGCGAGGAATATATGGAGAGTACTGAGAAGAAGAAGACAGGATGACAGCGCTTTTAAGAGTTGGGTTGGATTTTTTTTTTTTTTTTGGGGGGGGGGGGGTGAGACCAAACAGATCATCGGTGTCATCGGATTGGGGAAGGACGGGGAAGGAAGCCGGTCGTGCCCTTTCTAAGGAACCATCCCAGCATTTGCCGGCGAGATTTAGGGAAATCACGGAAACCTGAATCAGTATGGCCGGACGCGAGATTGAAACGTCGTCCTCTCGAATGCGAGTCCAGTGTGTAACCACTGCGCCACTTCAGACTACTAGAGGGAGTTGTAAAGGGTAAAAACTGCAGAGGAAGAGAGAGGATCAAATACATCTAGCAGATAACTGAGGATGTAGATTGCACGTGATTCTTTGATTGTGAAATGAAGAGACTGATACAGAAGAGAAATTCTGGCGGGCTACATCAAAAAAGAACCCTTTA
Source organism: Schistocerca gregaria (assembly GCF_023897955.1). Lineage (NCBI taxonomy): Eukaryota > Metazoa > Arthropoda > Insecta > Orthoptera > Acrididae > Schistocerca > Schistocerca gregaria. The sequence continues at coordinate 1,023,258,380 of NC_064920.1, forward strand.
CGGGAGGCTGAGCTGCACCGTCCACAAGCGTGACCATTTGAAACACCTCTTCTCGAGTTCCAGGCAGCACAATTTGCGACAGTCAAGAGGAGCAGAATGTGTAGTAGATAAACACCCGAAGAATTGGTCAGAGACAAAATGTTCTTGCAGGAAGGCTGCAGCGTGCGATCCAAGGAAGGTTCCAAAACGTTCTCAGCTGTAATAAACGTCCGACAAGCTGCTAGAGAACACAGATTGACAACGGTGTGACAGCCGTTTTCCCACAATGGTAGGAATGCCTCTCTGTTGGCCGCTGTCTACACTACAGAAACCCACGACGATAAGTATCAGACGGCTTACTCCGTGTAGCTGGCCTCGCTCTGATCCGTCGAAATCGTACAGTACTAATCTCCACGGTAAGGACGCCCAGCGTGAGCCAGGAAAGACTAAGGTAGATACAGAACACGAGACCACCCAGGCTAATGAAGAGTAGAATTGCAAGGAACCTAATTGGTGTACAGTCTGGACCGGAAGACTTGTTTTTATTAAGTGATTTAAGTTGCTTCACTACTCTGAGGATCTTTACTTCTACGTTACTCATGTTGGCAACTGGTTTAGATTCGAATTCTGGAATATTTACTTCGTTTTCTTTCGTGAAGGCATTTCGGAAGGCTGTATTTAGTAACTCTACTTTGGCAGCAGTGTCTTCAATAGTACCTCCATTCCCAACGCGCAGAGAAGGCAATGATTGTTTCTTGCCGCTAAGATACTTCACATACGACCAGAATCTCTTTGGATTTTCTGCCAGGTTTCGAGACAAAGTTTCGTTGTGGAAACTGTTATAGGTATCTCGCATTGACCTCTCCGTTAAATTTAGAGCTTCTGTAAAAGATCGCCAATCTTGGGGATATGACATGTTTGTTTAGTTGTTTCTGCAACAGTGTTCTGACCCATTTTGTGTAACAAGGAGGATCAGCTCCGTGGTTTTTAACTTATTTGGTATAAATCTCTCAATTTCTGCCGATACTATTTCTTTGAATTTAAGCCACATCTGGTCTACACTTATATCATTAATTTGAAATGAGTGTAGATTGTCTCTCAGGAAGGCGTCGAGTGAACATTTATCAGCTTATTTGAATAGGTATATTTTTCGCTTATTTTTCGAGGATTTGGGGATTGCAACATTCAATCTCGCTACGACAACCTGAATTTATTTTGATGCTCGTTATTAAGTCAGGATTATTTATTGCTAAGAGGTCAAGTGTGTTTTCACAACCGTTTACTATTGGCGTGAGCTTATGAACTAACTGCTCGAAATTTCTGATGATACTTTATACGTACCTCCAGAACTAATTTTCGCCAACATAACGTGGGATAAATTAAAGTCAACACCAACTATTATCGTATGAGTCGGGTACGTGTTTGAAATCAAACTTTTCTTTGTACCTTTCACCAACTGTATCATCTGAATTGGGAGCTGGGTCCTATTATTATTTTATTCTGATTACCAACAATGAGCTCTGCCCATAGATTAGATTAGATTAGATTAGATTAGTACTTGTTCCATAGATCATGAATACGACACTTCGTAATGATGTGGAACGTGTCAGATTCATAAAAGGTGTCTAGACAAGATATTACAAAAGACAAAATAATACATCACACTCAATTTGTTTTTTGTGGGAGTTGGAAAATTACCCACTGCCTATATCCAAAAATTCATCTAATGAGAAGAAGGAGTTACCATTAAGAAATTCTTTTAATTTCCTTTTAAATGCTATATGGCTATGTGTCAGACGTTTTGTGCTATTAGGTAAGTGACCAAAGACTTTTGTGGCAGCATAATTTACCCCCTTCTGAGCCAAAGTTAGATTTAACCTTGAGTAGTGAAGATCATCCTTCCTCCTAGTGTTGTAGCCAAGTAAACTGCTATTACTTCTGAATTCGTTCGGATTGTTAATAACAAATTTCATAAGTGAATATATTTATTGTGAGGCTACAGCGAAGATTTCTAGCTCGTTAAATAAGTGTCTGCAGGATGATCTTGGATGAGCTACAACAATTATTCTGATTACACGCTTTTGTGCAATGAAAACTCTTTTACTCAATGATGAGTTACCTCAGAATATGATGCCATACGAAAGCAGAGAATGAAAATAGGGGTGGTAAGCTAATTTACTCAGATGTATATCGCCAAAATTTGCAATGACCCTAATAGCATAAGTAGCTGAACTCAAACGTTTCAGCAGATCCTCAGTGTGTTTTTTTCCAGTTCAACCCCTCATCAATGCATACACCTAGAAATTTTGAATATTCTACCTTAGCTACCGATTTCTGATCAAAATCTATATTTATTAATGGGGTCATTCCATTTACTGTGTGGAACTGTATATAGTGTGTTTTGTAATAGTTTAATGAGAGCCCATTTGCAGAGAACCACTTAATGATTTTCTGAAAAACATCGTTTATAATTTCACCAGTTAATTCTTGTCTGTTGGCTGTATCATCGGCAAAAAGTACCAGCTTTGCATCTTCGTGAATATAGAATGGCAAGTCATTAATATATATTAAGAACAGCAGGGGACCCAAGATCGAACCTTGCGGCACCCCATTCTTGATTGTTCCCCAGTCTGAGCAATCACCAGTTTTTTGCATATTATGTGAACTGTTTATTTCAACTCTTCCAGTTAGCTATGATTTAAACCATTTGAGCACTGTCCCATTCATACCACAGTACTTGAGCTTATCTAGAAGTATTCCATGACTGACACAATCAAAATCCTTTGATAGATCACAAAAAATCCCAACGGGTGACTTCCGGTTACTCAGAGCATTTAATATTTCATTAGTGAAAGTATATATAGCATTTTCCGTTGAAAAGCCCTTCTGGAAACCAAACTTACATTTTGTTAAAACTTTATTTTTACAAAGGTTTGAAGCTACTGTACAATACATTACTTTTTCAATAATTTTGGATAAGGCAGTCAGAAGACAGATTGGGCAGTAGTCGTTGACATCAGCCGTATCCCCTTTTTTATGCAGTGGTATAACAATGGCATACTTCAGTCTATCTGGGAAAATACCCTGATTCAGAGAGCTATTACATTTGTGGCTAAGATTCCCACTTATTTCTTGGGAACAAGCTTTTATTATCCTGCTGGAAATGCCACCAATCCCATGTGAGCTTTTATTCTTGAGAGAGTTTATTATCTTTCTAATTTCAGATGGAGAGGTGGGTGGAATTTCAATTGTATCAAATGGTGTGGGTAAGGCCTCTTCCATTAACTGTCATGCTTCTTCTAATGTACATTTAGATCCTATTTTCTCTACAACATTTAAAAAATGATTATTCAAAATGTTTTCGAATTCCAGTTTGTTGTTTATCAAGTTTCCATTCGCTTTGATGGTGATGCCGTCATTCTGTACTCTTAGTTGTCCTGTCTCCCTTGTAATAATATTCCAAATTGTTTGTTATCAGAGGTATTAATCTCAGACATGATGCACATGCTTCTGGACTTTTTAATAACCTTTCTTAATGTAGCACAGTAGTTTTTATACTATTTGGCTGTTTCTGGGTCATTACTCTCTCTTGTTGTTAGATACAGTTCTCTTTTGTGGTTACAAGATATTTTTATTCCTTTAGTAAGCCAAGGTTTTTTTGCATAGTTTCTTATAATTAGATTTAACTACTTTCTTGGGGAAACAATTTTCAAATTCTCTTACAAGTGTATAATGAAATAAGTTACATTTGAAATTAGCATCAGGTCCTTGTACACCTCATCCCAGTCTAACTGCTAAATATTTTCTCTGCAATTTCTAATTGTTGAGTCATTAATTGAACCCTAAACTTTGGAGGGTAGTTTTGAATTACTGAGTGAAGCTATTTCATATAATGTAACTAGCTGAGCATCATGATCAGAAAGCCCATTCTCAATGTTTTTAAACCTATCTTCGTCTTTAAAAGTGTTATCTATCAATGTGCTGCTGTCCTTTACTACCCGAGTAGGAAAATTAATGACAGATGTCAAATTGAAATAGCCGAGCAAGAATTCTAGGCCATTCTTCCTATTACACTCGTTCAATGAATCAACATTGAAGTCCCAACAAATAATAATTTGCTTTCCCCTTTCTGACAGATAGCACAACAAGGCATCAAATTTGCCAGGAATAAATGAAAGTTTCCTGAAGGGGACCTATATACTGTTACAATTATAAAAGAGCCCTCCTTCAGTTTAAGTTGACAGGCACTTGCTTCTGTATGTTGCTTTAGACTAAGCTTTCTACACAGTGATAACTTTTGACATATGTGGCAACACCTCCCCCCACCTTATTGTCTCTACCCATATGTGCAGCTAGTTTATAACCACTGATATTTACCTTTTCCATATCAGAGACAATGTAATGCTCACACAGGCATAGTATATCTATTGCATTATTAGATTCAATGTCATCTAAACAAACCAGGAAGTATCTACTTCAATTTCGCGACAAGTTAAACTACTTCTGACAGCAACAAACGCGCCACCGCCAACCGTGTTTAGCCTACCCTTTCGGAACACCGTTAGGTTCTTCGCAAAAGTTTCGCCTCAGCTTATATCCGGCTTTAGCCAGCATTCAGTGCCTAAAACGATTTGAGCATCGGTGCTTTCTCTTAGCGCTTGGAGCTCTGGTACTTTCCTAACACAGCTACGACAATTTACAACTCTTCTACCAATGGTTCCTGTGTCTACGTTCTTCCTGTGTTCTGCCTGCACCCTTTGTGACTGAAACCCCTCTTGTGTTTTCCCGAGCCCCTCTAACCTAAAAAACCTCCCAGTTCAACGCCACACAGCCCCTGCTACCCGTGAGGCCGACTCCTGAGTATAGCGGACACCTGACCTATTCAGCGGAACCCGAAACCCAACCACCCTTTGGCGCAAATCGAGAAATCTGCAGTCTACACGGTCGCAGAATCGTTTGAGCCTCTGATTCAGACCCTCCACTCGGCTCTGTACCAGAGGTCGGCAATCGGTCCTGTGGACTACGCTGCAAATGGTCAGCTTTGCTTTCATCTTGCAAGCGAGACTGGCAGCCTTCTGTTAGTCGCTCGAAACCAGAGAGAATTTCTGATCCAAAGAGACACACATCATTTGTACCGACGTGAGCAACCACCTGCAGCTGGCTGCACCCAGTGCTCTTCATGGCATCCGGGAGGATCCTTTCCACATATGGAATGACACGGAGTGCACACTGATTTTCTTACCCTTCTAGTCAGATTGTTTCCCGGATATTTCCGGCTGAGTGGTTTCCTCTGAAACAGGACAGGCGGTAGCATCTGGCTCAGCGACAGTGTCAGCCACAAACAGCATCTGGAACCTTTTCGTCAGACAAATAGGAGAGGCCTTACGTGAGGCCGCCTGGGAGGTCTTTCGCCGCCTGCTTCGCCACTGGGCGACCTCCCATTCGACCACAGCATCCGTTGGATTCCCACGACCGGCCCACAACAGTGGTGCCCATCCACTGTAGCCTCAAGCTGTGTAACCGAAACCATCACAGTCTGAAGCTGAGAGCGAAATGTCACCAGCTCGCATCCGCACCCAACCATCACAGTCCCTGTCCATATGAAAGACCGCGGGAAACTAAACTATGCAGATAAACGGACTATCGGCATGTGCTGCGCAACTCTACTGTAGACCCTGACGAAAAAGCACGAACTGTGTCTAGTAATACGCAGATATTCAAAAACCTAACGACAGAAGCACTCAGGTGCATCTAAATAATTTGCTCCTGATTAGGAACTTGTAATACGTCACAAAATCGGTTTACTTTCCGACGCAGGCGAAAACACGACAACTGTGGCTATTAGATATTAAATTTACACGCAGAAACTCAAGAAACTAAATTATTAAACCACACAGACGATATAATAAAGTTCGCTCCAGGTTAGGAACTCGTAAATGTCACAAAAGCGGTTACTTATCTGTTGCTGCGTCTGTCTCGGTCGTCTACTGCAGCCGGACTGCCTCATAAATTAGTTAGCACTGGTCCCACAAATGCATACAAAATAATAGCCCTATAGGGTAACCTCAATGACAACTTTGTAACAACTGTTGAAACAAACAAATGACCAGTGACGAAATAGTGGAACTAATGGCGCCCCACAAGTGCAGAAGCAATTTCAGTTGTGCAAGACGGACAACTAAACCACACAGATGAGCAAATTCAATAATAAAGTTACTCAGCTGCACGTGGAGTTATCCAGCACTCGAGTGTAAATGCAACCAGGGTGCAGTGACGGTACAGTGACGTCTGTAGAGACCTCCAGCCGTTGCTTCAACCGTCTATCTCCTTTGGGCAACACCAGTATTTTGCAATCGAAGCGCTTTTGTTTTTCAAAAGGGGAGCTCCTTGCTAGATTAAAGCTTTCCAAATGACAGGAATAAGCTACAACTAGACCGCGCTATCACTTTAGGTGCGGCCTAGTCGTTTTCCGACACATAGCACAGTGTCCCACTCGCCACCTTCCTCGTACTCAAGAGTCCTGCCGCTGCCTGTCACATACCGCTCACGGACCACATTGGCACCACAAACCTTTCTGGCAAAGAGATTTTATACAACCAGCGATTCTACCAGAAAGGCGCAAAGTCGAAAAATACCAAAACTTTCCGAAATGTTTCGACGTCTGACACAAGTAGTAAGAAAGGAAAGCTGGTGGATGATCATTGTTTGGCTTTGTGAGGAGGGCTGCCTTGCTAAACCAAGCATCACAAACAGAATGGCTGAAAATTGGACTTCATTTGGACTGATCCAGGAAATGATTGGTGTATCTAAACCACTGACATTTTCTGTTGGATCCCTGTGACCACTTCCACGTTAATTGCACTCTCAGCCATTGAAAGGAAAGCTGCTGCTCGCGCATTTTTTATCCACATGTTCGTAGGTATCGAGTAAGGTGTCACAGTGGTTAAGACATTGCAGACGCATCGACGACTGTCAGTTAAAAGCCAATAGAGCAATCTAGACTTGGTATGGTTTCCTGTGGTGAAACGCTTAAAGTTACTACCGGATGTTTCCATCAAAGAGGGTGTAGCCGATTTCATTCTCTCTCCATCACAAATCCGAACTGGCGCAACATCTCTGATTACCTCGCCACTGACAGGCGTTAAACCCTAAACTTCCTTCCTTCTACCATACTTGAATTATATTTCCAGAGGATGATTCTGTTTTGGTTCCGACCGTGAGCACCTTCGGCCGAAATAAATTTGTGATGTATATATGTAGCCTGAAGCGACGTATGAAAATCTGTACCAAGGCAGGGATTCGAATCTACCTGCTAACTTTACAGATGCGCTAACCACTACGTCATTCTGTCATTGCGCAACTGCGTAGACTCCGCATGTTCCCATTCACGAGCCAGCTCAGTTGGTATTCACCCGAAACTCGAGTAGCATTATAGAAGTCCTCCAAGAGTACTTGAATAGCACGTCAGCATCGAAGGATCCTGCCTGAAACCCAGGCACAATTTTAATTTCAGGTATCAAACATCTGTGACTTATATATGCAGACTGAAGCGGCGAGTGAAAATTTGTACCCTAGAATTCCTCCCTGCTCAATCCAAATTCCCATTCTGCGTTAACTGCAGACAGGATCCGGTGTTTCGTTCGATACTGAACTGCCGTTCCGATTCAGCTGGAAAGCCTCTGCACTGCTGTCAGAGTTCAGGTGGAAAACCAAGCCAATCTTACTACTTTGCCGTAAGCTACCTGCTGTGCTTTTCGAGTAGTATTAAATGTAAATTGTTATCGGTGCTTGAAGTGACTTCCATGTTATTTGCGGTTTTTTTTTCTACTGTATGTGATTACCAAATAATCACGAAGTAGGAGAAAATTTAATTTTTTGAATCTCTGTGATTAAATATTCCCCCTACAACAAATCCCCGGAAATGCTAGCATGGGGTGTGGAATTCGATAGAACATTCCGAAAAATATATTTTCACTTGCTTTCGAAAATTTGTTTGTAGCATGCCAACTGAATACTTCCTCACATACTTGACCTCTTTATCCGAATCGAATCAACGCCAGTATATAATTATCAGGATAATATTGTTACACATCTTTTCATCGGTTTATAACTTAATGTATAAAAGCATTCACGTTGATGCACCATAGTTTGCATATAGTTGTAACATTTCAATCAAGTTAGAAAACTAAATAAATACCTAAGTCTGAAAACAAGGTCTGAAAACAAATATATGAAGTTACATAATTTGAAACATATATGTATATCACCTTTCGAACAATCGTCTTATCAATAATCATGGTTACAGATCATAGCTGTCCGCAAATAGGGGCAAGAAGGGATACTTTCTCCCCCCCCCTCTCCCCCAGGGAACTGGAGTAAATAGTTTTTATTCATTTTTAATTCTCGCACACTTCTCATACACCTCAATTCTTCAGATGCAATAAATTTGTTACGTCACCTACAAAATTTAATTCTTGTGGCACGACATGTCTCAAAAACGACCAGCTCCTTCATATCAAAAATGCATATATTAGTCTCGTCCAAATTCCCTCACCTTCCGCTGGACAATTTTCTGACGACGCCCATGTTACGGAGTTAAACAATATTGACGCCAAAGACAGAAGTCAAGTTGGAATTAAAGTATACTTAATAACAAATTTGCAGCATATAAGCACATACTGGCAATCGTTGCCACATTAGATTTGTTTCAACACAATATATGGGTATAAAATACACTAAATTATCAAACACTGCTAGGAAACCGAAATGTTAAAACAAGGTAAATAATATCGTAAACTGTCAGAGACAGTCATCATCATCATCATCGTAATCGTCATCATTACTTCAAGCACCTTTTCCATCTCGACTGTTATGGACGGTACCCACCGCTTCCTTGGTCTTCTTTGCTTTCATCTTCGAATTGTGTTGTTATCTCCTTAAGTGGAAAGGTAATTTTTTCTCGACTAATTCTTTCAAATAGTTCGTCCCAGATTCCCCTATTTTCTTCTATTTTGCTGAGGATACTAAATATATTTAATTTTGCCCGAATTTCCGAATTTAGAAATCTACAGCTCTTATATATCCCGTCACTGCTTGCAAAAACATCACCTCTGTTGTCTGTGTGCAACTTTATTGGCATTTATTTATAACCTACGATTCCGTTTCGTAAAGAAACATTGGGGCTCCTATTTTCTTATAAAATTTCCATATTATTTCTTCCTTTGTTTTTCTTTAAAATACATTTCTTTATTTTTCCACATACACTCCTGGAAATGGAAAACAGAACACATTGACACCGGTGTGTCAGACCCACCATACTTGCTCCGGACACTGCGAGAGGGCTGTACAAGCAATGATCACACGCACGGCACAGCGGACACACTAAGAACCGCGGTGTTGGCCGTCGATTGGCGCTAGCTGCACAGCATTTGTGAACCGCCGCCGTCAGTGTCAGCCAGTTTGCCGTGGCATACGGAGCTCCATCGCAGTTTTTAACACTGGTAGCATGCCGCGACAGCGTGGACGTGAACCGTATGTGCAGCTGACGGACTTTGAGCGAGGACGTATAGTGGGCATGCGGGAGGGCGGGTGGACGTACCGCCGAATTGCTCAACACGTGGGGCGTGAGGTCTCCACAGTACATCGATGTTGTCGCCAGTGGTCGGCGGAAGGTGCACGTGCCCGTCGACCTGGGACCGGACCGCAGCGACGCACGGATGCACGCCAAGACCGTAGGATCCTACGCAGTGCCGTAGGGGACCGCACCGCCACTTCCCAGCAAATTAGGGACACTGTTGCTCCTGGGGTATCGGCGAGGACCATTCGCAACCGTCTCCATGAAGCTGGGTTACGGTCCCGCACACCGTTAGGCCGTCTTCCGCTCACGCCCCAACATCGTGCAGCCCGCCTCCAGTGGTGTCGCGACAGGCGTGAATGGAGGGACGAATGGAGACGTGTCGTCTTCAGCGATGAGAGTCGCTTCTGCCTTGGTGCCAATGATGGTCGTATGCGTGTTTGGCGCCGTGCAGGTGAGCGCCACAATCAGGACTGCATACGACCGAGGCACACAGGGCCAACACCCGGCATCATGGTGTGGGGAGCGATCTCCTACACTGGCCGTACACCTCTGGTGATCGTCGAGGGGACACTGAATAGTGCACGGTACATCCAAACCGTCATCGAACCCATCGTTCTACCATTCCTAGACCGGCAAGGGAACTTGCTGTTCCAACAGGACAATGCACGTCCGCATGTATCCCGTGCCACCCAACGTGCTCTAGAAGGTGTAAGTCAACTACCCTGGCCAGCAAGATCTCCGGATCTGTCCCCCATTGAACATGTTTGGGACTGGATGAAGCGTCGTCTCACGCGGTCTGCACGTCCAGCACGAACGCTGGTCCAACTGAGGCGCCAGGTGTAAATGGCATGGCAAGCCGTTCCACAGGACTACATCCAGCATCTCTACGATCGTCTCCATGGGAGAATAGCAGCCTGCATTGCTGCGAAAGGTGGATATACACTGTACTAGTGCCGACATTGTGCATGCTCTGTTGCCTGTTTCTATGTGCCTGTGGTTCTGTCAGTGTGATCATGTGATGTATCTGACCCCAGGAATGTGTCAATAGAGTTTCCCCTTCCTGGGACAATGAATTCACGGTGTTCTTATTTCAATTTCTAGGAGTGTTGCTAGGAAGCTAAACTGTTTGCCCTTTTCTAATATTCTATTATTAATCACAAATTTTGTCCGTACAGGGTATTTTTCATTAAAGCCTTTGATTTTGTATCTTCCGAAATCGTCAAATTGTATTCTTAATGAGGCTTACCTAATACATTTGTTCGCTTTTGTATGTTATTTTCATTCTCCGGCGCTAATGTGGTATCGTCTGCATACAAAGGGAAATTCAAGAGGAAATTACTGTTAATCTCAATTTCCCAGTTAAAAATCTCGTAGTATCGGATTACATCATATAAATAAATGCTGCACCCCTGTGTAACTCCATTACTTGTGGCTATAGGCTGTGCTGAGTAGCATTTGTATCTAAATTTATATCTCTTGATAGAAATTTTTTTTAAAGTTGCTTATTAGGTGTTGTGGATATCCTCTTTTCCTCATAGTTCTCCACAGTTTCTCTCCATCAACATTAACAAATAATTAATAAAATCGATTAATGGTAAATGAGTTTCCGATTATTTTTTATTTATAACGCTTCATCTGTTATCAACCAACCCCTCTGATACCCTATTTGTTCTTCGCCTACTGAACTCTTGTTTATTATTCTTGCACAAACTTTGTATGGGGTCTGCAGTAAGCTCCGACGACGAGGTGAAAGAAGAGGTTCACAACTTTCTGAACAGCATGGCGGCGATCTGGTATAACATGGGCATACAGAAACTGCCACAGCGTCTACAAAAATGCATCGACACAAATGATGATTATGTCGAAAAATAGCTAAATGTTCAATCTGTAAACTGATGAAATCCATTGTACAAATAAACAGGTCTCTGTACTTCTAAAAAAATAGGAGACCTTATTTTTGCGATTGCCCTCGTATAATAAATACAAATATGTACGACACTATCATATGAAAATTTTGTCACTCATACCTTTCTTATCCACATTCAGCATATCTGCTCAAAAACAAAACAAAAAATTGTTCTCTTAACAGGTGGTTTGTCAAAATAATGGGCAAAGCCCGTAACTATTCAGCCAGTAAATAAATAGCGGCTTTGGTGTTATACATTCAAAGATGTCTTTTCTTCAATTTCTGAGAGCTGAGAGACATACTGAAAACGTATATGACTTCATACCCATGGCAAACACACACAGTATCTATAGGGTGTTTCAAAAATGACCGGTATATTTGAAACGGCAATAAAAACTAAACTATCAGCGATAGAAATACACCGTTTGTTGCAATATGCTTGGGACAACAGTACATTTTCAGGCAGACAAACTTTCGAAATTACAGTAGTTACAATTGTCAACAACAGATGGCGCTGCGGTCTGGGAAACTCTATAGTACGATATTTTCCACATATCCACCATGCGTAGCAATAATATGGCGTAGTCTCTGAATGAAATTACCCGAAACCTTTGACAACGTGTCTGGCGGAATGGCTTCACATGCAGATGAGATGTACTGCTTCAGCTGTTCAATTGTTTCTGGATTCTGGCGGTACACCTGGTCTTTCAAGTGTCCCCACAGAAAGAAGTCACAGGGGTTCATGTCTGGCGAATAGGGAGGCCAATCCACGCCGCCTCCTGTATGTTTCGGATAGCCCAAAGCAATCACACGATCATCGAAATATTCATTCAGGAAATTAAAGACGTCGGCCGTGCGATGTGGCCGGGCACCATATTGCATAAACCACGAGGTGCAGTGTCGTCTAAGGCAATTTGTACCGCCACAAATTCACGAAGAATGTCCAGATAGCGTGATGCAGTAATCGTTTCGGATCTGAAAAATGGGCCAATGATTCCTTTGGAAGAAATGGCGGCCCAGACCAGTACTTTTTGAAGATGCAGGGACGATGGGACTGCAACATGGGGCTTTTCGGTTCCCCATATGCGCCAGTTCTGTTTATTGACGAAGCCGTCCAGGTAAAAATAAGCTTCGTCAGTAAACCAAATGCTGCCTACATGCATATCGCCGTCATCAATCCTGTGCACTATATCGTTAGCGAATGTCTCTCGTGCAGCAATGGTAGCGGCGCTGAGGGGTTGCCGCGTTTGAATTTTGTATGGATAGAGGTGTAAACTCTGGCGCATGAGACGATACGTGGGCGTTGGCGTCATTTGGACCGCAGCTGCAACACGGCGAACGGAAACCCGAGGCCGCTGTTGGATCACCTGCTGCACTAGTTGCGCGTTGCCCTCTGTGGTTGCCGTACGCGGTCGCCCTACCTTTCCAGCACGTTCATCCGTCACGTTCCCAGTCCGTTGAAATTTTTCAAACAGATCCTTTATTGTATCGCTTTTCGGTCCTTTGGTTACATTAAACCTCCGTTGAAACCTTCGTCTTGTTGCAACCACACTGTGTTCTAGGCGGTGGAATTCCAACACCAGAAAAATCCTCTGTTCTAAGGAATAAACCATGTTGTCCACAGCACACATGCACGTTGTGAACACCACACGCTTACAGCAGAAAGACGACGTACAGAATGGTGCACCCACAGACTGCGTTGTCTTCTATATCTTTCACATCACTTGCAGCGCCATCTGTTGTTGAAAATTGTAACTACTGTAATTTCGAAAGTTTGTCCGCCTGAAAATGTACTGTTGTCCCAAGCATATTGAAACAAACGGTGTATTTCTATCGCTGCTCGTTTAGTTTCTATTGCCGTTTCAAATATACTGTTCATTTTTGAAACACCCTGTATATGACCAAACGGCCAGAAAATGCAGTTCCAGTAACGGGTTGCCTATTTAACAGCGTCAATGGGCAATAAAAATTTATATTTTAGTATAGCTTGTAACTGTATATCTAATTTAAAATTTAAGATGCTGTCATAATACACTTATTAAGCGATATATTGTTAAGTTAGGAGTCTAACACATCAAGTTAAATGTAAAATTTGGAAACTGTGTATGTGTCTTGAGATAGCTAACTTACGACACACAAAGTACCCGGACTACGTATATTCATCCACTATCAGAGAATGAGAGCATTTTACGACTTCTGACGAAGTTTACGCGTAATTTCAAACCTTTCTGAAACTTTTTCTCGCTGACACGACCCACTAAATGATGAAAGGAAGATACTTCACCGCATACTACATTTTCGCTGTTGGTGCAGCGGACGTTCAGACACTATGTATTACGTCTTCATTTCTTACTTTTTACTAAAAACTCTATTCGTACACATTTTGCGGACTGTATCGACATATTCCACTGACTGTAGCTGCAGAATTATATAATTGTACGACAGCCATTTCAGGGGATATCACGTTTTACGCACGGGAGTCAAATTATTTAAAGAGTAAGGCGTTGGTGGAATGAGGGGGAATTGTTTGAGAGTAGAGTTAAACCATCTGTATTGTTCTTCCATCTCTATTAATCTTCCATCTTATTAGTTGTTATATCTAGCTGAGCACAATTTCAGATATCGGCTCGAGGGGGAACAAGCTTAAAACAGCATGACGCAACTTACTTAGAGACGCGCTTCCCTGACGGTTAACCTTATCAGTACCAGCGCATTTTCCATAACGCGTATTTCCAAGAGGTAGGGGTGGGGAGGTCTGTGCGACAGTAAACAAATAGCTGTTTGTTGCTGACTTGTAAAAAACAACACAGTTTTTTAAAGACATACTGATGTGTGTAGATAGGGTTCAGAACATGCAAATATTTTTAGACCATTCTTATACTATTACCGATACCAGGGCACTTTCAGTAACATTTACTATCAGAGCGGGAGGTGGGAGGGGAGGGCACTATAAACCCACCATAAAAAATATTTTACATGTAAATTTCGTTAATTGTTGTTGTGTGTGCGTATGTGTGTGTGTGTGTGGGGGGGGGGGGGTGAATTCCTAAGGGACCAAACTGCTTAGGTGATTGGTCCCTAGACTTACACACTACATACACTAACTTTTGGTAATGGACTCGCATTCGGGAGGACGACGGTTCAATCCCGCGTCCGGCCATCCTGATTTAGGTTTTCGGTGATTTCCCTAAATCACTCCAGGCAAATGCCGGGATGGTTCCTCTGAAAGGGCACTGCCGACGTCCTTCCCCATCCTTCCCTAATCAGATGAGACCGATGACCAATCTGTCTGGTCTCCTTCCCCAAAACAACCAACCAACCAACTTGTGGTAAGAACAACACACACACCCACCCACACACACACACACACACACACACACACACACACACATGCCCGAGGGAGGACTCGAACACCCTGCGGGAGGGGCCACGCAGTCCGTGACACGCCACCTGAAAGCGCGCGGCTGACTATTACTCAACAATATAAATTTTATAGAGATACTGTTGGGTAAATAAGGTCATGAACCTGACAAGATTGATTATGACATTCACTGCGACATCACAAATCAAATTTTTCGATTAAGGGTAACCGAAAAAATTAAAATATTTATGAAATCTGGTGCAAGAATTCATTGAAAGTTTGAAGTACCGACGCTGATGGCGCAACCACTGAACGGACGCAGAGGCAACAGGGGCTGCTACAATAGGGGGCACACGTGGTTCCCTCTCGCGAGCTCCTTGTTTACGGCAGGCATCGAGCGCCAGAGCACCGCTAACACAATAAACACAGTGGAACGACGTGGCACGTCACGCGAAACGGCTCGCCTAACAGCAGACGAGCCGGGGGCGACATTTCGCAGCGATCGGAGAGCGCGAGCCGGCTGGCCACATCATTTGCTCTGCCGCCGCCGGCGCATTCCGGGACGCGCTGATTGAAGACCGCAGAGCGACCGCGGGGGCAGCGCCATTGTGCGCCAGTAATAGGCAGTGACCTGCCACCCCGCCGTGCCCCTCCTCTTTTTTTTTAGTTGAGGACAAACAGCAGGGGAATACCAGGGTACTGGCACGATAAAACTGCGCTCTCCGAGTGTTTTTCGTTTGCATCCAATCCTAACTTCTCAACGCTTTACAGTTTGCCAGTACTTTTACAGAACCACCACACATTACTTTTTCTGTTATGAACATTGCATTTCTACTTAACTACACCAGTTTAATTGCTTGAAATGATTTACAATTGACGTCTTCCTCTACTTTGTCAGCTGACACTCAACGAAACACACTGACAGAAAAAACAGCATTAGTTGCGCGAAATAAACGAAAGTTCGTAGGCGTGTTTAAACATCTGTTCAAATTTCACACCAGTCACGTAAGAGTGGAACCACTAGAGCCACTATGGTCATGCAAATCGAGTTTGCTTTCAATACACACTGTAACGGTAATTAGCGTTCGTTACCTTTGAGATTGGACGTGGTCAGTTGAAGTTAGTCGAAAATGCCTTTAAGGTGACAAAAACGACATTATCAACACCTCACTGAGTTTGGACGAGGTCTTCTAATGGTTCAAATTGCTCTGAGCACTATGGGATTTAACTTCTGAGGTCATTAGTCCCCTTGAACTGAGAACTACTTAAACCTAACTAACCTAATGATATCACACACATCCATGTCCGAGGCAGGATTCGAACCTGCGACCGTAGCGGTAGCGCGGCTCCAGACTGTAGCGCCTAAAACCGCTCGGCCACTCCCGCCGACAAGGTCTTGTAATAGGTCTACAAAAAGCTGGAAGCTCTTTCAACGATACTGAAGAAATATTTGGCAGAAATGTAGCTGGCAGCGGTGGACACGATAATGTACGGTCGCTAGAAGTTTGGCTACCGGGTGGCCACGCGATACTACCGACAGGGAACACCATCGTGTTTGGGGTACGGTTCTGGCACACAGTACTGCATCTTCAGCAGCAATTGGATTAGCAGTGGGTGCCACAGTGACACAATGAACAATTGCAAACCGGTTACTTATTGGTCAGCTCCGAGCCAGACGTCCTGTAGCGTGCATTCCACTGTCCCCAAACAACCGCCATTTGCGACAACAATTCTGTCAAGCGAGAAGTCAGTGGAGGACAGCTGGTTCTCCCTCGCTTCAATTATGGCCTTGTGTCTGTTAGAAGCAGTCTAGTTGAGAGCCTACAATCAACCAGCGTGCGTGCTAGATTTACTAGTTCTACGCTGGAGTTATCGTCCGGCCTGCGATTTAGTATGACAAGAGGAACACTCTAGTGGCTAGCCGGCAGGTGTGGCCGAAAGGTTCTAGGCGCTACAGTCTGGAACCGCGCGACCGGTACGGTCGCAGGTTCGAATCCTGCCTCTGCCATGGATGTGTGCGATGTCCTTAGGTTAGTTAAGTTTAAGTAGTTCTAAGTTCTAGGGAACTGTTGACCTCAGCTCTTAAGTCCCATAGTGCTCAGAGCCATTTGAACCATCTAGTGGCTATCCCACGCACCCTGACTGCATTATTGTAAGCCACTCTGATAATGCGACCAGTTTTGCTCCATTCATGAACAACATTTCAGGGAGTGTTTTCCAACAAGATAACGCTCGTTCAAATGGTCCAGATGGTTCTAAGCTCTGTGGGACGTAACATCTGAGGTCATCAGACCCCTACAACTTTGAACTACTTAAACCTAACTAACCTCAGGACATAATACATCCATGTCCGAGGCAGGATTTGAACCTGCAACCGTAGCAGCAGCGCGGTTCCGCACTGAAACTCCTAGAACCACTCGGCCACAACGGCCGGCGAGAACGCTCGTCTACATACCGATGTTGTAACCCAACATCCTTTGTAGAGGGCCAACATGTTTCCTTGAACTGCTCAATCATGAGATCTTTCGCTCGTGCAGCATAAATAGGACATCAACTCCAGGATCATCCATAATCAGCATTAGCTGACTCTTATCGGCGACCAAGCGCAACAGGGATAGAACTCCATCACACAAACTGGCAACTTGCCCCTGTACAACACATGTTACTAATGTACGAGCGTTTCACGTTTGCAATGGCT
The DNA here is from genome assembly GCF_023897955.1 of Schistocerca gregaria. Taxonomy (NCBI): domain Eukaryota; kingdom Metazoa; phylum Arthropoda; class Insecta; order Orthoptera; family Acrididae; genus Schistocerca; species Schistocerca gregaria. The sequence goes on from NC_064920.1 coordinate 1,023,275,901, forward strand.
TACCTCGCGCGATTTTTTTTCGTCGGTGTAAATAGCCTGCAAATTTGTAACTAGTAAAAAGGAAATAGAATGCAGCCTAACGCATGATTAAAATCACTGTAAAAGGCTAGATACCCTGTATACCAATATCGACCATTATACGCGTATACTCGTCTTCTGTAGGAGAGAAAAACCCTTTTTAGTTATTTGCATCTACGTTTGCTAGGGTAATATTATTGTTTCAAATAACGGCCTGCTGACAGGAGTATTGCAGGAAAGACATCTCTCTTCTGGTGACGCAGATCGCGGTGTTCATACATGTTGATCCAGCTGCCCTTACCGAGGGATTTTATGCAACTCGCCTTGGCTTCAAAAACAACACCTGAGGTTTTCTTATTCTCTTGCTCGCTAAGCACAAGCTACTAGTCCTAGAGAAAAAAAAATGACTGGGACCTTTTTGTAGGAAATTCAATATATAGTTAAATTCTGCATTGAAATCGTTATAGCTGAAAATATTTTAAAAAACCTAATTTGAAGATCACTTTTGTACGTTTATCTTGAATAACTCGAAAACTACAGCTTCTAGCGACAACATGTCCCAGTACAAAATTTAATTACACTAAATTTCCTACAAAAGATCGTGTTCATTTTTTCTGTAGGACTGATAATTTATATGTAGTGAGTGCGAGAAAAGAAAACCTTGCACATTGAAGAAATTGTGGGTTGCATAATACCCATCATTAGGGGCATATGACTCACCCTACGTATGGGCTACTTGACACTTTTCAGTACTGTTCAGCAATGAATTCAAAATAAAAGTTTGGTGCCGTGTGTGTGTGTGTGTGTGTGTGTGTGTGTGTGTGTGTGTGTGTGTGTGTGTGTGTACGTGTACGTGAGTGGAGGGTTTTTGTCACAAACTGTGGAGAGAAGTTCTTCAAACGTTGCAAGAGTTATGCAGAGATGATAAATTCTGCGCAAGGACTAGCATGGAGAGAAACATTAAAGCAGTCTTCGAAGTAGGGCCACAACAAAAATAGCACAAGGAAGCGTATTGCTTTTTATCATAATGTACACAAAAATGTATTGCAAACCACTGTTAGGCTGATTATTTATTTATAGTTTCTGCTACCACTAACAATTATCACACGCAGTCACGGTTCACAAAGATAGCCATTATGGCCGAAAATAACTGTTAGGCTGTCCTTGTAGCATTCAAATGTTTCTCACTCGCCCGTACTTTCTTAACAATTTTCATGAAACTCAGAGAATTTTCTGCAAAATTCGTTCATCACGTTCCTGTCAGGGTCCTCGAATCAGATGAAGTGTTATTCAAACAAAATTACGCTCTGAATAATCTCGTAATAAATATATTTTTCATAACGTTTACTTCGCAATAAACAACTAAATCTACTAGTTTCTAGAAGCGGTTCCTATAAGCTCTTTGGAAGATCAATTTATAGCGTTGTTGTTGTTGCTGTTGTTGTTGTTGTTTTCAGTCCGTAGACTGGTTTAATACAGCTCTGCATGGTAGCCTCCGCTGTGCTAGGCCTCTTCGTCTCTGCATAACCACCGCAACATTCACCCTTTTGAACCTTCTTTCTGTATTCATCCCTTGACCTCCCTTGCAATTTGCATGCTACACACTTCCGTTCTTTATACTGACGATTCCTTGGTATATCAGGATAAGCGCTATCAGCTGACCCCATTTCTTTAGTCAAGATAAGAAATAAATTTCTTTTTTGCCAAATTCGATTCAGCGTCTCCGAATTTGAAAGCGAAAATTCTTCCAATTTGCGCAATTGAAAAAAAAGGCAGTGTACCTCACAAACAGGTTTCCTGAGACAAAAGACTTCACATATACTGACCTCTCATTTCTCGATGATAAGCCATTTTGGCTATTTCACCATCTAATACGACCAGTATTGGGTTCTCTGAATCTCTCACTCTGAAAAAGTATATCCAACTGTCGTTTATTCCGTTCCAGAGGATTCACTGCTCGTGCAAACAAACGGTGATTTCAGGCCATTTCAGCCATTGTCCACAAACCATTGCCTCACAGACCCTGCTTTAAAAGACCTTGCTTTAAAACAGAGTGGCTTGTCATTGGTAATATAAACAATCATCGTCTCCGAACTGTTTCTCTACTGTACACAATGCTTTAAAACGTCTTTCGTATTTAGAGTTTTCCTAAGCGCAATAAGAGCACCACACCGTAACTACGAAAACAGCCCCATTGCGCAACACCACCTCATCCGTACTTCGCTGTTGCCACAATACATGATGGCAGGAAAACTTCTCCAGGCATTCGCCAAACCCAGATCCTTACAAACGATTTTCACTGAGTACAGCATGTTTCATTGCTCCAAATGACTCGTTTCCACTCACCCACTATCCAGTGGCGCTTTTTTTTACCCCATCTCAGCTGTCTCTTAGCGCTGACTGCAGAAATGTTGGACTTCCGAACAGCCCCTCACGCAATGCTGGACTCTGCGTCTCCGTCTGCACATGAGATCTGCCTGGTCTTGTTTTGGCTGTGGTTGTCCTTTACGTTCGCATTTCCCACCCTCATTACCAACGAGACTTGGTCATCTCTGGAAAGGTTGAAGTGTCACTGATGGATTTGTTACCCAGATGGCATCCAATGACTAGTCCATATTCGAAGCTACTGAGCTCTCCTGTGTGACCTTTTTCTGCTGCTACTGCTTCCCTATTGACAACACAATACTCCCACTTTCTTGTATATCGGAGCATAGACTCTCGTAACATCCATCGGTCAGTTCGGTATTATATAGGGCTGTTCGGATGCTTTTGATCTAACAGTGTCTATGATTTACAGTTGGCGCCTTCTAGGTCTGTAAAGCATTGTAATCCACCAAGCAAAAATTTCTATCCAGAATATTACATGGATCATTGTGATAAGTATCAGATAGTTAGATTCGCACAGCAAGCTGATTAACAAAAGAGACTAGCGACATTTAGAAGAGATTCGTGTAATATTAAAAGGGTGTCAGGCAGAGATGAAGCCTTTAACCTCTACTGTTCAATTTATACATCGAAGAAGCAATGACGGAAAGAAAAGAATGGTTCTAGATTAAAATTCATGGTGAAAGGATATGAATGATACGGTTTGATAATGACACTGCTATCCTCACTGAAAGTGAAGAGGAATTACAGGAACTGTCGATGAATGGATGAACGGTTTAATGAGTAGAGAATACCGATTGAGAGTAAGTAGAAAAAAGACGAAAGTAAAGAGAAGTAGCAGAAATGAGAACAGCCAAAAACTTAACGTCAGAATTGGGGATTACGAAGTACATGAAAAAAGTGTTCAAATGGGTGTGAATTCCTAAAGGACCAAACTGCTGAGGTCATCGGTCCCTAGACTTACACGCTTCATAAACCTCCTTAAACTAACTTATGCTAAGAACAACACAAACACCCATGCCCGAGGATGGACCCGAACCTCCGGCGAGAGGGGAAGCCCAATCAGTGAAATGGCACCTCAAACCCCGCGGGAAGTACATGAAGGTAAGGAATTTTGATATCTAGGCAGCAAAATAACCTATGACGGAGGGAGTAAGGAGGACATGGAAAGCAGAATTGCACCTCAAAAAGGGCATTCTTAACCACGAGAAATCTACTAAAATATTCTTAATTCGGGGAAAAAATTTCTCAGAATGTACGTTTGGAGTACAGTATTGTATGGTAGTGAAACATGGACTGTCGGAAACTTGAACACAAGAGAATCGAATGCTTTGAGATGTGATGCTGCAGAAGAATGTTGTAAATTAGTAGGGACTGATAAGGTAATGGATGAGAAGGTTCTTTGCAGAATCGACGAAAGAATATACAGAACACACTGAGAAGAAGAAGGGATAGGATAGTAGAGAATTTGCTAAGACATCAGTGTTTCAAGGGATTCACTTCCTAGGTAGCAGAGGGAGTTTTAGAGCGTAAAAACTGTAGAGGAAGACAGAGTTTGGAATACATCACATTATTGAGGCCGTAGGTAGCATTTGCTACTCTGAGATGTAGAGGTTGGCACAGGAGAGGAATCCGTGGTCGGCCGAATCAAACCAGCTGGAAGACAGACTACGCGGAAACAAAAATTATTGCGATGAAAGACTCAGCTGTAGGAAACCCAATTCATCAACAGGCCACTCCCAAGCTGGCAATGTGCGCAGCTGCCGCCTTCCAAGTATGTGTCATATATCGAAAGAGCGGTATAGAATCTTGCTCTCCTGAGAGTTGCGAAATTTGCGATCGACACGTAACAATTCCAGTTAACTGCATTCTGACAGAAAACAATGTTGTGAAACAAATGTTTGTTTCATTCGCTTGGCACATAGCCTCTTCAATTACGACAGGAAAATTCACATTCTTAATGCAAAGTTTATGGTAATCTGTCTTCTGAGTGCAACCTGGTAATACGTTATGGAAACTGGGGACCTTAATCGTGTTATTATGTCCATTACTAAAGGAATATCAATTGAAAACTCCTTTGAGTCGATGGGGAGACAGTTTCAGAAATATTTTTTTCATCATTTTGTGTGATTGGATTGAGGAGTTCCTAGATAACAGAACGCAGCATGTCATTCTCAATGGAGAGAAGTCTTCCGAAGTAAGAGTGATTTCAGGTGTGCCGCAGGGGAGTGTCATAGGACCGTTACTATTCACAATATACATAAATGACCTGGTGGATGACATCGGAAGTTCACTGAGGCTTTTTGCAGATGATGGTGTGGTGTATCGAGAGGGTGCAACAATGGAAAATTGTACTGAAATGCAGGAGGATCTGCAGCGAATTGACGCATGGTGCACGGAATGGCAATTGAATCTCAATGTAGACAAGTGTAATGTGATGTGAATACATAGAAAGATAGGTCCCTTATCATTTAGCTACAAAATAGCAGGTTAGCAACTGGAAGCAGTTAATTCCATAAATTATCTGGGAGTACGCATTAGGAGTGATTTAAAATGGAATGATCATATAAAGTTGATCGTCGGTAAAGCAGATGCCAGACTGAGATTCATTGGAAGAATCTTAAGGAAATGCAATCCGACAACAAAGGAAGTAGGTTACAGTACGCTTGTTCGCCCACTGCTTGAATACTGCTCAGCAGTGTGGGATCCGCACCAGATAGGGTTGATAGAAGAGATAGAGAAGATCCAACGGAGAGCAGCGCGCTTCGTTACAGGATCATTTAGTAATCGCGAAAGCGTTACGGAGATGATAGATAAACTCCAGTGGAAGACTCTGCAGGAGAGACGCTCAGTAGCCCGGTACGGGCTTTTGTTGGAGTTTCGAAAACATACCTTCACCGAGGAGTGAAGCAGTATATTGCTCCCTCCTAAGTATATCTCGCGAAGAGACCATGAGGATAAAATCAGAGAGATTTGAGCCCACACAGAAGCATACCGACACGTACAATACGAGACTGGAATAGAAAGGAGAACCGATAGAGGTACTCAGGGTACCCTCCGCCACACACCCGTCAGGTGGCTTGCGGAGTATGGATGTAGATGTAGATCATGATTTGATAGCGCTGCTCCAGAATATTAAACGTTTGTAGCACTGCTAGTCATTTTCAGCGTCGGTTTCTCCCTTTTTTTTTCTTTTTCCGACAGTATGCTGCGGCCATAAGTAAGTTTCTTAGACGTCAGATGCTTAACATCTACATCCTGTGGTTCTCTGAGGACACTATACAAATAAATGGTTCAAATGGCTCTGAGCACTATTGGACTTAACTGCTGAGGTCATCAGTCCCCTAGAACTTAGAACTACTTAAACGTAACTAACCTAAGCACAACACACACATCCATATCCGAAGCAGGATTTGAACCTACGACCGTAGCTGTCACTCGGTTCCAGACTGTAGCGCCTAGAACCGCACGGGCACTCCGGCTGGCTGACACTATACAATCAGTTATCTATCTACACTACTGGCCATTAAAAGTGCTACACCAATAAGAAATGCAGATGATAAGCGGGTATTCGTTCGACAAATATATTATACTAGAACTGACATGACATTTCATTTCCACGCAATTTGGGTGCATAGATCCTGAGAAATCAGTAACCAGAACAACCACCTCTGGCCGTAATAACCGCCTTGATACGCCTGGGCATTGAGTCAAACAGAACTTGGATGGCGTGTACAGGTACAGCTGCCCATGCAGCTTCAACACTTTACCACAGTTCATCAAGAGTAGTGACTGGCGTATTGTGACGAGCCGATGGCTCGGCCACCATTGTCCAGACGTTTTCAGTTGGTGAGAGAATGTGCTGGCCGGGACAGCAATCGAACATTTTCTGTATCCAGAAATGCCTGTACAGGACGTGCTACATGCGGTCGTGCATTATGCTGCTGAAATGTAGGGCTTCACAGGGACCGAATGAAGGGTAGAGTTACAGGTCTTAACATATCTCAAATGTAACGTCCATTGTTCAAAGTGCCGTCAATGCGAAAAATAGGTGACGGAGACGTGTAACCAATGGCACGAAATACCATCACGCCCGGTGATACGCCAGTATGGCGATGACGAATACACGCTTCCAATGTGCGTTCACCGCGATGTTGCCAAACACGGATGCGACCATCATGATGCTGTAAACAAAACCTGGATTGATCCGAAAATATGACGTTTTGCCATTCTTGCATCCAGGTTCGTCGTTGAGTACACCATCGCAGGTGCTCCCGTCTGCGATGCAGCGTCAAGGGTAACCGCACCCATGGTCTCCGTGCTGGTAGTCCATGCTGCTGCAAATGTCGTCGAACTGTTCGTGCAGATGGTTGTTGTCTTGCAAACGTCCCCATCTGTTGACTGAGGGATCGAGACGTGGCTGCACAATCCGTTACAGCTATGCGGATAAGATGCCTGTCCTCTCGACTGCTAGTGATACGAGGCCGTTGGGATGCAGCACAGCGTACGGATTACTCTCCTGAACCTACCGATTTCATATTCTGCTAACAGTCATTGGATCTCGACCAACGCGAGCAGCAATGTTGTGATACGATAAACCGCAATCGCGATAGGCTGCAATCCGATCTTTATCAAAGTCGGAAACGTGAGGTTACGCATTTCTCGTCCTTACACGAGGCATCACAACAACGTTTCACCAGGACACACCGGTCAACTGCTGTTTGTGTATGAGAAATCGGTTGGAAACTTTCCTCATATCAGCACGTTGTAGGTGTCGCCAGCAACGTCAACCTTGTGTGAATGCTCTGAAAAGCTAATGATTTGCATATCACAGCATCTTCTTCCTGTCGGATAAATTTCACGTCAGTAGCACGTCATCTTCGTGGTGCAGCAATTTTAATGTCCAGTAGTGTAGCTCTGCTATGTTACAAAAAAGTGAAATAAGAAAATTTCAGTTTTTTCTATTTGTCGTAGAAACAGATGACGAATACAAAAGTAAGAAAAGAAAACAGGAAGAAGAGTTTTCCTAAAGAAAGATGATTCCAGATATAAATTTAAGCGTCAGCAGGTATTTCGAAAGTTTGAATGTAGCATTATACGGAAGCGAAACGTGGGCAGTAATCTGTACGCAATGCTCTTAAAGCATAGTGAGCGAATTGGGCGTTTGATAAACACTGCATCTGCATTCGTATGAGTCGTGGTTCAAATTCAATTACGGTTACCCAAGATTTAGGTTTTTCGTAGCTTCTCCGAATCTCTTACAGCACGTGCAGGAAAGGGACATGAATGACATGCTGATAGGACACATCCTGGGGCATAAAGGAATGGAGGGAAGTGTGGTGTGTAAAAATTGCCTCAAGAGACCAAGGCTTTTATACAGTGAATCATGAAAAACCAGTTACCTTGTATTTATTTCCATTGCTTACGATCTTTTATAACTTGTGTTTACTTTATTTAAATGCTGCAAAAAAATTTCACGTTGATGAATTACAAAGGGATGATTGGACCTTTCTCTTGAATTTTAAATCAAATGGTCACACAAAACTGTGCAGTAAATACATTGCTCCCGAATACTTGGAAACTGAAACTTTAGCATCGGCAGGAAAGTAATGGCAGATTCTCTGCCAAGAGTCTTCCATATTGCTCCGAATGTACCATTTCAAGAAAGAATTTGCAAAGCACCAGTTCGGAGAACTACGCTAGAAGCGTCATTTGCAGCCGAAAGTGAAGGGCAGTATGCATTTCATTTTTTACGTACAGTCACGTAACCGTTCAATTTCGTTCGATTTCATACAGTTTGCTTTAGTTTCTATCAAAATCTATGAAAAGTACAATAACCCGAGCTATTCATTAAGAGAGTCTACTATCAGGACATTAATAGTCAGGACAGTGGGACAAAAACTTCGATGACAGAATGTGATATACATACTTCCAGATGTTCGTAGCAAAACGATGTTACTTTCTGTTCAGAAAAATCGATTAGCATAATATATCTGCTTTTCCCTGTGTCACAAAAATCGATAAAAGCAATTTTATTACTTTCAAAGTTATTTGCTAATTTTTTTCTGTCGTGGTCAGTGTTCCTAACAAAAGGAATATACTGAACTTCTTGGCTCTATATCTAAGGGTCACGTTTATCAGGAAGCAGAACCTAAATTCACAATGGCACCTAATCGGACGATATCATTATTCTTTTACTGTAAGATTATATAGCTTGTCTTTAATGTTCTCTTATTTATTACAACAAGTATCTCAACATTCAAACTGTTTTATATATTTTGGGTCGTATCTCGATACTCTTACAGGATATCCATTGGATTTAGTAAAATACATAAAATTTGAACACTTATTGTATTCATTTGATGACAGATAAATGGAATGTCATATTTTATGACAGTACAAGAAATCTGTCCACATGTATTTTTGGGTAATCACATAACTAAATGCTTTCTCTCGTCCTGCGGAAACGATGAAGTAAATTTCGCACATTGTAGCAAAAAGGGAGTTCACTGATGAAAATTTAATTCTGTCCCAGAAATAACAGTAAATAGAATTTAAATCCTTTATGGCATTCGGTCACGTCATTTTTAAACGAAAACTACTTTTAAATAGACATTTCGACTGTGCTTAGCAGCCTTGCTGAGGACCGGTGTAAAGACGGTTGAAACTTCGCATCTAGTAGTACTTATAATTTCAAAACCACGCCGCATAATGCCCTAAAGGATTTTATTCAAATTGACACTTCCTTGGAAGTCTTAGCTCTTACATGCACATACAATGTTTGAATAGTTTCTAATGCATTCGCCGGTCCAAATGTAAAAAAAAACATTGGGAATTTCATAGAAATTACGTTGATTATAGTACCATGTGTGTAATACTACTTCTACAAATTACTCAGTTGTTAAAATCAGTGCTTTATTTCGGCTATAAATGAATAAAATATAGTCAGCTCTGCTTCATTGCACTTCCAGCGTGAACTGCCGGCGTTGTCAACCGAATTATTTCGGCCAATTTTCGGCGCCAGTAAGTAGTCAAGGAATTTTCTGTCGTGTTTCATGTAGAACCACATTTACAGAAAATAGCTCTTAGCTGTAATAAAGGAATCATACACGCATCGGGTCAGTAATTTTCATCAGCTTTTATCAAATTGAGATATAATAAATGCTGGTCTAGTACGTTGCTCTTCTGAAGTCTTTTTCCAGAAAACAAGCATCAAAATTCTACGAGGTTTCTCGTATGCTAGTCCATACGAAGACGCCATCCATCGAGCAGCAACGTCGGTGTAATCGACTGAGGCTTGACGTATAATAGCGATTAACAGCCATTCATGATCGTAGCGAGATAACAGACAAATATTTTGTCTTCAGTCCAAAGATGCAGCTCTCCACGCTACTCTATCCTGTGCAAGCCTCTTCATCTCTGAGTGACTACTGCAGCTTACATCCATCTGAATCTGCTCAGTGTATTCATCTCTTTGTCTCCCTTTACGATTTTTACTGTCCACGGTTCTCTCCAATACTAAGTTGGTGATCCCTTGATGCCACAGAACGTGTTCTAGCAACCGATCCCTTTTTCTATTCTTGTGTCACAAATTCCTTTTCTCCTTAGTTCAATTGAGTACCTCATCAGCAGTTACGATATCTACCTATCTAATCTTCATCATTCTGCTGTAGCACCACATTTCAAAAGCATGTGTTCGCTTCTTGTCTACTTTATCGTCCATCTTTCACTTCCACACAAATACTTTCAGAAAAGACTTACTGACACTTAAATCTATTTTGCATTGAACACGTAGTGCGTAGTGGAGCGATCACTCTGTTGTAGAAGTAATTCAAAAGCCAAGATTGCTTAAATACTGTTTACTGGATAACCGGTTTCAACACACTAAAGCTGCTATCATCGAATCTGAATGTACATTAACACATATAAACCATTTTGGTATAACGATCATGAGGTTGACCAGCTGATATAAAATCATTATCACAAAAATTAAAAAATAACTACTCTCATGGTCATTCCAATTCCACACATTCCATGATTTACGTACCTGGAAATTCAATGGAGAAATTTTGTGTGTAGCTGGCACGAGATGTTAGGAATAACCTTTAGGAAGGTTTGTTCAAAATGGTTCAAATGGCTCTGATCACTATGGGACTTAACATCGGAGGTCATCAGTCCCTTTAGAACTTAGAACTACTTAAACCTAACTAACCAAGGACATCACACACACCCATGCCCGAGGCAGGATTCGAACGTGCGACCGTAGCGGTCGCGCGGTTCAAGAGTGTAGCGCCTAGAACCGCTCGGCTAATACGGCTGGCGAAGGTTTGTTGTCTTACGGTTCTTCTATGGGTTATTGTTGCGTTGTCTGTGCCGGTCGCAGTGGCCGTGCGGTTCTAGCGGTACAGTATGGAGCCGAGCGACCGTAACGGTCGCAGGTTCGAATCCTGCCTTGGGCACGGATGTGTGTGATGTCCTTAGGTTAGTTAAGTTTAATTAGTTCTAAGTTCTAGGCGACTGATGACCTCATAAATTAAGTCGCATAGTGCTCAGAGCCATTTGAACAATAGCCGTTGTCTGTGTGACATCTTGTAACTTTATTACAGATCTGAAGATGGTAATTTATTTTTATTGACACCGGTTATTTACAATAAGGATTTTTTCCTTTTTTCATAGCTATCTCGGCTAAGAAGTTCTTTTTCTTCTAACTAATCACTACACATAGCCTCTTCGAGCTCATCATGAGTAAACTAACCTTTGGTATGAGCTATTACGTAGACTTTGCTCCAGGTCCCAACGTCTAACCTTCTCGAGTTTCGGCTTTTTAGGGAGAAACAGCTCTCACCCCTTCATCGACATTTGAGACCTCACTGAAAGAGTCTCCAGTAGAGTTCAAGTCATCATAAAGGCGAATTGTGGGCACACCTCATTTTAATATCCACTAGTGGGCGTTCGGATGCGTGTGATCAGATAGTGTATATGTGCTGCTAGAATTGTAGTCTGGCACCTTAGGCAACTGCACTAACGTTCCTCTTCTACGGCTGGTGCTCTCGTAAAATTCTGGACCGAGATTTTTCCAAAATGCTTGAGAAGCGAATAGTGCTAGAGCAGCATTTGTTAGATACAAGATTAGGAAAGAGATATAAGGATATAGATTGCAAATGCTACTCTGAGATGAGACGCTTGGCACAGAAGAGGAATTCGTGGCGTGCCACATCAAATCAGTGAAAAAATAGATGACTCAAAAAAAAAAAAAAGAAATTCCAAAATGTTCAAATGTATGTGAAACCTTGTGGGACTTGACTGCTAAGGTTATCAGTCCCTACGCTTACACACTACTTAACCTAGATTGTCCTAAGGACAAACACACACACTCATGCCCGAGGGAGGACTCGAACATCCGCCGGGACCAGGCAAAAGAAATTCCACAACAGCGCGGAAGATGAGCAAGATCGGTAACGCTTTGCATCTATGCTTCAGTACTCGTTCCCTTTGTGTAACGCTGCCATGCTCTGTCATCCAAACCTCTCCCCCCCCCCCCCCCCTCCTGCATAAACCGTCACCACTCTCTGGAAACATGTTTTGCTGAGACTGCATGCCTTCCTTTAATAACGTCAGCAAAGGAGATAAAAATGTAATCCGTCTCTTTTGAAGTAGTATGATTAGGTTTTTTGCCTGTGTTGCCGCCTGCAAACAAGTGAGAGAGAGAGTAAGAGCGTGGTGCTCTGGTCCAGCAGATCCGGCCCGAGGCGGCGTACCTGTACGACGCTGTCCTGGTCTATTCGCACGCGCTCGTCGCAGTGCTGGACGCCGGAGGCGACCCACGCAACGGCAGCGCCATCATCGACGCCGTCAAACGCCGGCACTACAGCAGCGCCATGGGGTGAGTGCGGCGTAGTGCGCCTCCAACTGAGTACTGTCCACTGACAATCTGTTTAAGACTGCTGGTGAAACCCCGCTGTTTGTAACTGGTGATGACCGGGAAGGGCACTACAGTAAGTTCCACTCGCAGTAAACTAAATCACTTTAGATACTACTGGATCGGATAGAAGCGACGATAGTAATACACTGAACAGGAATACAGAATCAGACACTTTCGGGGTCATTTCTTCAGGCCTCCAATTTAACATTACACGTGTTAATTAACATTCAAAATTTTATTCTTTTTTTCTAGTGCTACAATATAAGTTTTACTACTGGTTCTTAATTTCAGAATGCCTACTATGAGAACTGATACAGCATTAGTAGAAACAAACGCCTTCGTTCAACAAATAGTTACCATTTTCGATTTCACAAATCGTACAAGCATTTGTCAACTCCTGCATGTTTGTACTTTCGTATACGAGCAGTACAAAGTAATTGTCAACTGACACGGCAGAAAATATGTGGCACTGTCAACACCGCGTGGGGCATAAATTGATATGTTAACGCAAGGGTAGTGGCAGCACTGTGTGACAAACGTACGTTGTTCCTCCCGTAGCGCCCCTCACCCATAGGCAGTCGACATGCTGGGAATCGATTAAGAACGAACAATTGAGTAACAACACAATTAAAGGATCACCTCGTAACTGTACCCATTGTGATATGTAAGTTCGAAATGTGGCTTAGAGATGCCTACAAACTTCCCCTGCAATGGACAAAAGCTTGGTGCTCTTCGATGGTACCTTCTGGCTTGACGAGGCTTCGAATACCAAGGTGTTGACATAAGCAAAAAAACGCCACAACTCAGAAGTTCTTCTGATGTATAAAGTGGGCTAACGATGTCACAGTGCCACGAAATTTCACCGAAATTCTCCTCAACGCCACCGTGGACGTGTCGATTGATGGTGTGGTTGTCATAGCCCTCTGACCCACATTTCACACTTTCTCTTAACGCTTTTGCGCTGGAGGTGACAACAGCGACGCTCGGGGTTGAAATCACGCATATTATTATGAGTGGCCAAGGAAAACATTTCAGGCACACTGCCGCTCATTGAAATTTGGCTGTGAGATGCCTACAAACTTACTCTGCAATGGGCAAAAGCGTAGTGCCCTTCGATGGTACCCTTTGACAAGGCTTCGAATTGCAAGATGTCGCGGACACATTCGAAAAAAAAGATCCACAACACAGAAGTTCTTCTGATGTCTAAGGTGGGTTAACGATGTGACAGTGGCACCAAATTTCACCTAAATGCTGCTCAACATCGCTGTGGACGTATCGATCGATGGTACGATTGTCATAGCCTCTCTCAACCACATTTCACACCTTCTTTTAACGCATTTGCGCTGGACGTGACAACCGCCACACCCAGCGTTGATATCACGAGAGTTTCTTACGAGTGACCCAGACATACTGTCGCTCGGAATCGAAATCATATAGTGGCATAAAAGACATCAATGGAACCACACATCTTCTTGGGATTTTAGTTCCCACACATTTAGCTGTATAACTGGACAGTTTGCAGTGAGTGGGCACCAGGAAGACGTCCTTCTAGATCTGTGATACTGCTCACATCTCCCTAAGACTTCAGTCTGTCCCTAAGGACTTCGTGAGCAGGCAACTCCATTCAACATTATCTCACAGCTAGTTGGCCACAGTTTTTGCTCCAGTGTACAAGTTGGAATCACTGCGGACCTTTCAAAACATTGGACGAAATTTTAACGTGGGTCCTTATGTTTTCTCTGTGCAACTGCTTCACATCCTCCTGTGACGTGATCACATAGGAGCGCACTATTGACGCATGTGTAAGTGCGACGGCAAATTATCTCTCTAACGCCTCCCATTTCGTCAGTGCCCTCAGTGTCACCTGCCCAAATTTACTGAGACTCCTGAAAATGTGCCTCTACAGAGGAAACCTGCAAAACAGTCCTAGGTGCCTGCGGGCAGGCAACTGGCATCGGAGGTTTGTCAAGCAGTTGTCTACCTGCAGGTGCCTATGGCCGTTTCTCCGGTTTTCTCTGTAAAGGCAAATTTTTAAATTCTCAATCAATGTGGGAGGATCTCACCGACGGTTTTGCTGAACTGGTGTGTCTCAGAGGGATCCTTTGCCGTTTAATTCACACAAACTGCACCCCTCTGCCATCACGCCACATATGGCTCTGAAACAGGAGTACTGAAAAAGCGTAACCAACCTTTACTGCTTCGGATCACGTTCAAATTACATTGAATGTTTTGAACGCTCCATAGTAGTTCCACACTGTACACCAGAGAAAAATTACAATCGCTCTGCACACCAAAGGGGTAAGACCACGTTCAGTGGTGTTGTTGGCTCATAATGTTATTAGAAAAGAGTTCAAGTGACACAGAGATGTCTGCACTCTCAAAGAACGCCACCAACTCCTTCTTGTTGCCTACTGCACTGCAGACTGTCGCTTTCGACTGTGGAACGTGTGGGAATGAACATCCCAAGGAGATGTGGTTTCATAGACGCCTTTTATACCAACCCTTGAGGCATGTTATTGCTAATTATGAGCGGCGGCGTGTTTGAAATGTTTTCTCCTGCCACTCATAAGAAAACAGCGTGATTTCAACGGTGCGCGCAGAGACGTCAAAATAACGGGTGTAATGTTGGTCATAGGGGTTGTCACGATTTTCCATCCTGTGACGCGTCCAAGGTGGCGATGGGCAGAGCTTTGACGAAATTTGGTGCCAATGTGACGTCATTAACTCTCTTTACTTCAGCTTCTAAGCTCTGGCATTTTCTTTCGCATGCATCGACAATTTGCTGTTGGACGCGTAGTCGAGCCCGAGGATGACGCCACAGGGCGCCATGCTTTTTCACCATTCTAGAGGAAGGTTGTAGCTACCTTTGTGCTAAAACTTACGGATCGCAATGGGAGACCACTACGAAGTTTCGAAGAAGTGATCATTTAATTCTATCTGTCTTCCGTTTACTCTGGATTATATACGCTGACGGGCATGGATGTGTGTGATGTCCTTAGGTTAGTTAGGTTTAAGTAGTTCTAAGTTCTAGGGGACTGATGACCACAGATGTTAAGTCCCATAGTGCTCAGAGCCATTTGAAGCACATACGCTGAAGTGCCAAAGAAATTGTTACACGTGCCTAATATCGTGTAGGACCCCCGCGAGCACGCAGAAATGCCGCAATATGACTTGTCATGTACTCCAAAATGTCTGAAGTAGTGCTAGAGAGAACTGACACCATGCACGGCTGTCCATAAATCGTTAAGAGTACGAAGGCGTGGAGATCTCTTGTCAACAGCACATTCCAAGGTATCCCAGATATGCTCAATAATGTTCATGTCTGGGGAGTTTGATGGCCAGCGGAAGTGTTTAACCTCAGAAGAGTGTTCCTGGAGCCACTCTGTAGAAATTCTGAACGTAAGGGTGTCGCATTGCCCTGCTGTAATTGCTCAAGTCCGTAGGAATGCACAATGGACATGAATGGATGCAGGTGACCATACAGTATGCATTCGTATGTGTCACCTGTCAGAGTCGTATCTAGACGTGTCAGGAGTCCCAGATTACTCCACACGCCCCACACCATTACAGTGCCTCAAACAGTCCCCTGCTGACATGCAGGGACCATGGAGTCATGAGGTTGTTTCCATACCCGTGCACGTCTATCCGCTCGATACAATTTGAAACGAGACTCTTCCGACCAGGCAACATGTTTCCAGTCATCAACAGTCCAATGTCGATGTTGACGGGCCCAGACGAGGCGTAAAGCATTGAGTCGTTCCGTTATCAACGGTACACGAGTAGGCCTTTGGCTCCGAAAGCCCATGTCGATTATTTTTAGTTGAATGGCTGGTACGTTGACACTTGTTGATGGCCCAGCATTGAAATCTGCAGCAATTTGCGGAATTCTGTCACGTTGAACAATTATCTTCAGTCGTCGTTGGTCCCGTTCTTCCTGCATCTTTTTTCGGCCGCTGTGATGTCGGAGATTGATGTTTTACCGGATTCCTGATATTCACGGTACACTCGTGATATGATCGTAAGGGCAGATCTCCACTTTATGGCCCCCTCGGTGATGCTGCGTCCCATCGCTCGTGCACCGACTACAGCACCGCGTTCAAACCCACTTAAATCTTGATAACTTGCCATTGTAACGGCAGTAACCGATCTAACAACTGCCTCAGACACTTGTTGTCTTATAGGTGTTGCCGACCGCAGCGCCGTATTCTGCCTGTTTACATAGGTCTGTATTTGGATATGCATGCCTATACCAGTTTCCTTGGGGCTTCAGTGTATAACGTGCGGGGCCACTATAGACAGATTTTAATGCTCCTAATACCTGAATTTTTCTCTCTGGAGCGTCGTGTACGCCTATATGAAACATCCTGGCGGATTAAAACTATGTGCTAGACCGGCAGTCGAACGTTAGGCTTTTGCCTTTTATTGGCAACTACTCTGTCTTCTGACCACCGAAGCATGACTCAGGAACTGTTCTCACAGCTTTACTTCTGCGAGCACCTCATATCTACCTTTCAATCTTCAGAAAAGATCTCCTGTCAAACGTACAGGACCAGCACACCCTAAAGAAAATATACTGCATAGACATATCTAATCCGCGGCATGACTATTAAGAAAGAAATATAACAGATCTTTTAGTGTACAGTTTGTATGTTGGTAGCACAATAATGAATACAAAGGTACTTTCGTACTTATCAGATAATTGTGTTACGATGAGAGTCCTTGCCCTACAAACACTGCAGTGATTCATTTGGTGCAAAACACTCTGCATCTCACAAGTATTTAATGGCCTACTATAGTTTGTGCATTGGTGGCTAAATAGTATAGTGGTTCACTACTGTATCATGTACCTTGAGTTCAAACCTTGGTCAAATCAATATTTTTGATTTTTCTATTAATTACCGCTCCCTTCACCTCTGGTAGCGGTTTCTTAATGTCAAAAAGTTGATTTATGTCTAGTAACATATTTATGTAGTGATACATCCAATTTACAAGCCACAGAGTTTTTCTTTACAGACTTATTTTGTTAACTGGTTTTCATTAACATACCCAGGGCAATTATTCGTAATGGAAAATGAGAAACGAATATAAATCTGACATTTGGTATTTTGCTAGTATGTTTACCGTGGGAAACCATTTACCTGCAATACTATTACTACGTCAGTGTAGAAAGTGTCAACGTTTCGCTCTCGAAAAATCAGCAACTTCTAATTTTTTCCGAATTTTTATGTTAGCTTTTCTAAATGTCAGTGCAAAAACACGTTTTTCGGATTTTCACAGTATAAGAGGAAGTTGTTCGGTCCACAATCACAAAAAATATATTTAAAACGGAAAGGGTGCGAACTACAATGACGAACATCACAGCGCTAAAATCTGCAGTGGTTTCAGAACAGATGAAGTAAACAAGAAACGTTGTCTGGTTGCCATTATTCCCAGAATGTCAAGAAAGATAAGAAATGGTTAGTATTTCAGTATTCTTTTGTTCGTCCCACGTTTATAGATATACTGCTAACACCAGACTGTTCGTTACACTCCACATTAAACTGAAAGCCAAACAGGAGTTGTACTCACTTCAGCCACTCGTCAGCATCAAACAAGAGGTACTGTTTAGCTATCGATGTCTTGGTATAACCGATTGGCAATAGCATTTTACCTCTCCTGAGAGGCATCAGGCGCATTTTCTGTGGTGTTTCGGCAGATACTTGCAGTTTCGTTTCTGCAATGCGTAGCTGACGTCAGCCCAAACAAATAGTGCTAATGAAGTCTCTCATGCGACACCCAGTATCGACGGAAAGCTTCGGTTTGTTTCACGTAACGAGCAATTTAATTTTTAAAGCGTAATATTGTGTGTGTCCATTCGATGGAGCGGTCCGAAATTAGTCTTGTGATATTTTCGTTTCATCTATATGCATTAACTGGGACAGTAAAGTAAGAGAAAAACCAATATTCCAGGAGCGACAATACCTCCCTGGCTGGTGCCGAGTGCTACCACTATGCAGCAGAGCTCCTTCGTCGCTGCTGGAGTACTGAATATTCTTCATGCTCTATTGTCCCAGTTAACATAAACTGGAATAACAAATATCGCACCATACCTAATCGGGGTCCACTCTATCGACTGCGCATGCAAAATTCCGTTTTAAAAATCGTTTTGTTTTAACGGGACACAAAGTAACATTAGCCGTCGCATGAAAGAAGTGATAAATAGTATTTGTTTGGGCTGACTCCAGCTATACATTGCAAAAACTAAATTGCAAATATCTGCCCAGACACCAGGGAAAATGCGCCTGAATGTGGAGCAGCTCCCACCTGGTGTTCTCAGTAACACTAAAATCTTACCATTGTGACCGAGAGGAGTGGCGCAATGGGTTAGGACACTCGACTCACATTCGGAAAGACAACGGTTCAAGCCTGCGTCCTGCCATCATGATTTAGGTTTTCCGCGATTTTCCTAAATCGTTTCAGGCAAATGCCGTGAAGTTTCCTTGCAAAGGGCGCGCCCGATTTAGTTCCCCATCATTCCCTAATCCGAGCTTCTGCTCCGCCTGTAATGACGTCGTTGTCGACGGAAAATCAAACACTAATCTCCACCTCCTCTTGTTAATGTTCCAAAACAGCAGATATAGTTCTATTTTCCTTATACAGACTGCAGTACGTTTAGTACACCTTTATGAAGGTTGATTAAATACATCACAGTCATTTTTGGGAGTTCCCAACAAAAACTGACTAAAATTGTATAAATAAAGGATTTCACGAAGGTGCTCTTTGAAGTGGTGGTGGTGCTCGCAGTTAAGGATGTCGATCGCTCGCGCAGCTTGTGTCTGCGCTAGAAGATAGTTCTGCTGTCGGCCGGCGTGGAATGTCAACAGCCAGTCTGTGTGGCAGCTACGCAGAGTCGATCAAAGCCCAGCGATTCCCTGCGATCCGTCAAAGGGAACCGCCGCTACTTTAGACGTCTTTGTTGAATCCTCGACGTCGCGAGTGGTCTTTCACGTAAATAAACATAGGCAGCTATTAGCTCGGAAATAACTAAAAGTATTCTCCTGCGCTGTCTTGTCCGGAGTCTGCCGCCTGATCCAACCAAAATACTAAATCAAAAAAATTATCTCAAATGGTGAAAGCTTTCTAAAGCCGCGATGGCATAAATATTTATTTATTTACAAACAACCGGTTTCAACATACTTTGCGATCATCTTGAGGTCTTCAAAAATTTGTGTTATAAAACGTGTTCATTTTGAGTTGGACGTCATGCGAAGCTGTCAAGTAGATAAAATGTAGCAAATAACATTAAACTTTGTCATCAGTAAAACATTTGAAAATCAATAACCACCTTGTGCACGTGTAAGGTATTGTTACGTCATTGAATGTCTAGGTAACGCTAACAGATGTGCTATCGTACTTTTATTGTATACTGTGTTTCTAAGACGTAACAATCGTCTGTGAGTGCTTAGTGTATGGACATGGCCACGTGGTAGTGTTTTACACTCCTGGAAATTGAAATAAGAACACCGTGAATTCATTGTCCCAGGAAGGGGTTGTGTCAGTGTGATCATGTGATGTATCTGACCCCAGGAATGTGTCAATAGACACAGGCAACAGAGCATGCACAATGTCGGCACTAGTACAGTGTATATCCACCTTTCGCAGCAATGCAGGCTGCTATTCTCCCAAGGAGACGACCGTAGAGATGCTGGATGTAGTCCTGTGGAACGGCTTGCCATGCCATTTCCACCTGGCGCCTCAGTTGGACCAGCGTTCGTGCTGGACGTGCAGACCGCGTGAGACGACGCTTCATCCAGTCCCAAACATGCACAATGGGGGACAGATCCGGAGATCTTGCTGGCCAGAGTAGTTGACTTACACCTTCTAGAGCACGTTCCGTGGCACGGGATATATGCGGACGTGCATTGTCCTGTTGGAACAGCAAGTTCCCTTGCCGGTCTAGGAATGGTAGAACGATGGGTTCGATGCCGGTTTGGATGTACCGTGCACTATTCAGTGTCCCATCGACGATCGCCAGAGGTGTACGGCCAGTGTAGGAGATCGCTCCGCACACCATGATGCCGGGTGTTGGCCCTGTGTGCCTCGGTCGTATGCAGTCCTGATTGCGGCGCTCACCTGCACGGCGCCAAACACGCATACGACCATCATTGGCACCAAGGCAGAAGCGACTCTCATCGCTGAAGATGACACGTCTCCATTTGTCCCTCCATTCACGCCTGTCGCGACATCACTGGAGGCGGGCTGCACGATGTTGGGGCGTGAGCGGAAGACGGCCTAACGGTGTGCTTCATGGAGACGGTTGCGAATGGTCCTCGCCGATACCCCAGGAGCAACAGTGTCCCTAATTTGCTGGGAAGTGGCGGTGCGGTCCCCTACGGCACTGCGTAGGATCCTACGGTCTTGGCGTGCATCCGTGCGTCGCTGCGGTTCAGTCCCAGGTCGACGGGCACGTGCACCTTCCACCAACCACTGGCGACAACATCGATGTACTGTGGAGACCTCACGCCCCACGTGTTGAGCAATTCGGCGGTACGTCCACCCGGCCTCCCGCATGCCCACTATACGCCCTCGCTCAAAGTCCGTCAACTGCACATACGGTTCACGTCCACTCTGTCGCGGCATGCTACCAGTGTTAAAGACTGCGATGGAGCTCCGTATGCAAACTAGTTGACATTGACGGCGGCGGTGCACAAATGCTGCGCAGCTAGCGCCATTCGACGGCCAACACCGCGGTTCCAGGTGTGTCCGCTGTGCCGTGCGTGTGATCATTGCTTGTACAGCCCTCTCGCAGTGTCCGGAGCAAGTATGGTGGGTCTGACACACCGGTGTCAATGTGTTCTTTTTTCCGTTTCCAGGAGTGTATTTATGACAAACCTTTATATGATGCGGTACAATTTATTTACATTCTTTTACACCTGAATATGACAGAAAAGGCTGGCGAAACCTATTACTTTTAAAGAAAGAAGTGCTTACATGCGATCTTCGCTTTAGAAAGTTTTTACAAAGTAAAACGCATTGTTCCTTCTAGTTTCTCAACGTGAGAAAATTCAATCATATTATTTCAGATTTAAAATAGTCACAACTGCTAATGGCATTTACGGTGCAGTACAAGCGGTTTGCGACGGTGTAATTGTGAGAGAATATTCTCCTGTCCTTTAGACTGGAGAGCGTCTGGTATCAAAGAGCCGTATTTTTAATGACTTCTTGTGTAGTTTCATTAGCAACAAATAGTGGTGTGGTAAGGGACGAAGTTGACCAGTTACTCTCGAGATTTTCATCATTTCTCAGGTTCATTTCTCGCTTTTTCAAGACACAAAGCAATTTTTTCTATCCATATCATTCCTATTTAAGGTAATAGTGCGGCAAGGTTTGGTAGCGAGCAGCTACAGTATCAGTGACGATCTGTCCAGTCTGTTTCCTACCCCGCCTCTAAATAACGGGGACAGTATTACATTACCGTGTACCGACGGCCTCTATTAGCGTAACCCATTGAGGCACTGCAGTGGTATAGTTGCTGGATTCTTCTTCTTCGGAGGCCCTACGGTTCTGATCTTCGTGCAACCATCGACATTTAGGTGTCTTGTAATTTCTCGAACTCTTTCGTGCAAGTGCCGAGACGGTTCCTCTGAAAAGGACAAGACTTATTTTCTTTCTCATCTTATCCCTTTCATATCGAGCTGGTGATCCGTCTCTAAGCATCTGGTAATCAACGTGACTTAAAGCTTAGTCTTCCTTCCTTTTTCCTTAGCATACTTTGTTGATGAGCGAAACTGCGTCGGATTCGTTATCGGACAAACAAGAACTATGTTATGTTTATTGTAGCCGCTTAGCGGAAAAATTGCTTTCGATGGAATTACATAGCAAAAGTGTGACGGAAAAACTGTGCCATGAATCTGTGTGCACTGTCGTTCCCATCTGAGTCAAGAAAGAAGTAACTGCAATATGAATATATTTCCTTCTGTTAATCACTTCTATTACTGAACTATTTTTCTGATAGTGTCGCTGGAGAAGTTAATTTCTCGTGACTTGTACTTATGAATGATTGCAGTTGCAGTAAGCAGCACAACTTCCAAGTATGCAGCCATTTTTAATAGAACGTAGAGTCGCGCGGGATTAGCCGAGCGGTCTGGAGCGCGGCAGTCATGGACTGTGCGGCTGGTCCCGGCAGAGGTTCGAGTCCTCCCTCGGGCATGTGTGTGTGCGTTTGTCCATAGGATAATTTAGGTTAAGTAGTGTGTAAGCCTGGGGACTGATGACCTTAACAGTTAAGTCCCATAATATTTCACACACTATCTTTTTTATGGAACGTAGACTTTGTCTCGTAGTGACTGAATCATCACATCCTATTTTGCAATAACTTTTGGTGAATAACATTATTTATGTTACAGTGGCCAGCGACTACTGTGCACAAATCGTCATTGACAGAAAAAGCAGCATTTTTAGAATATGAACCACATTTCTAACACACTTCAACCAAACAAGCCGGAGAATGATAAATGGATACAACAAGGAAAGCTGCAGCATAGCGGCTCTTTCAGTTCTTTCCCTATGTTTATCTTTTTCGCTAAGCTAAAGTGTTACTTTGTTTTGCGTTAAATATTTGCGAAGTGCAATTTTGCAGCAGTATGCTGAGATACACTACGTGTACAAAAGTATCCGAACAGCCCCAAAAACATATGTTTTTCATATTAGGTGCATAGTAATGCCACCTAGTACCAGGTACTCCATATTATCGACCTCAATAGTCATTAGACATCGTGAGATAGCAGAATGGGGTGCTTTGCGAAACTCAAAGGACTTCGAACGTTGTCAGGTGACTGGGTGTCACTTGTGTCATACGTCTGTACGCGAGATTTTCAGACTCCTAAACATCCCTAGGTCCACTGTTTACGATGTGACAGTGAAATGGAAACGTGAAAGGACACGTACAGCACAAAAGTGTACATCCTGTCCTCGCCTGTTTGCTGACAGAGACCGCCGACGGTTGAAGAGGGTCGTAATGTGTAATAGGCAGACATCTATCCAGACCATCACAGAAGAATTCCAAACTGCATCGGGATTCACTGCAATTACTATCACAGCTAGGCGGGAGGTGAGAAAACTTGAATTTCTTGGTGGAGAGGCTGTTCATAAGCCGTACATCAAGCCGGTAAATGCCAAACGACATCTCACTTGGTGTAAGGAGCACGGACATTGGACGATTGAACAGTAGAAAATTGTTGTGTGCAGTGACGAATCACTGTACACAATGTGGCGATCCGATGGCAGGGTGCGAGTATGGTGAACGCCCGGTGAACGTCATCTGCCAGCGTGTGTACTACCAACAGTAAAATTCGTAGGCGGTGGTGTTATGGTGTGGTCATGTTTTTCAACCTTGTTGTTTTGCGTGGAACTATCGCAGCAGAGCCTACATTGATTTTTTAAGCACTTTCTTGCTCCCCACTGTTGAAGAGATATTCGGGGATGGCGACTGCATCTTTCAACACGATCGAGTACGTGTTCATAATACACAGCCTGTCGCGGAGTGGCTACACGACAATAACATCCCTGTAATGCACCGTCCTGCAGAGAGTCCTGACCTGAATCCTATACAACACCTTTGAGATGTTTTGGAACGCCGACTTCGTTCCAGCCTCACCGACCGACATCGATACCTCTTCTCAGTGCAGCACTCCGTGAAGAATGGGCTGCCATTTCCCAAGAAACCTTCCAGCACCTGATTGATCTTATGCCTGCGAGAGTGGAAGCTGTCATAAATGCTAACGGTGGTCCAAAAAATGGCTCTGAGCACTATGGGACTTACCTTCTGAGGTCATGAATCCGCTAGATCTTAGAACCTAACTAACCTAAAGACACACACGTCCATGCCCGAGGCAGGATTCGAACCTGCCACTATAGTGGTCTCTTGCTTCCAGACTGTAGCGCCTAGAACCGCTCGGCCACTCCGGCCGGCACTAAAGGTGGTCCAACACCATACTGAAACCTAGCATTACCGATGGAGGGCGCCACGAACTTGTAAGTCATTTTTAGCCAGGTAGCCGGATACTTTTGACCATAAAGTGTAGATTTTTACGAGGTGCACTCATGTTATAACAACGACTATATTTTGCTCACAAAATTAACCACACAACAACTGCGAAACTTGTGTCTCGTCTCCTTGACATGATCTCGCATGTTTTTCAAAATGTCGACAGCATTGTCACACGGCCATTGCTAACGCTTCTTTAGGCGTCTGCTTCGACCACTGGACAATCGCTGATGCAGTAGCGACACGACTAGTGAATGTGTGGCCGTGGAGAGAGTTTTTCATCGTTGGAAAAAGCCAAAGTCGCTATGAGCCAGGTCAGGTGCGTAGAGACTATGACTTATCACATCAAAGCTGTTGTCACGAACAAACTGCAATGTCGCTGTCACCCGATTCGCTGGTGCGCTGTTTGGTGAAAGAGCACAACAGCAGGTTTTTTCGGTCGTTTTTCACGCAATGCTGTCTTGACCTTGTTCTCCAAACTATCTTGGTACATTACAGCTGTCACCATAGTGCCCTTTGGAAGGCTATGAGTGAGGATTGCACCATCGTTGTACCATAACATGCCACCATCATTTTTTCAGCACTACCGCTCACCGAAAACTTTTTGTACTGTGTGTGTGTACTTGCATTGAGCTGAATGGCACTTTATTTCAGGACTGAAAAATAGTATTCCTGTCTCATCCATTGTCACAATCGATGAAACGAAAGTGACATTCATACCGTCATGGCGCGTCGACATTATATGGCAACACGCCACGCGTACAGCCTTGTGCTAATCCGTCAGCATTCACGGCACCCACAAGGACGACACATTTCACATGCAGAAATGTGTGCACAGATCCAGTGGAAACGCCTACTATGCCAGCGACGTGTTCCACACTCACCCCACGAGCCGCCGACGCAACGCAACTTCCTGTACTGCCCCGATCACGTCCTCAGACCCGCTGGTCTTGGTTTGTTGGCAGACGAATTTCCGCCTTCTTTGAAGTGTTGCACACACGGAAGCACATTAGACTCATCCATGACTCCATCACCACATGTCTCATCCAACTGGCAATGGATTTTAATCCGTGTCACATCACGCAGATAGAGAAAACTAATGTTTACACGCTTTTCTTGTACAGTCGCTGCCGCTAGAGTTATATGAGCTGTACCATGCTGCAATCTCTGTCACCAATTCAGGAAGAACGCACCTGCATTTTAGAAGAAACTGCATGTTCCTCTCTGTTTCCAGTCGTGGAAAAAAAATCAGAGGTGTTATAATTTGAATACACCTTAAGTGTGATATATTTCTTAGCGGCGACGCTACTACGCCTTTAGATCGACGAATGATCGGGACCTTACTTTGCCGTCCTCTAAATGTCTCCTTTCATTTTTTTTATATATATATAACAGTAATTCGATTACTTCGTCGTTACCTAAAACAATTTCATTGTTACACTTTTTGTTAGTAGCAGGCAATATATTGATTTCAGATGTTGTACATAATGGTAAACCTCTGATACAAGAGTATCAGAGTTTTTAGTTAAACATTATTTTTAATAATAGATTCCAGCGTGATGGTTATAAAAGAGGAATAACCTGATAAAATATGTATTTGTCGAGCTAAATGGGTTCATAATTGGACTGAAACTTACTATAATAATCAGAAAGACTCCATTAGAGTGTAGCACACAGTGTAGCACTAGAGACAACCCAAAAATTTCAGGTTCAAATGGAAATAAATCACCACCGTAACTTGAAAGACTTACCTGAAAAAAATTCAGTAACACAGCAAAGCAAAGTTCACACAAAATTAAGAAAATAGATTGATATGACTTAGTACTAACACATCGAAGTTCTATGGAAGAAATAGGCTCAGTGAAAAGTTTAAGCAACAAGGATGAATAATACTAGGGAAAGCTAAAAATCCATCGAGTAGCTCCACTATCAGTGATTGCAGACGGAGTGCCGCCACACGGCAGGTCTAGAGAGACTTCCTAGCACTCGCCCCAGTTCTACAACCGACTTTGCTAGCGATGGCTCACTGACTACTTACGCTCTCATTTGCCGAGACGATAGTTAGCATAGCCTTCAGCTACGTTATTTGCTACGACCTAGCAAGGCGCCATGATCAGTTTCTATTGATATTGTAAATCATGTACCGTCAAGAGCGACGTTCGTCATTAATGGATTAAAGTTAAGTATTCCACCAGCTATGTCCGTTTTTCTCAATTCTAATTCCCTTGTCATGTTCCAGACCTCACGCCAGCCTGCGTGAGCTAAAACGAGTCCATTTCGGAGTCATTTAGTAACACGGTGTTGGCTTTCCTGCCAACTACAACACCAAATATCACCACAATATTTCTCAACATCACGATGGAAGGGTCATGACACGGGCCTCTTACACATACTTCATCCCTTCTGACGCCTCCGCGATGGACGTCACAACTGAAATCAAGCGGGTTTCTTATAGGTGGTCGAGGAAAGCATTTCAAACACGTCGCCGCTCAAAATCTACGCTATATGCCCTAGGGGTTGACTTTCTTTCTGGCGTTGCTTCCCCCACATTTCGCGATCGCAAAGGAAAATTAGCAGTGGGACGAGCAAGAGAGCGATGTTGTCGACACACTACTAACACTCCTCGAGGGAGTCAATTCTTTAAGGAAATCGAAAACCAGCAGCCCTGCTGAACATGATCTCACCCCTTTGGAGTGCAATGTGATTGCAATTTTTGCTTTGCTGTAGAGGTTGGATCCATTACGGATGCTTTTTCAGCTCTCCAGTTTCGTGACCTCCTGTCAAGTGATCACAGAGGGGTGCAACAATGACACATGTGTTAATGGAACCGCTAATTGCTCTCCTTAGTGCCACCTACCCGCGCGTTAAAAATATACCTGCACTGACAGGACTCGTGATGAAGTCCTTGCAGCTCGCAAACTGGCAATGCCTTCGATATCCTACTAGCAGGCGCAAGAGCAACAGTGTAGCGGCGCAAGAGCAGCAGTGCACCTCGCCCCCAGGCATATGGAACACTCTTCACAGGTTCTGTCTCAACAGGTACATCAATAAAGTGATCATCAAAGGCGGATCAGTGGTACCGAGAACGTTGCTGAACTTGGCGGCAGTTCGTACAAAGACCCTTTTCGTTTTATCCACGCGTGTATCAATGTCACACCCCTCTGTGAGGCCTGAAGAAGCTGAAGCACTCTTTACTGATTCTAATCGCGTTGAAATTTCCTCATATGGTTTGAGCGGTCTCTAGCTGATCCATCCAATACACAAGAGCACAATTTGCAGTCGCTCTTCATTCTAGAGGGATGCAATTATGTTCAGTGAGGCTGCTAGCCCATGATGTCCTTAGAGAAGGACTAAATCAACGCGAGGTTTGTGAGCAGTGTCAAAAGTTCTCAAGAACTGCCCATGTTGGTGCAAAATTGTAGTTGTCGACCGCAAAATCCGAGGGAATCAACGACCCTAGGAAAGGTGTGCTTTTCGTTGACGCCCTTTACTTCACCCCGCAGAGCCTTTTAGCGGCTATTCTGAGCAACAGTGTTTATACAGCGCTTTCCTCTGCTACCGAGAAGAAAACACTACTCGAAACGACTTATCTGTGCGTAGCAAGCGCTCCTGAGTGGGTGTGTTACACAAGGACTGTTACGAAAGTAAGGTCCGATCGGTAGCGAAATGGAAAACACAGCGAAATTCAAAACTGTTTTATTTGTAACCTCTTCTCTACATAGTCGTCTCACCGACTTAGACGTTTGTCGTAGCTTTGTGCCAACTTTCTATACTACCGTCACGGAAGGCTGCCGCCTTTGCTTTAAGCCGCTTTTATACGCTAGTGTGTAGTTCACACCAAAATGTTTGCTATATATCCAGCGGTTCATGTGAGCAGAGATGAACATCAGAGAGAGCAAAGTTCGGGCTGTAAGGCGGGTGATCAAACACGTCATATCGAAAACACTGCAGGTGAGTCCTCCTTGGACCTGCATTGCACGGGTGAGATTTGATATGTGGGGTTGCATGCAATCAGGTGAAACATCTCAGCGGGCGCCCATGTTTGGCGGAAGATATTATTGTTCTAGACAACTTTACGTGCTTACTGTGAGCTCAGAGCTGAAAAGAGCGGTATGACGTAGTCGAGAGGTGTACTAGAGACAATTGCCGACACATCTGTGCAAAGCCCAAGCGGAGTTTCGCGACCTATCGGAAATTACTTTCCCAAAGGTCATCGTAGTTTGGGCGAGGTGAGTTCAGTGAAAGTGGAATGCTGTAGTTATCCATTACTATGTTTTATTAAATTATATTTGTAGCTGTTTTTTTAGATAAAAATGTTCAAATGTGTGTGAAATCTTATGGGACTTAACTGCTAAGGCCATCAGTCCCTAAGCTTACATACTACTTAACCTAAATTATCCTAAGGACAAACACACACACCCATGCCCCAGGGAGCACCCGAACCTCCGCCGGGACCAGCCGCACACACCATGACTGCAGCGCCTTAGATCGCTCGGCTTTTTATTTATTTATTTATTTTTTTTTTGTAGATATATGATGATGGATAAACCCTGGAAGGCACGATGTGAGCAATAAAGTCATTCCTTGACTCATGTCTTTTGCCATTGCTACCCAGTCAGCATGAATGCAGAATAACTTATTATTATACTAATGGTGTCCTGCCTCGTGCGTGACTTTGAGTCACGTTTAGAGCGTAAGAAATCAGTTCGAATTCAACGCTGGACATCACGCTTGTGACGGCCATAGCAGAAGAGTCGAAGGAGTGGGACCAACGTGGGTAAGAAGAGGTTTGATGACCTTCCCATCGTCTGACATGTCCACGCTGGCGTCGGGTAGAATGTTGATCAAATTTGCTTCCAGTGTGACATCATCACATTATCACAGGGCTGCCAGTTGTACGCAAGCTTTCCAATAAGATTTCCATAATGAGATTTTCACTCTGCAGCGGAGTATGCGCTGTTATGAAACTTCCTGGCAGATTAAAACCGTGTGCCGGACCGAGACTCGAACTCGGTACCTTTGCCTTTCGCGGGCAAGTACTCTACCAACTGAGCTACCCGAGCACGACTCACGCCCCGTCCTCACAGCTTTACTTCTGCCACTACCCCGTCTCCCACCTTCCAAATTTTACAGAAGCTCTCCTGCGAAAGTAAAGTTTGGAAGGTAGGAGACGAGGTACTGGCAGAAGTAAAGCTGTGAGGACGGGGCGTGAGTCGTGCTTGGGTAGCTCAGTTGGTAGAGCACTTGCCCGCGAAAGGCAAAGGTCTCGAGTTCGAGTCTCGGTCCGGCACACGGTTTTAATCTGCCAGGAAGTTTCAAGATTTCCATATTTCGACGGCATGTCACATCTACTCGATAGCTTTTGTTTCGGAACAGAGGTGTTACGTGTCATTTTTTTGCGCACTATTTACACTTTCCTTTTTTTGCACTAAATCCTTATCGAATTTTATAAAAAAATTTTATTGGAAAGTGTGTAAAATTTCTAAATAAAACACACCTCGAAAAGCTCAGCAGACGGAAACCATCTGAAGATGTGCCCTTGAGTAATTTGTGACGCCGTACTAGATCACGATGTACGTCGCTCCTGGTTTAACAGGATTAGCACTCCTTGGAAATTCCTTGGTAATAAGATTTGCACTCCGCCGTTGCTTTCCCTAATAGCATTTCGAGGGCCGCGCGCCTTCACTTGTAGCGGATTGCTGTTACCTTTACTCCGACGAATCACGGAATATCACGCCTTAAGCTCGACGGTCGAGCTAAATTAGCAATAAATCCCGTCGCGGCAAAGGGCCACAGTAATTACTTCTTCAAGTCAGAAACGGTGAAATACTGTTGCTTAATACTGGAGGACTCTTCGCTGATTATGGGAAAGTTCGCAATACTTACATTTATAAAGCAGACCAATCGCTGCTCGTAATTATATCAGTTGTTTCCTTGGAAAGGTTTATGACGATTTGCAGCCGTAAATAACTCTCCTAATACCTTTCCGTATCTTGCACATCGCGAGGTGTCTCCAGCCAAATCCCAAAACGGTGTCGTTCGTACGAGGATATAAAATAAATCAGCCACTAGCCTGATAACTGGAACAAGACCCATACGATTTCCACGGTACAGACGTTAACTCAAACTCTTATTTCTTTAGGTCTCAGAACCGCTTAGCTGTATGATGAAACACTATGCAACTAAGAATTTATACACATACAAAGCAGTGGTGAATGTACTAGGAAAATCTTTGATTAGATTCTTTATGTTGGTAGTTTGATACAAATAAAGTACAAGAGGGAAATACATAAAACCAAAAGTAAAATGTGTTGATATTTCACAGACGGCTTGTGGTCTTTGGAATCTGAACAAAGTAATGTTACATCAAGCCATATCATCTCCAATACTGACACTAATTTTCTAATCGTTCTCTTGGTAAGTCTCCAGCAAGAAGCGTGATAATTCCAGTTCTTCATATTCTATTGTTTTTTATTCATTTAAATTCTGCATTCGTCCACCCATTCATTTTTTTCTCGTTATCTTGCTCTTTTCAGAACCTATTTTCTTTCGTTTCTTGGCTTAAAATGTTTCTGTTTCAAGCCCGTGTCAATCTGTTATCATGTTTGCTCTTTGTAAGTCTTTGTGGATCTTTTGAATCCAGCCCGTTGTACACCTCCTCTGAAAACTATGTTTGAAGACCTGTTTGATTTACATACTGTCATATATTTTTCAGTAACCACTATAGAATAACAGACTATACTTACTTCTTGTTTCTGGACTTAGAATTTTTATGTGTCAGTTATGACTCCTTTAATCTCTGACAATGTTTGTTGTAAGAGTTATTCATTATTTAAGTTAGATTTCAATAGGATGCATTCAGTTGCACATCACGATATTTTAATGTTTTGCTTCGGTTGATTAACATTATTTACTTTAAATATTCCTCGTGATACCATAGCCTTTTTCTGTTCTGTGTATCCCTTTCTCTTTCCTAAACCATTTTCTTGACAAATTTTTCCAAAATATTTAATTTTTAACTTTTTAATTTAATATCTTTTACTACGATTTTTTATGTTTGTGAGTTTTCTTTTGTGTACAGAGATTCGTAAACCCGTTTTGGTGACTACTTACTCTGAGAAACTGGTTTGCATAACTACATTTTCATCTTTTCAGAAAGTATTCCAAAATTATTAGCAGTGACCGGGCAATCTACATTATACCCACTGTCCTTCCCCTCCTATATTGCTGTTGAAATCTGATTATTTTGCTTAAGAGACGATTTTCTCCAGAAATCACTTGAAGGCGATTGTAGATGGCGCAACACTTGTGAATTTCTTTTGAAAGGGTTTACATTGCACTCACAAATGTTTCTGAGTGAGGTTATAAGAACTATTCTTATATTACTCCATCCAGTCTAGACTGAACTCCATATTCCTTAATAACATCGCGTAAGTTTTCCTTGAGAGTGTACTGACGACTGTCGGACAGAACTTAATTATAAATTTTAAATTAAATATCTTCTCGTAACGCCGGCCACTGTGGCCGTGCGGTTCCAGGCGCTATAGTCCGGAACAGCGCGACCGCTACGGTCGCAGGTTCGAATCCTGCCTCGGACATGGATGTGTGTGACGTCCTTAGGTTAGTTAGGTTTAAGTAGTTCTAAGTTCTAGGGGACTGATGACCACAGATGTTAACTCCTATAGTGCTCAGAGCCATTTGAACCATCTTCTCCTAACACTATCTGCTCTATATAAATCAATCTTGATTTTTACTGAATTGACTGTCAATCTTTGGCTGTATAGCACACAGTAGCATTTTTGGAGATATCATATAAGCAGCTAGCGAAAGGGATGCACCTCCATAATTATTCAAATCTTTTATGTCAGATATATTATGCAGTGAATGCAATAAGCCGCTTCCGATGCTTCTGTGATTTTCTTTGTTGTCCACACTGATTCATAAATTAACTGTCCCTGGATTCTATAAAACACAATTTCAAAAATCAGTTTTATGAACTCTTCTCCACTGGCATTATTATTATTTTTAGTTTATAATTACTCTTTCAATTTCATCATAAGATTAGGGTTCGTCATCTTTTAAGGTTTCCGTAATTTTTTACTTGCAGTTTGACGTTTGGCTAGAGCAAAGTACTCTGCACAACATATTGTGACTCGTAAGTGTGAAATTTGGCTCTGCAGTGATCCAAAAGCGAGGCACCCTCGAGCACGGCGACACTGCAAACACCAATGCGTCGATGCATGCGAAAAAAAAGGCCAGAGCTCAGTAACTGACTGGTAATCCATCACTGTTGATACGAAGTTTTAACGAACGTGAACTGCAATGCAGCCCATAAGCCCAATGGAACATCATAAAATAGCTTTTGGTGGCTCCTATAGCGTAGGCAGTTTTCTCCTTACTGATGGGTCAGCCACTGCCAATATGAGCTGTGTAGAGCATCTGTGTGCACACGGTTAGTCATATTGTACGTGATTAGTAGTCTGCTCATAATAAAGGACGTCAGCTCACCGGTTTTTTTATGTGTGGCGCGGCGAGTGTTTGGTACGTGCTACATCGGTGAATAGTATCAACGATAATGACAAGTCGTGTTAGTAACACGTCTGAGAGGATTCACGGAATCGCTGTAAGAGTAAGTCATTCAGTACTGCACCGTAGTGAAGGTATGTATTGAAATATATGTGATGCAATTCCAACAGATATCTCGAAAGTAGACTGTTACAAAAAGGCATGAAACCAGTATGCTCTGAACATGTCGATAAATTATAGATCAAATGTTTATACAGACTTTTCTTCTCATCTTCATCCATGGAAATACTCCTGCAGTCTATATCGTTGCTGAGCTGACATCCTATTTATTATAGCTAATGCGTGAAGACGTAAATCGCTTGTGATCATAAAGCTTCACGTGCCCTAGTGGAACATAATTAATTCCTGTCGTTTTAGAAATCTAGTAGATTTAGTTTGTTTGGCGCTAACCTGAAAAATAATTGTCCAAACACTAACTAGGAACGCACCATGGAAGAAACTCCATGTACCAGAAGGAAGAAGCGTAACAGGTGTGTGTGGCTTAGTTGGAACGCAGACATACTGTTGATACTGCATCTCCAGAATCCATCCGCGCATCCTCGATGCGTTAAACTTACATTCCCTTTTCTTTCGTGCTATTGGTAGTATGCACTGCTCTACCGGTGCATTATCCCAATTGCAGGACAACAGAACTGTGGGAGACATTGGTACAACAATAAATGAATGATAGGCACTACCACATTAGTGTGGTAAAATCTTTATAAAATTTTGAGGCCCTGTGTCTTCAAATTTGGTGTCTGTACATTCGTTACAATAACTGCGTTGAGTTACAATTGCATTTATCAGAATTCACTGAGATCATGCGACCGTAACTACCTCCCATCAACACAGCACTACCGGCCTGAAGAAGACAGTTAGGCTAGGGCGAATTTACTATTCTACTCTGCCACAGCACGGGTACGAGGTGCGACAACAAATTAATAAGACTGATGTGGAAAAAAATGTTGCTTACCGTTTTAGTAAATTTCAGTATTGTCTCCTTCAAAGTAGTTCCCTTCTAATTGAACACACTATATTCCACCGCTTCTGCCATTGATGGTAACATTTCTGGAACTCATCTTCTGTAATTTCCTCCAAGAACCTCAAAAATGGTTCAAATGGCTCTGAGCACTATGGGACTTGACAACTAAGGTCATCAGTGCCCTAGAACTTAGAACTACTTAAACATAACTAACCTAAAGACATCACACACATCCACGCCCGAGGCAGGATTCCAACCTGCGACCGTAGCGGTCGCGCGGTTCCAGACTGAAGCGCCTAGAACTGCTCGGTCACACTGGCCGGCTTCAAGACCCTCGTCACAGCTTCTTCGACATCTTGTGTTGTTTGAAAATGGTGACCGCCGTTTGGACTCTTGGAAATAGAAAAATGTCGCACATAGCGATATACCTGGTGAATAAGGTGGCTGTGGCAGTACTGAAATTTGTTTTGAGGTTAAAAATTGCTGTACTAATAGAGCAGTATGGGATGGCGCATTATCGTGATGCAGAATCAAATTATTATCGCGATGCAGAATCAAATTATCAGCAATGTTGACATGGACGCAAAGAACTCTTTTATGAAGTCTTTCTAAAATTTCTTTGAAGCAGCATTGGTTAACTGTTTGTCCAGGAGGCACCCACTCTTTATGAACAATTCCCTTGGAATCAAAGAAGCATACAAGCATGCATTTCACTTTTGACTTTGACATGCGAGCTTTTTTATGGTCTGGGTGATCGCTTTGAGGACCATTGCGAACTGCGGCGTTTTGTCTCTGGATCGTACTGTAAAAACCAACTATCATCACCAGTGATAACATGGCTAACAATTCTGGATTGATTTCCGTTTGCTCTTACAGGCTGCCACATTTTTCCATGTTTCTCGCTGTTGTGGTGTGAGATTTTTGGGGACCATTTTTGCAAAAATCTTTCTCATACCACGATCTTCAGTTATTATTACACGAACCGTTTCTCGAGTGATGTTCAGTTCTTCTGCAATCATTTTCACCAATAATCTTGAATCAGATCGTATGAGTTCACGCACCCTGGCCAAGTTGACATCCGTCCGTGCGCTTTATGGTCGTCCACTGCGGTCTTTATCTGCAACATTCGTTCTCCTTTCACTAAACATTTTATGCCAACAAAAAACTCTTGACATAACCTCCTCTCCAAAAGCTTACCGTAAGTTGACGTCGCGTTTTCACCCAATTTAACGCAAAAATAAAGGGCATACCGTTGCGCAATGTATTATGCGATTTCATTTCCGTGACGAGTGACACAAACACATGTTAACATATTACAACACAACTGACGACTGAGCAGTTGCAACGATGTGCCGCTTGGACTAGAAGCAGCTTATAGACCAAGGTCAAAGATATTGTTCCTACGCAAGACTGCAGGGTTGCCACATCTAGCAAAGAAAATGAGTCTCATTGCTTTATTGTCGCACCTCGTATACTGTGCAGTATATTGTTAGTGCTCTCTGCCATAAGACAATATTGCCAGGCTAGTTTAAGATCTATTGGCAATAAGTAGTCCGATACTCTCCAAAAGACAAAAATAATCTAAGCCCATCATTACGACCAACAAATCACAGTCATTATATGGTCACAACACTGAGACACTAAACAACCATACCAACCTGAGTAGTAACAATGACGTATTACACAGCATAAGCCTTGCTCATTATCTTTCATCATATAAGTTTGCATAGATTGTCACTAATCAAAAAATATTCCCTCGACACCAATCAAATTCACTGGCTTCGCGAGTTCTTTATAATACGATACAAATTTGACATGAGCAACATAGAGCTGAATACTATGTAAAACGAAGGTAGAAGGAGGAGGAAAAAGAGGAAAGCTATAGAACTACTGATGTCAGAAGCATTGGGGCTTTACGTGGAATCAACGGCGGCGAGTGAAAATGTGTGCTGGACCAGAATTCGAACCTGGGGTCTGCTGCTTACTAGGCAGTTACGTTAACCACTGCATGGACTACCTCGGAACTCCTCTAGGCCGACCTATACTCCGATCTTGCACCACCTATTCGCAGTCCCTGTCTATGTCCATGTTCTCTACTTTGAGATTCCCACAAGATGTCGAACGTACTGTGCACCCCCACTGAAGTTGGTGGATTCACTGCCCATTGAGTCGATTCAGTTATATGAATGCGTGCTGTCTGTTCGTTTGGACATGTACGGAACAACAGACACCAAGCGGAAGCAACATCTGTGATACAAACTATGTAAATTGAAGGTGGAGGAAGGAGAAAGGAAAGGAAAGGGAAGGAAGTATTGATGTCAACTGCACAGGGACTTTGGGCGGAGTCGATGGTGATGACGGAAAATGTGTGTTCTTTTGGACACGCCCGGAAGAACAGACACCACGCATTCACGTAACTGATTTGCCTCGATGGGCAATTAACCCACCACCTTCAGTGCGGTTGCACAATACTTCCGACATCCTGTGTGAATCTGAAAGTAGCGAGCATTAAGGACACGGACGAGAACTGCACAGAGGTGGTGCAAGGTGGGACTGGAGGACGGCCCAAACGGATGCCGAGATAGTCCGAGCGATTTGCGATAAACACTGTGTCTGGATGTCGTAGTGTTAACGGAACTGCCTAGGCAACGGGAGGTCACGAATTCGAATCACAATCTGGTACACATTATCAGTCCTCGCCGCTGATTCCTCATGAAGCCCCTCTACCTTCTCTTTATGTTATAAATATGGCAGTTGCGGATTCCACGTAGCGTCGGACGTGTCCGAAAAAACAGACAGCACACATTCTTATACAGCTTATTATGCCTTAATGTTCAAGCTACTGTTCGTCCAAAGTCCAATCTCTTGCACTACCAATCTTTCAGGACTGCTCTGACATCAGATAATTCACTTTTGCAATATTCATCCCTTTTCTAATATAATGGCCTAAGCATGGCTGTAATCAGAAAAGGGGGGGGGGGGGGGCTGGTTTCTTAAAGAGCACCTAAAAAGGCTGATGTTTGCGATTCTGTTCTGAAAACACATGTATTTATTTATCTCACATACACAATTTGCTTTTTGGAAACCTTCATACAAACGGTATTTGGTCTATAAAATCAAGTAGGAAAAGCTTTTCTGAAAAAGTATAACTCATAATAAGAAATACCCATATGCCCAGTTACATATTTTTTTCGTAAAATAAATAACAACCGCCTCCAGTTACAATGGTGATTTTATTTCAATGTTCGATGCATTTAAACCATGGGTCTCATCTTCAGGTGCTTTAAAACTCTACGTCAGTTATTCTTGCTTTCCTCAGATTTAGGTTAATTCTGGTCTTGGTAAGATTACAACTGTGTATTACAAAGTGGCACATTGTGAATGAAGGTTCACTAGACCAAGACAAATGAAAAAATAATTAACCGTTTCCAGTAATGAATACATCGCTCTGAAGCACAGTCTAAGTAGACATGTTCATGTGCATTTTTACACCTATGTACATATGTGACTAATGATTAATACATGGTTTTGAAGCATAGTACGAATAAACATGTTTATGTGCATATAAACACATATATACATAAGTGTATAAATACACATCAATATCTTTACTCACATTGTGCTCTGAAAACATGTTTCCACTACAGAAAACAGTAAGTTATTTTTTACTTTGTCTCAATTTTGTAAGTTTAGATTCATAATGTACCACTTTCGAATATACACTCCTGGAAATTGAAATAAGAACACCGTGAATTCATTGTCCCAGGAAGGGGAAACTTCATTGACACATTCCTGGGGTCAGATACATCACATGATCACACTGACAGAACCACAGGCACATAGACACAGGCAACAGAGCATGCACAATGTCGGCACTAGTACAGTGTATATCCACTTTTCGCAGCAATGCAGGCTGCTATTCTCCCATGGAGACGATCGTAGAGATGCTGGATGTAGTCCTGTGGAACGGCTTGCCATGCCATTTCCACCTGGCGCCTCAGTTGGACCAGCGTTCGTGCTGGACGTGCAGACCGCGTGAGACGACGCTTCATCCAGCCCCAAACATGCTCAATGGGGGACAGATCCGGAGATCCTGCTGGCCAGGGTAGTTGACTTACACCTTCTAGAGCACGGTGGGTGGCACGGGTTACATGCGGACGTGCATTGTCCTGTTGAAACAGCAAGTTCCCTTGCCGGTCGAGGAATGGTAGAACGATGGGTTCGATGACGGTTTGGATGTACCGTGCACTATTCAGTGTCCCCTCGACGATCACCAGAGGTGTACGGCCAGTGTAGGAGATCGCTCCCCACACCATGATGCCGGGTGTTGGCCCTGTGTGCCTCGGTCGTATGCAGTCCTGATTGTGGCGCTCACCTGCACGGCGCCAAACACGCATACGACCATCATTGGCACCAAGGCAGAAGCGACTCTCATCGCTGAAGATGACACGTCTCCATTCGTCCCTCCATTCACGCCTGTCGCGACACCACTGGAGGCGGACTGCACGATGTTGGGGCATGAGCGGAAGACGGCCTAAAGGTGTGCGGGACCGTAGCCCAGTTTCATGGAGACGGTTGCGAATGGTCCTCGCCGATACCCCAGGAGCTACAGTGTCCCTAATTTGCTGGGAAGTGGCGGTGCGGTCCCCTACGGCACTGCGTAGGATCCTACGGTCTTGACGTGCATCCGTGCGTCGCTGCGGTCCGGTCCCAGGTCGACGGGCACGTGCACCTTCCGCCGACCACTGGCGACAACGTCGATGTACTGTGGAGACCTCACGCCCCACGTGTTGAGCAATTCGGCGGTACGTCCACCCGGCCTCCCGCATGCCCACTATACGCCCTCGCTCAAAGTCCGTCAACTGCACATACGGTTCACGTCCACGCTGTCGCGGCATGCTACCAGTGTAAAAGACTGCGATGGAGCTCCGTATGCCACGGCAAACTGGCTGACACTGACGGCGGCGGTGCACAAATTCTGCGCAGCTGGCCCCATTCGACGGCCAACACTGCGGTTCCTGGTGTGTCCGCTGTGCCGTGCGTGTGATCATTGCTTGTAAAGCCCTCACGCAGTGTCCGGAGCAAGTATGGTGGGTCTGACACACCAGTGTCAATGTGTTCTTTTTTCCATTTCCAGGAGTGTATTATTGTAATATTACCAGGTCCACAATTAACCAAAATCTGAGAAAGAAAAAGAAATGGTGTAGACTGTTATAGCACCTCAAGATGAGTCCCCAGAACTCGAAATGTATCGTGCACTGAAATGAAATTATAATTGTGACTGTTGGCGGTTGTTCTTTATTTTACGAAAGTAATACAGCCAAAAAAGAAACACTGACATCTATGGATAAAATTAAGTAAAATATTTCTTTATTTCGTAATATGATGGCTTCACACTGTTTCCAAACGAGTTTAATTTCCATTGTATTGTACTGCCTCTCTGTTAACAAAACACATCTCACACTTATAATATGAAGTTCACTGTCGCAGAGCAGAAAAAGCTTGATGTTGAAGTGAATAACATTAAACGGGTTCAGATATTTTTTGATAACAGCTCTCTTTCTCCTATAGTCTTATATTCAAATTTGCTTCTTACCTGAAACCAACTCAAATTTCATCAGCACATAAAAGCCTTCCAAGTTCCTCAGTTCAGACTCAAATTTCGTTAAATTATCTTTCACTTCATTGACATTCTTCAATTTCCTTAAGTGATTAAGATCTTACTTCAAATTACTATTTCAACAGTCAATTGTAGCAACCAGTTTTATTAAGAAAACAAAACGGAATACGCAGGCACTATGAGCTATAGTTTAGGGGTCTTAACATTGATTCACGCACTAATTCCAATTAGACTTCTAGTGTATGCGACCTCATAAATGAGTTTGTATTTTGCCGGCCGGAGTGGCCGTGCGGTTCTAGGCGCTACAGTCTAGAGCCGAGCGACAGCTACGGTCGCAGGTTCGAATCCTGGCTCGGGCATGGATGTGTGTGATGTCCTTAGGTTAGTTAGGTTTAATTAGTTCTACGTTCTAGGCGACTGATGACCTTAGTAGTTGAGTCGCATAGTGCTCAGAGCCTTCTTTTTTTAGTTTGTATTTACCCATAATAATATCATTATATAGCCTTTAATGCTAATAAACGTCTCTACGATGTGAGACACTCGTTCTTGTTTATATAACACTTACATACAAATACCTCACACGCCTGCTTAGCTGAGTTGTAATGTGCTTGCCTGCCATGCAGCAGGACCGTGCTCCATTCCCTGCCGGTTTGGAGATTTTCTCCGGCCGAGGACTGCGTGTTGTGTTGTCCTCATTATCATCTCATCATCACCGACGCGCAAGTCGCCCACTATGGCGTCGACTAAACAAGACTTGCACCCGGCGGCTGACCTTCCCCGGACGGGGTCTCCCGGTCCAGAATGTCACATGATCATTTCGTTTCATTTCATGCAAATGCGTCAGATTATGACGGTTCGATTAACTGTTCCAAGGATATTAGGAATAAGACATTCCACAGTACCAACTCTGGACCATGTGCAGTAACTGATTTATGACACCTTTCTTTTCGTTCCTCTGGCTTCCCAATACGTCTTCATTCTTGCTCACTGTTCTCCTCTTCCTATCAATGACCTTCCTCTCTGTTTAAAGTTTCCTTCTAAAAAACCATTCACTTTTCGCACCTTTCCCCATAATTTATGTCTGTTTTCTATGTGTATGTCTTTGTCTATTCCCAACTCCTATAAGTCTGTCTTAACTACAATGATCCACGAAATTTGAGTGTTTGGAATTTTGTCAAAGAAGTTGATTACTTTTTTTTCCCAGCCTCTTGGTAACCATTCTTCTTAAGTGACCATTAAAAGTAACCCCCCACTTTCTCATCGTATTTGTTATATTCTAAGTTTAATTTTTAATTTTGTATGAATTTTATTTATGTTTCATTTCTGACAAATATTTTACATTTAATTACATTAAAAATAATACACTGCATATGACAAATTAAATCTGTGAGAAATATACGGATTTCTGGTGGAGGGAACATGACAACTTACAGATTGCTAGTGAAGCCTTAAATACGATTTCATAATAAGCACAGGGCAATTTTTTTGTAATATATTAATTGCTAAATTTTCTATCATATCGCTCTACATGCTATACAGAACATATTACGAAAATAAGTACTCTTATCCCACTGCTAGTTTCATACTGCAGTGTTAGTGTGGCAAGGTAGGCAGAACACTTGTGAGATTTCGAAAGTAGTAGAGACACAGTGACAGAACTCAAGCTTTCGGCAGAGGTAAGAAGGGAAACGGGGGTGGGGCTGCTTGGCGAAAGAGCAGTGCGCTATCCCAAGATAGCGGTAAAAGCATGGTCCATGACAGGCAACGTGTTGCGTTTGAGTGCTGGTAGACACACGGATTAATCTAAAAAACTGTCAAACAAGGCCACACCTGCTTGTCATCACAGTCGTTCACTTTCTAGAAAAGGAGAGAGAAGGCCTTCACTTCAAACCCATTGTGGGTCAGCA
This sequence comes from Schistocerca gregaria, assembly GCF_023897955.1. Classification (NCBI taxonomy): domain Eukaryota; kingdom Metazoa; phylum Arthropoda; class Insecta; order Orthoptera; family Acrididae; genus Schistocerca; species Schistocerca gregaria. The sequence continues at coordinate 1,023,317,325 of NC_064920.1, forward strand.
CACAAATTACTATGACGCAGTATACCTTTACAGTCTTCTCTTAAGATAGCTTGTAATTGGACTGATTGTTTCACTAGACGAACTGCCAACAGAATTAGTATCTCTAAACACTGTTTAAGTGATACCATAACTTGACTAACTTGTTATTAAGACACAGTGCCATGAGGATCTTGGCTCCAGTTTGTAATCGCTGTTCTTAGATACAGAAAATGGCTAATTGCTAATAACAATTCTCCGAGTTATTTGAATGCTATCGTTATTCGAAAGAAATGAATATACAAAAACTATCTCTGAATACTGAGCGTATCAATGCAATGCAGTGCACTGTGCATGTTATTTTGTGGAACTCAAACAAATGCCACACAAAATCAGCCACAGCATTTCTGCATTAAGCAACAGATGACAAAACATTCCGTTACTCCAGGAAATAAGCGTGCAAAGAAGTATGTATTCGTTACTAATAATGTGGGAAAACTACGTGAAACTCGAGCTGCTTCATCACCTGCGCTGCTTACAACTATCAAGAGGCAAAAGCACCTTGCGACATGTGTGTACAAGATGCCATCAGATAACTGGCTCAAGATAAAAGCTGAATCATAAATATACGTTATGTATTCACTAAATAATTCAGGAAACTTGAAATGAGTAACAGCAAACTCAATTAAATAATCTGTATCAAATTAAGTAAGAGAAGGACATGAGCCACTTGGCTTTCAAAATTCAGGTGGAACCTCAGGCGAAAATTTTAGTAACTACACAGGCTCAAATCTCAGTGCATGGTAACCAGCAAAAATGTAGAATGACTAAATTGTAGAATAGAAGAAACTGTAAGCACGATCCCGTAACCAGATTCAAGTTCACGATAAACGTAAAGGATCTGAACTTTCGTAACATTTCATGCCTAACCAACGGCTCGTCTGCGCAAATCTTGGTTAAGTTTAGCACGCGGCATTAACAAAAGCTTATAGTCTGACTGCAACGTCTTGCATATAAGTGATCACTTCGAAAAAATTGAACATTCTCTCCGAAATTGGTGACCGCTGCTGCCGCTGTAGAGCTGCGTCTACCTCAGGCACCCCTTCAAAAAATAAGTCTCCGTGTTTTAAAACAAACACAAATATTGCCCAACTAACCGCGATCTATCTCCTTGACTACGCGCCCGGAAACCCCCAGGGCGAGCATATTTCCGCAGCAACGTCTCAAAGAGACACAACTCTAATAACGCACTCTGCTTATCTGGTGTAGTTACAGAACGCCTTTCAAAGACCGTGAGTTATTGAAAGCAAGGCTATTGAGGAATTGAAAGTATCGTTTGAGACGCAACTTTCAAAATTAAGAGCATACTATTGCAAAAGTAACTAAATCACTTAATTATGTTCAACAATGAAGCAACATAGATAAATTAAACTGTAAGGACTAAACTGGGCTCATTTGGTGGCTACCGAAATATGATGATTTTTGTCTAATCTTGTTACATCAATGATTGTAAGATATTTCGATTTCCACAGGTATCTGACAAAACCAGAAAAAAAACTGTTTTAGAGAGCCAGGTGCTGTTCTACAAAGCAATTTCGGTGAATTCTGTTGGATATAAAAGAAAAACATTCATCTTTGAAGACAGAGCAAGGATGTAGAATTTAGACCACATAGATGGAGCTGCCAGAGCTTGTTACCGACAGTAATGGACTGGAGTGAGTTGTCAATGAATGAAAACAAAATGAGATGAAAATATTTTGGGCAGAATTTTGGCAACAGAGGATCTGTAGGATATTATGGAATGTGGGATGTTATGGAACGCCAGCCAAAAGACGAACGATGTTTGGTGTTATGGAATATTTAGCAGTATGTGAGCTGAAGATTAAAACAATGCTTCCATACTAAAATATAACTTAAGTAATGATAAAGGTGAAGACTGCACAAAGTCAGAGTTTCACAAAGAATGCCAGAAGCAATCTCATTAAAGGAAGAACTTACGTGAAGAACATACGACCAGCACCAAATAACGTAATTAAAACAGCTGTAAAGGACAAATTCTGAATACTGAACGTAAGTCCCAATATACCAAATGATCGCTTCATCTACTATCAAGTCATGACTTTTGATACAACAAACGAGTTTGGTGTTCTGTCATTCGTGCGGAAACAAGTAGAGGGCAGAGAGTCCTCTCGCAGTATACACGCATAACGTTAGCGCAGGAACGCATTAACGGGAGGCTTGCAAGTGAACAGTTTTGTACGCAGCATATTCCACTCACTGTACCCTTTGACAACTGAACATTTGAGAAAATGATTAGTTTCAGAAATACTCACCCTGTCGTCCGTGGGTAGATAGTTGTTGTTGATGTTCTTTACATAGGATAAAACACTCCATTTCCATATTACTACTGCCTACAAAATATTTGTTGATGGTCTGTCACCCAGTTTACATATACACTTCGCCACAGCGTTTCGAACGATATGCATCGTGATCCATGACTTGTATGCTCATGCATAGCTTCTAACAGATGATCCGTACAAATTATAAGAATGGATACACTTATATGACTATGTGTGTATGTAAAGATACGTTTAAAAAAGAAGGGAAAACCCTGACTAAAAATTGATAAAGTGGTTGGAAAGTTTAAAAACGTATTTACAGAATAACAGAATCTTGATCTCGTTAAGTACTTAATATTATGGAGGCTAGGTTATTCGGCTTAAGAAACAAAGACTTGCGTAACGTAGCTGAGCAGTTAGCTGTAAGAAATGGCATTGTTCATAGATTTAAAAATGAAATTGCAGGCGAAGATTTGGCCAACGGATTCCTTAAAAGACATCCTACTTTATCTGTTCGAAAACCCAAAGCAACATCTGGTGCAACAGCCATGGGTTTTAATAAAGTAGCTGTCGATAGGTTTTTTTCGTTACCAGCAAATGTAATTGGCAAAAACGTACTAACGGCTTCTCGAATATTTAATTGTGATGCAACAGGTGTTTCGGTTAATCCTAAAAACCTATCAAAGATCATAGCTTGCAAAGGGAAACGTCAAGTAGGATCGTTAACATCTGCAGAAAGGGGCGAAATTGTAACCGGCCACATTTCTATTCCAGCAAGCGGAGCTTACATGCCTCCAATTCTTATTTTTGTACGAAAGAAGAAGCAGTAAGGATTTGAGTTAGGACTGCCACCAGGAGGTTGGGCTGAGAATGGATGACCACCGAGTCATTATTTGCATGGTTTAAAAAATTTGTGGAACTTTCTAAGGCATCAAAAGACTTCCCAGTTCTTATTATATTAGATAGCCACTCAACACATACCAAGAACACTGACGTTATAGACTACGCGAGGGTGAGTGGCGTTTCGTTGCTATGTTTACCACCATATTGCTTTCACAGACTTCGGCCGCTTGGTGTTTCTTTTATAAAACCTTTAAGTCTTCATTACAGTGATGAATTGCGAAAATGACTACGTAGCAACCCAGGGAAGTCGCAACTCTCTTTCAGATTTCAACTCTTTTTGGTTCAGCTTTCACCATAAGTGCAACAATGATAACCGCTATGAAAGGTGTCGAAGTTACTGGAATATGGCACACGGAACCATCCATATTCACCGATGAAGATTTCCTCCCGGCAGACACAACTGACATCGAAATTGATAGGCCGCCAGATAAAGAGTTTATTATATCTGGAAAAAGAAGGAGAGAGCATTCAATACTAACGAGAGTGATTATGAGGAAAGTTCGGACTGCGAATGTTTATATTGTAGTGAATTTTATTCATAATCTGTTGAAGGCTGGGTCGCTTGTTCCATGTGCAAAAAATGGGCACACAATTCTTGTGCAGGAATAGATAGCGAAGATGATGAGTCTCTCCTAGTGTGTGAATTTTGTAAATAGACTTAAGAAAAGGATACAATAAAATGAAACATCTAGTTGGACATTAACGTTCACTTTAAACTAAATACATACCGAGCAAACCAATATTTTCAGCATTTCGATAATTTTTTACGTTTTTATAATCACTTGTACTTACAACCCCAATCTGCCCCTTGCACGGGGCAGAACGGGGCAAATGACACACCTTTCTGTTTCTGAGTGAAAAAAATATTGTTCTTTTATTTTATGCAATGTTCTTGTATTTTTGTGATTAATACATCATAATGTGTTCATATAAAATTGGTAACTCTCTTATTAAACACTTTTGTTGTTTTAATCAATGTTTTCAACTTTGTACCCCATTCTTCCCCAGGTTCCCCTACATATTTTCCACAACTCCTGCTAAACCACTGCCCTGATTTCAATCAAATTTGGTATACACACCATCTAAAAAGAATCACTGTACGCGCAAGAACCATCCACTTCTCAAAGCGGTAGCACTGGGGGTGAAAAAGCAGTGTAGTCCACGACTTGCGAATACCCATAGTTTAGTCATCCAATACTGGAGAATAAGAGCACTTAGATACTTGTAACGAACATGGCACAATTTCAAACCTTTATGGAACTTACTGTCGCTGAAAACCCTCACGAAATGATGAAAGGAAAACAGTTTACTGCTCACCACATATCAGCTGTCATGCAGTAAGACTGCTGCATGATGTTCGACGTTTTAATTTACTACTTCTATACTACTAACTGTACTCATGATACTTTTGCAGACATAATTCACATATAACACTGAATTTACCGGAAAAATTACATCTTTCTACGACTCTTAGTCTAGGAGATACTACATCATAAACAGTGAATGGGTGAAAAACTAAAGCATCATGCAAGGCGCTTAAATTTATTACTTCATTGCTACTAACCATTCGCAACACTCTACACAGGCAGTGTCCGAATCTGCCGTTGAGTGTTCCTACGACTGTACGGCTCTTGCTTCAGGATATATGAGTTCAAAAAAGGAGATGAGTTAAAAATTATGGCATGATGTGTGACGTTTTAATTTATTACTTCATTGCTACCAAGTCTTCACAGATGGTAGTCACATATAACTATGAATGTAAGGGCAAAATTATATCATTCTACACACATCGGTCAGGAGATCATCATCATCATCATTTCCTGCAGGACTTATTCCCGCGGCAATGTAGGGTCGGCCTTGTTAGTATGAGTTGGCAGTGTTAGTTGCAGAGGTGGCCGGATGCCCTTCCTGCCGCCACCCCAAACTCCTCAAGACGGAAGTAGTGTACCCCATGCTGTCTGCATCTAGTGTAAGCCATGGAATAGTGTGAACTTTTTCAAATATCTGCGAGCCATGTAACTGAGGCGGAACGTGGGGATCAGCCCGGTTATTTACCTAGCGGGATGTGGACAACCGCCTAAAAACCAAATCCAGGCTGGCCGGCATACCGGCCCTCGTCGTTAAACCGCCGGGCGGATTCGATCCAGGGCCGGCGCGCCTACCCCAGCCCAGGAAGCAGCGCATTAGCGCTCTCGGCTACCCTGGCGGGTCACATAGGTCTGGAAATACAACATAATAAACATTGAGCTGCTTGAAAATTAAACTACTGTCTTATGTATACTACTACTTGTGAAATATGTTAAGTACGTTAAATTATACATACAGCAAAAAAGTTATGCATCACCCCTGTTCCCAGAACTCCTGAAGATAGATGTAGATGTTGATATTGTACCACAGACACAGTCCCTTTGACTGTTCAGAGGTGTCACTAAACCCGCCCAAAGATGTAAACAACCATGCATGAGCAGCGACCGCTAGACGGAGGGGTCGGACAGCTAATCATTTCTAGTAATTCCACCAGGAAGGAGGTACACGGCCCGTGTTGTCTAGAGTTCAACCATGCCTAGACGGTCAATACCGCTGTTCAATTGGGACTGCATTGTTACTTTGTGCCAGGAAGGGCTCTCAACGAGGGAAGTATCCAGGCGACTCAGAGTGAACCAAAGCGATATTGTTCGGACGTGATGGAGATACAGAGAGAGACAGGAACTGTCGATGACATGCCTCGCTCAGGCCACTCAAGGGCTACTACTGCAGTGGATGACCGCTACCTACGGATTATGCCTCAGAGGAATGCTACGATGTTGAATAATGCTTTTCGTGCAGCCACAGGACGTCGTGTTACGACTCAAAATGTGCACAATAGGCTGCATCGTGCGCAGCTTCACTCCCAACGTCTATGGCGAGGTCCATATTTGCAACCACGACACCATGCAGTGCGGTACAGATGTGCTCAACAACATGCCGAATGGACCGCTCAGGATTGGCATCACGTTCTGTTCATTGATGAGTATTGCTTATGCCTTTAACAAACGATCATCGGAGATGTGTTTGAAGGCAATCTGGTCAGGGTAAACACCTTATACACAATTTCCAGCGAGTGCTGCAAGGTAAAGGTTCCCTGCTGTTTTGGGGTGGCATTTCGTGGGGCGACGTACGCCGCTGGTGGTCATGGTAGCGGCCGTAACGGCTGTACGATACGTGAATGCCATCCTCCGACTAATAGTGCATCCATATCGGCAGCTTATTGGTGAGGCATTCGTCTTCATGAACGACAAAATCGCACCCCCATCGTGCACATCTTGTGAATGACTTCTTTGAGGATAACGACATCGCTCGACTAGAGTGCTCAGCATGTTCTCCAGACATGAACCGTGTCGAACATGCCTGGGATAAATTGAAAAGGGCTGTTATGGACGACGTGACCCACCAACGACTCTGAGGAATCTACGCCGAATCGCCGTTGAGGAATGGAACAATCAGGACCAACAGTGCCTTGATGAAGTTGTGGATAGTATGTCACGACAAATTCAGGCATGCATCAATACAAGAGGACGTGTTACTGGGTATTAGAGGTGTGTACAGCAATCTGGACTACCATCTCTGAAGGTCTCACTCTGTGGTGGTACAACATGCAATGTGTGGTTTTCACGAGCAATATATAGGGCGGAAACAGTTTTTTATCTCTACTCCAATTTCCTGTACAGGCTCTGGATCTCTCGGAATCGGGATGATGCAAAACCTTTTTTGAAGTGCGTATTTGACGTGTGCTTATGCGGCAATGACACGGGTGAAAAGCTCATCCTGAACAGATTGTTGAACCTTGCTGGTGGCTAGGTTCAATCCCCTGAAGATGTCGGACAACTGGCTCGAGGAAATGTTGTCAAATTTGCACTACGTCAACCGGCAGCAAACCCGTGAAGACTATTTACAAATTTTGTGCCCATATTACTTACTTGCTGGAAAGAAATAGTTTGGGAGTAAGAACCGCTGGCCTCCTTTTAGGGTGAGTGTCATAACGTGGAAAGAGTAGGGGGAGGGAGGAGATGGATAGAGAGATGGGAGAGGGGGACATCAACAGACAGCAGGGAGAGGAGGAATCATATGCAGAAAGGAGAGGACATGAATAGGAAGATGGAAAGCAGACTGACAGATGTAAGTGGGAGAGGAGATAGAAAGGGCAGGAGAATATCGACAGAGAGTGCGATAGAGGAGGTGGACAGAGAGGAGGTGAAGGAGGAGGTGGAGAGTGAAGGAGGAAAGAAGGAGATGGTCTAGTAGATGAATATAGTAAATAAATTCCCAGGATATGCCAGGTATTCATCTTGTTAATAATAAGATTGGTTGTCATTGTTAAAAGTAGACGTTGTACTCTCCTGTATAACAGAAATATGTTACGACATTTCCGTTGCGCTTTAAAAGAAATATTATCAGATTGTAACCAGGATATTTGATCTAGTAAATCAAATAAGGGCTTAAGGAAAAGCAAGGGATTTAAAGTAGCGACCCAACCCAGTTCAGTTAAGGCTGACGCAGTTAATAGAGAGAGTAACCATAGGCACCTTTTACGTAGCTGATCGTACCATGGTACCCGTATATATGACGAGAACTAACAGTAACAACCTTATATATAACCAGCCTTAGCAGATCGTTTACATTTAATTTATAGTATGTACACTCCAAAACTAGTATTAGTGTTACAGATGACACGTTGATCATATGTAGTTGGTTGGTCGAACTTTAAAATAAACGGCGTTACATCAAGTGTTTCTTGTACAGCTGTGGCATAACAAACCAGTCACATATCTGTAACAAGCCAGGTACGTCAGTGAAGCTAGGAGGCTGTAACAAGCTGGTCAGGACAGCTAAACATACAACTTCTAGCCAAAGAGAAGGCTACTGGTAGCAAACTTCTATCTTAATTCAAGGAAAAAATTTGTGATTTGTAAGTCTGGAATACAGCATTGTATGGAAGTGGATAATGGATTGCAGATAGAACCTAAGTATTTGTGATGTGGTGCTACAGAAAGATGCTGTTAATGTGGAGTGATGAGTTAAGGAAAGACGAGGTCTCACGCGGACTGCCAGAAAATAAATATGTGGAAAACATTGACTAGGAGATGGGACACGATGGTTGGACGAATGGCTGAGATCAGGAGATAATTTTCATGGAGTTTCTATTGTGTAATTTATTGCTATAAGTAATGGTAAGTAATCTTACCAGCTCTTCAGTGACGCTGGGTATCACTCTTACTTTCTGTGTGCAGGTACATGGTGTATATGGATGAGAACGGCGACGCGGAGGGCAACTATACGCTGTTGGCCCGCCAACGCCACCACAGGGAGCCCGGCGAGTACGGCATGTACCCGGTGGGTGTATTCACCAGGTCCGCCAGCGGACGGAGGGCTCTCCCGGTGAGTCACCATATCACTTTCAAATCTTCCTAAACTATCCTGCAGAATATTATTTCACTACTGGATTTTTTAAACATGATTCATATTTGATACCCATTGTCTGAACGTCTAGAGCATTGAAAAGATGTTACAGGGTGAATATCAACCAAAACACAACAAGAGTAATAATTGAGCTGTGCTGCGGATCGCTGTTTGATGCTGTTTGTATGTTTCCGCCCTCTGTTGAAGGCCAGACGGTATCGTTTAGTTGACATGGTTGCGGTTATTTGTCCTCTCGTGTTGACTGGTGCCATTCGGTTTCGCAAGCGTTACCTGTCCGCTAGTGGCAGCAGCGGCGGTTATCGATATGCAGTAACTGTTGCCCTGTCTTTGGGGTGACGTCGTTGTTTTTCCGGTCGTGTGAGTGGCCCAGTTCGTTTGGGGACTCAGGAGGAGCCAGCTCCGCGCAGTGCCAGAACACGCCGGGACCGCTGGCGGCACACATGGACTGCTGGACGGAAGGGCTGTGATCACGAGGGTGCACGACCTCGTCGTAAACCGGATTCAGCAAGCTTTAAGATGACTGCATTTCAATCCCAGTAGAGAAACCTCCGCCATTGTGATATCTCGATTCTCCAATGACTTGGGTTCGTGTTGCTGCTCGTAGTGTCGCCGAGGCGAAGAGCAGGGGGTGATTCTTCTGCTGGTGGTAGTGGTTCCTTTCTCATTTCGGGCGCTCTAAACACAGTATTCTGAGGAGGTAGTGCAGACCGCCAGTTCCGGCTTTGGAGTATTGTTCCATCGTTGCATTTGGTTTATCGGACGTCAGTTAGGTTCAGCAAGATTATCATTAGTCATTCGTTAGACTGCCACAAGTCTGAGTTACCATCTTGTGAAGTGAATGCAACTCTTGGCTGCCTATCTCATCGCTCTCGAAAGTGTTTGTTACCGGACCTACTCAGACCTCGATTCCTGGAGCACAGTCTGGATCAGTTGCTTGTTTTTTTAATTAACTTTTGCTCTTGTAGTTGCTGTTTTAGAGCAGGTTTCAAATTTTTTATGTTATTACCGTTCCTGGCGTGTAAGGACTTCAGCCGTGTTTGTGATCATTCACCTTAAAATTCTAATTTGGTATTTGTATTTTAGCAGTAAGCCTTAAAACCTTATTAACTGCCATTCCTGGCGTCTGACGTCTTCTGCTGTGTTTGTGGCGATATACCTTAATATTTCAGTACCTGTAAGTTGTAAATTTCATCCATTTCTTAAACAATTCAAAATATTGCCATTCTTGGCGTATAAGGCCTTCAGCCACGATTGTGACCACTTGCCTTAAAATTCTAATTTGGTATTTGTATTACGCACTAAGCCTTTAAAACCTTATTTACTGCTGTTCCTGGCGTCTGATGCCGTCTGCTGTGTTTGTGGCGACTTGCCTTTAATATTTCAATACCTGTAATTTATAAGTTGCAGCGAGTTTTAATTTATTGCCATAACTGGGGTGTAAGGCCTTCTGCCCAGATCACAGTGGCTTGCTTTTAAAACATGATCTGTTGTATCTGTATTTAATGGTGATTTGCTCAAATATAACTCACCGCAAACACTGTTATTTACACTGATGTTTATTCCTCATTAATAACGTGTGGTATTGTTTTATTTATTGTTGAGTCTGGAATTGCTAGTTTGAAATAAATTGTGTGTAATTGTCAAAGGCAACCAATAGTAAGTGATTACGGCCCCACCCACAATCGTAACCGAATCCTGCCTTCCCTTGACTATACCAGGTCACAATAATATGTATTAGAATAATATCAGGGGCTGTCAAAGGAACACTGCTAACTTTAAACATAAAAAATTACACTGTGTAAATCAATATTGCAGAGAAGCCTTGAATAAAAAAGTACTGCAACACATTTTGTTTCTGAAATCAGGTTGGTTTCATCCAGGATTCCAGTACTGAATACACCATATTATTCCCCACTCATTTGGCTGCAAATGCTATTTTTCAATATAATTTCCGTTTAATGTTACGGCCTTGTTCCTCATCTGACTAAAAGGGCCTTTATGCCCGCGTGGTACTACTCTACTGATCAGCGTCAGAGTCGCCGGCTTGTTGCATCAATAATCTCTCCATCATCCACGAACTGCTTCCCGAGGACTGCATCGTTTACTGAGCCACACAGATATAAGTCGGAAGGTGCGAGTTCTGGGCTGTAGGTGGATGCGGAAGATACACTCCTTTGAGTACCCCAACGGTGGGCGAGTGAGTCACCATCACCAGCAGAGACGTCCGATTGAGCGGCGAGGTGTGTGTTTGTGATTCACCGATCATCTCGAATGAGACTGTAAGCATGTTCCAACGCTGCAGGAGTCACACAACGTGGTAGGTCGGACAGGTTTGAACGCCTTTATTGCGATGATGACAGACGCTTCGCCCAGCGACTCACAGTGCGTTTGTTCAGTCAGGTCTCCATAGACGTTCTGAAAGCGCTTGTGAATATCTGTGATGCTCTGGTTTTCCGCCAAAAGAAACTGAATGACAGCCCTCCGCTTGGGACCCACCTCCGTTACAGAAAATTTTAAGGCTTCCTATAGCGTCGCCACCTATCGGAACTTCATGGAACCCTTGGGACTGAAGCGAAATATTACTCCACGATATTCCACGACAAATTTCGCATTTTTTTTCAATTGAAATTGGCCGAGAAAAAATAGTGGTTAATTACTTGTTGAACGTCCCTCGTAACACTTGTAAATAAAGATATTCATGATAGTTTACAGACTCGTAATGCAATTAATATCTAATTGAATTAATGTCAGAGTAATTAAGAAACATAACAAGTTTCCTATTGCTAGACCTTGCACTATCAACCACTCACTTTAGCCATAGCAACTCAACTCTTAATACTAAAGTAAATGTTTAATAACACTTTATTGCAGGGACTATTAACAATAAACGTTTTGAGCAGTGAGTAGATATCTGCCCACATCACGAGCTTTCCGACTGCCAATGGCTGCCGACACCACCAAAGTACGAGCAGCGAAAATGGTGTTTCTGCTTCGAGTGCTTTGACCAGTCATAGGCCAGGAGAATCCATGCTGCCTGGCGTGGTTGCGCTTCGCTCAGCCAATAAAAAGTGCAGACGTTCCCTCTCAATGGATTCTGACACCTTGACTCCCGACCAAGACGCTACCAATTCTTAACATTCTACCAAGCTGTGGGGCTTGTAAATTACAGTTTACTGAGTACCGGTTTGTTACAAAACCTTGCACATTCTCCCCTATAATTTTTTTTAGAATGGGAATTCTCGAATGTAATGAAAATTTTAAAGGAACAAGGAATTCAACCAGAGAGTCCACTGCCAGTTCTTCGTTTAAGATTTCTCATTTTATAGAATGCTTCAACCTCAGGTAATACATTTAATTTAGGATCAGAATACCTAAATTCTACAATTTACATTTGCATGTGGGTATATTGTTGTTGTGGTCTTCAGTCCAGAGACTGGTTTGCTACAGCTCTTCATGCTACTCTACCCTGTGCAAGCTTCTTCATCTCCCAGCACCTACTGCAACCTACATCCTTCTGAATCTGCTTAGTGTATTCATCTCTTGGTCTCCCTCTACGATTCTTTCCCCTCCGCACTCCCCTCCAATACTACATTGGTGATCCCTTGATGCCTCAGAACATGTCCTACCAACCGATCCCTTCTTCTAGTCAAGGTGTGCCACAAGCTCCTCTTCTCCCCAATTCTGTTCAATACCTCCCCATTAGTTATGTGATCTACCCATCTAATCTTCAGCATTCTTCTGTAGCACCACATTTCGAAACCTTCTATTCTCTTCTGGTCCAAACCATTTATCGTCCACGTTTCACTTCCATACATGGCCACACTCCATACAAATACTTTCAGAAACGATTTCCTGACACTTAAATCTATAGTCGATGTTAACTAATTTCTCTTCTTCAGAAACGATTTCCTTTCCATTGCTAATCTACATTTTATATCCTCTCTACTTCGACCATCTACAGTTATTTTGTTTCCCACATACCAAACTCATTTACTACTTTAAGTGTCTCATTCCCTAATCTAATACCCTCAGCATCACCTGATTTAATTCGACCTCACTCCATTATCCTTGTTTTGCTGTTGTTGATGTTCATCCTTCTTTCAAGACACTGTCCATTCCGTTCAGCTGCTCTTCCAGGTCCTTTGCTGTCGCAGACAGAATTACAATGCCATATTCCCCCAAAATTATCTATAATATTAACTAATTTCTCTCCTTGTACCTAAGAATCCTCCCTGAAGTTTATAAGTTATTTATCAAATTTGCGTATTCTTTTCTGTCAGTTCTCAGACGATTCATGTTGACATACAACGTTAATACTTTATTCCAGCACTGTACCATCAGTGTAATCATTACTCGGTATCACTTCTGTCTCTTTACTTGGCTCTTTGACCAGTGATAAATAACATAAAAGAGCATGGAATTACAGCACCAACTAATCAATATCTACAGAACACCTCCCGCAAGAAAACCACTACCCTCTTCCCGGTGCCCACTGCCCTGCAGACTGTCGTTTTCTATCGCGAAATATCTGAGAATCAACGTCCCAAGGAAAGAGGTAGTTTCATTGGCTCCATATTATGACACCCCTGAGGCCTCGTCCTGTAGATTCTCAGCGGCGGTGTGTCTGAAACATTCTCCTCTGCCACTCATAAGGAAACCGCGAGATTTTAACTTTGGATGTCGTGGTTCTCATCTCCATCGCAGAGCTGTCAAAAGAAGGGGATAAATGTAGATAAGAGGCGCTCAGACGACCTCTCCATCGTGTGACATGTCGAAGGCGAAAAAGTGACTTTTTAATTCTATTGCGGTGTGTAGTAGGAACTTAGAGCTTGAGAACTTTTCATTATCGTAGTAGACAGAATTGTAAGAATAACCATATTGCTACAGCGGCTACTGAAGAAACTTTCCAACAAAGCGAAAGGCATGTGGTCTAAATAAGACCACATGCAAAAGACGGTATTAACCTACATACACTGAAGAGCCAAAGAAACTGGTACACCTACGTAATACTGCGTAGGGCCCCCGCGTGCACACAGAAGTGCCGCAGCACGACGTGGCATGGACTTTATTAATGTCTGAAGTAGTGCTGGAGGGAATTGACACCGTGAATCCCGCAGGGCTGTCCATAAGTCGTCAAGAGTACGAGGGGGTGGAAACATGTGAACAGCATGTTGCAAGGCATCCCAGATATGCTCAATAATGTTCATGTCTGGCGAGTTTGGTGGGCAGCGGAAGTGTTTAAACTCAGAGGAGTGCTCCTGGAGCCACTCTGTAGCAGTTCTGGACTTGTGGATTGTCGCATTGTCCTGCTGTAATTGCCCGAACCCATCGGAATGAACAGTGCACATGAATGGATGCAGGTGAGCAGATAGGATGCTTTCGTTCGTGTCACCTGTCAGAGTCGTATCTAGACATATCAGGGGTCCCATATCACTCCAACTGCACACAACTCACATAGTGTCTCACTATCATGAACACTCCCTTGCTGCCATGTAGGGTCCATGCATTCACAAACTTGTCTCCACACTCGTATACGTCCACCCGCTCGATAAGATTTGAAACGAGACTCGTCCTACCAGGTAACAGTCGTCAACAGTCCAATGTCGGTGTTGACGGGCCAAAGCTTTGTGCCGTGCAGTCATAAAGGGTACACAAGTGGGCCTCTGGCTCCGAGAGCCCATATCGTTGATGTTTCGTTGAATGGTTCGCACGCAGACACTGACTGATGCCCCAGCATTGAAATCTACAGCAATTAACGGAAGGGTTGCACTGCTGTCATGTTGACCGAGTCTCTTCAGTCGTCGTTGGTCCCGTTCTTGCAGGATCTTTTTCGGACCGCAGTGATGTCGGAGATTTTATGTTTTACCGGGCTCCTGATATTCACGGTACACTAGTGAAATGATGGTAGAGGGAAAATCCCTACTTCATCGCTACCTTGGAGATGTGTCTATTCGCTCGTACGCTGACTATAACAACACATTCAAACTTACATCTTGATAATCCGCCACTGCAGCAGCAGTAATCGATCTAACAACTGCGCCAAACGCATGTTGTCTTACATAGGCGTTGACGATGGCATTGCTATCTTCTACCTGTTTACATATCTCTGTATTTGAATACGCTTGCCTATACCAGTTCCTTTGGCACTTCAGTGTATAAAATGTATACTTTTAACGTCTATGTGATGCACATCTAAGGTATCAAGTTCCCCGGCGACAGTGAACTCATATTTTCACATGAACATAATTTTGGAACCCTGTGTAATCCGTGACGACTGCTGTGTTACAGGATCTACAGATGACTGCGACCATCGACTGGGTGGGAGGGAGACCGCCCATCGCAGAACCGCCTTGTGGCTTCCGCGGCGAGAAGTGCATCTGTAAGTAGCTTTACATCTGAAGCTTCTCATGCTTTCACTGATACACAAGTTAAAATTGAAAGTCATAAGTCTTTCTAAAATGTTACTCGTTGTGCTAGCGCACGCGACTCATCCAAGTAACTAGGAGCTTACAGCAAAGAATGCCTAACGTTACACATAAAACACCTCGTATAATTGTCAGACTTGCGGAATTCACTTTTTTTTAAAACACTAACTAAGGACACACACTAACTTTTCGTGTTTAACAAAAGCTTTCCATTGTGTGGGTCAGTGTTGTCGAATCTTAAAATTACGGGAAGATGTCATTAGTGGTTCTTTTCGTGATCAGCAAACACGAAGCAGTAACAAACGTCTAATTTTTAAATGTAGATCGAAAGCCTGTCTTGCAGTGTCCTCTGATAATTCTTTGAAAGGTGCCATACGTACATATTCTATGAAGTTTTGTTTCCATACCAATTTCCATCATACACTTCAGCGAACTGTAAGCGTCCCATGTCCTTCTGCATGTAGCTTTGCGGCAGACTATCTCATGGAGTGGAAGATAATTAACAACAATAAAATAAATAACTCCTGCATAGAAGATTATTTTCAATGGCGCAAAACTTCAACATCGAGACCGCCACTATCGAAAGAAAACCTTCGGAATATAAACCTCTTAACATTTTTGTGAAGTTTGTCATAAATATTCCACTACAGTTCGAAAGGAACAATGATGTATATCGTTTTACAATACCAGAAGCAAAAATGACATTCATTACTCCACATTACGTTTCTTTCTACCACAAAAAGGGTCCACACTGCAGTAAAAAATTGTTTGATCTCCAGCCCAGTGATCTAAAATGTCTGTCAGACAGCAAAGTAAAATTTGAAAACAACCTAAAAAAGTTTCTCCTTGACAACTTTTATATTCCGTAAAAGAATTTCTATTATTTTAAAATGTAGAAGTTGGGGAAGGGGGTTAGGAATTACTAATATCTGTCTATTAGCAAAAGAAATCCCTTATAATTGTTCAACATGCAGCCATATTTATAAATTAATTTGCAGTGTCACTGTTAAATGACTCGATCGACATCATTACAATTTATAGTGCCAAATGATCAATGGAGGATGAAACTAACTGACTAACTAACTAACTAAATCTTCCATAAAGCTGTATGTCACAGGCCACTTAGTATCTTGCAACCGACCCTGGTACGTGCTACTGCCTTGCTTTCGTATTGCTCTTTGAATATTTTACGTCTGGCTGAGAACGATCTGTTCCTCTTACTGGTTTCAGATTCGTATGTTATTTCCTTTCGTAAATCAACATCTTCTCACAACCGCAAGTGGCGCCGTAAGCCCTCTAGCAGCTAGATCGCTCTGAACCTTCATGCTTGCAGTTTCGCCTCTTCATGTAGAGTTCCTTCAGCCCGCAGCGACACCATAGCCACACCATAACCGTTTCCGAACGCTTCCGTGTGGTACTGTCATGGCAGGTAGTGTACTTTCGGTTGCAGTTGGCTGTGTTTGGAAATAATGAACTGTTAAGCTGTTACATGTTTCCTAATCTCATCGTTACAGGACGGCAACACTCGCGGAGATTTTTATTTCTATTATCTTGTTAAGGATAAAGTACAAGAGAAATAAATCTTGTTAAGGATAAAGTGACCTTGCCTTGCTGTACTGCGAACGGCTGAAAGCAAGGGGAAACTACAGCCATAATCTTTCCCGAGGGCATTCAGGTTTAGTCGAATTAAATCGGGTGATGCTGCGGGAATTAGATTAGGAAATGAGACGCTTACAGTAGTAAATGAGTTTCACTATTTGGGGAGCAAAATAACCGATAATGGTCGAAGTAGCGAGGATATAAAATGTAGACTGTAAATGGCAAGGAAAGCGTTTCTGGAGAAGAGAAATTTGTTAACATCGAGTATGGATTTAAGTGTTAGGCAGTCGTTTCCCAAAGTATGTCTATGGAATGTAGCCATATACGGAAGTGAAACATGGACGATAAATAGTTTAGACAAGAAGAGAATAGAAGCTTTCGAAATGTGGTGCTACAGAAGAATTGTGAAGATTAGATGGGTAGATCACATAACTAATGAGGAGGTATTGAATAGAATTGGAGAGAAGGGAAATTTGTGGCACAACATGACTAGAAGAAGGGATCGGTTGGTATAGCATATTCTGAGGCATCAAGGGATCACCAATTTAGTACCGGAGGGGAGCGTGGAGGGTAAGAATCGCAGAGGGAGACGAAGAGATGAATACACTAAACAGATTAAGAAGGATGTAGGTTTCAGTAGGTATTGGGAGATGAAGAACCTTGCACAGGATAGAGTAGCATGGAGAGCTGCATCAAACCAGTATCAGGACTGAAGACCACAACAACAACAAGGTTGAAGTGTCGATATTGTTGAAGGCGAAATTAGATGCATATACTGTTTGAGAATAACGCCCAAAAAGCACCTGGTCGCAACTCTGCATATGAAATGCTTTCCCTAACTGCAGTACGTTTAAATTTGTGGTATTAGCGGCAAATACAGAGTGATTTTGCTAAATAGGCGACAACCTGCTTCCTGAGAGAGAAATCAAAATGGGCCATACGCATATGATCGGAAATGCGATCCAAGGAAAGTACAGGAGGTACAGTCACGTGACAATGGAGATGAAAGTTCTTTGACAGTCAAGGTTTCAATGACACTAGAGAAAACACCAGGCAAGGGGGGAATGTACTAGTGTTCTAAGTCCACACTCAAGATCTCATGTACACGGTACAGCCACATCAATGTGACCACAGCCTAAGTACGAAGTTAAGTGCAATAACCACTCACAGACGGTAGGTGGCATCACAACCAGTGAAGGATGTATGAAGTGGAATGGGGGCGCGGGGGGGTGGGGTGGGGGGGGGGGAGAGTGGAAAATAATGCAGCCGTTATTGTAATGCGGAAACGGAACGATTTATCAGATGTTTAAAAGGGCATGGTTATTGGCTTTCGTGTCAAGGGTGGAAACATTTTAGAAATGACTGTTTCTAACCAGTTCTCACGTTGCCGTGGTTAAAGAATACCGTGCGTGCAAAATGGCATTATTGAAATCCGGCGGCGAGGAATCTGTGATGCACCTCCGTCCATAGATGTCAGTGGTGAACGACGGTTGCTAAGATTTGTATGGCCGAATAGACAGTACAACTGTCACGCACCTGTGTTCACTGCTGTTGATTGGCGACTGAGGCTGGAAGGCTGGAATTTGCACGTCAGTTTCACAACTTCACATCCACTAAGTAGCGATAGTTGCCTTTTCAGATTAATCATGTTTAATGGTCGTTGGCTTGCGCGGTGTGAAACGCCTGAAAAAAATACTTTGCAACAACAGAGGGCGCGTTATAGTCGGGGAATGTTTTTGTGACGTTCCCTGCGTGACCTCGTCATTCTGGAAGGCATAACTGATCAGCATAAGTATGACTCGATCCTTGGGGACACAAAATGAAGCTTGTTTCTCCTCGGCTAAATGGCATCTACCACCAGGACAAAGCAACCTCTCAGACAGCTCACAGAGTACGTGCATGCTTCTAAGAGAACAAGTGTCGTGCCCCCCCTCTGGCCACTGAACTCCCAGGATTTAAACCAAATCGAGAATCTGTGGGACCACCTCGATCGGGATACTCGTGCTATGGATCCTCAGCCGAGCATCCTACCGCAGCTGGCCACAGCAGTGGTGTGGGCAGGGCTCAATATACCTGTCGGTACCCTCCACAACCTCACTGACCCTGTTCCTGCACAATTCGCAGCGGTCAGCACTGCAAAAAGTGATGATTCAAGCTTGTGACTGGCTCTCACATTAATATGGCTGGACAGCTTATAATGTCTGTATGGTACAGAGTCGTCACGGAGGCAAGTTTGTAGCTAATGAGGCCTGTACACGTTGCAAGTGATACGGTTAGTGATATCATGGACAACATTACTGTTTTTTAAGTTTGGAGCTAAACCACTAGAACACACTAAACTTTCCCATTCGACTGTCGTCTTCTCATGCATTCTATTACTGACTGAAACCTTTATTGTCAAGGATGTTTTATCTCCACCTTCAAGTGGGTGTACCTCCTTGGAACACGTTTCTATCCGTCTTTCCATATGAACCTTTTTTCTCAGGGTCATCTCAGTGTTCGTTTGACGCAGTCCATCCCCATTTAGCAGCATCATCTTCTATAAGTCAATATCATTTAACTGTAGGCCAAACTGCATGTGTATATGTTTTTGTAACAGAAATCACTGATTGGAGTACTGCACGACTGATTTCACTCGTATCAAATGAGACAGCGTAAATTTTCCCTTCCGTGATTGCACAGTCTAATGATTCTCGCTTGCCCACTAGAAAAATTATGAAGTATTCCTGACATGAGCAACAAGAACAAACAGGCAGGAGGCCTCGAAACTTTACGCTGCAAAACTGATTCTAACTGCTATTCCCTACTCTTACCAGGTCATCCTTCCTTCCTTGTATTATATGATTAAAATAAATGTGTCCTTCAGTGTTACTTTTGAATATGAAAATTGAAACTGACTTTTTCATCAAAATTAAATATTTAGCGCTGTGGATCTTAATTATTGTCTTCTTGGCTGGAAAAGAGTAAATGATTGATTCTGCAGTGATGCCTGGTGTCTCCGCAGCGCAATTGAGCGCACCCAAGGTTAAAGTTGTTCTTAGCAGCCGGTGTAAGGAACAGCTTTCCAAGATCTGCATCGTAATGTAGCTCTGAAAAATTCTAGACGCTTTTATTGAAGAGCAAGTCAGACGGATACGATTCTGAACAACTATAATAATCTGTGTCGGTAGGGAAAGTTCCACAAATTTTCGCTTTTCACATAAGAGAATATGTTCATTCCAAAAGACCGTTTTGTTAAACAGGGATCGCACAGTACGCCCTAGCATTTAAAATCCTGAGTCTCCTGCTTGCTTGCACTTTGTATCGTAATTACTAGGAAGGATGAGCATAATATTCACTTCAGAAATGAGAAAAGTTTTGTCTTGTAAGACAACAGTTATTATTACAAAAAGACGTTCTTCTCAGTGGTCAACTATTACAATATACACTCCTGGAAATTGAAATAAGAACACCGTGAATTCATTGTCCCAGGAAGGGGAAACTTTATTGACACATTCCTGGGGTCAGATACATCACATGATCACACTGACAGAACCACAGGCACATACACACAGGCAACAGAGCATGCACAATGTCGGCACTAGTACAGTGTATATCCACTTTTCGCAGCAATGCAGGCTGCTATTTTCCCATGGAGACGATCGTAGAGATGCTGGATGTAGTCCTGTGGAACGGCTTGCCCTGCCATTTCCACCTGGCGCCTCAGTTGGACCAGCGTTCGTGCTGGACGTGCAGACCGCGTGAGACGACGCTTCATCCAGTCCCAAACATGCTCAATGGGCGACAGATCCGGAGATCTTGCTGGCCAGGGTAGTTGACTTACACCTTCTAGAGCACGTTGGGTGGCACGGGATACATGCGGACGTGCATTGTCCTGTTGGAACAGCAAGTTCCCTTGCCGGTCTAGGAATGGTAGAACGATGGGTTAGATGACGGTTTGGATGTACCGTGCACTATTCAGTGTCCCCTCGACGATCACCAGAGGTGTACGGCCAGTGTAGGTGATCGCTCCCCACACCATGATGCCGGGTGTTGGCCCTGTGTGCCTCGGTCGTATGCGGTCCTGATTGTGGCGCTCACCTGCACGGCGCCAAACACGCATACGACCATCATTGGCACCAAGGCAGAAGCGACTCTCATCGCTGAAGACGACACGTCTCCATTCGTCCCTCCATTCACGCCTGTTGCGACACCACTGGAGGAGGGCTGCACGATGTTGGGGCGTGAGCGGAAGACGGCCTAACGGTGTGCGGGACCGTAGCCCAGCTTCATGGAGACGGTTGCGAATGGTCCTCGCCGATACCCCAGGAGCAACAGTGTCCCTAATTTGCTGGGAAGTGGCGGTGCGGTCCCCTACGGCACTGCGTAGTATCCTACGGTCTTGGCGTGCATCCGTGCGTCGCTGCGGTCCAGTCCCAGGTCGACGGGCACGTGCACCTTCCGCCGACCACTGGCGACAACATCGATGTACTGTGGAGACCTCACGCCCCACGTGTTGAGCAATTCGGCGGTACGTCCACCCGGCCTCCCGCATGCCCACTTTACGCCCTCGCTCAAAGTCCGTCAACTGCACATACGGTTCACGTCCACGCTGTCGCGGCATGCTACCAGTGTTAAAGACTGCGATGGAGCTCCGTATGCTACGGCAAACTGGCTGACACTGACGGCGGCGGTGCACAAATGCTGCGCAGCTAGCGCCATTCGACGGCCAACACCGCGGTTCCTGGTGTGTCCGCTGTGCCGTGCGTGTGATCACTGCTTGTACAGCCCTCTCGCAGTGTCCGGAGCAAGTATGGTGGGTCTGACACACCGGTGTCAATGTGTTCTTTTTTCCATTTCCAGGAGTGTATATTCAGCTTCTTAGAAGAGCGTATGGCTCTGAGCACTATGGGACTTAACAGCTCTGGTCATCAGTCCCCTAGAACTTAGAACTACTTAAACCTAACTAACCTAAGGACATCACACAACACCCAGCCATCACGACGCAGAGAAACAAGAACGTATACTGCCAAAAAGTAATATTTTCTGATATCTCGCAGCAGTGGCAGCTGTCGTTTCTTTTTTAACAATAGAAGTACACCTCATTTGGAAATACGTCCTTCATTAGTCAAGTCCACTACCAGAAAAAAAATCATTAGTCAAATACCACATACAAGATTGTTATATTCTCTCGCTCACTAAGAGCAAACCGTAACTCCTGCAAAATAGGAAATTTAAAGTAATTAGATTTTGCAGAGAGACATGTTTTATGTTTTCGCTAAAGCCCGTAATTTTCGAATAATTCAAGGCAAATGGAGAAATGTGACCCTGAAATGGGTTTTTCTTGAATAATTCGAAAACTGTGGCCTCCAGCGGAAACGTATCCTCGTATGAAATGTAACTACATTAGATTTCCTACAAAGAGGTCGCCTTCACTTTTTCTGTAGAACTAATGGTTTGCACATAGTGACCGAGAGAATATGAAACTAACACGTGTGGTGTTTGAAGGCGTTGCCGGTTGCATAAAACTTATCAGTAGGGGCAGCTGAATATAATGCAACTATGACAGTAGCGACCAAGAATGACAGGATTCTACGCTGCTCTTTTTGTGATAGATAGGCGGCACATGATGAACATTTCGTCCGCAGTAGAGATTCTCACAAGGGAGCCGTTAATCTCTCATGCAAACAGAGCGCAGTTTGAATCGTTGAGAGATGTCCGCATCACGCTCTAAGAAATCTCTTGGCACTCAATGAGTTCGGACAAAATAGCTTAAAATCGTGTACTGTTCGCAAGAAACTCAGCTTTGTTTAGTGGGAAATCGACCCATTATCGTAAGGTTCTTTGTTATTCAGTCCCCATCAACTCGAGAGCGAAATAACATAATATAGTACTCCTTGGTCGCTCAGAATGTTTTTACGGTGTTAGTTATCTATATTGTTCAGACGCTTTTAAAAAAAATCCTCTTACTTTCATACAGCATTATTAATTTATTGTCGTTCTGCGAGAAACTGACAGCCCATAAGAAGAATCACTTTCTTTTGCTGCCCATCTTCGTAGTCTGTCGCTGGTTACAAAAGGGTAGGTGCACCTCCCAGTAACCATCTCCGACGTTTAAGAGGTGGAAAGGGGAGTAGTGGCGTCCACTTACCTCGTGATCCAAAATCAGGTTTTCCTTTTGGAAAATAAGTAGCACAAAAAAATCAGTGTCTCAAACGTGGTGCCAAATCGAAAGGCTTACAGGACGCTGTAAGCCTCACAGCATCTCATTTTACCTTATTTTCGTACAAGTTTCGATAGTAAACGATCATATTCAGTTGCAGGAACCATCAGCTTAGCATTTCTGCGTATAAACAGCCAACCCGTCCGAAATTATCATTCTGCCTCGAATTAGTTATCAGAGAGTCAAAACTACTGCAAAAAGTTTATCCTCTCAAATTACGTTTGTAATTTCTGCTGGGTATTGTTGAGAGTTTTTACGTTGACTTACATCGTAAAGGTCAGAGAAAATCATGAAGATGCATGTAGAGGGTGTGGGGTGTTAATTGTGGTCGGAGCATACCCCTAGGACGTACAAAACCAACTTTTAGTGCCCATCAGAATGAGGAATCAACCCAGGTGTTCATGTAAATTAATTGGAAACAACTATTCGTATACTGTTGCGCAACGGAAAACTTCTTATTTAAATGGATGTTAATTAAGCATGAAACAATTGTGTACCAAACCACTCACTTAGATATAATAATGGGAGGAGTGATCTTCTAGCTGTGAATGGAAACAAATGGTCACTATAACGAACAGATTTACTTATTTTGAACATGAAGATTATTCACTGACATCTTAAAAGGTGGCATTAGTTATCGGATAAGAGAATACAACACAAAATATTACCATACTACAGGTGAGTAAGGAGGATAAAACACAGTTACGTTAGTAGATCCCGGACACGGCCAATGACAGCGGAAGTTATTACTCACGTGTAGAAAGTACACGGGAAGATAGGAGTGAACAATAAGAGGTTATTAAACAGTGCATTGTGGACTACATGATGGATGCGTGACTTTAAGATCGCGGACTCGCCTCCTGAAGGGAGAGGGTTGACACTTTGGCGGGTGCGACGATGTGCCACCTTACCAATCGGTCAGTGCGTACGTAAACAGGCTGGCAGCAGCAACAGCTAGAAAATATGATTTCAGCCCTCCTTTACTACTTAGCACTGATGTACTGACATCATTGCAGCAGTAGCAAGGTCGTCTCATCAGCCATATCTCCTGCTCAAAGCCAAAGCCGAAAGCAAAGTCATCATCGAACGAAGACCTAATGCGAAGTGTGTTCTCTAGGAGCCACCCGAAACTCGTCTGCCTTGCTGCCAGAACTGGAAATCGCTGCCCAATGAGCGCAGAGACTCCGAATTCCGACTTACGAAAAATCAGTAAGAGCATTAAAATATGTCCTACTCCTTTCTCTCACATTATACCTGCGCCAATCACTAAGAGGCTGGGAGCTACATAAAGGAAACTCACCCACTCCATGACGTGATTCTGAAATGGACGACTGAAAAACTCGGCACGTAGGTATAACGCAAAAGCGCGGGCCCTTCCGAAAATGATAGATTGGGCCAGTCAGGAGGCTGTATTCTGAGGTTTAAACTTGACTTTATTCCGAGGTATCGCGTCGAATATACACAGACCTCGAGAGAAGCCACAGCTGCCTAGAGATCTCTTGTTCTTGTTTTTGTCTTCAGTCCGAAGAAAGGTTTGCTCGTTCCCGAGCAGGCCGCTTCATTTCTGATTAACTACTGCAAATTAAATCCTCCCCATGATGCCTTCTCTATTCATCCCTACAACTTTCACCGGCCGCTCTTCTTTTACAGGACTACATTCGTGATCCTCTGATGTCTCAGAATGTGTCCCATCAACCGATCTCTTCTTTTGCTCAAGTTCTCCCACAAATTTCTTTGGTCATTAGTTACTTGATCACCTGTCTAATCATCAGCATACTTCTGTACCACCACATTTCAAAAGCTTCCAGTGTCTTCTTGTCCAAACTGTTTATCGTCCAGTGTTTTACTTCCATACGTGGCTACACTTTAATTTCTACTTCAAATTTTCCTTTTGTTTCCTTTACTGCTTGCTCCATGTACAGACTGCATAACATCAGGGATAGACTACAACCCTGTCTCGCCCCCTTCTCAACCACTGTTTCCCTTTCATGCCTTTTAACTCTTGTAACTGCTGTTTGGCTTCTGTACAACTTGTAAATATCCTCCAGAATAAAAGTTTTGCTCTGCAGATTAAAACTGTGCCTTTCGCGGGCAAGTGCTCTATCGGCTGAGCTACCCAAAGACGACCCACGACCCACGACCCGTCCTCACAGCTTCAGTTCTGCCAGTATCTCGTCTCCCACCTTCCAAACTTCACAGAAGCTCTCCTGTAAATATACTTTCGCTCCCTGTATTTTACCCATGCTAGCCTTAGAATTTCAATGAGAGTATTCCAGTCAACATTGCCAAAAGCTTGCTATAAGTCTGCAAATGGTATAAAGGTAGGTTCACCTTTCCTTAACCTAAATTCTAAGGGAAGTCGTAGGATCAGTACTGCCTCGCGTGTTCCTACATTTCTACGGAATTCACACTGACTTTACCCGAGGTATGCTTCTAGCAGTTTTTCCATTCTTCTGTACAGAATTCGTTTTAGTATTTGCACTCATGACTTATTAAAGTGATAGCTCGGTAACATTCACACCTGTCAGCACCTGCTTTCTTTGCAATTGGAATTACTACATTCTCCTTGACGTCTGGGAGTACTGCGTCTGACTCAAACACTTCTTACTCATCGGATGGAAGAGATTTGTCATGGCTGGCTGTCCCAAGGGTATCAGTAGTTGTAATGGAATTCCATCTACTCCTGAGGCCTTCTTTGGACTTATTTCATTCAGTGCTCTATCAACTTGTTCTCTCACTATCGTATCTCCTTCCTCATCTTCATCTATGTCCACTCCCAATTCTATAAAATTGCCTTCAACTTCATCTCCTTGTATAGACTCACTATATACACGTTCCATCTTCCAGCCTTCCCTTCTTACCTTCGGACTAGTTTTCCATCTGTGCTCTTGATCTTCGAACTTGAGGTTCTCTTTTCTCCAAAAGACTCTGTAATTTTCCTGTAGGCGGTACCCCTCTTTCCCCTAGTGATATATGCTTTTAAATCTTTACATTTGTCCTCTAGACATTCCCGCTTAGCCATTTTGCACTTCCTTTCACTCGCATTTTCTAGGCTTTTGCATTCCCTTTTGCCTGTTTCCTGTAGAGCATTCTGTGTTCCTTTGCCCTGGTCCTGTCAATCGTTCCCTAATGCTCCCTCTGAAACTTTCAATAACTTCTGCTTCTTTCACTTTATCCAGGTCCCGTCTTCTTCATGTCTTGCCTTTTTGCATTTTCATCAGTTTTAATCTATAGTTCATAGCCAATAAATTGTGGTCAGAATCCACATCTGTCTCTGGATACGTATAACATTTTTAAATGTGCTTCTGAAATCTCTGAGTTACTACTATATAATCAATCTGAAACCAACCGGTGTCTCCTGGTCTCTTCCATGTAAATAGTCTTCTTTCATGATTCTTAAACCAAGTGTTAGCGATGATGAAATTATACTCTGTGCAAAATTCTACCAAGTGGTTTCCTCTTTCATTCCTTTCCCTAACATTTTTCCTTTTCTTTCCTTCCCCATAATTATTAATTTCTCTTCTCCCTTAAATATTTGTATAATTTCTTTTATCTCATCATGCATTTCTTCAATCTCTTCATCATCTGCGGAGCTAGTTGGTATATAAACTTGTACAGCTGTGGAGGGTTTGGGCTTCATGTCGATCTTGGCTATAATATCGCGTTCACTAGTCTGTTCATAGCAGCTTGACCGCGTTTCTATTTCCTGATTCATTATTAAACCTACTCCTGCATTACCCCTATTTGATTTTGTATGTGTAACCTTGTATTCACTAACGACAGGATAACGCTCTACGAATAGGGGCGTGGAATGTCATAAGCTTGAACAGATGCTAGAAACTCTTAAAAGGGGAATGCAGAGTCTAAATCTAGATCTAATGGGGGTCAGTGAAGAGAAATACAAAGAAGATAAAGATTTCTGGTCAGATAAGAATAGGGTGATATCAACAGCAGCAGAAAGCGGTATAACGGGAGTAGGTTTCGTAATGAAAAGGAAGATAGGGCAGAGAGTGTGTTATTCTAAATAGTTCAGTGATAGGGTTGTCCTCATCATAATCAACAGCAAAGATAGTTCGTGAATACACACTGAGGTGTCAAGCTGAAGAGGAGGAGTTAGGGAAAATATATGAGGATATTGAACGGGTAATTCAGTACGTAAAGGGAGGTGAAAATCTAATATTATTAGTTCAGAGGAAGGAGTAGAAGAAACGGTTGTGGTAGAATATGGGCATGGCACTAGGTATGACACCGGAGTAAGATTAATTAAGTTCTGCAATAAATTTGAGATAATAACAGCGAATGCTCTGCTCAAGAATCACAAGAGGAATAGGTATACTTGTCCTAGAGATGCATGAACGTTACAGTTAGTTTGGTCAGGCAGGGATTCCAAAATCAGATACTGGATTGTAAGGCGTACCCAGGAGAATATATTGACTCAGGTGACAATTTAGTACTGACGAAGAGTAGGTTAAAGTTTAAGAAAAGTTTAAGAAAAGAAAATATCTGTTCACAAAGAAATGGGACACGTAAGTACTAAGAAATGAATAGAAATGTTGAAGTTCTCCAAGGCTATAGACACAATGATAAGAAACAGCTTAGTAGGCAGTTCATTAGAGGAGGATTGGACGTCCCTAAAAAGAGCAATCACAGAAGTTGGAGAGAGAAACTTAGGCACAAATAAGGTAACTAAGAAGAAACGATGGGTAACAGAAGAAATACTTTAGTTGATCGATGAAAGATGGAAGTACAGAAATGTTCAGGGAAATTCAGGAGTACAGAAACACAGGTCGCTTAGGAACGAAATAAATAGAAAGTGCGGGGAGACTAAGGCGAAAAACGTAAAGCCATCTAAAAACAAATTATTGTCGGACTCAACATATAAGTAAGTCAAACCAACTTTCGGTGAAATTAAAAGCAAGGGTGGTAACATTAGGAGTGTAGTGGGAATTGCACTGTTAAACGCAGAGGAGAGAGCGTATAAGGGGAAAGAGTGCTTTGAAGATCTCAATGAGGGGGAAAACGTATCTGACGGCGTGACAAAGAAGAAACAGATGTCGATGTAGAAGACTTACGGAATCCAGCAATAAGATTAAAATTTAAAGGAGCTTTGGAAGACTTAAGATCGAATAACGCCGAAGAAATAGGTGACATTCCATCACAATTTTTACAATCATTGCGGGAAGTGTTAACAAAACTACTGTTCGCGTTGGTGTGTGGAGTGTATGAGTCTGGCGATAACTCCTCTGACTTTCGGAAAAATATCATCCACACAATTCCGAAGATTGCAAGAGCTGACAAGTGCGAGAATTACCGCACTGTCAGCTTAACAGCTCATGCATCTACGTTGCTCTACAGGAATCATATACAGAAGAACGGAAAAGAAAACTGAGGATCTATTACATGACAATCATTTAGGCTATGGAAAGGTAAAGGGACAAGAGACGCAGTTCTTACGTTGCAGTTGATAATGGACTAAAGAAAAATCAAATCGTAGGATTTTTCGACATGGAGAAGGCATCCGGTAACGTCAACTACTGCAAGATGTTCAAAATTATGAGGAAAATAACCATAAACTACAGGGAGAGTCGGGTAGCATACTACATGTACAAGAGCCAAGAGGGAATGAAAAGAGTGGAAGACTAGGAACGAAGTGCTCGGATTAAAAGAGGTGTAACGTAGGGATGTAGTCTTCCACGCCTACTGTTCAATCCATGCATCGTGATGATCATTTCTCCCTATGTAGGTGGGTGCCAACAGAATGATTTCGCAATTGGAGGAGAAAACTGGTGACTGAAATTTCATGAGAAGATCCCGTCACAACGAAAAACGTCTTTGTTTTAATGGTTGCCACTCCAATTCACGTATCATGTCTGTGGCACAATCTCTCCTATTTCGCGAAAATACAAAACGAGCTGCCCTTCTTTGTACTTTTTCGATGTCATCCGTCAGTCCCACCTGAAGCGAATCCCACACCGCACAGCAATACTCCAGAATAGGGCGCACAAGCGTGGTATAAGCAGTCCCTTTTCTAAGTTTTCTGCCAACAAATCGCAATTTTTGGTTGGCTCTACCCACAACATTTTCTATGTGATCGTCCCAATTTAGGTTATTTGTAATTGAATTTAGTTGAATTTACTGCCTTCAGATTTGTGTGACTTATCGCGTAATCGAAATTTAGAGGATTTCTTATAGTACTCATGTGAATAACTTCACACTTTTCTTTATTCAGGGTCAACTTCCACTTTTCGCACCATACAGATATCTTATCTAAATCGTTTTTCAATTCGTCTTGGTGATCTGATGACTTTACAAGATGGTAAATCACATAATCATTTGCAAACAACGGCGGCTACTCTGTCTCCTATGTCATTAATATTGATCAGGAACAATAGGGCCTATAACACTTCCTTGGGGAACGCCGAATATTACTTATGTTTTATTCGATGACTTTCCGTCTATTACTATGAAGTGTAACCTTCCTGAAAGAAAATCACGAATCGAGTCGCACAGCTCAGGTTATATTCCATAGGCACGCAGTTTGGTTGGAAGACGCTTGGGACTAACGGTGTCGAAAGCCTTCTGGAAATCTAAAAATATGTAATCATTTTGACATCCCCTTTCGATAGCTGTCACAACTTCATGAGTGTAAAGATCTAGTTGTGTTTCGCAAGAACGATATTTTTTTGAATCTGTGCTATATGTCAATAAATCGTTTTCCTCGAGGTACTTCATAATGTTCTAATACATTATATGTTCCAAAATCCTACTGCAAATCGGCATTAGTGATATGGGCGTGTAATTAAGTGGATTACTCCTGCTTCCTTGTTTGTTCTGACTTGAGCAATTTTCTAGTTTTAGGTATGGATCTTTCCGTGAGCGAGCGGTTCTGTATATTTGCTAAATATTGAGCTATTGGCTTTATTAAGTGATTTAAGGTGTTTGTTACACCGAGGATATCTGCTGCTATGTTTCTCATCTTGGCAGTTGTTCTTGATTGGAATTCAGGAATATTTACTTCGTCTTCTTTGGTGAAGGAGTTTCGGAAAACCGTGTTTAATAACTCTGCTTTAGTGGTACTGTCATCAGAGACTTCACCGTTGTTATCGCGCAAGAAGGTATTGATTGCTTCTTGCCACTGGCATGCTTTACGTACGACCAGAATCTCTTTGGGTTTTCTGCCAGATTTCGAGACAGAATTTCGGCGTGGAGGTTATTAAAAGCATCTCGCAATGAAGTATGCACTATATTTCGAACTTCTGCAAACTTCGCCAGTCGTGGGGATAATGCGTTCTTATGCTTTTTTCGCTGCTTCTACAACAGCGATCTGACCCGTTTTGTATACCATGGGGGATCAGTACCATCCCTTATTAATTTATGTGGTATATATCTCTCAATTGCTGTCGATACTTTCTCTTTGAAATCATCCGCTGCGCCCCTACGGCACAGCGGTACGTCGACGATATGCTACGCCCCGTTTGGCTGCCCTTCACAGCAAGCCATTCTGGGCTTACCTTTCTGCAACAGCGATCTGACCTGTTTTGTGTACCATGGGGGATCAGTACGATCAGTTACTACTTTATGTGGTATATATCTCTCAGTTGCTGTCTAACACTTATCTTCATGCTTGCCAAACCCTGTCTTGGCCAGAAACTTCATCGGATCTCTCCCCAGTTGAGAACATTTGGAGAATTGTGCCCCCCCCCCTACCACGTCGCGATTTTTACGATACCCCCCCCCCCCCCCCCGCCCCCAGTGGGACAGAATTTGGTGCAATATTCAGGAGGTCATCCAAAATACCGGTCATTCAATGTCAAGGCGAATAATTGCTTGGATACGGGTCGGAGGTGGGCCAGTTAGTTATTGACTTCCTCAGTTTGTGGATTTCTTTCTTTTGAATAAATCATCTAATTTGTCTGGAATTGTAGTGATTTGTTTGTCTGTACATGTACATCACACATACCGATTTTCCGTCCTATTCAGATTGTTTCTCGGTGATGCATCGTTTTTTAAATCGGTATCGCTTGTAAAATTGTAATCATTTCTTTATATCTACATTTACATCACTTGTACTGGTTACCGTACGATTTGGGTAATTCCTTCCTGTTATGATGCTTGTTTTCTTTTTCTTTTATTTTCTTCTAGAGTCTACTTTCCTTTGCCTGCACCTTCATTATTTGGAATTGGAATTTCTACATTCTGTCTGAAATCTGAGGATAGCTGCCGAGAATAATGGTAATCGTCCATCCGTGCATTTACTAATCGTGAGAGAATCCGTAACCGCCACCAAGCAATTGTCTGGAATATCTAAAGGCGCAGAAAAGTGATGGACAACGTGGTATAATTTTTCCTGGGGTAAATAACAGTTAACCAATTACTGCCCTCTGTTTTCTACGGACAGAATACAGGAAACCGCAGCTGAATGATTTTGTGCTCGTGTCAGAGAGAGAAGATGTGTGAACGGGCTGGAAACTCGGTATCACACGTGCGTTCCGACACCGCAGCACGTCCTCAGCGGCAGCCGCAATAGATGATTAGCCGGTCCGGTAGCCGATAGATAATGTAATTACGGCCACAAACTGGACCGCGTATTCGCTGGGAGGGGAGCAGACTCTGAATTCATGGAATGCGCGGGCAAGCTGTGGCCGCACTGATGCTCGAGTGATGCGAATTAGATTACACGCGTCACGGGCCACTGTACCGCTGTGAATGATTAGCGCAGAATTAGAGGGAACTGCTGGTGGCTACAGATTCCATCACATATTACACACAATTTATGCAGGGTACATAGAACAATGTTGTTGCCTGAAGGTGCACAACCAGTATGGATTTTATAGGTAGGCGAGCCTCACCGACTCGATGTAAATGCAGCACGTGCGTGCAGTTGCAGCTGCTTCAAAACAGTTTCTTAGGTTCCGTAAAGGGCTGTATCTTCTCAGAAAGAGGACGGGCACGTCCCACATTATTGTCCACCAAAGGGTGTCCAGATACTTTCGATCAGCTTGTACAACTTGCGAGGAGTTGTGAAGCTCTCTGTTTGATTGGCAGTCGACACACTAACCTCTGCTATTGATGGAATATGTAAGCCACGAAGTAAGCAGGTTGTCATGTGGGCATCAGAAAATCTGAAGGGTTACTGCGAGCGGATTTTCCCAGTCGAGTGGTCGTTGCTTCCCTGCGCGTGGTGTAAGGGTGCCTCCATGGCAAAAACTCAGTGGTCGCAAATTAATCACTGCTCCCACGTCAGTAAAAATCCATGTTAATAAAGCTACAGAATACACAACTGCACCCAAAGAGTGAGACGAAGAAGAACGTCTAAATACCCGGCCTGTAGATATAATCGTACCTGAAATACTGAAGATGAGTTTGACTATACTTAATTCCTTAAAAAATTAATAACTTCTAAAGGCCTTAAGCAATCTTAAAGAACAAAGTGTCAATATATAGGGTGCATCAAAAAGAATCTGTGGTGTCACCGCCAGACACCACACTTGCTAGGTGGTAGCCTTTAAATCGGCCCCGGTCCGTTAGTATACGTCGGACCAGCGTGTCGCCATTATCAGTGATTGCAGACCGAGCGCCACCACACGGCAGGTCTAGAGAGACTCCCTAGCACTCCTCCCAGTCGTACAGCTGACTTTGCTAGCGATGGTTCACTGTGTACATACGCTATCATTTGCAGAGACGATGGTGTAGCATAGCCTTCAACTACGTCATTTGCTACGACCTAGCAAGGGGCCATATTCAGTTACTATAATCTGAACAGATAATAATGTGAATCATGTACCGTCAAGAGCGACGTTCATAATTAATGGATTAAAGTTAAATATCAAACTAATTACGTCCGCTTTCTGAATTCTAATTCCTTGTCATGTTCCAGACCTCACGTCAGTATAGTCCTTCTCCTCTAGTAACACGGATCAAAAATGGTGCAAATGGCTCTGAGCACTATGGGACTTAACTTATGAGGTCATCAGTCCCCTAGAACTTAGAAGTACGTAAATCTAACTAACCTAAGGACATCACACACATCCATGCCCGAGGCAGGATTCGAACCTGCGACCGTAGCGGTCGCGCAGTTACGGACTGTAGCGCCTAGAAGCGCTCGGCCACCCCGGCCGGCCGTACAAAAGGTGGCATCGCCAACCCTGGAGAAAATTTTATCCTTTGTTTCTTTCCTCTTTTTCCTACCTAACATTCTTCGGAATATTCCACATGAGGTCTGTATTCCGTTTCTGATCGACATCATGATCAGTGTTGTAAATTCCATCGTAACCAAGCTGGTAAAGGTGACATATTATTATCTAGGGTCATTTTTGTTCATACTGAATATCTGGACTCTAAAAGTCATAGTTGCGGTCTTGGAACCACGAGCAAATCTGTTGAACCAGTAAACTGAGGATGACTTTCACAGACAGTAAAAAGCGTTGTATTCAGGGGCACTCAGATGGTTCAAATAGCTGTGAATACTATGGGACTTAACATCTGAGGTCATCAGTCCCCTAGACTTAGAACTACCTTAACCTAACTAACCTAAGGACATCACACACATCCATGTCCTCGGCAGGATTTGGACCTGCAACTGTAGCAGGAGCGTGGTTCCGAACTGAAGCGCCTAGAACCGCTCGGCCACAACGGCCGGCTATTCAGGTGCACTCTTTCATTTGTCTTCGCCCTAGGCTTGTTATTGGATTCCACGAATTATGTCATGTATGTAAATATTAAAAAATAAATATTACGTTTCGTTATTTCAGTGTTATTTGTGCACTATAGAATAAACTTTTGTAGTAGAAGTGAAGGAAATTTTCGTTGAGTGCTAATGCCTCATAATAGAGATCTTTTGATTCTAGTAACGGCCTGTTAGTAAAAAATGAATGAAAAGTATGTTTCTGGGTTAAATTATCTTTTACTTCAAGCAGTACTTTCAAATAAAATACGTCGTCTCTTCACACCGATTGTTTCTTAATTCCACTTCTTCCTCAGATAGCAAAAATTTTAAAACAGTAGGCGCAGTGTATTTGCACACCATTTCGAGTCTCACAGAAATGTTACCGAAATATAGACTCCAAATAAACTTTTTTGTAGGTATCAAATCGTTGGTACGAAATAGCTGCAGAAAAGTGGGACCAGTGAAGATAGAGCATAAGATTTAATTGTAAACTTCAATCGATGTGCAAAATTTAACTTGGACAACAGAAGATAAGATGAATATAATGAATTATATAAATCTCAAGAGAGCCGGCCGCGGTGGCCGTGCGGTTCTGGCGCTGCAGTCCGAAACCGCGGGGCTGCTACGGTCGCAGGTTCGAATCCTGCCTCGGGCATGGGTGTGTGTCATGTCCTTGGGTTAGTTAGGTTTAAGTAGTTCTAAGTTCTAGGGGACTTATGACCTAAAATGTTGAGTCCCATAGTGCTGAGAGCCATTTGAACCATTTTTTTTAAATCTCAAGACTGAGAACTAAGCAGGTGCGAAACCCACAAACGTTTTTGCTGAGCGTTGTGATCAGCTCCCGAGACCGAAGGAACGCGATAAGAGATGAAACACAGACCTTGTCGTTTTTGTTGTTTCTAACTAGCGCCGCTGCAACCAGTCTCGGTCGTTTCTCTCGAGCCCAGAGGATACCAGCTCCGAGAATCGGGAAGCGTTTCTTTGGTCACTTGAACGGAGGGTGCGGCGGAAGGCTTTCGGCACCGTTCCAAGGTGCGGACAATAGCAGCGACCGCGTGCTACGTCAGTGGCCACCAGGGGCGAGAAGGAGTGAGGGCCGCCAAATAGTGTTGGGGGGAGAGGAGGGGCGGGGGGGGCACGCCCTTTGTTTTGTGAGAGCGAACCGGCGCGTTTGGTTCGCATACAGAGCAGGTGGGCGGCCAATTGTGAACAGGTAATTCAATTCGGTCGCCCTCCTAATGCTGGATAAGGAATTACCGTTGCTACGGCGACAGGGTGAAATCAGTCAGCCGTGATCACAAACTTGCCAGAGAGTAATGGTCGTCGATAAGAGCAGGATGAAAAAAAGAGAGGTGAAAGAGGGGAAAACACAGGTCTCGTAGATTTGCAGAATTTCGTATCTACGTTTCCGGTATACCGATGGATGATCCAGGCCGCCTTGTGTTCCCATGTCCGCCTCTACGGTTTACACTGGGGTGACAAAAGTCATGGGATTTCTCCTAATATCGTGTGGGACCTCCTTTTGCCCGGACATAGTGCAATTACTCGACGTGGCATGGACTCAACAAGTTGTTGGACGTCCCCTGAAGAAATATTGAGCTGTGTTGTCTCTATAGCCACCATAATCTCAAAAGCGTTGTCAGTGTAGGACTTTGTGCGCGAACAGACCTCTCGAATATGTCCCACAAATTTTGGATGGGATTCATGTGGAGCAATCTAGGTGGCCAAATCATTCGCCCGAATTGTCCAGAATGTTCTTCAAATGGTTCGCAAGCAATTGTGGCCTGGTGACATGGCACACAGTCCCCCATAAAAATTTCACTGTTACTGAAGAAACATGAAGTCCATGAATGGCTGCAGATTGTCTCCAGGTAGCCAAAAATAACCATCTCCAGTCAGTCATCGGTTCGGTGAACCAGAAGTCCCATTCCATTTCATGTAAAGTATATGGTAGATATGGTGTTATGGGCGCTCAACAGTGGAGTCTCTAGCGCCATTTCATGTAAACATAGCCCACACCATTATGGCGCCACCAACAACTTGCACACTGCCTTGTTGACACCTTCAGTCCATGGCTATGTAGAATCTTACCATCAATTCTTACCAACTTATATCGGGACTCATCTGATCAGGCCACGGGTTTCCAATCGTCTAGCGTCCAATCAGTATGGTCACGAGCTCAAGAGAGGCGCTGTAGGCGATATCGTGCTGTCAGTCCCCAGCTCGTGGTCTAGTGGCTAGCGTTGCTGCCTCTAGATCACAGAGTCCCGGGTTAGATTCCCGGCTGGGTTGGGGATTTTCTCTGTCTCGGGACTGGGTGTTTGTGTTGTCATCATCATCATCATCATCATCATCATCATCATCATCATCATCATCATTCGTGACAGTGGCTAGATTGGACTGTGTAAAAACATTGGGCTGTGTAAAAATTGGAACTTGTATACAGGCGCTGATGATCGCGCAGTTGAGCGCCCCACAAACCAAACATCGTGCTGCCAGCAAAGGCACCCGCGTCAGTCGTCTGCTGCCATAGCCTATGAACTCCAAATTTAGCAGCACCTTCCTAACGGATACATTCGTCGTACATCCCACATAGATTTCTGAGAATTTTTCACACAGTGTACTTGTGTGTTAGCACTGATAACTCATTGCAAACGCTGCTGCTCTCGGTCGTTAAGTGAAGGCCATCGGCCACTGCGGTGTCCATGGTGAGAGATAATACTTGAAATCTGGTTCTCTCGGCATGCTCTTCACACTGTGGACCTCGAACTATTGAGTTGCCTAACAGTTTCCGAAAGAGACTGTTCCATTCGTCTACCTTCAACTAACAATTCCTCTTTCAAAGTCTGTTAATTGCTGTCGTACGACCATAATCACGTCTGAAACCTTTTGGCACGAATGACCTGAGGACAAATGACAGCTCCGACATTGTAATGCCATTTTATACCTTAGATAAGTCATAATTTCGCCGTTTGTATACGTGCACATCGCCGTCCCACGACTTTGGTTATATTTTGTAGGTGAACTGTGCCTAATGGGCAGAAATTTATGAGGTTGGTATGGAAAGTTCTCGTCTTAACGCACTGACTGCAGCACTAGTTGCGTGATTATTTCTCCCAAGCATTGGTACAACTTCCTGCAGGTTCTGCGTAAAATTTCAAGGGTTGTGAGCAGTTGACTGATCAAGACGCAGAGAGGAAATGAGGAAAATCAAGTATCGTTCAGTGATAAAGCTTTTGTGGAACAGAAATTTTGACATCAACTGAAATTCGTTCGAGGTTCGCACGTGGCAAGGTGCCAAGAACTGTTATGTGCAAAGTATATGGTGACTCTTCTGCTTCAGTTTCCATCGTGAAGAGACAGTTTGTCAACTGTAAATGAGTCCGTGAAAATGTAAGAAGATGGTCCTCGTGAAGAATGCCCAAAAAGTCCAAACATAACAGAAATCCTCGACAAATGAACGCAGTATGATCTTGGAAGACTTGCTTACTAACATGCGTGAAGCAGCCAGGATTGTAGGGATTTCATAGGAGTGTGTCAGCTACATTTTTCGGAGAAATATTTGTGTTACGTGGCAGCCGGACAGGCTCACGGCAGATCAGTATAGAATTATCACAATTAGCTATCAGTGTTTGTCGCGTTTTGGTAAAAGCACAAGTGATTTTCTGCGTCGGTGTGTGACAGTGGATGAAACATGAGTACACCACTATACATCATAATCAATTCAGCAGTCGAAACAGTGGACAGAACCCTTTTCTCGCAACACTAAAAACGGCAAAGATGATGTTATCGGCGAGAAAGGTCACGGTATCGGTATTCAGATTTCAAAACTATTACCTTCAAAAAGATAAAACGGCAACTGCGGAATATTATTCCAACTCTCTAAAAGATCTGGAGGCAAAAATATGAGGTAAGAAAAATATGAGGTAAGAAGGAAACAGTCCGCCTTGTTCCCAAATTCGGCTCCATCTCTTCCCAAACCTCAACGTCGTTCTCGCTGGGCAGTGCTTTTGGTCCGACTAAGAAGCAACTGCAACTCTAGAAGAATATTCTGCGTCACTTCCAAAGGAACACTACAGAGACAGAATAATGTTGTCGAAAACACCGCAGGATGAGGCTTATTACCCTTAAATAAGATTACGCTGAAAAATGAAAGCTTTTTGGAAACATACATTCTCATTGTCACTCTCAGTCCGAGAGTTTTTCAGGTGTCCCTCCCAGGATGCACCAAATTTCTGATGAACAACTCAAATGTCA
This sequence comes from Schistocerca gregaria, assembly GCF_023897955.1. Lineage (NCBI taxonomy): Eukaryota > Metazoa > Arthropoda > Insecta > Orthoptera > Acrididae > Schistocerca > Schistocerca gregaria. The sequence continues at coordinate 1,023,355,149 of NC_064920.1, forward strand.
ATAGATCGGATTTCCTGATTGTGTTCGATGTATGAGGTATTCGTTTCTCATAACCCTTACACGTATTAAATTTTGTACAAACCACATGCAATCTCATTCACTAGTTTTACGATTGAGCAATGAAAATATACCAGACATATATTAAATAGAGTTGTATAGATATTAAAAATAATTTGTACTGTTTCTCATTATTAAATATTTACCTTAATTAATATTTCTAAATAAGTCTGGAATCCGTACAACTAATTACATATTATTATTATTATTATTATTATTGCCTGCTCTAGTGGACGAGTGGGTAGTTCGTCGGCTTCACGTAACTGAAATTCTTGGCTTCAGTTCCCTTTTAGATCGATAAATATTTCATTTCCTCCAACTGAAAACTTTCGCACGCTTCATGGTTTAAGACAAAACTTCTAAGAGACACCCTGAGAATTTACTCTGACAAATTTGAAAGTGGTATTTCTTGTCTAAATTATTGTTAGTGGAATGGACGTGAAAATACAAATCATTGTGAATACGACTACTCTATTCGTACTTTCACATCACGGAGTGGCACTCAGTATTATTATTATTATTATTATTATTATTATTATTACTCAAGATTGACACAAAGCCACGACCCACGATAGTAAAGTACAAGGAGCTACATGTTATTACTAGGTTTGCTGTCCTGACTATACACCTTCAGGTTAACTGTCCAGTTATTCGTCGAAGAGAAAATCTTTACAGTGGTCTGAAGCATTGCAGCCTACATTCAGTTATTTCCTAACAAGTTGGTTCCTTTCCCAGCTGTCTCAGTGCCAGTGTTACGAGCACTGTTCATAAAGTGAACATGTGACAATGTCTTGCCCGCCCGAGTAGGCGTGCGGTTCTAGGCGCTACTGTCTGGAACCGAGCGACCGTTACGGTCGCAGGTTCGAATCCTGCCTCGGGCATGGATGTGTGTGATGTCCTTAGGTTAGTTAGGTTTAATTAGTTCTAAGTTCTAGGCGATTGATGACCTCAGAAGTTAAGTTGCACAGTGCTCAGAGCCATTTGAACCATTCTCCGACGATCTCCTACTAGAAAATCGGTTCGAAGATTGCTTACTTTCTTTGCTACACTATTGCGAGCTACATCAGGCTATAGAAGTTTCAGTTTATCTTTTAATACATCGTATACAGCTGCTTCTCGTTATACAGTTGGTATATGATGAACATTCTACATCCCGTAACTGAGAAAGGACCTGGTAGGCTTTCTAAGTTCCATACCATGTGTTTCTATATGAAATGTCGCCCAAATTTACCTCATACTCCACAAAAAGTCTACCTAGTACCAAGTCTATGTATCTACAAACTGTTATCCAACTTAAATTCGTGTGTTTATTTGACTAAAGAGAGCCGAATTGAATTGTAACTAGTCTGACTACAGTTTATCTCTATATTTAATAAGAAACTGAAGTAAAACAATTATCTTGCCCTAACCAAAATTTCCATGCTCCTAGCCTCTTGACAACATTGTTCCAGATTTCTCGAAAGCACAACATCAACAGCAAGTAGGCAGCGGCTAAGCTAGATTTATATTTTAAATGAAAATACATATTACTCTTTTTTCCAGACAAGTGATAGAAAATGTTATATATTTCTGTTTATCATCACTGCATGTAGAAAAAAGATATTTCTGAAGTGAACAACATTTGCTGATAAACGGTATCCTCTCAGGACTGGCTTAAAAATACTATAATTGGTCATTTTATTAGAAATTATTTGTTCTTATCCGGATTCTAGATGAAATTTCGAAGTTCGTAACGGTTTTCTTAGCATAAGCTCCTTGGAAGCAAATCGCTCGATTTGTTTCACGATAAATGAAATTTGTTGCGCGATGAACGTCACTCGATTCTTGTCGAAAGTTGCCTGCCGTGCGACGAGAGTTACTGTAGCATGCGGTGCAATAAAACTGTCTATCATTAACTGTTGAAATGTTAATGAAACTGACTTACCTTCCACTTCATTGCTACTTTGGCTTCATTGAAATTCAAAACAGCTTTATATTTATTTATAAAATATACTCTTAATATTATTTCAGTGGACAAGAGAGGAACAATCAGAAAATATTTCGAAAACTTAACAGCCTAGACACAAGGAGACTAAGTAGGTTTGACGCTTCACTTCAACACTTTTTCCAGAAATCACTATATGCAATTTAATCTTATGTAAAGGTCCGGTCGCACAATCTGTTGTTGTCATACTTTTGCGGAATGCAGCGTAACTGACCGCAGAAGTAGGGCTACCTGAATCAAGAACAGTGTACAGAATAGTGTTGCCTACTGTACTGTTTATTATTGCATGTCCCAAAGAGTTTTGTTTGTCATCAGTTTCGTCCAGTAAAATATGTCGAACGGCTTCAAAATTTACAAAATTCAAAGTTTCGGCAGTCGCGTCTTGTGTGAACCACATTATTGCTTGTTGCCGGAGTCACGAATATCATCCTGTATTGCTTCCTCACTGTTGATTATCTCGTGGATTTCGTGATCTGACTTTAATTTTTTCTATCTGTCGCACTGGGCTTGCCATTCCAGAATTTTGCCACTGTGAATTATGACGTTGATTACTGTAACTCTATTGGTTAAGACTCTGTTGGTTGCTATTTGCATAATTCATTTGTTATATTGTATTATGTGGATCTGATCTGTCTGAATTGTGCCCATGAGGATTTAGATGATTATCATATGAGTCAGAGTACTATCTGTGATTATTTTGATTCCTATGATAATTATGCTAGGCATGTTCTAGTTACTGCAGTTCCTGTGAGGTCTTTTATTATCTTCACAGTCAGGGCTTCGCTCACAGTAATCATTATTCAACTGCTAGAATTTTACGTCATATGGACGATGGCAGTTATGCGGTCTGTAATTGTTTCTGTGGCTGTGTTTGTTGTGCAAGTTCGCATAGTTTTTGTATTCACGAGGTAGAAAAGAAATTTGCACGTCGTAGATTCTGTTTTGATTGTTATTGTGTTTTCTCGTTAAGCTGCTGCCACTGTCCAATTACAATTCCTGAGGTACTGTCTGAAATGCTTCTTCACATCTGCCGACAAATATACGCGTCTCAGATATGTAGGTAACTTTGGTAAACAAATGCGAACTGTCTCTGACGGGCTGTATGACTTTGATATGCACTGATTTCTTCCAGTCTACAAAGTATTTTACTGGGCTGGAAAAGTCAGACTGTTCAAGGTTTCGTAACGTTAGAATTCTATGTTTTACCCGATCTTGTGAGGCTTGCGACCAGTGGGCTGATAAAAATGTTCCGTATAAAACATTTACGCTTTGTCAACCTCTCACTAATGAACGCATTCTTACTGGAGCTTCGTTCTCTAAATAACGGCAGACTAGTTCTAATTTGTATTCAGGTGGCCAATCTGCTGGTAAACAATAAAGGAACTGATCAGTCCAAGCTTGAGGGTGAATTTCGTTACCGTAATTCTTGAAAACATTTAAATTACATACTGTCAAAAATTGTTTCTAATGGAAGTTATCATTTGCGTGCCCCGATTGTTCTTTACTGCACCACATCGGTGACTCATTGACGTGTCTTGATACTGTTCGCGCGGAAAATTACCCAAACGCCATATGGTCACCAAAGTTTTCTGAATATCTATCCATACAGTCAAATTCGTCCTTTTCGCCGTCGCGGTTAAGCTTTCTTTCAATACTCGACTTTTTCGTTAATAGTGTTCCTATAACGCCTATTTTTCCGATTTTCTCCTGGTCTTCTTTAAAATTTATTAATGACTGATATTCTGCTGTGTCTCAGAACTGTACGTGTTGTGTGTCATTTAAATCTCTGTCTGCACCGGTTGACAAATTTGCCAATTTCTTTGTCAGGACATCAACTCTTCTGTTTCTTTCTTCAGAATTTAATGTCAAAGTTTCAAGTTACTCACTAATTCTTTTATGGTTGTGTTAAGCCGTTCGTTCTATTTTCTTATCTAACTGTCGCTTTCGGAACTGCAGTGTTAATTATAGCTAACGATTCGTCCTTGTCATTACGATGGTTTTCTATAATCAGTTCGTCATATGTTTAAGCATATGACGAAATGACACTAAAAAAATTGTTGGATTCGCGCAGTGTGGTTCTATATAATATATTACTGGACGTGAGTCTGATTCTGATGTGCCTGTTACCAGTTGTAAATTTTTACACAACTGTGGCAACATTTGTAAGCTTTAGCCAGACTCTCTGGGCCTATCTCCGACCGACTCAGCCTCAGAATTTGCGTTTTTATTATCCATGGGAAATTTTGTTCCATTATTGTTCGATAAATTGGTTAATAATTGTGGATCCACGGAATTTCCTGCTCTCTCATGCTGGTAGATGCTAAATACTCAAGATGGTTTATCTCATCCTTTTTTGACTTGTAATTTTGCAACACCCTCTGTTTTCTTGTGCAGCGACAGACTTTCATCTTGTTTTCTGTTGTGCGAAACTTGATGAAATACTATTTCTTGGAAAAACAAAATTGCTAAATGACCAAACAAACAAAAACTATTCTATCGTGCACACAAATACTCAACAATCAATGATATCCACATCGAACCTGTAGTATTATGTCAACTGTTTACGTAAGAAACTGATCGATAATCGTCACATGACATAAATTTTCCTCAGCTGAACATAAAATTTTCAATGAATTGCCTGGAAAAGAAGTACAACCTTAGTACACAGAAGCTGCGACATCGTCGCGAAGAAACAGTGACCCGATATGTAATAAGTTTCCTTTAATTTACGTCTATTCTCACAAACTATTTGTGAACAGATAACCAGTTTCGGTGTTTAATGGCCATCATCAGATCTGTTTCATAAAAAACAAAGTCCAAACGTACTTCTGCCATAGTGGCATCGTCAAATGTTAAATGCGGAATCAGCCCCAGCATCGTCAAATACATATAAATAACATGACTCGTGCATGTGATGCTATTTATATGTCCTAAAAGACATCGTAGTCGCCTTTGACTGTATAAATTATTTATTGTTAGTACTGCAATTTCGACCTTATGGCCATTTTCAAGTAACACTGCAAAAGTCACATTCTGTCAGAATATAAAACTATCTGACATGAGTACATAGTAAATAGTTTTATATTCTGACAGAATGTAACTTTTGCAGTGTTACTTGAAAACGGCCATAAGGCCGAAATTGCAATAGTAACAATAAATATTTAATACAGTCAACGGCGAATATGATGTATTTTAAGAAACATTATATGACTGTCAATCCCAAACATGAGGAGTTATTTATAAGTATTTGACTATGCTGGTGCTGATTCCGAATTTAACATTTGATGATGCCACTATGGCTGCAGTACATTAGGACTTTGTTTTTATGAAACAGATCTGATGATGGTCATTAAAGACCGAAACCGGTAATCTGTTAACAAAAAGTTTGTGACCATAGACGTAAATTAAAGGACACCTTAGTAAAATTAGTGCAGCGGTATGTTTTGCTTTCGGAATATCCAAATCCATCTGGGTACTTATTACCAAAAGAACAAACGAATTGTACTGGCAGAAAAGGTCAACATATGTAAGTTCCACATTCCGTATGAAATTTAGCCCAAATTTACCTCCTACTCTGTAAAAGGTCTACGTTTTACCAAAACTATGTACCCACAAACTGTTATCAGCTTAAACTCGTTTGCTCACCTTTGACTAAAGAGAACATAATATGAATTGACCTGTATCTGGCCTGAATATAGCTTGTACTTATTAAATTCGAAACTGAAGTAAAACAATTATCTGATCCTAACCAAAATTTCCACTTACTTCCCGTCTTGATAATATTGTTGCAGATTTCTCAAAAGCAGCGGCTAAGCTACATTTCTATTTTTAAATAAAATTTCCAAACAGTACTGAAACTGTTGCATATCACTTGGTGAAATGTGGTAATGCGTAATGATAACCCTTCTTTAAACAGTAGCATGGGGAGAGTAAGTATTCCTATGAAATTATATTCCAAGCCAACGATTTTAGAATGAATTATGTATTCAAAAAGACAGAGTAAAACTTGGGGTGATCTTTACACATAACGTAGGTCTGAACAGTACTATGCTTAACAAAGAGAACAATGATTTAAGAAAGGGTACAATGTTAACAAAGATTTCTATCAAAACCAAACAGCTTAATCAGTTAATATCTTAATGTACGACTCAGTGCAGTGGTCTTTCTCTCAGCTCTGAGCAAGTGAACATAGCCAACTAATTGACAATAATCATTCCGACCAGTTAGCTGTGCAGTGC